>NC_141704.1:59119516-59719516 GCF_971803275.1 Cyanistes caeruleus
GGTCCAGCAGCATATATCTGCACACATTAAAGCAAACAGCATGTGGTGGGTGTGCCAAAAGCTGAGGGAAGTTAGTAAAAGTAACTGTCAGAGACATTTCAGGCACACTGTGGTTCTAGTTCTCGGCAAATCAAAATTCTCAGAGAAGTGGTGAAACCTGGATGATACAAATCAATAGGTAATTGGGATATTCTCGTGGACTTACAGCAGAAACCTTGGCTTCAGAAAAATGTTTAAGTCCATAGCACTGACTTCACAAAGCTTTATTTTTCATAGATGCAGAATGAAAGAAAATTAGACCATGAGAGATTTCATATACCAAGTAAACACAATTATTAGTGAAAGAGATTTATAACTACTCTAAAAGAAACCAAAGCAAAAGGTGCCACCAAACTGCAGGACACATCTACCATATTTCCACAAGTGGGAAGAGTTCTCTCCTCCATTGTGAGACAGGTAAAAATAGAAACCATTGCCAAAAACATTGACCTCTGGCCCAGGTGAAAGGCAGCTGCACACTCTGGCATGTGCAAAGCCTGAGGGTGGACTGGAGGAAAAATTCAAAGCCAAAACAGCTGTTTTTACCCTAATGGATGTTATGGTCAGCTCTTACTGAGAAGCAGAGGGGCAAAACTGCATGAGCCCCATGCTGCTCGGGGCCAGGGAGGTGCACAGGTATGTAGAAGCAGTAGGAGGGCACAAGAACACCTCTCATGTACAACACCACCAGCAAGTTTTGTCTCCAAGAACAAAGACTCCACCTTTTTAATTTCTCCACAGCCCAAACTCCAATGTTTAATGAGGGGAGGCAGCCCCTCTGAGGCTCAGCTGGGCAGGTTTGCAGGATTGCAAACCAAGATTTGTTGCTTGTCAACAATTCTGACATTATCCAGTACTTGCTCTGTAAATCCAAACCTGTCTCTGCAGAAACAGTCTCTTGTTTGCATCTGTGAAAGACAGCTTATGTTTTTTATCCACCTTTGTTTATTTACAATAGACATCCTGACCATCAGCTTCTCTTCATAATGGGAAAAAATCAACAAGACTTAAACTAACAGAACAGACTTTGGACAAAAAGGGGCCATGGTATTCATTGACAACAGAAATGGAGTAAGCTGCATTTCAAAGGATAGCTGGTGTGACAAGAGACAGCACAGTGTGAATGTTTTTCAGTGTGACAGTGCAGAGATTTACAAAGGAAAAAAACCCACAAAATCAAAGTGTCTTTCCATACATTATCAGAAAGAGTAAACATATTAATGCTGCTAATTATAATTGGAAATAAAACCATCATCCCCAGGGAAAGTCCATTACTGTCACTATTTTTCTAACAGCACAGAAAAAAATGCATTTTGGGATTGAAGGGACAGGAAAGACAACATTCCCTCCTAGGACTGGGCAGCACAGGGCTCCACAAGAAACTGCTGCCTCCCAGCAACCTGCTGAGAATGGATGCTTCTGGGTGGCAATGCTGGGGAACACCCCAGGGCAGGGCTGAACAAACAGAAGTCAGCAATTTCCCAATCTTCTTTGTGATTTACTGCAATGGAAAATGGAAGCACAGAGATCCTGCTCCTCACTACCCCCACCTTCCCTTCAGGAATGGAAAAAAAGGATAGGACCCCTCAGTATCAGCTTTAGTGGAACTAAAAAAAGAGTTCTCTTTTACTGAATTTCTCCTTCATGTGTGGGGGAAATGAAGTGCAAGCCTATATACTGATCAGTCAAGGTCCTTACTCAATACTTGTTTGGGAGACAAAGCATAGGGAAAGTGCTCTAGGAGACAGAGGACAAACATTCAATCACCTTTGCCTTAAAACAAGTGGAAAATAATGTGAGGGGAAGAGACTCAAGGAAACAAATAATGGAATAGCCAAAGAAAACAAGAGCAAATCCATGTTTAAACTGGAGGGATAGAGTCTAGCAGCAACATTTCTATCAATGCTTCATAAGCACATCAGGGAGCACATGCCCCTTAAGAGATGATGGAGAATTTGATGTGGGAGAGAAGGAGGTGGAGACAGATCCAGAGGTCTCTGGGGTCCAGTAGAAGCTGCAAAAGCCACCTGGGATGCTCATGCATTTGCTGAACCAATTCTGCTGTCAGACTGCACCACTTGCCAGGCTGGGTTCTTTGGGTGCAGTGAAGTCTTAAACAGAACATGACTCGCCAGAGTCAGATTATAGTTAAATATTATTTTCTTCTTCCCTTCTTGCATAAAACCTATTCCCTTGACTGGGGGCAGTGGAGAGAGAGAGAGAGAGAGAGAGAGAGAGAGAGAGAGAGAGAGAATAGAGAGAGAGAGAGAGAGAGAGAGAGAGAGAGAGAGAGAGAGAGATAGAGAGAGAGAGAGAGAGAGAGAGAGAGAGAGAGAGAGAGAGAGAGAGAGAGAACTCTCAACTGGAGCAGCCACGCTGTGGAGTTTACGATTTCACATGAAACAGGCTTACTAAAGATTGCAGCTGTAACATCCAAATTCATCCTCCTCTCTGGTAAAGTCTAAACAACAGCTTGATGCAGCTCAGGAGAGCAGAGAAAGGGCCATGCCTCAGAGCCATTTGGGGAACAGTTGCTTTGCTTTGTCAGAACTGCACAGGGATAAGATGTGCTCCACACAGCCTCCTAAACCTGCCTTATTTCCAACTAATTCTGCATGTATACAAGCAGGCTATTGAAATTTGAGGGGAATGCAAGGCCATATTTGTTATAGTACAACATCTCTCTGTTTGCAATTTATGGGCAAGGGTGGTAAACTGTTTAAAAAAAAAGGTTGCCAGCTGAAAGCCCATGTAACAGTCTTAGTCCAAATCACTTCAGCCTCTTCTCACCTCTGGCCTCTCCTTAGTAAAGTAACACAGGGCTTCCTTTTACAGCCCTTTGCAAACTAAACACAGTAAGTGCCATAAAGGATAAGAATCATTATGACTACTCTAGGTTATAATTCTAATTATACCTGTACCATTCTAATGTCCAAAATACAGGTATTTATATTAAAGGCTGTAAAATGCACAAGTCATTGAAAAATGAGATGTGGCCAAGAGGATGTAAATTGTAAATGCCTGTGCGAAGACAACACAGGTTTAGGGTTATGTAATTTACCCTCAGCTCCAGTAGCCTGCCTGAGGGAAAGGAGAGTATGAGCAATTGGAACAGTACCTCAGGGCCACTGTGAAAAATATGCTGGAGTTCTCCACCCACACACCCTTCCCTCCAATCTGACTCACTCCAAACTCTTTCTCAGTTTGGATCTATCTCTTACATTGCTATAGACAGGATGAATTGAAAACAGGGAGTAAAGTGCTACCATTTCTTTGACAGAGAAATGTCTATACAGATTTTAGGATGTAAAACCCCCTCAATTTAGATTGAAGACAAATTTTGCATGCCTAGTTTTTAGAAAAGTCAAGGTACTATGCAATTATGCTATTTAATCATAGAACAGTTTGGATTGGAAGGGACCTTAAAGCCCATCCAGTTCCACCCCTCTGCCATGGGCAGTGACACCTTCCCCTGTCCCAGCTTGCTCAGAGCCCATCCAGCCTTGGACACTGCCAGGGATGGGGCAGCCACAGCTTCTCTGGGCAACCTGTGCCAGTGCTCCACCATCCTCACAGGGAAGAAATTCTTCCATATAGCTAATCAAAATTTCCCCTCTTTCACTTTGACCCTATTACTCCTTGTCCCCTCACTCCAATTCTTGATGAAGAGCCCCTTCAGATACCGGAAGGTTGATATAAGGCCCCCTCACAACCTTTTTATTTCAAAAGTGAACAGCCCCAACTTTCACAGCCTGTCTTCACTGGGAAAGTGCAGAAATGGTATCATAATCTCTATTTAGAACATAATTTTCATTCCTAATTTTCAGAGGACCTTTTAAGTCAGATTTACCATTCTACCCTATTTGTAGACACATGCAATTTTACTAAGCACATGCTTGAAATATAGTGGATAACTTGTAAATCAAACACCCCTAGGTGGGACTGTGCCCCTGTGTATCTACCTCCCATAGCCTGGGAACTGCCCCTTTTCTGTAGAACCTCCTAAATTTCCTGCCCATTCTGCCTTTGAAGATGAGGACAAAGCCAGAACACAAAAGGGAGGAAAGCTAATTTGAAAGTGCAGCTCTCTCCTTTCTGGGACCTGCTTGGCTGTGTCTCTTTTGTAGATGGCTCTGCTCAAGCACCATGATTTCCCTCACGCTTCCACCTTCACAGGGTGTGCAGTGCTTTGTTCTCCCAGCCGGGCAGCAGCCTTTCCCAACACAACCCTATTCTTTCGTGGTGTAAAGTGGGACAGCTCATCTCATTTTCCATCAGTGATGAAAATTAAAGGCTGCTGCTTATGCACCACACTTACCAGACCTTACATAACTGACAAAGACCGCCCTGGCTCTGGCTGAAAGGGAGCTGGGAGAAATCATCTGGATGGGAGGAATTATCTATTATAAATAAATCACATGCGTGCACACAAAGAGCAGTTCTCACCCAGACTAAACACTTTTCTCCAAGCAAAGTGTCTGCTTTGTGCTCTGTGAACAGGAAAATCACATGTCCCGCACTTCAGATCGAAATGCTCAGCAGTAAAGGAGATGGGATAATCACTTACTCCAACTATCACAGCCAAAGCCTTGAAAATTCACCCAGTGGCTAAATTCATCTGTATTTCTGCCCATGCACTTGGACAGGAACAGAACACTGTTTTGCAAAGCACCTTTTATGCTGTCTGTATTTAATTTTGAAGGGCTCATTCACTCCAAATTATCTCACCACCATCCTGGAAGTTGTTATACAGAGGTTTCTGTAGTACACAAGGATCCCATCCAGCACGTGTATCCCACTGCAGCCAGAGGAGAGCTCCTCTCACGATACTGGGAGTGCTCCTCAGCACTGTGACCCCTCCCTCTTGGGCTGCCTATGAACTGTATGAGGGATTAAACTCCTCTCAGTTTCACCACTGTGATTTTACTGAAGCAGCATCAGTTTGGCAGTGTCTACAAGAAGGAAATCCAACTGGTGACAAACTCCTTCCTAGAGCCACTCCCCATGGCATCAGGTTTCAGCAGCTCTTCCTACAGGTTCATGTCCTGATGTCAGCACCACATTTAATAATTGTTCCACCACCTGCTAACTGGGGTCCCTACAAAGGGCAGGTGCTTTTGGGTACAATCCACTCCACAGGTACAGAGACGTGCTGAGGAAAGGTTAGATACAAAACACTATGGCAGCGTTACTGCTATTCAAAATAGGTGTTAAAGGAAAAATTCTTCATTGGAATCCACAAGACTGCACCAAATTCACATATTTCAGCAGACCATCAGCCTTTGCCCCCTCATGTGCCACCATTTTTACAACTTAAGGAATCAGCATCTCAGAGAAGTGTTTTAAATAGGGGTCCAAAGAGAAGCCGCTGTTGGGAAGAGGAGTTTTCAACACACAACCATGAGCCCTCCCATCTCCTCTAAGCAAATAAAACCCGAAATCAAGGAGCTAAAGACTCACTCCAACTTCTCCTTGTGACCATGACATCCCAGTAAAAGTGGAAGATGTTCTCTGGAGACAGCTTGATCTCTTTAAATTTCAGAAATTAGTCACAAAGGCAACTGTGGTGTGATGGGAGCCATAGGGCCAAGCCTGTGCTGAGCAACCCTGAATTCAAGACCAGGGCTTCTGGTTAGCCAGGAGTTCTCTGCAGAGGTGCCTTCAGCTAGAAAAACTTCTAGGCAGGTAAAGGGAAAACTTTGCAAAAAACAGGCACACTTTGAGTGTGTGTTAAGGTTACTGAGACATTACACTGAATTGTGCTGTGATTGCTACTGCTCTAACTTTGCTAGCAACAAAATACACATTACACTGTTACCCAGACCACATGAGTGTTTATTACTGTATTTTAATCTATGAATTTCAAAAAAAAAACAACCAAAACCTAGAAACAATAAAGGAATTCCCACCATGACCCAAGAAGGAAAGGGAAATAAGAGACATTAGCATAAAAGCATATAATCTTTAAAACAAATGGCTTGACACATATAAAAACCATTCAGAAGCTTGACCAAGGTAACAGGGCTCAAGTCAATGCTCAAAACCATTTGGTTTCTATTCTTTTGTCCTCTCCTCTAGTGGAGGAGATTTGCACTCCTGGTTATCAGTTCCTGATGCACTCTCATTTCTACACCATAGAGGCATTTGGAATTTCATCATATATATTGGAGCCTTACCCCAAATTAACTATTTGAAGCTGTTGGTTTTCCTCCTGCTGACAAAGCACGCACAAAAATTATGCCTAACTTCTTTAAACTAATTTACACTTGATTTAAAGCAACTCCAATTGTCATCATAATTACCTTGTTTGATGAAGGTCATGCTAATTATTGTTACACTTATTATACTCTTTAATTTTATTTTCTACATCTCTTTAGACATTCTGGGATTTGCAGCCACATTTTCCCTTCAACTTCTCTAAAACATAATTTTACTGTCATTTTCAACATATTTGTCAGCTCAGGGATCAGAAGAGATGTTATTCCATGTTATTCTACATGGAAGTCATTAAACTGAAGAACTGTCTGAAGCTGAACTGCCAGGAGATGAATCAAAGAGATGCTGCTGCTCCTGGGGTAAGTGTTATAGGCATTCCCTTCCTTGTAAATCAGGTGCCCTACAAACAGTGATGCTAAAGGGATTGAAGTGTTTGATGGTGTCACAAAGTCCACTGTCCAACCCAAGCTTCTGATATATATATTTTTAAGTGGGGGAAGAGCAATGGAAAGTCCTCAAGGAAAGTACAATGAGAAGAGTTTATGAGGGGAAAGAAAAACAAAGTAGCAGCTGGAGGGGTACATTGTCCCTTTCCTTCTTTGTTGCTTGCTGGGAGATTCCCTCCTTCCAGCATCCTCCAACATGGAAGGAAGCAGAAGAAAGCTTTTGCTGGTCTCTAGCACCTTCTGCCCTGCTGCTACTCCCACATCCCATTGATTGTTTTTCCCTGTGCAGCAGATGCCAGTCAGGTAAAAATGGAGTATTTATCTCTGCAAGGTTTTATCTGAAAAATCTCAAACTCTGCCTTTCAGTAGGTGGCAAGGAAAAAGCAGCTTCTCTCTCAAAAGGAACATTTCCATGCAGGATTTGGCTTTCTCCCTACAACAGCCTCAGAAAATGTTGGGGATTTGTGGCCCTTATGGCCTGGAAGGATTTTCAATTCAATTGCATGCACCATATTCAATGCAATAGCTGTTTCACATTGTCCAAATGGCACAAAAAGAAAAGGAAACACCCAAATGAGTTACACTGATTATCAAGAAATATACTGATTCTACTTCATCATCACTTTGTATTAAGGGAGAAACAAAATTTAGCTTGGAGGAGAGATATGCAATGGAAAGGATGGGGGGAAGAATGGCTCAATAGCAGAATCAATAAAATGTTTTGGGGGGGTGGGTTTTGTTGTCAACTAAAAAATATTTTTTTGGTCTGAAACCAAAATTTGTATTTAATTTTCACATTCTCAAAACTTATTGCCCAGTTTCAATTAAAAAAAAAAAAAACACAAACAACAACAACAAAAAAAACCCCACCAGAAGTGGTTTTTTTTTTCCATACAAAGATGTTTCACTTTTAAAAATCCTTCAAAATTAATTTTTTTTTTTCCTTTTAAGCAATTCTTCCATCTCAGCCACTGAAAAAAATCAGTGTTGGGCTGGACCCATAATCAGAAATATTTGTAACAATTCTGAAAAGTGTAGCCTGGATTCCCTAGAAAGTGTAGCTTGTTCAACAAGAAAGATGCATTAAAAGAACTGTCCTGGAATAAGTCTGAAGTACAAAAACTGCCATTGCCACAGAACCATTGGGCTGGCAGGGATGGAATTAACTATCAAGTGAATATTACTCAAAAAATTTTTATTAGGCTTTTTCTTTGTGCCCAGGGAGAACCAGGACATACAATCAGTAATGGAAATTTCCATGTCTTCTGAAATATATAAGGCAGGACCTGAACAAAAATCTCCCAGCACTGCTGGCAGCAGCAACAGCTATTTATTTTGTAATATTTAGCAAGAAGGTGTCCAAGTAACCAACAGCAGATGACAAAATGAAGATGTGAGAGGCTGCAAACAGCAAGCATCAGGAAGTTGGCAACTACTAAGCATCTGAGGTAGCAGCCTTTATATAGTGCTGGGAAATGAGGATGTAGTGTCAGAGTTTATGGAATTACAACGCTCATTGCAAACATTCAACCCTTTCACAGCAATCTCCATATAAAAGGTGTCAACCACAGACCTAATTTTTAAGAAGACTAGATGATCATGGATCGTGGTATTAGTTTACATTTTTCCAAAGAGTTATCCCCTGAAGAAAAGCACTGGAACCGACAGAGCCAGAACGCAAAGATCTTCCTCCCTACCCTGAGGCTACCTCAGAACTACTGCAGCAATAAGCTGCTGCTGCAACCTAAGCAGAATTTCCTGCCTGTTGTACTCTCCTCCCAGCATTATACTCTAGCTGCTCACATGCCACGAGTACTATTTTGTCACCTCATGGCTGCAGTGGGCTAAAAAAGACCAAGAATGGCTGCACAGATCAGCCTTGCCTGGATCCTGGTTACATCCTGCCTCAGCCTGTAGGGAGCTGTCTGGTCCCAAAGGATTCTGACATTAGATGGGACTCTGTCCCCACAGTGGTGTCCCCATCCTAAAGCAGACACATGCCAGCTCACCCAGGAGCATCCCAGTAAATAAAGGAAGACCTACCTTTGCTAATATGTCCAAAGTCAGGTAAAAGAAGGGAAACTCCAAGAAAGATAGAGATGGTCTGCAAGCACCTGGAGTGATGGACAATGAGGAATGACTTCACACAGAGCAGGGTTAGATTGGATATTAGGAAAAGTGCTTGACTGTGAGGGTGGTGAAGCACTGGCACAGGCTGCCCCAAGAAGCTGTGCCCCATTCCTGGCAGTGTCCAAGGCCAGGTTGGATGGGGCTTGGAGCGACCTTGGGTGGTGGAAGGTGTCCCTGCCCATGGAACTGGATGGGCTTTAAGGTCCCTTCCAACCCAAACCGTTCCAGGTTTCCACAGCTGGGTCAGACAACACCACAAGACCCCGTGAGGTTTTACTGGGCCAGCCACTGCTGGAACAGCCCTTCCAGCCCTTCCATAAAAGAGCCACTGTCCATATTCACACACACAGATCGGTCACTGCCCGAGGCACAGCACCGCGTTTCCTATTCACAGCCACAAAGATTTAACTGAGGGCGATATTCACAACCACAAACAGCCCAACCCCTTCAGCAGCCAAACTGAGAACCTCCCCCAGGGCAAATTTTGGGGGTGTCAGTCCTGCTGGAACCCAGTGACACAGCACTCATCAGCCCCCAGAGCACAGGTCACAGTCCACCACAGTAAGGAAACAAGATTCCCAAGTAATTGAATTAAGTGCAAATCATTTAGTAGATCAGATAATTCCTTGGCTGCTATTTTTTAATGCCAATGCTACTTTATTCATTTGCATTTTCAAAGCAATACATTCCTATTTAATGAATTACCAGATAGTTTCTCATCAAAATGAGTAAAGAAATTACAGTAGAGATATTTTCTTTATGATTTTATCAGGTTGGCAATATCAGAAGAGATAATGCAATGTCCCCTGGCACCATAAAATATTCAGCATTGTGAATAAAGTTCTTGATAAAAGAGCAGCAGAAAGCAGCATTTTATTAAGGCACAGTGCTTTAAAAAAGCATGCTTTAAAATGATTTAATTTAAAAATTAAATCACATTTGAATCATTTGATTACTGTTTAATAACAATACATAATTCATATCTTAGAAAAAAAAAAATCAGATTCTGCTCTCTATGGCTAGATATATACAAAATAAAGGATTAGTAGTTAGAAATTTTCCCCTCCAACCAGCCAATTCTGACACTGCATCTTCATTCTGGAGAGTTGCTTTTTCAGGTTGCATATCAAGAAGGCAAGTCAGCCCTCGGCAACCAGAAGGAATCAGAAAAAGTGAAGGATGCTTTAAAACTGCACTGTTTTAATCTGCACCCTCCCTCTCAACCCTTTATATCAAGTTCATCTGATGGCCACAAATGTGTTATTTTAACCTATATTGAAATTAATTCTCTTTTTTTTTTTTTTTTTTTGGTCACAGGAAAGATGAGCAGGTGGTGGGAGAAAGAGAAATATTTGGCACTCAGAGTAGACCAAGATGTTCACCCCTTGGAGCCTGTTTCCCAGAGGTAAGGAAGTGTCAGACTTGTTTCCAAGAGCCAGCACAAGATTCCTGTCACACCCCTTTCAAAGGCAATTTGTGCTCATACATTATATTTAAAGCCAATCCAAAGCAGAGTGCTGTGTGAAGAGTTTTTCTGATAAAATGTCATATAAAATTTCGAAATATTACCACCTTAAACAGAAAATAAACCCTGGATTTGTTCTTTTCCCTATACATAAGGCTGTCTTTTTTTTTGTCTTTTTTTTCTTGCATTTCTGAAACTGAACGAGCAAAAACAATGAGTAGTAGGAAAGGGAAGAGAAAAAGATGATAAAAATAAGAAGCTTAGTGTGTGTGTAAGAAAATTCTTTAAAACTTCAGCTGGCTTCTAATGAAAAAAATCATTTTAAAAACCCTGATGAATAATTTTGTTGGGAGGGATGATGATACATCTCCCCATTTAATCCTAGCAAACAAAAGCTGAGCCACGGTTATCTGGATTAAATGAGACTAATTAAATTTCCTTTTGGACAGACATCACCATCTTAATCTCCCCACCTGCAAGCTTAAGCAATGTTTCATCTTTTAGAGGTAAAACCTGTACAGAACTCCAGAGCTCCCACCGAAGGGAACAACTCTCCCAAACCACATAATGCAGAAGCAGCTCTGCCTCCAGGCCCTCCATAATAAGCATTGTTAAATATTAGCCAGCCAGGATTGTATAAAACCTCACATATTTCCTCCCCCAACACTGAATTAAACCATGTGTAATTCTACAACTCCAAGTACAACTTGCTGCTCCAGCGGAAAAGCGTTGGTCTGTGATCAGACCAGCTGCCTCACAATTAAATCTCTGTCCAGAAAAGTGCATAAACCAGTGGGGAAAAGCTGTCCCACAAAATGAAAACACGTGCAATGAGCGTTACTCAGCAGGCTGTCAAATCACAACAAATGCTTGGGAAGGGTTTTAATTTAATCCTCTTCTTGTAAACACAGGCAGGCACTGAAAACATTGTAAACTCAAAGAATGAAATTTAAAGCAAGTCTTTGACTGAAGGAGCTTCAGGCCACTGGGGGATATTTGAGGACTAAGGTCACACACTCTCTTCAGCTTTTACATTTGCTGGGTCTACACATGTTTAATCACATTTCTGGGAAAACTGAGAAGCACTAAATGGGGATATACACTATGTATTGCAGATCTTATCTTTCCCTTCCCTCCATAGAAAACAGCTTTTAGACTTCAGTAGGTGTGAAGTCTAGAAGTGTTCTGAGAACCCAGTCAGGGTTCAGACTTCTTGTGTTTCTCTACCCAGAACACGAGTGTACATTTAGAGAAACTCTGTGCCATGTTATAAGCTCTTTAATTAATCAAAGTTTCTGATCTAGTCTCTTTATGCTCTCCACTTAAGAACATTTTTATGAAGGAAACATCATTTTACCTGGCTCCAGATGATATTTAATTCTGCTGCTCAAATATCAGTTAATCTTATAAAGGCACACTGCTGGTAAGTGTTCCCTCCTCTCGCTTAATTAATTTTTAATGCTCAAAAGATTGCAGTTTTCAAAGAAGCCAATTAAAATGATTCATCCAAAAAAATCCCCAGCAAATGCCCTTTCAGGATGACTCAACTGCTTGTATTTATTGTATTTGCTCAAGTCAATGAGGGGAAACTATTTTTGAAGTTGGAAGACAGAGTGACGAAACAGAAAGGGGATTTATAACAAAACATCCACATTGCTCAGCATTTTTTGATCCAAGAGAAAGCAGCCAAGGCGTGACATCCAAATTGCAAAGAAAGCTGAGGGATCACTGAGGAGGCAATAAGTAAGGAGATAGATCTGCAGGAGCCACAAGAGCAAGATGGGGGCAAAGGGATTTACCAGTGTTTTGATATTTCCCCAGGTAAGCTGAGACCAGGAAGTTTTCCTCACATATCCATCCCTATTAACCCTCTCCATAGGTTTTGTGGGACAGATGCTCACACCAACTCATCCTCTGCCTCAGGCACTGCAAAGTCAAGTCCCCCTTGAATCCTTCTTTTTCC
The DNA here is from genome assembly GCF_971803275.1 of Cyanistes caeruleus. Lineage (NCBI taxonomy): Eukaryota > Metazoa > Chordata > Aves > Passeriformes > Paridae > Cyanistes > Cyanistes caeruleus. The sequence continues at coordinate 59,131,776 of NC_141704.1, forward strand.
TTCAAGGACAAAATGCACTGAGGGGAAAATGTCTGATTTAGGGAGTTCTTTGCTTGTGTCTTTCTTTTCCTTGCCATTTATTTCATCCCTCCTCTCCTTCCTTATTTATTTTTAAAAATAGGATTGTCCTCTTGTACAGTTTCACAGTTAAGTGTAGCTAATCAAGTGTGTAATAAGGGTGGACTTGATGAAGGGGTTCCTTGAAGGCCAGCTAAAGATGGTCCATATAAAAGAACTCTGCACCCATGTGAATCCCTATAAAGTTAATCCGAGCAAACAGAGGTAGTTTTAAAAAGCCAGAACTTGGCCAAAATCATGTGGCTGCACTGATTCATTGTCAGCTTCAGGTAAAGCTTCCACCCACCCCCTGGGTGATCAAACCCAATTCTGGCATTTTCACTACGTCATCCCCTCAGTCTTCAAGGGAATGCCCAGAACAGAACTGAAAACGATCCCAAAATCTGCCATACATCCAACTTACATACAGCCACTTGCATCCTTATATTTAATAGAGGAAAACTTCATATTTATAGGCTCTTTTGGAATGGCAGGTTATCAAGAATCACTGCTGAAATCTTTGATCTGTGGTGGACTTGTGATGTTAGAATAAAATTACAGAAACTTACAGAAAATTACAGCACTACCTCTTCATAAAGAGGAAGCCCTGATATGTTTATGTAAATCCTCAAAGATAATAGGTAAAAATGGCTTAATGAGAAAGGTGTGACAGACACCAGAGGAAAGGTCACCTTCAAGGTAATGATTGGGACAGGCAGAGTCATCACAGCCTCAGTGAAAGACAAAGGGTGAACATCCCTCGGTAAGGAAAAGCTAAAACACCTCATGTGATGCCAATTCTTATGTTTTGAGCAAGCCAGCAAATCATGCTCCCCCAATAATTTACACCGACATAGAAGTAAGTAGGTTATAGCACATGACTAAACAGGACAAAATATCATGAAATACTAAAAATAACCTGCTGGAGACAGGGGAAAAAAAAACCCGGATTTGTTTAGAAGAAACAAAACAGTGTTCTATTTCATTATCTCAAAGAGAACGTGCAGCTAAGAAGATTCCATATAGCAAAACCTGAAAAAAGACCATTACACAATGATGAAAGCATCCAAAGTCTCCTGATTTATTAAAAAATGTATCAGTGCTAAATTCTTCTAGAGCAACATGCAGCAGATCTAGTTCCAAGGCTTTAGTGAAGATAACTGCTCACCTCATTCATCATTACTCCTTCTCTTATTTTAAATAATAATATAAATAATATATATAATAATATAAATAATATAAAGTCACTAAAGGCTGGAAGAATTTGCTTTGATTGCTATACACAACCATGACAAAGTCTCTTAAGATCTGGCATATGGTTCACAAACTTTTTGACTCTTAGCTTACTTGATAATAACTTTAAGGGAAAAAAAAAATAATTTTATACTTAGCACATTTTCAGGTGCAGAGCCTGAGCATAGGCCTAGGCCTATGCCAATGAGGTGAAAATAAGCCTTATTTTGCACAGCAAATATTGTTAGTAAGCATAAGATTATCCTCTTAATTAATCAATTATTTTAATTGCGGCATGGATGTCAAATTATGGTGCTCATTAATAATCTACTCTTTTAAATAAGCATCACTGTAAGGAAAGCAGAATTCAGTGGGGCACTGGAGTCATCAGAAGTATTTTCTAAATATAGGTATAGCTGCCACCTAAGTGGCCAAATTCCTACATCAGTTTCAGCAGCATGATCCAAGATAGATCTGTAAGCTAAATATAGAAGCAGTGAAAAGAAATAGGAATGAGTAGGCTGCAATGTAAGTGGGAAGGGAAAGCAGCACAGCCATCCTTGAAGTGTCCAGTTCTCCTGTAGTTTACTGAAATGGATATGTCAGGGAGGGGGCCAGGTATGCAGTGCTGTTTTTTAAGTTATATACTCTCAAAGAAACCAGATTATTATCATGCACATCTATATAATAGGTGCTTACATGCAAAGGAAATATCCTCAGCATCTGGACTTGAAAGATCTTTGTGGGTCCCTTACCAACCCAGTCTAGCCTACCATCACTTCATTTTTAGTTCCAGAGCTTAATTCTTAAATTTAAGAGATCTTAAATTCTCAGAGCTAAAGAATAACACAAAATACAGAAGTGACAAAACACACAAGTTCTCTGCAGTTTTGCAGGTCTATGAGAATTAAAGCGTAGATTTTTTTTTTTCCTCCACAGTGTTGGCAATAGTGCCGGGATAGGAGCAGATCCACCCTGGCAAAAAAAAACAGGCTAATTTTTTTCCTCTTATCCCAAGCTGTCTCCTATGATGGAGTTTCATTAAAACAAATCCAGAGGGATTTCAGGAGGGCCAGAGAAGATGAGGAGAAAGCAGCCACCCTGTGATACAGCATCAGCACAAACCAGCTGGGAACTAGATTGGAAACCTGGAATGTGCTTGTGGGATCTCAGCAGTCACTGGCAGGCAAAAGGACAACAGATTTCTCAGCAGTTTATACCCAAGTGCTTGTAATCTCTCTGGTTGTATATGCATTTAGCCTTCTAGTGGAAATTAGGAAATGCAGACAGCTCCTATGAAACTCCCCCCAGTGCTTCACCAGAGTACAAAATCCTAGGGAACCACTTGTGACAAGCTGAGAGCTCAGGTACAGAGCAGCAGAAGCTGCCAATAACAGCACGTCACAGGAAGATAAGAGACCATGAGCATCTCCAGAGATGCCTCACTCCCACACTTGAGCATTTCTGTGCACATTGCCCACATGCCAGGAAGCTATTTATTGTCTGTGTCACTGAACAAGTTGGCAGAAGTACCTCACAGCCTTCAGCAATCTAAAAATCCCTCCTTTGTACAGGAGTCGAGAACAAAAATTAAGCTAAAATCTTAAAAGGATTAGAACTATTTCATTAATACTAGGTCTGAATTTCAAAGTTAGATCCAAACCTGAGCCTTCCACTCTACACATGCTGAGAGTGCTTGGATTTCATGTTTCAAAGTTCAGTTAGAAAAGATGTTTGCTGTCCCACAAAATACCTATCACTTTGATGTTGTACTATTGTGGCATCTGGCAAGAGGGGAGGAAAAAAAATGGGAATATAGATATAAAGGGAACACTTTTTTAATTTAGCAGATTCTAGCTTAGAAGTATTTTGTTCTGAGTACAAACTTGAAGATACACTCTTTTCCCACGATGTGCATAGTAGAATTATGTGAAGTCTCTCAAAGTCAGTCACCTCCTGACACATATTTGTTCTTGAAAGAAGCAGCAGAGAAATCAGAGAAATCAGAGAACTCCAGTGCTGCAAACACACTGCTCTACAAAACTGAGCATCAGGCAAGGTGAGAAGTGACAACTGGTGTCACACAAACCACTGACTGCTTCCTGGGACTACTCACACTTTTCTGGCTCAATTGGAAAATTCAGAACCAGGTGCCAGTCTTAAACTCACCAACCTTTCCCCACCTGGCTCAGTGGACACTTTTTCTATTCTGTACTAACTCAACAACTGCCTCACCCACAGACACCTGCCCAAGAGCTGGTTTTTATCCATCAAGATGTAGGAATTGGTCTCCATGCATATATTTCATTCATGAATTCATTATACACACATATATATTACACAATGAATAGAGAACAGTTGAAACTGGCTAACCTTTAAGGTCCCTTCCAATCCAAACCATTCTCTGACTCTGCAATTCCAAGTGCAGGTTTTTTCACAGTCTCCTGACAAGGTTCTGTAGCACTGGTGCAGGAGCAGTGATCGAGAGCTTGAAACAAGCACCACAACAATAATCTGGAAAATTCCCTGTGACACTGGAGCCCATGGGCTGCTCTGGGCTCAGTCCTTACCAAAGGCATCCCCATGGTGCTACACAAACAACAGACAACTGTGTGGACAGTAGCCTGGTTACTAAGAGAAAGCATAGAGAAATACTGCAGGGATTAACAGAGCACAGGATAAAGGCCAGCTCCGTTTCCTATCAAGCTCTTGATGCTATTTTGGATAACCTCTCTGACAGTAACCCTCCATTTCACAAGCCAACAGCAGATGACCGCTTGCAGCATAGTGCTGACTCGCTTCCTCACGCACCAGCACCTGGCCACAGCAGGAAAAATCCCAGCATGACCAGACATGCCAGCAGCTCTGGGGACACGGCACATTTTAGGACCTGTCCTAGTGCACACTGACCCGTCAGACTCAGTCAGCTCTGCAGACTCAGAGGAAAGCCTCCAAAACACTCATCAGCCCCTGCTGGAGTCAGAGGCACAGAAAACATTCCCTTGTCTGTGCTGACAGGCTCTGACTCTCAAGAGAGAGAACACTGAGTTTAACTTAAAACCATGGAGAAGGCTTCTAGAACTAAGTAGACAAACTGAGAATGTAAGTGTGTAAGTTAGATAGAATTATATTAAGTAACGGGTTAGAAAGTTAGAGTTTAGGGTTTTAGTCATATTAGTGAATAAGAGACAACATGGAAGATTTAGGGTGTTGCCCCTTTCTCCTTCTCCTTGGGTTTTTGGGTAATATTAGGTGATTGGATGAAAGAATCCACATTGCAGGACACAGGTATCAGGTTACTGGGCTATTAATGAAAATAAGTTACTTGACATTTCATTATTGGATGGGTTGACACTTATAAGACCTCAAAGAGATACTTCTTCAGCCATTCTGCATTTTGTTACCCTACTGTACATAGCCCCTTGTACTCTATAAATATGTAATATAGATAAGGAAAAATAAGCAACTGAGCCTGAACATGAAAAAAGGTCTCTCTCTTGTCAATCTCAGTCTTGGGGAAAAGAATTGAACCACCAGTGTCAGCCCAACAATCCCCAGCTGGCACTCTGCAGTGCAGTACCTTTAACCTTGCTTTGGGCCAAGGTGTCAGTCACCACAGGGACAGTTCCTGCAGCTGTGTCCAGGAGCTTCCTGCCCCTCAATAAAGGGCACACCTGGAGCACCAAACACACCCTCAGCTGCCAGTGTGTCTGCAGGAAGAGGTCAATGTTTTGGTGGATCAGCTGGCACCTGCCCAAACTCCAATCAAAATTCAGCAGCACCATTTTCCTGTGATGGAGCACCTGCAGATCCAAAGTGCACAGAAGGGACACCTTTCCCAGTTACTGAGCAATCCCAGACACAGTCATTGAGGCATGGGCCAGGGGAATACCTGAGATTGTACCTGAGATAACCCATCCCTCCTCCAACAACCAGCCACCACCATCCTCTTCACCTCTCTCTTACTGAAAGTAGGCACAGAAACATTTATTCGTGTGTGTATAGAAGCTCTGCCAAAGAAAAAAATCACAAATGTGGCATGTTCCTCTTGGCTCTGTGTTTTGCTTACACATGTCTCTTTATCTCTGATCTACAGGTGCTCAGAACAGACAAGCTAACAGAGGAATTGTCTCCAAACTAATGCTGAACTATCAAGATATACAATACATAGATTTGCAAGCTGCAGAAGAAACTGTTCTAAGAAAGCAGGACTCTGTCCATAGTGGGGGCAAAAGTGATCTGCATTTTAACTACAGCTACAGCATCTGCTTTACAGGCCAGGAAGAGAAATCTTTCCAGTGTTAACACCCTCAAGAAGATAAAAACTGTACTGCTGGCTTTTGTTTTCCCCTTTAGATCAACTGTTTTAACACTATTTATTTAAATATTAAATTAAATAAATAACATTTAAAATGTATTAAATTACATAAGTAACATTTCCTACATTGAAGTAGGAAAAAAGGTGAGGTTTTGAATAGAACTGAATGAACACAACACACAGCAGCCCCTGTAATCCCTCCTGCTGGAACTGCAATTTCTTTTTGTAGGAGAGAACAAGGGAATACTTAAAGAAAGCCAAAAATGCTCTGACCTCTTGGTCCCCTGGGTTCTGTTGGCTAGCAGGACAAGTTACAGATGCTGCTGGAAGGCAGCACACTTGGCACTGCCCTCCCTTACTGTCCCCCAGCTCATCAGGAGGCTGAACACAGGTAACATGGTCAGAGCAGCACTCCAGGCTTGCCAGGAGTTTGTCAGCAGCAGGACATCCCAGCATGGAGCTCCTTGGAAAGGGTTCCTCTTCAGGAGGCTGCTTGTGTATCCAAACAGGGCCTTCCACTTCTGCTTCTTCTAGAAGGAAAATGTTGAAGCAGTAATTTACTAAATGTATCACACATTTATAGCTGTGTTGCCTGACCCCACAAGCTATGAGGGGGAAAGGGGGGGAGAAAAAGAATAAAATAAAATCTCATTCTTTTCTTGGGAACAAGTAAAGGTCAGTTGTCTCATCAAATTTCATCCCTTAATAGTACGCCTGCTCCCTCAAGGAAATTTCTAGTTGTTCCTCAATAATTTCAGTCTTTGGCTTCTGCAACATTATTGAGTAATTATGCTGTAAATTTTAGGAGCTCCTTCAGGGAAGAGTCCCTAGTTTGCTCTGAAGAAATCCTGACTAACCTAAATGAGAAGAGACTCCTACCATGCATCATTTGCCATTGATATGTATGACAAACACCAGACTGACTGTGAAGACAACACACATGCAAAGACACTACTGCCACTTCTGATGTTTTTCTCACAGCACAGGAAAAGGCTCAGATGATATACTGAGTTAACAAAACTCATAATTTCTAAACCAAAGTCTCTTGATATCAAACCACTGATTTTATTATTTGGGCCTCTGGCTCCATAAGTTGATTTTCTCCCTTACACATCAGCACCAACATTCATCTACCCTACAGAGACCAAACTCTGCAACCAAACCAAGAGAGAAAAGATGTTTACTCATGAGCTGAGCAACCACAAACCAGCACACTCCTCACCATCTCCTCTGTCTTTCTAGAGAGGAAGAATTTAGAGTTATTGCATATCTGTGCTGGAGCAGTGCCAGAGCCTTATCTCAGTTAAGAGCCCAACACTCCCAAAGAAAAAAGCACGTACTCGTTCCACAAACAGCCACACACTCAGGTGCTCCATTTCAGTGCAACACCACAGCCTGGGCTAAACAGCAAAGCCACTCAAGTGTTGAGCTATGGGAATAACTGTGTACAAAGTAAGGTGCTATAAAATGTAGCCTAATGTCTAATAAGATATCACAGCAAGCTATATCTGGTATTTTGCAGGCACTGAATTGCAGAAATATCTCTTTACCATTTTTATAATTAAATTTATAATTTTATAACCATTTTATCATTAAATTCAAAACTATAAATAGGAGAAAGTAACTTTTTTTTTTTTTAGGTAGAAAAAGACTCCTGCATCCTTGTGATAGGTTGCCTATCACAAGGATGCAACAGGGAGGTGTATGATCTGCAAAACAGTTGATTAATTTTGCTCAGCAACTTTAATTATTTTGCCCTCAACTTTAATTATAGGACAGCCTTAAGGCTAGTATCAAATCCTTACTATGCAGACTCTGGAGAGTCACAGGCTGTGTTCTGGGAGTTCTGCCTCTGCAGCAATGGGGACAGGAGGCCATTTGAATGCCTGTTCTTTACACTTAGTTCACACCTTTTTCATTATTTCCATGTAGGAGGTGTGGGGCTGCTGAACCTCCTGTATTTCTCCTGCCTCTCTTCTGGCCCTTCCACAGCTGCACACTGGCTCCTTGGGGGAGGCTGGACAGGTGCAGCCAGCAGAGGAGCTGGGTGGGAAGAGGTTACACAGCCCAGCCAAAGCTGGGGCTGTGGACACAATCCACATTCACTGCCAGCCCACTCCCCAGTGCCCACAGATGCCTCCAGAAATTGCCTCCTTTCAACAGAACCATTTGACATTTATGCTAAACATGTGCTTGCCTTACCTGAAGGCATTTTCTGGCACACAGAAAGTTTTCCTCTTTGGAAAAGGCAGACTGGCCTTGTTCCAACTCAGCATCCCCTGCTCCTCACCCCCTTTGCTGCAAGAGCCCACTGCTTCTGCACATGGACAACACGCATGTCACAAGGACCTTAAATGTCAGTGCACATCTTTTGTGAGGACTTTCAGGCAAATCTATGATTAAAAGTAGATATTCAAGCAGAAGATGAATATATTATGTCCTCAGGCTCCTTAAGTCATGATCCATATTTATAATGCAAGGCTAAGGCTTCTGTTGAATAATTACATCTTTTGCCTGCCCATTCTTCCCTCCCACCCCCACATGTATACGGTCACCACAAATGCATATATAACATTTAAAGTGAGCAGTCATTCAACCCAAAGTCAGAATATCCTTGAGTATGTGCATGCTAGAGAGGGAGCTTAATTCTGTAATTGTTGTGCAAGGTCTGCAGTAGCAAACCTCGTTGAGGTTAAAATACCTTACTCAGCATGAATAAAGGTGAGAACAGCATACTCCAAAGGGGCTGGAGCACACCATGGCTAACAAATCCCAGGACTGTAGTAGCCACAGTCATTCCAGCTCCAGGTAAATATTTTCCTTCCAAGCAGAAGTCTCCAGTTTGAAGTTCCTCATCCTTACTTGCTCAGTTCTTCTGAGTAGAAGGTGGTGTTTTATAAATGAATGAAAGGCACTTTAAAACATTTGACAGCCACTGAATCCAGAAATCATACAACAAACCTCCCACCAGTATCACAGATATTGCTTTTCAACTGATGTTGATGCCCCCTCTCTAACCTGAGGTCATCTTTCTTAGCAACAAGCACTGCCACTGGATGACTTGAAGTCAGATTTGGTTAGAAGGAGCATTTTGACCAGTATCCTAGAAATATAAACCTGTATTTCTTCATGCACCCTTCTCAGGACTACTGATTTCATTATCAAAGACGGAGAGCACAGGTATCACTAAAAAGGATTCCACACAACCAAACAGACAAGAGCTGCATTCTTTACAACTGGGAAATGCAGCTTTTACACACAAATACATGCATGTACACATACATGCAGGCAGGCACTTGTAATTCATCTGAAAATTTTTCACTAAATTGAACACTCTCCATCTTTAGTAATCCGGTTCTGGAAGTGGAAACACTGTCAGCAGCCTTGAAATAATGTGTTGCAAACAAAACTCTTTCTTGACAGAGCCCCATCTTGCCAAAAACATCATTAAAAAATTCCTAGCAGGTCTCCTCACTCTTTGTACCTCCCCTAAAATTTGCCCTCCAATACACAAAAGGAGCAGGAAGTGCTGGGAGCCTGCACACAGCACTGTCTCATGGGCTCCACTAACCCAAGAGCAACTTCCATGACAAATTTATCACCACAGACCCAGTCCCAGATAATCAGTGTCATTGAAATGCATTTAGCTAACTGGGATTTTTCCCATTATATTATTTTAAAATCCAAATCCCTTAGGCAGAAATATAAATCACAGTGACACTGGTCCACTGAAGAAAAAAGTCACAGCTGCAACAATGGGTGTCACATATTCTGGGGTAAGGCAGAGAACACCACCCATGGAGCAGACCATTTGAAAATTTGCTCTTCAGCTCTGAGTGGGTCATGGAGGCATCACTAAAAGCAGAAGTATAGGAAATGCAAGTGATATTATATTGCCAGGCAGCAGAGGTGGGGGAGCATGAACAGGGATGGGCAGAGCATCGTTGAAGAAGCTGCTGACTTCTTGCTTTATTCATATCATTGCTCAAAAAGACAGATGGAAGAAACTCCTGCCTTGTCCTCATTGCTTGTGGCTTAGCAGAATCACAGTGATTTGTCTTTCTTCTTTTTCCCATCCACCTCCAAAAGAGATTAAAATCATTACCTCCTTTCAATAAAGAATTTCACCACATGCCCTGATCAAGAAGCAGGGTGTAACCAATCTCCCCCTGAGTCGTCCTCCCATCTCTCTTGTCCACAAAGACAAGAGCAGAAAAACAGAGACTTATTGGTCTTGACCTGCAACACATTAGCTCAGCTCTGCAGCAGATAAAGGAAGTCAAGGCTACATCAACAGCCTTTGCAGGTGAAAGAGACACAAAAAAAAAGGTATTCCTCAGCTTGTAGTCTAATCCCTCCCTGAAAGATCTTTTGTTAATTCAGAATGATTCCAATACTCCATCCAAACATTTCTGTCAGCCAGTTGGGCACACAAGCCTCAAAGAGCTGAAGCTGCTGAATTTTCACAGAGTAAAGTTAGGCTCCTGGAATTTCTAACAGTTCCTCACCAGCAGAATTCCTATAAGCACAGATGGATAGCAACATCCAGAGATGGATGTATTGACTTGTTCTGCAATCCAAACACTACTGTGAGGACTATCCTGCATCACTTCTCAGCACACTGCAGCATCTCACACCAGTGATGTCTCAATTCTACCACTTTCTGCAATTGCAGCACAAGAATTTGGTTCCTCAGCACAATTTAGAAGAAAATCAGCACAAAAACCTGAGAACTTTTGAAACTCAGGCTGATTTTCTGGGCTATTGTGATGCATTTTGCTGCTGGAAAAAGAAACCCACAACAAGACACAGCCACTGCATTTCCATGACATGTGTCCTCTTGTTTAATCCTAAAGAGGATTGCATTTGTCATCTCATGACACACAGGGCATGTGTTGTGCATTTTACTCATTCTGCCAGCAGCTCAGAGTTTTATGTTGCAGGGTTCCTTGCTTCTGTGCCTCATTCCCAGAGCATCATTTAGGCCTGGTCTTTATTTGGAGTGGCAGGTACAGGAAGCAGTCCTGCTGAGACACAGGGGAACATCTGCATCTGAGGCTTGCTCCTGCTTTGTTATTATGAATATATAATATCACAGCCCTGGGAAGGGAGGAGGCAAAAGCATCCTTGCAAGTGTGTTTGATGGGGTAGGTAACAATAATTAAGCTGATGTACCTATGGCACACTAGTAAATATTTGGAGATAACTTAGCATTCAGGAAAAGTCAGATGAGGTGGGGGGGAAACTCACCTTGAAAAGCCAAGGAAGGGGTGACACCTAAGTTACAGTGTGCCAAATTGAACAAAGCAATTGCAAATCATTTCTTAACTGCATCCACACTACCATGACAAAGCCATTAGCAATGACTGTGGTTCTTGCCAAGGGCTTCGCTGTGCATCCCACAGCATCCCTCTGCTCACAAACCAGGTCCACATTGACTTCACTCTCTGCCAGTGGCTTGCCTGGTTGAGATCTCCAGGACAGGTCTCAAAGAAGAGGAGATTTTCCCTTGGTAAAGCCCTGGGCACCCCCAAAGAGGAGTTTCTCTTAAGGGTGCCACTGCTTTTCCCATCTGCTCCTGGGAACCCTCCTGAAACTGTGAGCCTGCTTTGCTCTCCACCCTCATCCTGGTGTGGGTCTGTTCACACCAAGTGCCAGCCTCGGGGCTGAAAATGCCTCTGGCAGAGCCTCCAGGGGCTGCCAGCACCTTTGGTGTCATTAGGGTGACTCTGCTGCTTCATGGGGCTCACACAGACTTTACAAGAGGATGCAGAGGTTTCCCCCAGAATGACGCCACAGAAAGGGAAAAAGTGTACACAGACAATTCACAGAACAGTCACCAGAATTCACATCAGACATCAACATGGGGAGCTGTCAGACCACAAAACAACTGTGGCTCTCTACCACCAAGAGCCAAATCTAGGGCAGGGAGACAAACACAGCAGCAGAGAGATCTCACACACACCAAGCCCACCAAAGCCTGCCAAACTGAACCTACCTAGTCCACTAAGTGTCCACATCCTAAAGGAAAGCTCATGACAACTGTAAGGACTGTTTGACTTCAGATTCCAAAATACAAATTTAAGTGAAAATAAAATTTAAAATGTCACAAATGCACCCAGAAAAGTTTTAGCACCTCCTATATTAGCTTATGATTAGTAAAGGCAAACTAGCTCAGCTATAGTAGATACAAAGCTCCAAAAACCAGCCTGGGATTTAAATCTTAGAACCTGCTTTTACTCTCAAAATACCTTGTCCTCTTCTGGCAGATTAGAGTAACAAGATACCCTGAGAAAGGCTGCTTTTGTATTTCCCGGACTTTACAGAGTCAAAATAATTTCAGAAGTTTTACTGGAATTTCATGCTTCTTCATTAAGTGAGGAGGTGAAACGCCTGTTAAAACCAATTCCCCAGCTACAAAGGAGATGAAATTCTAGTTTAAAAAAAAAAAAACAAACAAACTTTTCCCAGCTACAAACACCCAAAATCATACCTCGGTAATCATACCTCAATGATCATACCTCGATGATCGTACACTGTATTTTGCTTTAGAAGCCTTAGGTTTTTGCCAGGACTGCAGAAAATGTGATTGCCTCCAGAAGCAAAATCTAGAGGAAGAAATCCATTCTGGAGAGCTGATGGGTTTTCTTGCCATACATCAATATGTATGCACCTTCTGTGATGCCTACAACCACATTTTTAGCCAAAAACTGGCCCAGGTGATGGAGCACACCATCACATCAGAGCATCTTTGTGTTATTGCACCACACACTGTACAGTGTTCTGACTTATCACAGTCCTTTACTCAGGATAACAGTCTTTATCCTAACTCAAATACAGTTTAACTTCTGATATGCTGACTTAGAACATTCTTCCTTTTCATTTTTAAGTCATTACTGGATTGTTTCGGCAGTTCTGTTCTAAGCTCTGCTCCATAAAATTATTTTCCCTGATTCAATTATATATTCACTGAAACAAGCTAAAACATCATTTAGATTAAATTATTTTAATGATCTATTGCTTCTCAGAGTTGAAAATATTATTCTAACAGATTCTGAAGCATGAGCTTAGATCATTTACTGAATCACCTTAAGATACAATCAGAATACTCAAAGTTAACTTTTAAGAGTATCTGGGAAAATCTTACTTCCTCTTTTTATTAGCTTACTCTCCACAGTACCATTTAGCTAAAAATGCTCTAATCACTAGAAAAACTTGTCAGTGCAGTTTGTCAAGTTTCCTACAAATCTAATTTGTTTTGCCTTAAACAGACATTAGGTAAGTGCCCCAGAGCCCTTCTCCCTGCACACCGTGTCTTTTTTGCAGGTTTTTTTTGCTGTATTAACAAACATCCCCCAGGGAGGTGGCTCCTCATCTCCTAAGCCAAAACTCATCAACACCCACGAAGTCCAGGGCAAGGCTCAGATTTCTCCAGACCCACTTCCTTTCCTTGCTGCTGGATGCCCCTAGAAGCAGGGATTTCCAGATTTGCTGGGCAGGCATAAAGTTCTCTCTAAACTCTCCTCCAAATGGATATAGTAATATTCAGTGGCACTGGATATTATGATATATAATAATATACATTATTATATATAATATATTATAGAGATGCCACTGTCTGACCATAAACTCTGTAAGAGATGTTCTTGAGAGTGGTACAGTGTTTGCCAGGGAAATATTTTTAAAGGTCTGAGTTTGAAGATCTTTGAAATGGAGAGTTTGCTGTCCTTCCACAAGAAACTGCTTCTGTATCTGTTCTTCATACACCTCTGCTGGGAGGAAAGGCTGAGGGAACAATTGGGATTGTTCAGCCTGGAGAAGAGAAGGCTTTGGGGTGACCTCACTGTGGCCTTGCAGTGCCTGAAGGGAACCCACAGGAAAAATGGAGAGAGACTCTTGACAAGGGCCTGGAGTGACAGGACGGGAGGGAATGGGTTCAAAGTGACAGAGAGAAGGTCTAGGTTGGATATTAGGAAGAAATTAGGAATTATCTTTCAATAAGTTACTACAAGCTGAGAAGTGCAGAGATGTACCTTTTATTTCTGGGATTGCTAGCAGAAAATCAGGAAGCAGGTGTGCCTCAGCATCACCCTGAGGATGGGGGAAGCTCAGATTGTTCTTCTGCACTTTGGCCTACTCTAGTTGGAACATCTAAACATTTCTCAGTAGTAGAAGTCTCATTTCCCAGCTATGCAACAAGCATATTGACATCAGGCTTCATGGGATCAGCTTCCCCGGAACTGAGAGTGCAGCCTGGAAACACAGCAGCTGACACTGATATAGGGCTGCACTTGTAAACAGTGTGCAAACATCTGTGCAAACATCACATTTCTACTGAAAAATGCATTTTAAAAAAGCACACAAACGTTTTTAGGCACTGGGAGTACTTCAGGCTTTTTTGATGAAGAAGGATTTTTTTTTATTATTTAACAAACAGATGCAATAAGCTTGCACCAAATTTGAGGAAATTGTTATGGTCCTTTTGCCATTTGCCTGACTACATTTTTCTGGGTTGCCAGATATATCTTAGTTTAAAATAAATATATTTAATGATCATCCTTTTTGTTTCTACCTTACTCTACAAAAATCCAGTATGTGCAGCACAGCACTATTCATGTGGGACTCAATACCCTGAGTAGAAAACTTTAATCCAATAGGATAAAAAGCTGGTTTTCAGTTCCATTATTGGCTCCAAAGAGACAAACATAACCTCATTTGTTCCACAAATACTAATGTAATTTGGCTTTGATCTTGTCTGGATGAAGATAAAAGGTATCCTTTAAATTACATTCATTAGGGTTTTAACCCACTTTTAAACAGAAGGCAGGTTTTGTACAACCTCACTTTAAGCATTTTAAACATCTAAACAAGAAGGACAACATCCTCAGCTACCTCCTCCAGAGGATATCCTCACCAGACTAGGGACACCAAGGACAAACATCTCCTTGAGCCCTCTGAGCATTTAAGCACCCTCTACGGAAAAAGGGAAAACCCCATGGAGAATAAAATTACTCCTATTACATTACAACAGGTGTCTGTGAAATGACTTGCCACATTTACCATTCCAATGTTTAATAAGACAGAGAAAGCTCCAGGAATTTTAGGTGAGAATAACTTGTTCCCACTGCGCTGTCTTCTTGAGGAAGACAAACACCCATCTAAAGAACAACTTCATTCTTAACTTTTTGACAAGCAAATTTAGGATTAAGTCAGTCCTGGCCTTCTAATACAGGCAGTTACATATCTGGCCAAAGTTAACCCCTCTCCTCCTTTCAGTGCTTGGTCTACACATGTTTTAGGAGTAAAATGTTAAGACCACGTGCAGTCAAGATTTCCCACCAGCACCTCTACCTTCCCTTGCAACACACATGTGCTGCTTTAAAAAAAAAAAAAATCTTGAAAATAATCCTTTCTTTTGGAGTGTACACAGATGTTTGACATGAGCCAAACAAGCTGCAGGAGTATCAAAAGTTTAGATTGCTGAATAGATGAAGAGCAGCCTTTGGCTCTTCCCCTATGCATTGAAAACTTTGATATTAAGCATCTGACACTGTCTAAGTACTCTGTCTCCAGAGACACAGCAAGGCAAAATCCACAGCTTCTTGCTGCTTGGCCCAGTCCTGCATCCTGACCCCAGGTCTAGCACATGAAGTTAAGCTCAACCTTAACTTGAAGTCATCTATGGATCCTCAAGGACAGAGCTACAAAAGAACCCTGAACTGAGCCTAAACTGAGCAGTATTTCATCCTTATGGACCCTCTATTGAGGATTCCACACACAGCATGCCCTACCCATGCACTAATCCGACCCAAACTTGTCTTTTTTTGGAGGTGTGAGGATAATTACTGTCACTTAGTGCAACACAGCCAGGTTTTGTAGCTCATCTGTGTCAATGGTCCTTGGGTTACAATGCAAGATGTAACCAAAAGTAGCGTTAAAACCAGCTGGGGCAGTGATCTTTACCTCTTTCATGTCCCATCCCTCATAACTCCAGGTGGATATCTTCTGTTAATGGGCCATCAAACCTCACTGCACGACTGATAAAATTACATCATCCTGTTGGGAGATGCTCCACCCAGGGGGAGGAGCCAAGCATTCCTACCTGGATATAATCTGAGACTTGGAACACCACAAACAAACCTTCTCCACTGAATTCCCAGATCAGAGACTGGACCCATCTACACCACCAGACCTTCAGAGGAAAACTGCACCCTTCTGCAGGATCATTGCTTCAACAGAAACACATCTGTCACTCCAGGACTGCAGCCACCATTTAATGGGACTGCTACCAGCACCCTGACCAACAGGGTGACAGGTTGTATTCTGACTCTGCCAGTGGGTTGGTTTTTTGTTGGGGGTTTTTCGTACTACTGCATTTTTGTTTTAATTTCCTTAGTAAGGAACTGTTATTCCTATTCCCATATCCTTTCCTGAGAGCACCTTGATTTCAAGATTACAATAATTAGGGGGGAGGGGGAAGGTGGTTTACATTTTTCCATTTCAAGGGAGGTTTCTGCCTTCCTTAGCAGACACCTGTCTTTTCAAACCAAGACAGTCAAGAGATATAAAAACTATTGGTGTCCATGTGCAACTACTGAAAAGTTAGGCACAGTGCTTGCATAGAGTTATACTGAACCAAAAAACGTGTTACACTATTCATGTGTAAAATCTACCAGAATGCAATTTATTGGAGCAGTAGTCATAAAGAGCAGGGCGTGTCTTATTGCCTCCTCCAGCCATGAAAAGGTTGAGTGCTTCCCATATTTTAAATAACTGCTCAATAATCTCCTTTTAAAGCATGTAACCGTATCAGACTTCAACTCCTTTTAAAAGGAAAAAAAGCCCAAACCTGCAGTAGTTTCTCCAAGTCCCCACTGGGTTATTCTAGGTACAGCAACTCAAGGCTGTTGCAGCAGTGTTGCATTTGGAAGCTTTCCAGAACCGTGTGTGACTGAGAACGCCAGGTTATCTTTTCATAATATCACCAAGTAAACAGCACTGCAACGTTCCTCACACAGTAAATTATGTTCTGAGGCACGCAGAAGCAAACGTGCCCATGCAAAACCTCAACTGCATAAAAATCCGTGGTTTAACCTGCTCCCAAGGCTCAAACATTCCAGCAGCCTCTATTATCCTTCTATCGATCTCACCCTTTTCTGCAGATCCATAAACTCTGCTGACAGACTGGCAACTTGCTGATCCAAGCACTGGTTCTCCCCTTGTTCTTGTTTCAGCATGACTTGGTCAGCGTGTAGCCTCATTTGCAGCTTGTGAAACTGCAATAGCTAAACAAACATACGTGCATGAGGGACCTGTCAAACAAAGCAGGCTGTAAAATTATCAGAGTGGAAATCAAGTGTCAACATTTATTATATGATGAAGCACACCTCAGCTGGCAAATTTCAGGCCCACAGCTTGATAAGAGGGAAGTAGCTCCAAATTTCTCTGTGTTAGCCATGGCAAAAGTCTCATTAAAAACAAGCCTGAAAAGCATTTAAGGAGTAACACGTGCACACATTCATTTGGATTTCCCTTAAAGCTGCAGTGCATTTTATCAGAAATTCTTTCAGCAATTTAATCCTCCTGATACAGCTCCTAGTTAAACAGCATTACTACTACATTTCCATTAAAATGCATGAAACTTTCACACATGTAAAATTTATTTCACTTTTGCTCCTTCCTTTCCCCACCAACACAAGATTTGAGCAGCTCTGTGATTTGTGCTGGTAGTAAAGCATCACACTGAGTATTAATTATGCCAGGTTGCAATATTTTCATCTTTCAATTTTTAAGAGCAACCACCAGCCTTGAAGATTTCTTCCGGATTAAGTGCAATGCCAAAGGAAATTAAGGCAGATGACAATAAAGTAAGCCTCATATCAGCCAAGGAATTTGTTTTGCAGGTACAAATGCCACCCAGGGATAGAATGCAGAGGTAGACTGCAAACAAGGGCCAGGAAAGGGAGGAACAGTCCCAAACAAATCCTTGGGAGGTAAATGGCAGCTTAAGAAGAATGCATTTTTCAATTCCAGTCAGCAATACTGCTGGAGGAGTTGCCTGGGATGTTTGCCTGCTACAAATATTTGAGCTGGTAATTATTAATTTTAAAGCCTTTTTCCAGCTCTAAATGTGTGGATACATAGATAACCAGAAAATTATTTTTCATAGGACTAACCAAACTCATAATACTCCCTCCATGTACCATTCAATGCACAAAACCCCCCTCAAACCAGTACTGCTAGCTTTTCTTTTTTTATGTAGGTATACAAATAAATAATAATTTTATTAACATGCTGCCAGTAAAAGAAAAGCTTAATTTGTTATTCAACCTGTGCAGTGATGATGGATAAATTCAATGTCAGGCTTAAAAAGAGAGTATTAAGGGAAGGAGGTAGGCCAGGGTTTGCCTTTCCCTCCCAATAGGTTAAACATTACACCTTAAATCTTTAGGTCAGAGTAGATTCTTACAGAATCCTAGAAGAGTTTAGGTTGGAAAAGACCTCCAAGACCACCAAGGCCAGCCATCAACTGAACACTGCCAAGGCCACCACTAAATCATGGCCCCATTAACTCATTTCCAAGTAATCTCTGCCTCCTTGTATCAGTTTTGTCTTGTGCTAATTAGTGTAATTGGATGATGACCCAAGAAACAGAGCATCTGGAAAAGAGCAATTCTGGGCTTTGTCTGCATACAAGAACACTTAACCTCAAAAAGCAGAGCATCAGCTGACAAAACCAGGTGGGAAATAACCTTCAGATGTTGAATTCTCCAGATTTAACAGGGCTAGAATCAGGATTGCCATTGGGAGCACTAGAAACTTGGGGTTTGCTTCAACTGGAGGAAAAAGCACTGCCTGGAAAACAACAGAGCCAGAGCACCAATCCAGCAGGTCCAGAAACAAATTTAGGATCAAGTTAAGGCCAGCATATCTCTGCTGTGCTTTTGGAGGTGTAAATAAAATGGGCCCTATTCCTAACTGTCCTACAGTCCCACTACATTGTTTTTCCCCTCTCTACCCACCAAAAACCAGATGGAATGGTGAAAAGATGTGTCAAGGGGACTGTAGATGAATATATCATGCTATGACTTAACTACTTCCCAAGAGCCACAGGCACACTGGGGAAGTAGATGACAGTCAGCTGTGAAATTGTTCTTTGAGCCATGCAAGCTCCTGGGTGTCCCAAGGGACCATAGCAGATGGTTTAGGACCCTCTTCCATCCCCTCATTCCTGCTCCTCATATAAGAGTAGAATGGCAGAATTGGTGGCTTCAGCAGGACAAGACATGACCAGTCATCATATGAATGTAAGCCACACTAAAAATACCGAGGAACTGTTGGTCCCAGTAGGACCTAGGCTTGCATTGAAACACTAATGAAGCTTCAAGTGAATTAAGATATAGTGAGAGATTTAGCATGCAGTCAAACCAGCATTTGCTCAGGACTTACTCTCAGGAGCAGGGGAGAGAAAAAGCATTGACTGCTGTTTGGGAAAGTCAGCTTTTCAGAAAAGGCTGTATGTTCTTTAATGTTGCTTTCTAGAGGTTAGAAGTATTTTTGCTGGTAGTTCTACTGTTTTGGGGACTGTCTTACCACAAAGGTAAGTCAAAATATAAACTACAAATGTCAATGTCAAGAGCAACAAAAATACTGAGACTTCCTTTTGTCTGCAGTCTTGAGAAAGGGGAAAAAAACCAAAACAAAACAGTCATAAAAGAAGACTTCAAACCAAATGACATGTGTTTGAGAAAAGGTAAGCAGCCTGGGGGGGTTATAGCAACAGTCAACCCAGCCCACAGCCTGATCCTGCTGGGTGAAGCCATTCCTGGCTGTGGATCCCAGCAGGAACACATGATCACTGACGAGCATGCAACAGGCTGTACCTTCAATTAATGGTTTGAGCCAGAGGACCACACACTGTTACCTCTCCTGGAGGAGCTGGCTGAAGTAACTGTAGTGCTCACACACCACCTTCATCCTTGCATTTAAAATCACAGACAAAGTGGAAGGTGTGGTTATTCTTCAATGTCACAGCCAATAAATATTGCAGAGCTCAAAATTAAGGCATGGAGAGAAGCATCTACAGAACAATTTCCTCTCCATTAAAAATAAAGCATTGGTGCTTGTCACAGATTTTAATTCACTAAGCCTTTTTCAGTCATGCATCCTGATCAAAATTTAAGATCTCTTCTGTCTAAAAAGAGACATTTACTGAACTTTATGAGCAGGAGAGTGCTGTTCCTGACTGATTTTAGAACTAATAAACAGTATTGTAAGTGATAGTGTGCTGGATTTATTGGGGGTGGGAATGCCTGTGGTGTGCATTCTGGGGGAAAAAATGCTAAGTTATAGGAATAAAGTTGCTTATACTGCTGCTTAAAAGAAACAGAAGCCTTCCACAGTGGATCTTCTGCTTCATGCAGAAGTCATGACTCTCCCAATATTCCAGAAGTCTTCCAATATTGCAAGGGTCTCAGCCATGCCATGACCTGTTACTCATTACCTCTGATTGCTTTGCATGACATAACTAACTGTGTACAAGGAATGCTACTCACATTAACTATTTATATAATAATATAATAACTATATGTATTTAAGGATTCACAGTTAAAAGCAGTGATGTTGTTAAAACAGTAGAATGAAGAGGAACACCTGGGTTCTGTTTCCATGCAGTACTGACTGAGCTCAAGCCTGCAAATCAAATTTAATCCCCCTCACCAGAATTGCTCTCAGACTTAGTACAGTCATTATGAAAATTAATACTTCTCTATATAAAAATAAATACACACACATTTAGAGAAGTGAAAATATACATACAACTAAATTGCTTTCAAACCTGGAGCGATAATTTAGTTTTAATGATTAGCTATTGCAATTTAAAATGGAAACCTATACAGTAAATTTGAAACAACTAGCCCAATTCTAAGCTCATTGAAGAAACAGTCCACAATAAAAAAATAAATTAATTAGAAAAACCCCATGTTTTCTAAACAGTATTTTTGATTACAGAGTCTACCTGAGCTCTATAGCTACTGTTGCCCTACTAAAAGGGCAACAGATAGGCTGAAAACAACCTGAAAATCCCAAGCAGGAGGTGATCCTAAGAAGAAACTGATGCTGGGTCTCTCACCAGGTTTAACTCTGATCCTGTCAGCTGGAGCTACCATGACAACCATCCCAGGCATAAGGTCCTCCAACACCAGGAGATACTCTCCAGTGATTACTTGATCTGCTATAAAGCCATTTTGTACTCTGAGAGTGCTAAAGAACAGCTTTAATATACTGGTGAATCAGACCGAGAAGCTATTTAGCTGCAGAGAGTACAGGCAAGTACATATAAATTATCTTTTCCCAGGGAAACACAGTCTCAAATTCTCCATTTCCCCCCACACAGAGGGATGTTTTTAATATTCTCTTGGTGGTTATTACACAAAAGGCTCCTGAGCACCATCAGCATTTCTGACAAGCGCAAAGGAGATAAAACAAAGGACATAAAACACAGACAACTCTAACAGATTGCTAGTGTACACATCAATAAAGTCTGTGGATAAGCTCCAAGCTGGCCAAGATGACACTGCTAAGGCTCAAACCAGTCCCAGTACAGCAGGGGAACTAGGTGAGGGATGGCAGAGCTGCTGACCCTTTCCTGGGTTAGGGAGAGGCCACACAGAACTTCCCACATCTGCTTGGTCCTGTGTTAATAACATCACTGGTTGCTATGGAAGCAAGGCAACTTCACAGCCTGTGGTACGCAGGGAGCATCAAGCACTTCAGACATCCTTACTAAGGGTTTATGGACTGGAGGAAGCACAGCCCTGGAGGCCTTTTCTACCTCAAAGAAAGAAAAAAATGGGTGGGTAGAGGGAAAAAAACTCCAACATGTCTGCCCCTTCATTGGAATTCTCAGGGAACTTGAATTGACATCAGGAGTTCTCAGTCCCAGGCTAGGAGTTGGCACAGAGCCTTCCAACTCCAAAACTGCCTCCTGAGCAAGTCCCTGTTTTACTGGGAATGGGCAAAGCAAGCTGAAAACACGGGGTGGGAAATGACACTGCCCTTCCTTTCCGCTTGCCCATCATCATCATCCTCTCCTCCAAGCAGTCCAGACAACCTTCACCTTGTAGGAGAAGGTGGCTGCAAAGCTCTTAGTCCTTGTCACAGGCGTGTGGAGGGAGATGCTGCTGCTGCGCACTCCGTGTGCCACAGCAGCGAGGGCAGGCATGCTCCAGAGGCGGTCACAGCACCTCCAAAAGGTCTGTCCTGAGCATCTGCATCCTCAACAAGACCCCAACGAGGGGAAAACCAGCCTGACTTTCAACACCCAGGGAAAATCTACAGAGTCAGCAGGTAAGAGGAAAATATCTCTGCAGGTATGTGGAGTGATTTTTGTTCTCAAAATCTATGAAAGTAAACAAACACGGCGCCCTGGGATGCTGTTTTCCAAAGAACTTCTCTTCAGGGGAGAGGGGAAATGACTCACAAGCTCTGAAGGAAGGGCCAGGAACAGAGAGAGGCTTCAGAGCAGGCAGGCACCAGGAGTTAAGCAGCTTGCTGCTCACGTGTTCCTCACCAGGAGCACGGAGTTTAACAGCCAGCACCTCCCAGCCCTGGTGTTGCTGTGTGGTTTTGGCAGCACTCATGCTGACACTGCATTGGTTACGCTGCAGGACTTGGGATTCCTGGACTTTTTGCTTAACAGTTACTTTTTCACCTTTACATTAGGTTTGTTTCACATAAAGCTCTACATTTGGTGCTCCTCATGGCCAGGACTAGTAGGGAAACAGAAAAGAAGGGGAATTAAACAAAATTATCTCATATGAAGTATTTGTCAGCCCAGGGTGAGTTGGGACAGAAATAAAGCAAATTTCCCTTAGAAATAGTCGAAGAAATAAAATACCTATTTTTAAAGCAAACAAAGCACTTTTGTGTGTATGTGCATTTCTCATGCACATACAAGCATCTCTTTTCTTCCCAGCTTTAAGAGCTCCACAAATATAGGTATAGTTCTGCTTACACAGCATTTTTGACCCTTTGCCAGCACCATTAAGATAAGAAAACCTATTCCCCATGAAACAGTTCCCTGCTGGCACATGTTCACTGCCCAGCAAGGAAGCAGAGATCCCTGAGGCCCTCCAGGAGATCTGGTCCTTACTGCTACAGGCAGAACATCCCACTTGAATCCTAGGATGGAAAACCTTTCCACAGACTTCACTGCCAGTGCCAGGGCATCCACTGACACAACTCCTGGTGTCCAAGCCGGGCCATTCATCCCCCAACTCAAGTGCTTTCATTTATTTAGCAAGAAGCAGCTCCAAAGCAGGTGACAATTAAGATAGAACAACCTGAAAGCAAAATAAACACCCTGTTATGTATAGAAAGGTTTAGATCCTCACAGCTCACCACAGAGCCCATCTCCAGCTGTCAGAAAATAGCTTTCCTGAGGAGGTTCATTCCTTCAGTGCCACCCAGAGGGTCTCTGCCTTTTCCCACTGAAGCAGCTGGTAAGGGCTGATCACAGAGGTCCAAGGTCAACAGATTATTGTTCAAGCAAATTATGGAAAACCTCCTCCATCACAACAGAGAGAAGCTGATCACACAAGTGTTGTGTTTATTTCCTGAAGGAAACTCCCTCGTTTAAGAAAACAGGAATCAAACTGTCTCCTACACCATTGTTAAGAGAATCACTATTTTAAGTTCTTCTAGCTTGACACTTGGAAAAACCTAACTGGATCAGAATATGATGTTCTAGTGGAGGGTGATGAGGAGAAGAAAAAAAAAAGAATTACTGACTTGCAGTAACAAACCCATTGGAGTGCAAAACAGCCTCCCAGAGGAGGTCAAAAGCTCTTTGTTGTAGATAAGAGGCAGGAATAAATCCCTTTTCCTTACGCATTGTCTCTGAAGGAGTAATTGGACAAAATTAAGCAGAAAAACAAGACCATAATCCTCCTAGATAATATTGCTAAAGAAATACAATGAACTACATTATCTTCCGGATAGCAGAGCTACAAGTCACTGACGCAGGGAGTGGGTTTAAGTATTTAGAACAAGAAATAACCCAGTTCTTACCCAGACTTCTCATGCTCTATCTGGGAATAGAGTAGTGTAAACACAAAGTATTAAGTCTTCTTCTTAGAGATCCCTATTGGCAGTCTTTGGGGTAACATGTTGCTGTTAATATATCTTTCATTTATCTCAAGCAGGGCTTCCAACTCAGGAGATTATTTACCTTCCAAATACTGAGCATGCCAGCAACTTTGTCAAAATCAGCTAGGATTATCCCTAGCTCCAAGCAAGATTGGCCTTCAACACCTCTCCAAACCAGAATTATTAGTTCTATATTCTCATAAACAGAAAACACACACAAAATATTCCCTGCAACATATTTAAAGAAAAAATCTGGACAAGTGGAAAAATAATGAATGCATCCATCAGTGGTTTTCAAACACAGATGACCCAGAAACTTTTGCCTCAGGAAGACCCAAAGCAGAAAGAAGGAAGGTATTCAAGGGAATTCTTGCTTTAGTCTTTGCTGAGCATCTGCTTCTTGGCAACACCAAGAGAGAATTCCAACATTTAATTTCATCTGAATCATTAAGCATTTCTCCAGCATGTCTGGAAGAATTTTTGATCCATGTGCTCTCTCTGCCCATCTCTCCATGGTCTGAACTCCTTACAAAAGCACCATGCAACACAGAGTTTGTGTTTCAGCAAACAGGTATTTCCCAACCAGATGTTCTGCTCATTGTGTGCTGACTTGCTCTGGCACAGAAAGCAAAAAGCTCATCTTACCTCAGTCACCCCTGTACTGACAGTGGCAGGTGCCTCATCACAAATACAAGGAAGCAAACTAGAGCTGAACAATAATCAGCAGGCAATAAAGACGAGAAACAGCTGCATTTACAGATTTTGTGACTAGCAGGGACAAATTAAAAGCAAAGGGGAAAAGGTTAGCAGCTCCTGCCTGCTAAAATTGAGCCTTTAGCCACATGCCTGAATGGTGAAACACAGGAATATGACCCTGCTACTTTTTCTTCTCTTTGCTATTGACTAGAGGTACTGGAAGCATAAACGATGGGAAATTTAAGAAAAACACATGATTTTGTTTTTGTTCCATTAACGTTTATGTGTCAAATCCCAGGTCTAACAAATAATTACTTATCTCCGTCTTGAGAGAAAACAGGGGAAAGAAAAAAAAAAACCCACTTGTTATTCTTCAGTGGAATACATTTCAATTATTTCTGCACTTCTTTCTTTACTTGACCTGTTAAATAAGGTAGATGCAAAGAGACTATTGCTGAATGGAGCAAATTGACTATGGAAAAGAGAACTCCTTGAATGTTAAAGCCTTTTCATCTTGCTCTAAAGTCAACAATATTATGGAATTAAAAATCAAATGCAAGGGATTTTTTCCCTCCTTTAAGTTTGCTCCAGTTCCAATCCTGATTTTAGTATTTTTATTTAAAATTTCCCTCCATCTTTCATGGGTATTTGACATTCAGGTAGCTTCCCCTTCAGAATGAAGGAAACCTAGTTTACCCCAGTAACAGCAGAGCTGTACATTGTGCCAACAATTGAAGTTGCTCTGTATCCAGAGCAAAAGAAATACACCCCAAACAAGCATAAAACAAATCCCCACATTTGTTATGTTGAAAATAGGTCCGGTCTGCTTGTAGCCACTGGCACAGGATACACAAATCTATGGGCCTGGGGAGGTGCATCATTTTTGGAAACAGACCTGTGCATTTTTCCTTGCTGCCAGGAACGCTGTTAAGACAAAAAGTCAAACCAAGGTGGGAAGCAGCTTGGGGAAAATCTTGAGAGAATTTTGCTACTTGTCTCAAGGGTACTTCATCTCCCTCACACCAAAGGCAGAGACAGAAGGCTCCTTGAATCACAACCTCAGGGGTGGATTTCTTTGCCTTTAACTTGTCTCACATTCTCCTGCTCTCCCACTCTCACCCCTCTCCTACTTCACACTTCCCGGACACCTGACACCCTAGATATCCACACCTCTGCCACAAACCCTCTCCTAATGCTACTGCCCCAGCACAGAGCACCTTTAGAGGCATGAGACAGCCTCAGAGCCATCTCAGCAGAAGTTAGGCAGAGCTTCTCTTTGTCTCTGGGTAAATCTCTAGAGAGAATGCAGTGCTTTCTTGCTTCTCTCTCAGTTTAGTTCAGTTGTTATGGCCCAGAAGAGCCTGGATGCTCAGGGATTGGCACTGGCAGCTTTCACCCAAAAGCAGAGGCACCAACACAACTCAGCCCAGCAGCAATTCCTCACCCTCAGCAGCTGCACTGGAGCTGCTGTGGGGCAGCTGGTGCCCAGGCTTGTTGATACACAGCCAAAAAAGCCTTTACAAGTGGTACCCATTTGCTGATGGCTCCTGCAAGGCCAGTGATTCAGCAGGAGCCGGCAGCAGCATGCTCCCACAGGAGGCCACCCTGCAGGGCAGGTCTGAGCTGGAGCACTGAGAGCCACTGGTGCTTGTGCCTGGCTGTGGATTTAACACATCCTCAGAGCTGTCAAACCACCTCTCACCAGTGCTAAACCCACCTTTTTCGCAGCAGCTGGGAATCGGAAATGGGAAAGGTAAATAAGAACTCTCTGGGGAATCCCCAGCCTACAGCATTTGTAGGGTGGGATGAAAACTGCTCCAATATTCCTTGTCACAAGAAAGAGCAGACAGTCCTGCTTTACAGGGCAGAAACTATCACACCTGCAAAGTGCATTCTTGTTGGAACTCACTTTCTCTCATCGTTCCTTTTATTCAGACCTATTTTGTGAGGCTCTCAGGGAGGTGAATTAAAACGCATCAGTGGAAGGAGGCCCCACTCAGGCCTCAGAGGCTGCATGGTATTTATCATCTAACTGCAGACAAGTCTCAGTCTGCCAGCCTGTAACTTCCAAAATACATTACAAGCACGCCAGAAATGAGAGACAAAGCATCAGTTGTTGCTTAGATAGCTCTCCCTCACTTTAGTGAAGGCTGTGTTATGGGCTGCACCTTTGTGCCACCCGTTACACAACAGCATTTGCACTGCACCCTCTACTATAAATATACCACCCACAGAGATACTACAGACCTAAATCTACTGCCTGGCTCCCTTCACATTAACAAGTCAGGAGTTATTTTATTTGTGATGAGGAGTAACTCCAGTGCAATATAATTGCAGACAGGAGGAGAATAATTTTTCCTTTCAGCCTACTTTACTAGGTTTAGTAATAACATACTTTCTGGTGTGTTGCTTAGTCTTAACCACTACCTGATTCAAAGAACTATTAATGAGTATTTATTAGAAAGTCTAATGGGTCAGTAGTTAAACTAACCTGTTAGTAACAGCTTTATAAAAACCTCTGAATCACATAATCATCTTTTAATTTAACAGCATTCCTGCACCACTTTATAGATGTAATTACTGCATCACATTACCAAATTCTTAGAAATAACCCCCCCTCTTCTCTCTTGAGACAGAATTAATCAGTTGGTGATTTCCTTTCACTCAAATGCACAAGTGTCCTGGGAAGCATTTTTATCTTCTTACACTGCTTGATATGGTTTGCAATTTTTCACTTTATCTAGCTAAATGTTCTTTCCACTGAGTATTAGTTTCTCATCAGGTCTGTTTCCAAAAGAAAAACCCCCAAAACCCACAGGGATGTATTCCTGGCGGTGATATCACACGAACAAGTAGGGCTGACCATCATTTCTCAGTCTTTCAGACATGGCATCCCACCTCTGGCTCAGCAGCTTTTACACAACACTTGTGGGCAGTGGCCTGGGGTGGCAGAGAGAAGAACCGGCCACAAGTACCAAAAGCAGAAGTTGACTCTCTCCCAACCCCATAGGTGCCAAACTCCTACCATCCTACCATTAAATGCATGTAGATATTCTCGTGCCAGTTTAAACATTTTCAGCCAGTAATTAATGCCTGTTGTTATCCCTTTCACCTGGGGAAAAAAATCAACAACTGCAGACCTGATGATTCTAGAGGCCTAGAGCAGCCACATGGTTCAGTGGCACAGAGCTGGCTGAAGAAGTTGATGCTTTTTCCTTTCTCTCTCCCCACAAGGACTGTTCCAGCTACTGATTCTTATCCATGTGCTTGTTTTTCAGCTTCCAAAATCAACAAATAACCCAAGTCAGAAAGAAACCCAAAACTCCACAAATATCCCTTTTACATTATTAGCAAAACCAAACCAAGAGGTTTGTGACAGCACATTGGAGCAGGAACACTACAAACTCACTGCAGGCAGTGCCGTACCTGAGCCCAAACAACCTGGCACCTCTTTGAAACCTTTCAGATCCCACCAGAAGTCAAGAGCCATCATTTGGGACACACCAGCTCAGGTTTAGCAGCACTGTCAGGGTCATCCTTCTTTCTACTCCCCAGCAAGCACCCAAGGTCCTGATAAAGTTTATGGCAGACCTCTAAACATCTGCCTGGGGGTCAGGACCCACCACTTAGGCTGCACACCATGATCAGCTCAAACAGCACAGGGCAGTGCCCTGGGGTGCTCAGGACAGCACAACAACTGCTCACCGAGTGCTTGCACATTCCCAAGACACAAATACACATCCATTTCTCTCCTGTTCACTGTTTACCCTCCTCTTAGGCAGCAAAGATCCATTTGACAACTTGTCACCTTTACACTTGCTCACAACACTCATTTGGTTAGTGCACTGTTCCTCCAGGGGTATAAGAACTTGCTGCCAGCCTGGAACTTCAGCAAACACCATTTGCTTATAACTAATCCCTCCTGCAGCCCTAAAACAGCTGACTGCTGCTTCAGAGGAGCTGACATTTACTTGGGAGCCTAATTCACCCTGCAGCAAGGTCAACAGGGTCCCTGTTAAATGGGATCAGGCCCCTCATTCCCTGGTGCACTGTCATTTCCACAGCAAGCTCCTGTGACTACCACAGGGACACCAGTGCGTTATCTGGACTCAAGAATTAAGCCTGCTGAGCTTCATAAAAGTCCAAATCTAGATGTTACAAACCCAACAGCCAACAGCCCTGGCAGAGTTATTACTGAAAATCTCTTACACGGTCAGAGAGGACGAGAAGGGGGGCACATGGGAAGACGTGCTCATTCTCTCCTGCTGTGGGGTTTAAGCAGGCTGGCAGCTACAGGAAGCACTGAGGGGTGTCTCCTCTTGGTGTTCCACAACCAATATATCCCAGGAGAATATCCCAGGGGATGGGATATTCACATGACAACACCCTTCACCCCACTGCAAGAGGACAACAGTGCCCCACCAGTCTCCAGGTCCCCAGGTTTCAATTCATGCTTATAATAGAGCACTAAAAGTCTAGGCCTTCTCCAGGTCCTGGAAAAGGAGAAACACTTTCTGAAGAGGAATTGAAGGCTACAGGGGGTGGAGAATGACGACAGACAAACATACCCATCACAGTTGATCAGTGTTTTTGGAAAACAATACAGCATCACAAAAGTATCTGTAAATGTTTTAGTAAGGTTTCTTTGACACTGAAAAAAAATTACTTTTTTTTTTTTTTAAATACAGAGTAATGTTTTAAATGTTCTGAACTTACCAGGGAAACTGTTGACTTTGGGATTTAATAGCTAATATAATATTAAGTACACATTTGCAGCTCATCAGGAGAAGCATACCCGCTGATCAGAAACATGATGTGAAAGAAGAGTGGCTGATGAACTGTGGTCATTTACCTCCTCAAATTTCCCCACTGACGCACATCATCAGAGCCCCTGCAAAGAGAGCCGAGGCTGTTTCCCCTGAATCAAATAGCAAGGGAGATGTTATTTGAGAAATTTAACCAACTTGGGAGCATATGCCTTGCAGACTATCCCCAGTGAGGAATTCATTTTACCCATGCCAGAGCTTTGCACCCTGGGATCCCCCTTCATGGCTAAGGCAGGGAATTACACTACAATCCCATCAGTCACACATTACTAGAAAAAGGGAAATACTGATATTCTTCTTGGGGGAAAAAAAGGGCACTTAGTAACAAATCAAGTATAAGTAATTTAACAGATTATTTTATATAAGCAACTCAAATATGATTTTCATCTATAGTCATACATGAAAGGAAAAACAAATTGCCAAAACGACCCAAATTCTGTGAGTCTGTTGGCAAAAAAACACATTTGCTAGCAAACTCCACACAATGGTAAGTTTGGACATTAGAAGCAGAGTTTGCAATAATGGTTGTGGCTCTTCTCAGTCCATGAGAGATTGGACAAATGTCTGTAAATCTGGACAATAAATGGTCAAAAAAACCCCACCCAAACACCACTGGATGAATGCCTTGGGAAGCACACAAATCATGACCTGACATGGCAAATAGCCGTTTCAGTCCTATTAGCAGAAAACGTCTCTGATCTATTCCCAACCATCCATCCTCTAACAAACAATACTTCAAATAGTCACAAGGATTCTATGATCTGTGAAAACCTTGCATATCATTTTGCATTTATGACTTGTAGGTACCTAAAATATGGCAACTGCATGGGGTGGGGGAAGGAAGGGAACCACAGGCTGCTTAATTGATCCAATGTCTCTTTCTACAGCTATTCAATAGAAAAAAAAAAATTAATCTGATTTTCTCAGGTTGTTACATTTGTTCCTTAAGGAAATTAAGCTTGAGCAGCTTATGAACACATCCACACACCTGGATGGGCACACACACACACACACACACACACACACACACACACACACACAGTGCCTCTCACCTCCAATAGCTTTAGACTTACTGGCTAATTTAAAACAGGTTTTATAGAGCAGCAGAACTTAACCTCAGTGCCCAGACAGAGAGGAAAAAAGCAAAATTAATGCCTGTCTGAGGGAAGAACTATCATAATTAGAGAATCAGCTCAGGGGTACAGCAAAAAAGCAAAATTAAGCCCTAGTGCTGTCCCCATATGTAAATTATCACTGAAGATAAATTTAAGACAGAGTTGTAGGCAGAGTTATTTAAGGCACTCATTCGAGGCTTTTTTTGTGTATGTTTGTAGATCCTTATACATCTTCCATTGGAAGTGTAAATCTGTTTAGGGAACTTAAGCCTGATGATAATTATGTTTCCTCTCAGAAAGAGTTCACAGATCCTCCAAGATTGACGTACTACAAATTGTAAACTAACTCATCTCCTGCAGACTTCTTGCATCTGCAGTTTGGGGCTAGAAGTTTCAGGAACACCCAAGTAGATGTGCAGAATTTCCTAACTCTGGTTGATCTAGAAATAGGGCTGAGAAACCTCTTTAATAGTATTTTAGAGTTTCTCATCATGGCTGAAAAACATAAAAATGACAGCAGGAAGCAACCCTTGCTAACATCCAGCACAATCTTTGAAAGAGACATTAAAAATAGCTGTGAAAAAGTGTGTTTGAAAGACCTTTCCTTGACCAGATATCCCTTGTGCTCAGCTGTGGGATAGGTTAAAGCGAGGACTTAGATCTTTGCAATTTATTCCCCTGTTCACTATCCCCAAAAGGTCTTACAAGACCTGGCTAAAAAGAGTTC
The DNA here is from genome assembly GCF_971803275.1 of Cyanistes caeruleus. Classification (NCBI taxonomy): domain Eukaryota; kingdom Metazoa; phylum Chordata; class Aves; order Passeriformes; family Paridae; genus Cyanistes; species Cyanistes caeruleus. The sequence goes on from NC_141704.1 coordinate 59,162,895, forward strand.
ATATTGTGGTCCAATTCCAGTAGCACACCTCTTAGTACACAGGCAGCTCTAATGAGAGGTCCTCCTTAAAAAGTCCTATTTTGAGCCCTTATATTTTTGCTAAGCTAAAACCAGAAGGATATACAGATTTTTTTTTGGCAGCATTTCAAAAAACAGTACTAATAATGTGTCAGTAACTCTCACTTAGATTTCTTTATTGAGGTTCTTTTGAGAAGAAATAATATTTCAAATGAAGATGTGTCTATTAGCATTCAGAAGCATCACCTGTTTGATAGCAGAATTGATGCTTTGTTAATCAACTGCTCACGCAGGGATCTGAAGAGAAACCCATGAGACTATGACAAGAAAAAGACAAAGGACACATGGCTTGGAATGATAGAATACCCTCCTGGGCCTTCTCAGACTCCTCCAATTTGTGTATTTTGGAAGATGCATTTTCAGCCATCCTATAAGAAGATCAACCAATTACTCACATCATCCTTTTGTTTCATTTCTCATACACACACACTTCACTGGTATATTATTTTCACTGGTTCCTGACCAATGCATTTTGGGTGCCATTTTTCAAAAAGGCCATTGAATAGCAAGAAAATTATAATGATGCCTTCTCTTGGACAAGGAAACCGCAAATTATGTTTTATGACAGCATGTTGACCAGTTAGTGCTTTTTCATAAAAACAAAACATCCCTCAATCCTGAGATGTATTCACAGCGCTCTGGCTCTCAGGGCTCTGAGGACACCTGTGGCCTTGACAGCCTTTCCAGCCTCACCTGGGGGCCCAGAACCATGACCCCCTGCCCATGGGCCCAGCTCAGCCCCAGGACTCCAGCCCTTGCTGGGGCCATGTGCTGGCACCCCTGTGTGCAGCCCCATCCTAAGTCCCCAAAAAGCCCCAGGCTGTGCTGCAGATAGGGTCATTTCTGATGGTGTACACTGGATAATTCTTTTACCAACATTCAAGCTAGCTCCATCTCCAGTCCTGTCTCCTGCTGTTCGCAGCAAGACTTCCCCAGACCTGGTCTACCACCTTACCTTGTTTAGGTCTGTCAGGGGTTCCTGCCATTGCCACAGAATAATTTGGGCTGGAAAAGACCTCCAGGATCAATGAGCCCAGCCTTTGAACAATTTCCACCTGGTCAATTAGACCATGGCACTGAGTATCACATCATTTCTTCAGCACCTCCAGGGATGGTGACTCTACCACCTCCCTGAGAAGCCAGTTCCAATGCCTGACAGCTCTTTCAGCGCAGAAATTCCTCCTGATGTCCAACCTCAATCTCCCCTGGTGCAGTCTAGGGCCATGTCCTCTTGTCCTGTCACTGGCTCCCTGGGAGAAGAGGACAACCTGTTGTCACCAGGTACTGCAACCCTGGGCTCTGGGGACAGAGGGTCTTTCACGGCCCCTATTGGCACAGCCATCACCCCCATGTCCAGCCCTGTTGGGCTGCTCCATTGCATCAGGTCAAGTCAAAAACCACAAGAATTTGTGTTGTTCTGGCCTGAGCAACAAGGTCACGTAGAACATCCGAAAAATCTTTCCCCCGACCTACTTTGCGTGCTATGTATGGACACACATCCTGCCTGGCCACAGCCAAGGCTGTAGCAGGGAAAATGCTGCTCCTTCCAAACATGCCAGAGAAGAGGTCAGAGACTGGCTTCAAAACACTTCCCTGCTGCTTTCAAGGGCCTGCAGTCAGGATCCAGGAAACACTACACAAAGAGAGGCAGGTAGGGCACGGGCTTTGGAAGCTCAGAGCAGAATTTCACTCTGATTGCCATCACCACTTATGGATAAATGAGCTGAGCAACACAAGACACACAAAATGCCCACCAGAATGTACCAGCATAGATGGAATGAGGGTTTTTAGAGTGGAGGAAGAAAGAGGAGTTGATGTGTCAGAATATTTGCAGAGAGTCAATATGCCCTAATGGAGAGGGAAAAGAGCAGTTCAGTGTCAGCACATACTGAAAGCACAGTGAGAAACCACCATAGGTGTGAAACAGCTGTCAGTCCATGTGAAAGGCCAAGATTAAACACCCCTCTCACCCAGCAATCTTAGTCTAAGGATAGCAATCATGAATCAGACACTCAAAGCCCACAGAGGGCTTGTTCCAGGAAACCACGCTTAAAAAGGGTCAGGATGGTTTGGAAGTGCACACAGAGAAAAACACACCAACAATCTGCCCACAAATGAATATTATTAATCTACAGACTGTTCATGCACAGGCAGATTGCTCCAAGCCTGCCTGGGTGTGGGGCTGGGAGCACATCCTCCCATTCTGCCCTTGCCAAAGGAACAAACCACGCAAACGAAGGAAACAGAGAGGAAGGAAACCTCCTCACAAAGGGCAAGTCTGAGAAAAGCAGGGGTCTATTTACAGTCCTCCAAAGCCCCTGCCTGCCAGATGGCCCCTTAGAGCTCCTCGGTGGGGCACAGCTTAGGGCTGTGTTGAGACTCCCCAGAGCTGGGATAAGCCCACAGCAGGAAGGAACCAGGGGATTGTGCCAAGTGCCACCAAAACAAGACCACACTGTGTGAGGTGCAGATGACCTCATTTGCTGAGGAAGACAACATTAGAGGAGAGCCATGTATTTTCAGGTGTGAGGTAAAGAAGAAGGAGGTTATTTCTTATAGAAAAAGAAATAACTAAAACAACAACACAAAAATACCCTAAACAAAAACAAACAAAAAAAAAAAAACAAAACAAAACAAACAAAAAAACCCCAATAATCCTGGGAAGTGCCCCTAGAAGGCTGTAAAAGACAGAAGCCAAGCTAACAATCTTTTGTTCTTCTGGAAATACTTTCCTCTGCCCATAGCAACAGAACCAGGACCCCATATTACCATCCTAAGCTGAACATGGGCCCTATTGGCTCTTGGGAGGCCAGGATTTAAACTTCTTTGTTTTCATAAAGCAAAAAGATACATGCTTGCAGAAATCTCTCTCTTCTGATTCATTTCCTCTGGCATTGTATTGTTAAATTGCTTAAACAAAATACTCCGTTTTCTCCTCTTCCTCCCCCTTTCCTTTCTTTCAGGGCCACATTTTCTCCCAGCTGGGAGAAAGTCTAACTTTCTAAATAAGCTGTTACTGTAGCTAATAGCCTAGAGGGAGAAAAGCCCCCTTGTGAACCCTGAAAACGCTGTGAATTAACTCTTGTAAAGCAGACAAATGAAAGGAGGAACACATGTTATACATTAGAGGCTCAGATTTTGATGGTAGGCTGCTATAGCCCAACCTTCAATTAATTTTTCCCCTGCTCCGTTGGCTTCTTAGGTTTTCTGAACTTCAGCCATTAAATGTGGGTTTGCATCACTCAGGTGCCAAAGGTTTCCTTCTAGGTGGAAGGAAAGAGCTTCTGACCACACAAGCCCCATTCTCATGCTGGCATCTTTAGTTTTCCAGGAGATAAATGGAGAGAGTCTTGGGGACAGACTGGTAAAGAACATGGCCACATAGCATTTATTACCACAAAAAAAAAAAACCCACTCAGGTTCTGGATCCATGAATCTGCTGGAAGGAAATAACTATCTGATTGTTAGGCCTGGTTTTAAGAGGGGAACCTGTAACATACCTATGTTCCTCGTTAGACTCAATTACAAACTACTGTGGGCAAAAGAGTATAAAGCAGGAGGAAAAAACTACCAGTAAGCTTACTATACTTTTCAAGTCAACAAAAGAAAAAATGTTTCAGTTGGAACCTACTGCTTCCCAAAGAGTAAATATAGAAAATTACATAAAACTTTTCAGACCACACCTTTCAACTAATCACCTACAAGTCAGCAGTAGGCTTTCACCCCAGTCCTTAAAAATGTTTTTTATTCCTCATAGCCACATCCTGTGCAGCATCTCTTGCTTACTGCTTGAAAGGACAGCTTTTCACCACACACAGACACACACACACCAGCCTTAATATTCCATTACTTTTTAAGGAATTATCTCACATGTCACCCATCATCTCTGTATGGAGGTTCAAGCTACACAGTCTTCTTTTCACAATAGATTGTGGAAATGTGAAGAGAAAAAAAAAAAAGGAACCAACCACCAAAATAGATGTAGGATTGAATTATAAAAAAAAAAAAAAAAAAAAAAAATGAAGGAAAAAATTGTGAGTTTTTAGATAACATTTCTGTCATGTAAAAGCATCTTTGTTTATGCAACAATACCAGATACCAACACTCCAAGAATTATCTTTTAATAACAAGCACTGGTTATTTGTTTTACATAGAAAAAAATATCTATGTGATATTTATTGTTGCTGAAGAGTGGAAACTCTGCTCCACTGAAAAACAACCATGCTCATTATTATGACACACAAATACATATGATATGAATTATATGGAGCAGCTGGCTGAGGTGAATCATTGCTCTTTCCTGCTGCCTCAGAGCTTTAGCTGGGGCTGAACTGCAGGTAACAGTTTATGCTTCGGATGGAAACACTCTTCTGGAGCGAGAGCAAGCACCAGCAGGGTTTCAGAGACAGCCCAAGTGCTCTGTGTAGTGTCAGAAGCTAATCCCACCTCTGCAAGGAAGGGCTGGGGGGAAAACAGCACTTAGCACTGGAGAGGGCATGCTCCAACTTTCTGGCTGATGAGATTCCCAGAGCTCTTCAACATGTGCTGGGCAGTTACATCATGCACATGGCTCTGGTTCCAGCAGCCTGCTTAATACATCAAGAGCTGCTGTGGGGGAAAGGAGGCAGAAGAGCAAGCAAACTCCTCATCAGAGTGACCTCAGTTGATGCTGCAGCCAACTCTGTGAGGTTTGGATCCAGAGTACATCCCAGCATCCAGATCTAGAGCCCTAGTTGCTGCCATTACAGAATGAGGGGGCCAAGAGAGGCAATAAATAAGTTTATTAAAAAAATCAAACTTCAGCTTGGACCATGGCCCTCAAGCACAAAACACAATATGTTTTTATCTGTGTCCATCTCTGCTTGGTACAAGAACCATTCAGCCAGCAGCACAGGACCTCAGGAAGATTGGCAAAGATCTTCCCCTTCATGCCAAGGGCAACACTTCTTGCCTGTGGCATTTTCCAGCCACACATTAATTCACCTCACTTCATGTTTGAAAATAAAGAGGAAAAAAAAATCCCATCATCATTCAATAACAGCAGCAACATCAATTCACCAGGGGAAACAACAAAGGCAGGGGAACACAGGGAGGAAATGTTTATACATGCATAGGAACGGCCAAGAAAACCAACCGATGAAAAGACAGAAAATAAGCAAATCCCACCCTGCCCTGCTCACCCCACCAGCTCCAGCTGCAAACCAGCCAGGACTTTGTGTCAGCCTGGCCCAGGTGCCAAAACTTTTTCCTGGCAGCCATCCAGGGTTTTTTTCTGCTCAGACAGAGGGACAGCAGGGATGGTTACAGCAGCCATGCCCTGCTATTTGCTTTTCCAGTTCTTCACTGGGCTTGCTGCTGATGGCCACAGTCCCAGTGCACCAGGCTGCTCTTCCTCTCAAGTCATTTTGTTTCTGTCACTGAGAACCTTCCATTTCTCATTGCTTCTCCCAAAAGATTTTATTCTCCTCCACAGAGAGCAAGCACCTTGGATTTGGAGCATGTCCTGCCAGGTAGCCACATCCTTGTTGACATCCATTCCAAGGTGGCAGGCAGTCCCCAGCCTGACTCCCCTGAATGCTTCCACTGGGAAAGGAGAAAACACCTGAACAGGTCATAAGCAGCGCAATTTGTCATCTCAGAATGATACTTCTGCCTCCATGTAGAATGACAGACTCCAGGGACAAAATGGTGCTTCAGCTTTTGTGTTGTATTGTGGAAATGCCAAAAGAGGTAGAGAGGGAGGGGAAAGGGTGTCAGAGAAGAGGAACACCTTATGGAAACAGGCCTGTACTAGTGATGAAAGAAACCCTCTGGCCCTGCCAGAGGCAGCTCCTACCCAAGTCCACAATAGAAGGGGGGGAAGAAAACAACCACAAAAAAACCCATTGAACCCCAGCCCCCCATTTTTCTGTGTTCCACTTTCACACCCAGTGTATTGCAAAATACAAATCCTTATCAGGATTTTGAGAGAGATGGGACCACAGGGAGACATCTTAAAGCACAATTTATTCTTCTTCAGTCTCATGAAGGAGTGAGAGCATCTTCACCATATTCACCAGTTGTTCATGGTCAGTGGTCACAAGACCACAGGTTACAGGGTCTTTTAAAGGTTAATTAGCTAATAAACAAATCTCACAAAAGAATATTTCTACTTTTACACCAATAGTAAATTATTTTGTTTTATATGTCTTTGCTGCAGTTTGAGCTTTTTGGCAATCATATAATGACACACAAGACTACTTGTTATACCTTAAACTTCTTATTACCTTTATAACTACTTCTATATCTTAACTTTAAAACCTTAAAACCTCAAAGCTACAACCTAACTTAATGCCTTTCTAGTTAAACTCATATTCTTATGATTCTAAATCTGGAAGCCTTCTCCAAGGTCTTAAATCAATCCCTGTGTTCATGTCTGTGTTTACGCTTGCATTTACAAGATCTTGAGAGCTTTCTGTGCTTGGAATTCCCACAAATCCCATTTTATCTAGCAGCTTGCAACATTAGTGTTAACAAGCAGCTCTTTCCTTCAGTTATGCTGCTTCTTTACTCTGCACAGAGCCTGAAGCAGTGCTTCTCTTTGTTTCTACTCCCAAAGGTACCTGGAGTCAAACCAGTTACTGATGAGCACTGAGTTTTACCACAGAGGATATGGAAGAGCAGAATGAAGGTGTCCTGTGTTCAGAAGAACTGAACTAGTGACTTCCCAGGGCTGTTTATAGCAACAAGACAATACAGAGGAAAACTGAGATATTATCTTATATCCCCCATCTGAAGGAAGACTCCAGTAGTCTTCTGTCTGCTCCTTTATTCTATGTATGTTTAATATCCCTGTGTTTGTGCAAGGTATTAAACCCAGCAAACGCTGACCACTGCCTTTGCTGTTCCCATTCAGATCATTAAGTCAACATTCCTGCTTTTGGCACTAGCATGGGTCCCGTCCCTCTGAGGGGAGGTTGGAATCTTCTCACTGCATCAGCGCCTCTGCAATATGCATACAGAAACAGAATTCCTAGCTGCCCTTTATTAGAAAACAACAGGTTTCCTAATCAACAGGCTCTCATCTCACCTTGTACAATTTTAAGTGTTCTCAAACACAAAACAGACCACACACAAAAAACCCCAAAACACCACTAAGCAGTTACTGACACGACTCCTGCACTGTTCCCATAGAGAGTCTCCTAAAGTGAATGGCTACAAAAATGAAAACAAATAAAAGGAAATAGTGCATAAGCTGTGCCAGAGTAAGCTTAAAAGGCAAATGACCTTATTTTAAAATTAAAAGCCTCCTCTGACACAAGATTGTTATAAATTAAATCAACCAAATTTTATCAATAAGAATGTTATTGAAAAATTTTCAAAATTGAATTTTGGAACATCCACAATCAAAGTCAGCGTCGAGCCAGGGGTCAGCGCTGGGTGAACTCTGAACCAGCCTCTATCACACTGGTTCCCCCAAAGTTCACAAACTCTCCTTCAGAGAGCTGAGTTTTATACAGTTTTTTCAGCCTGAAGCTATGCACCTTCAGATTTTTTCTCTTTGTGTTGTTACATATTCATGTTTCTGCTGCTGATCTGTTGATGAGTTTCCCAAGAATGGAAGAGAGTTTGAGTAGATTTCAGGAATTGGACATTAAGCTGTATGGTCCTGAGGAATTAGACTAGATCGGTATCAGGTGTTAATCACTGGGTCATTAGTAGGCCCATCTTGCCTGGGTGGACTCAACTTCTCTCAGTGCCATCCTTGTTCTCTTGCAAATTACTCAGAGGAAGAGTCCTGGGTTCCTGGCAGCAGCTTTTGCAATCTCAAGTCATTTGTGTTTTATACATAAAAAAAATGTTTTATACCATTTTACGCTTTTTATAACATAACTTATTAACTTGAAAACTATTAACCTGAAAATATGACACAAGGGTGGAGTCTTTTCTACCTCCAATCCAGACCATACAATTACAATGCTGACAAACCGGGATTTTCAGCGTCCACTTAATATCCCGTTTCTGTCTTGTATGGATCTGGGTTTTTTCTTTCCTTCAAGATACAAATTAGACAAATTTATCTACAAATAGATAAAAAACTAATTATGCCAACATATATTACAATCCCTCCCCTTCTATAGCACCGTTATAACTCGTGATTTTGTTGTACTCTTTTGCTAAGGTGTATTAAGTCAGAATCCTTATTGATTTTTTTTATTTTATAATCTGTCTTCCTTTAGGACAGTGTCATATTCTATTCTAATAACAAAAGGATATTATTCTACATATAGCTATTTTCTTTCTCATCTTGTATTTTAGTGCAATAGCTTTCATATTCCCCTTCGTCTTTCTTTACTTGAGCTTTGAATTTTGACAGTATTGCTGCTGCCTTCCCCTGCTTTTCTCCTTCTTTTAACTTTAAGATTTTCATTATATTTGAAGTTTTTCTCAAACCTCCTGTGGCCATTTCGGGATCGGTAGGCAGGGCTGCGATCTGCATACTTTGTACTACAGAATGTATCAATCAGATAAAACAGGGTATCAGACAGGGTAAGAATACAATTCTTACCAACAATCAAGCAAGCTATGAAGAATATTATTTTCTTCCATCCTCAAACAAATGGTCCCACCATGATGCTTGCAGTATTGAGTTCCAATTTTGGCTAGGACATGCGCTACCTTTTTAATTTTGGCCGCTAGATATTATACTGTGTTTCCATAGTCATCGATCTCAACACAGCATTCAGACTCATTACATTTTCCACAAACTCCGCCTTCTTCGGCAAGCAAATAATCAAGCACTATTCTGTTTTGGTAAACAAATGCCTGCAGCTGGGAACATTACTTTGCCCATAGTTCAAGAGCATCTGAGGTGTGGTTTGATACGATTTTTACCACCACCTGTAGTCTTATAAGTCTGTTCAGGAGGTAAATTGGGGTTCAGTATCCCCAACTCCCGTCCTGGGCCCAAGCTGCAGGAGCTTAGTATTCTATTATTCTTTCTGCTGGCCAATCCTCATTTTCCCACTTTTGACTTCCTCCCACGATTGGGAGTATTTTCCTGATTCCTCTTTTTTCTCTGTTTAAAGTATCATACAGGAGTGCTCCCAACAGATTGTTCTCGGTTCTGGGCAAAGAGGGTCTAATCATCCCTAGGGTGCAGGAACCTTTCCATCTATTAGGTAGCTCACTGTAAGCTTTCTTTCCACAAATCCAATATATTCCGCTAGGGACATTCCATTTTATATCGGTGTTTTCAGCCTTGCTCCAATAATTCTTTAGATCATTTAAGGATTGGTAAGAATTGGTTCCAGCATACTTGTACCAGCATAATCCTACAGAATTAACCTACTAGCAATTAGTCCCCTTTACACGGCTCCAATAGCCTGCAGGGGCTTCTGGCTGACAGACCTTGCTTTTGTTATTGGAATTTACTGTTAGTGTGGATATACACGGGGTGTATCCCACTACTTCAGTATATTCTTTCCCTTCTCTGCTCATACAGAGGGTCCCAATGATTCTTTCATCTAAAACACATCCCTCAGGCCTTGACATAGTTTTTGACATTTGAATATCATTCTATTTAAGGAGCTGTTCTGGAGTCAATCCTTCACCCTTCTATGGCCACTTTTCTGCAGATTTTAATCCACCACATATCCAACAGTTTGTTAGTCTAAGTTCTATAGCAATTTCTTGCATTAAATCTATGAATAAATTCTTATTTGATGCTGGTAAGCCCCCATCATTATATTGTTTTTCTATTTGCTCATACTGTTCACTTAGGGTACGTAATTGTTCTTGTTCTATCCTTTTCTTTCTGGCTTCTGACTCGTGTCTTTAATTCCATCACTATCTGTTGCATTTTTTTTCTCTGGATCCACTTCTTCATCATTTCTTGAAAAACAAAAAGCTTGCTCAAACTTTAAGCATACCCTTTTGTCATCATCTTTTAGAAGGTTCAATACTATAGGTTCATTATTAAAACACAATTTGTCAAATTTTAAATTCTTCGCTACCCATTCCCGTTCATCACACACATATCTAACTTATTTTTATCATAACATAACTTATTAACTTGAAAATATGACACAAAGCTGGAATCTTTTCTACCTCCAATCCAGACCGTGCAATTACAATGCTGACAAACCAGGATATTCAGCATCCACTTAATATCCCGTTCCTATCTCATATGGATCTGGGTTTTTCTTGCCTCAGAGAGAAGCTTGATGACTTGTTCTTAGGCCTTGCAGCAGGGTTATGACATAGCATTTCCTCTTCCAATTTGCCTATCTTAAAATGAGTATATTTATATGTGCAGTACCTGCTTTTGCATTATCCAGGCAATAGTCTTGGGCTTGGTATATTTTTCTTTCCATCTCCCTTTGTCCCTTCAGGATCATTCTAAAGCACTGTTCATACTTACCCATCGGGTTCTGCTCTCCAGTGCTGGGCAGCTTCTCTGAATGCAGACCACCCATCGGGCACGTGGCTAGGCTCAGGGTCGTCAGGATTACCCACAGGCATATTCCTCTGCTCATCCCTTTGCTCACCGGGTTGTAGCCAGCAGCGGGGCAGACTGTCTTCTCAGCAGCAGGAATATCTTTCTGGGATTTCCTGGCTCAACCAAGCCAAGTACCACCTTTTAAAGCACCCCACCTGGATAGTTTTACAGTGTCAGCAGAACAGGGAGTTTTACTTTCCCATCGGCACTCGATTGCTAAGACCTGTGCCCGCGAGTCTAGTTTTCCCCTTATCCCTTTATGGTGTAAGAAGTACCATTCTGGGGAATCTAATTCTAGTAGGACCAAGTTTGTGGCTAGTACTAAGACAGAGTTGGTCAAGCTTAACTCTTCTTCTAAGCACTTAATACACAACTCTTTTGGTCTGTATCCTCTTTTACCATGCACAACCCAAATTTCACGACAGTAACCAAACTCAAAATGTATACATGGATAACAAGGGCATTCAGGTTTTAAGCAACTGATCATGTTTCCCTCGGTCATTAGTGTCGCCGAAGCTTTATCTTCAGGTGTCCTGGGGAGGAGGTTATCTTCCCCTCAGGCTCCTCCTTCTGTTCAGCTTTCTTCATTCCTGATGCGCAAGTCCAGCCTTTTTCTGCTGTTTGAATGGCAGTGTCAGTAGTCAGAAGAATGAGAAATGGACCATCCCAGCTAGGAGCTAGTGGGACCTCCTTCCAGGTCTTGACTAGCACACTATCTCTGGGCTGAATGGTTCCTTTTACTTGCATGGACTCTGTTATAAACGTAATAGCAAAATAAGGTTAATATAAAAAGCAATTTATTATAAAACAATTTCAATCATAAGCAACGAGAGAAAAAAACACAATAAATAAATCAGCGCAGCGCCGGGTGGACAGGGGTCTGCACCCAGAGGTCAATAGTTAGTTGGGCAGAGTCTTTTCACATGCGAATGGTTCTGGGTGCCTTCTGATTACATCTCTTGGTTGGACTCCCGGGGTGGAGTGTCCAGGTTGGGTGTGAAGCAGATGGATATCTCAGCCGGGCTACTCTCATTGTCTGGCTTGATTGCTTGTGTCCTGCTCTTTATCTCGGGCTGATAAGCGTTGCCGTGGATCGTTACCGCCTGACTCGGGAAGGAATCTTTAGATCATACTACATTTTATATCTTTACATTATTATAAATATAACATATATTTCTTTATTCTCCTTCACGAATTTTTATCCAATGCCACATTTATCACAGTCCCCCGCCTAATAATTTATCACATTAAAAATTCGTGTTATCTCATTTATTTCCAATGGGGAGGACTGGGGACTTTTAACAACATTCGTCCTCCTCTCAGTCTTTTAGAGAATCCTCACAGTACCCTTGAAAAGGGTTATCTTTTTTATTTCTATTTTCAAATTTCTTTAGGGCTTCAACTGCCTTCCCGTTTTCTCTTTTCTCTTCTAACTTCATTAGTTTAGATATTTGAGAGAAAGGAGTAGGCTTCCCTTGGGCATTTTCTGGATCAATTGGGAGGGCAGCGATCTGCATCCCTTGAACAACGGAATGAATTAACCTGATGAGACAGGGAATCAGGCATGGGAGGAAGATGATTCCTGAAATTGAACAAGTTATGAAGAACACCAACTTTTTCCACCAAGCTCCCCCTTCAATTCACAGAGACCATACCGAGTACCGTTAGACAAGCAGAACCCTTTTTGTTGTCCCGGAGGACAGTCAATTATTTGTCCGGTATTTGTGCCACTCAGGCACTGCTCACACTTCCCCAGGGGACGCTCCCCCGGAGGTACCTCGGGAATTATTCCCTTGGTCAAGCACACGGCTAGACTCAGGACAATCAGGATTCCCCACCGGCGTACCCCTCTGCCTCGCCCTTCGCCCGTACAGAAATGTACAGCGGGGACTACCATCTTCTCGGCAGCAAGGATAATTTTCAAGGGGCCCTTGTAGTCCTAATGGCATACCTTCTCTTGAAAGTAGCCCACTGAGACAATTTAATTGTATCTCTCTTACACGGTACTTTGACTGTCTTTCAGCACTCGATCGCTAGTGCTTCCGCTTTGGCATCTAATTTTCCTTTTATCCCCTTTTGGTAAATCAGGTACCACTCAGGAGAGTCAAGTTCTAAAAACCCCGCCCGGGTGGCAAGTATTAAGAGATGGCTAGTCTCCTCCTGTTCTTTGATCAGACAACAGGTACATAATCTCTTGGGCCTGTACCCTCCCCAGCAGTGGGTTACCCAAATTTGTCTACAATAAGCACACTCAAAATGTAAAAAAGGAAAACGATCACAAATTGGGTTGATGCAACTTATCTGGTCGTCACTGGTCATTTGTGGTGACGCTGAAGCTTAATTTTCAGCTCTCCCGGAGGGGTGGTGACTTTCTACTCAGAGGTGTTGCAATCCTTGACCTTTTTCACTCTGGATGAATGTGTCCAGCCCCTTTCTGCAGTCCGAATAGCTGTGTCTGTGGTCAGGAGAACGAGGAACGGTCCTTCCCAGTGTGGGGTGAGGGGAAGCTCCTTCCAAGCTTTGATAAGGACTTTATCCCCAGGCTGTATCAGGTGTATCGCGAATCCCAGAGTGGCACTTTGGGGAATAAGCCCTTGCTTTCGAAGGTCAGGTATTTTCCTGCGTTGATGTCTTCGTGCACAGCAGACGTTTTACGAGTGAAACCAGCCGCGGCTTTCCGAAGGCTCTGTGCCTTCCCAAGCTCTCTGCCCCGGATCCGTTTCCCTTTTATTGTGGTTTTATCTCAGCCTAAATTTAGTTCAGATGTCGGAACGAGCTACTGGGGTTCTCAACTCACCAGGCCGCCAAAATCAGCGGGGGTACCCTTCCTGGGCAGTGAGATTCCCCCGCAGTTTCTCCAATCCGAGTCACGGCACCAAATCTGTTATAAACGTAATAGCAAAATAAGGTTAATATAAAAAGCAATTTATTATAAAACAATTTCAATCATAAGCAACGAGAGAAAAAAACACAATAAATAAATCAGCGCAGCGCCGGGTGGACAGGGGTCTGCACCCAGAGGTACAGATTTTCCCAAATCCACGAAGGAGGGATTGCAGTCCGGGGATTTTATAAGGATTTTCGTATCCTGAGGCAAAACCCGGAGTGGGCACAGTCCAACAAAGAGTCTAGATGTGCGGTTGAATAGATTTCCTGGATCCGTCGAGCTGAGTCAATAGTTAGTTGGGCAGAGTCTTTTCACATGCGAATGGTTCTGGGTGCCTTCTGATTGCATCTCTTGGTTGGACTCCCGGGGTGGAGTGTCCAGGTTGTGTGTGAAGCAGATGGATATCTCAGCCGGGCTACTCTCATTGTCTGGCTTGATTGCTTGTGTCCTGCTCTTTATCTCGGGCTGATAAGCGTTGCCGTGGATCGTTACCGCCTGACTCGGGAAGGAATCTTTAGATCATACTACATTTTATATCTTTACATTATTATAAATATAACATATATTTCTTTATTCTCCTTCACGAATTTTTATCCAATGCCACATTTATCACAGACTCTTTGTGCACTAGAATTTTATGAGCAAAAATTTTGCCACAGTTTGGAAGATGTCCCCTGGCATTCCAGAGTTTGTGGAAAGCTCCTGAGCTAGCTCTTTACCTCTTTGGATTGTGGCTGTTTATCTAAATTTAGTTTCTTTTTTGATTGGCTTGCCAGATCTCCTAATTCCATCGAGCTGCTAAATTCAGCGGGGACATCCCCCAATTGGAGGAATGGGGGATCAGGGATCCCAATTCAAATCACGTTGGGGTCACCAAATTATTATAAATTACATCAACCAAATTTTATCAATAAGAATGTTATTGAAAAATTTTCAAAATTGAATTTTGGAACATCCACAATCAAAGTCAGCGTCGAGCCAGGGGTCAGCGCTGGGTGATCTCTGAACCAGCCTCTATCACACTGGTTCCCCCAAAGTTCACAGACTCTCCTTCAGAGAGCTGAGTTTTATACAGTTTTTCGGCCTGAGGCTATGCAGCTTCAGATTTTTTCTCCTTTTTGTGTTGTTACATATTCATATTTCTGCTGCTGGTCTGTTGATGAGTTTCCCAAGAATGGAAGAGAGTTTGAGTAGATTTTCAGGAATTGGACATTAAGCTGTATGGTCCTGAGGAATTAGACTAGATCGGTATCAGGCATTAATCACTGGGTCATTAGTAGGCCCATCTTGCCTGGGTGGACTCAGCTTCTCTCAGTGCCATCCTTGTTCTCTTGCAAATTACTCAGAGGAAGAGTCCTGAGTTCCTGGCAGCAGCTTTTGCAATCTCAAGTCATTTGTGTTTTATACATAAAAAATGCTTTATACCTGATGTTATACATGTACAATAAAATGCAAATTGTACCAACACATATTACAATATGATCCTAAGAAATATTTACATTTTCTTCCCAGCAGCCTCTTGTCTGTCTATACAAGGAACCAAAGTGACAACCATTACCAGAGCATTCAAATACCTTATTATTTTAGTTTGCAACCTTCCAAATCAAGCAAGCTCACTTTTAAGCTCACTTTTTTTTAAAAATGAGCAGCTCACTTTTAGGCAGAAAACTGGTATCCTAAATACAGGGCACAAGAATTCACATTGTCCTCTGGCTAAGTCCCTACCACACATCCAGGCACAAGGGGAAAGCAAAACCATTGTTGTTCCCAAGATGTCGATGGTATTTTAAAAACAGCTTACAAAACACTCATGTGAGCACTCGAGTCAACACAGCTTTCCATGACCTTCATCTCTTGCAGGAGACATTAATACTCACCTACTAATGACAACTCCTAGCCTCACAACTGGCTTTTCCCTTCCCAGCTGTGCTCCAAAGCTGTTCTTTCCTGCCCAAGGATAAAAGGGATAGAGGGAAATACTCAGGTCTCTAGAGGGCAAAGCCAGAAACCTAAACATAGAACCACTCCTTCTCCTTTTGTTGGGCTTTCATTGTTGGTGTCGAGAGTGTCTTATGGATCAGCAAGGTGACCACCAAAACATATACAGAGCTTTTTGTCTTGTGACTTTGATGCCATTCTCTCAAGTGTCTCTCTAGTTCGAATGCTAATTTATGCTTTGCTTGTTCTTTTTGAATTCATGCACAGGAAAGATTTCTCTTGCCAAATTCTTATTTTAGTGGTTCCATAAGAAAAACAAAAGCAGACTAAATGGAAAAGTTAACCCTGAGGTTTCAGGAGGAAGCCTGGAGAACCTGAACCTGGCAATATTCATTCCAACTTAAGTAGCTCCAAATACACAGCTTTCCTCCCAGTATTCAGCAGTTTGAATTAGTGACATTCCAAGGACCTCTATTCCTCTCAACCTCAAGATTCCATTCTAGTATGTATTTTCTCAAAAAAACCCAAACCAAATACTACATGATCTCAAATCTCTTCATCCTCTCCCATTGTTTCTCCACCTTCAGCTCCTGTGCCTCAGCTGTAGTAAGTAAACTGATCACAACCAAAAATCTCAGTAGGGCAGAAGATTTGCTTATTTGCCAGACCAATAAAGGCAGTGCCAGGACTAACAAGAGCTTAAACACCTCTCAGTCCCCTGGTGGGGGAAGTTATCAGTCCAGGTGGATGCATTCCCACAATGCTCACTAGGAACAAGAATTAATATTAAAAAAATTCTCAATAACTTAAGTACTGACAGACCCTTTAATGAAACAGCTCTAGCACTCAGTTTAAATAACAATCTAACCTTGAAAGCTTACAGCATAAGGCCATTAGCAAGCCCTACAAATCTCAGATAACTTCTTCACAGAATTTTAAAACACTTAGCAAACACTAATTAAGTATCACATCAACTTCCAAACTAAATAACTGAATTCACCATGATAATACATTGGATTTTCCTGCCTGCACTTCAGATTGTTCAAACAATTTGCTTTTTTATTTTCCTCAGAGTAGGCACTCACTCTTCCCTTAGCAACCACTGCAGGAAAACCCACTACAAATACAGGGGCCTGGATACATTTTAAATCAATGAGTGAAATGCATTTTCACCTTTTACCAGCTCTACATCCAGCATTATTTTACCCCCACCAGCAGGTGGGCTCCAGGGAAGTAATACTGCATGCTGGCCATAAAGGTCAATCTATATTAGATGTGGTCAGAACAGAAAATATGCTCCCAAAAAAGCAGGTTTCCCATCACCCCCTTCACTCTGGCATTAACTGATAACACAGAGAGGCTGAGAGCACACAGAGAAGATTACTTTCAAGTGCAGCTGAACAGAATGATCAGCCCCATTTGCTAATGGACATTCAGCCTACTGGATGAGGCTGAGTAGCCCAAAATATGTATACTGTGGATTTCAGATCCTAAGCAACAGCTATTTAGTGCTGCAAGTCACTTCCCATTGGGCCACTAGGTTTAGCAAAAGAAACAGAGTCACAAACAACTCACTCCTGAGAAAAAGAAAGTGCTAAGGCTCTATAAGTGCACATTTTAGCAGTGAAGAATGAAGAAACAGCAAAGCATCAGAATGGAGGCTTCAGTTTCTTCCTTTCAGACAGCAATACACAGAGTAAAAAACTTTATTTAAATTCATAGAGAGGCAGAGCTGCATGCCTAGGGTAGCCACTGGAGCCATGGCTTCCTTAGCTCCTTGAGAACTCCAGAAAAAGTAGAGAAGTGTTCTTAGATAGATGGGCCTGAATCTAGAGAACAACACTTCCCCCAGCCCTGACAATTTTCCTCCTTCGTGCACTAAGAGCACATGCAGCCCAAGCAAAGCTGAATTCTACACATAATGTTATATCATCTTGAACATCATGTATTGAAGTGGTGCTCATTTAAAGCTTACTTAAATATTCTTCTTGTAAAGGACCTGTGACAGGTCACCCACAACAAAAATGAGAAGTGTCAGCACATGCCCTCTGACACAAGGCCACAGTGCCTACTCACCACACAAATACACCTCTGCAAGTAGGTGCACAACGTGAGAGCAACTTTACACTCAGGCAAAATCATGCCATATCTTAGATCACCAGTATTAATAAAGTGTGACAAACTCACAGGGAAATCATAATAAAAAACAAACAAAAAACAACAGCTTCACATCACAACGAGACTCCAGGACCAGACAAAGGCTCCTAACTCTCTCTGTCTCAAAGGTAACACTAACCGGCCACTACAGGGGAGGAAAATTTAACCTCTAGCAGGTGCCTCAGCAGGTGTGGCTGCTTGGCAATCGGGCACAACAGCTGAATTTGAATTTGGGCCAGTCAGCACCAAAGATGGCTTAGTGAGACCTGGTAATACGGAAATGCAGCTGATAAAAACTGTGAAGTTAAATTGTGCACTTTGGGGAGTGTCTTGTAACTGTACTTCAGCATTTAAGAGTGTGGCTTTTTAAATGCTCTAGGACCACTACAGCAGTTCAGTTCCATTAGCCCGTGCTCATCTACTTTTGCAGGAAAGTCAGCTCTGTGGCAACAACAGTGCAATCAGGGGGCAGAGAGGATGCCTGTTTTAAGGCCAAGGTTACTTTTTGGATCTGTAAGCAATTATCTCTTTGAATTTCCATCTGGTGCTGGAGTTACAGTACTTGCTCCTGTAATTTCAGTTGCTGGAAAAGCTCTTTCTCGGGCTTGATGTTTGGGGAGGGGGATTAGGAGAAATAAACTGATGCTTGTTTTGGCTATGCATGTAGTTTGGGGTTTGTGGGGTTTTTTTCGTTGTTTTATTAAGGAATCTACTTCAGCAAATAATGTGAAAGCACAAATCACTAGCATTGGGAACTGGGAGCGGAGCAGGCATTGACATTTTGTGTGACCAATGTTGCCTTATCTCTCAGATATCCCAGTTTGGGTCTGTCATTGTAGCAAGGGGCAGGGAAGCAGCTCTGTCACCTCCCTGCATCCCTGCTTCTCCCCAGTGCCTCTTGCATCCCCTGACAGCAGGATGTCACTCAGCAAGGCTTTCCAGCCCACCCCTCGGTGGGCCCTGTGCAGCTCTGTTAGCCTGCAGGTTAGTTTTGATGATTTATAAAATAGATGTGTTTTGATGATTTATAAAATAGATGTGCTGCAAAAGCACATCTGCAGCAGTCTTTGTGGTCCTGTTAAAAGGCACCAATTTGACTGTGTAAAAAGACAAAGAGTAAAAGATAACAAAGTGGGTACAAACTGACTCAGATCCTCCCTTCTTTGTTTCTTTACAAATCCGCTGGAAGCACTCACTTGGCTGAGAGGAAAATCATTATTTGCTCTTAAATCACTGCTCCTTTGCTCTGAAAAGATCATGAGCCATTGTTTCCCTGCCCCCTGAAACCAGTGCTGGGGGGGCATTGTCCCTACAGTGACTCTGGAGGAGCCTCTGGACTTCCTGGCTCGACTTGTGGCAAACAAACTACTTGCTGCAGGGTGGCAGCTCCAGTCTAAATTTCTGGACAAATGTAGTTACATCGAACCTAAATTCAGCAAGGACTGAGCCATCTTTTACCAGATTCAAGCTCTTCTTTTAGGGACTAGCAGGAAGACAGTCACTGTATAAACAAGTTACACATTGTCACTGAAGATTAAAAACTGCTGCTTGTTAAATTTTAATTTTAACGAATGGGAACTTTGGGAATTAAGAAAAAAAAAGCTGTGTAAAATATTAGCCTGAGGATTACAGATTTTGGCCCAAGATCTTTCCCAATTCCAGTGACATGGTTGAATACACACTGCAAAAAGACAACTGTGCCACATAATGTAGCCCATTGCTATACAGAATATCTAACCAAAGGAATGATTCAGATGCTGAAGGTGCTACAGAGGCAAGTAAAATTCACTTGGTAGGGCTTGTTTATATCCTTACTATGCTTATTTTTCTGAAGGGGAAAAGAAAGCGTTTTCAAATCAGGAGACATTTTTGTCAGAAGTCATCTGGTTTCTTCAAACACTTTTAGAAACACCTGTGCTTTGTAATAGATAATCATATTTTATCTTCCACTGAGCTCTGCTGTAGGAGACTTTTTTCCTAGCCTTGTTCTTGTACAGCAAAGAATTCAGAATTCTTCATTTCTGTTATTCTTAACACTGTCTGTGTACCAAACTAAATTCTTCATTTTCCTGGTACCCCTACCCTTAAGTACTCTCAGTAGGAGGTATAACTGCTTATCCACTTGGTGCCTAAACACAAAGCTTAAATATATTTGAAACTCAAGGTTTCTAGGTGAAACGAAACACTGCCATTTTGAAAATAATTCTTTCCAAATGCTGCAGAGTGCCATCACACAGTGAAATTGCTCTTGTTACACACAAGCACCAGGGAATATTCATACCTGATGTCTACAGAAAGTTCAGGATGTGTAGAAATGCACAGGGTTATGCTGATACTGGATACTTCAACATCCTGCTCGATGTTCCACAAGTCCCAGGACATTCAACAAACCTGGTGGCAACTCTAGATAACTTGCTGGCAAGGAAAAGGCTAATGAGTTTCAAGATACTTTTGCTTTTCTATTTTTAATTTTTTTTTAATAAGTATTCAAGGAACAAAAAGCCAAGGTGTGAGAATTCCATATTTACCTAGAAAAGCACAGTAGGTACAAGGCAACTCCTAGACAAAACTGCTGGTGCCTCAGCCCAGGTGATGGCTGGAGTCTCAAATGGGTGACATTTTTGTACCACACCAGTGCTGTTGGTTCTACAGGAGCTGAGCTGAATCCATGTGCCACTCAGACCAAATGCCCCCTGACTCTGGAGCAAAACCTGCCTGATCAGTGTCTGAAGGATACAGCCCAGGGGCACATGGTTCACTGCTATTGCCAATAAATTGAGAAAAATATCCCCATCACTCCCTGGGTTCCCACTGCATCATTATTAACCTTTCCAGGCTTTGCCTGTGCCCAGAAGGCTTAACTGAGCTTGGAGAGGCAGTGTGCTAGGCAGGGTCTCAGCAGAGAGAGCATCTGTCTGCAGGAGGCAAAAGGCAATAGCTCCAGGAGCAGGGCAGAAAAAACCCATGGAAGTGTGCTCTGTTCTGCCCTGGGCCTCATCCATCTGAAGGTGCTATCTTCCTCTGAGCTCAAAGAATAAGGTGGTCAGATTTATATCCATCCCTCTGTTTCACATGGAAACTGCTCAGGTCATCAAAGACCAGCTAGCTGCAATTACAGGAGATGCAAAAGGTAAAAATTCTTGTTGGCATCCCAGCCCAGAAAAAGACCAAAAACAAAACAAAACAACAACAACAAAAAACCAAAAAACAAACAAAAAACCCCAAAAACCACCCCACAAATATAAAGGGAAAAGGGAAATAGGGTGTAGAAAATTGCTACATTTTTAAACCCTAATTTTTAAGATTTTGCTTCCAGCCCAGGAGAACTGCCAAGTTGCTTTACAATGCAGTTTTTCCTTGGGGTTTTGCTTTCCAGTTACTGGGTGCTAAACTGGCTGGGGTTCATGCTTGCCTCTCACACAACCATTTTGGATCTTTGAAGTAATAATATGTGCTCTTAGACGTTGCAGAAATAACCATGTCATGTTTGTCAATTGTACTCTACTTGTCTGTCGTTAACAAACCACGCAATTTCTAGTTTCCTGCAATAAATTCAAGTATAATTATCGTGTAATCTTGCAGGTATAAATGTATATAAACCAGGGAATTGTAATAATTACCAAGTAGATACCAAAGACACTGTGCTGATCCCAAATCATTTTGTATGACACTAATCATGTCACATGGTATTTGTATTTCTTTGATACTTTCCTTAATATCTCTGAGAACAGCCATGTGAAACTGATTATCTTGTACATTATTAACTAGGGCTTCCAATTTGAATTGACTCTGCAGCTTGCAAGGCAATCACAAATCTTACATGGGACAGAGATGTGACAATTTCATTCCTAGATAACAATGCAAATGTGAGACCAAGCTATGAATAACAATTGGAGTCAATCACACCAAAGTAGCTTCATGTTAAATTGCCTTTGCTGGGTGATTTTTTTTTGAGATAACAGAGATTCCTATGCCCTGCATCAGCTTCCTGTCAGGAAACATCATCTGCCAAACTTCCTGCTTGCCACAGTGGGGTAGAAGAAGACAATATAGCTTTTTCTTTACCAGGATCATTGCATGGCAATGGACATCTGTGGGGAACTGCTTCCAGCTGGGCAGGAAAAACAGCGAACTAACAGCAAAAAGGGATGAGAAGAGACAGATACAATGAGGAGAACAAGTTCAAAACACATGAGACCTCTGAAAACAATTCACCTGGGCACCCCTCCATTTTCTAGCACAGTATGAAACTGAGACCAGCATGACGTTGTGGATGCTCCTATACTTTCTGAAGACATACAACAGTTCAAGGAATAATTTGCTTTTTAAAGCCCACAGAAGTATTTGTGTTTTACAGGGGAAAAAAGCTGTTCTCAAACATATCCTGAGGTACAGCAGTGGCATGTTCTTAATAGGCTAAGCCAAAATGTCAGTGTTGTTAGATGACATGCACCTCTTGTAGAGGAAGGACAGAAGGTGAAGGCCCAGTGCATCAAAAAGCTTTTGCTCATGCAAATGCAACATGAAGGCAGCAGTTTTACCTAATTGTTAACAGAAGTTCTGCTGGCTTTTCATCTCCCTGGGGCTCGTTCCCGCTTCATCTGCTAATATAGCAAGTTATATTGAATTGGTTGTCATCAAAGTTTGCTGATCAGGAACCCAGTCTTTCAAGCTGGCAGCAAGCCTGGAGTATGGATTTGTCACAATAATGAGCAAGGCTGGGATGTTTTGAATAAACATGGGCTCCCTTGGTGCAGGGCCAATTTATCAGCTGAATATGAGAAGTGTGGCTATGGGTATTAAATGCCAGAACACTAAAAGCTTAGAGACTCCTGAGAACCCTACCATGAGCCAGCTCCCCTCTCCAGTATGCCTAAGCAACACAGAAGAGATAAAAACACTGGCTGGCATTTGTATTTCCAGAGCATTTACATTTAATTCAATAACGTTTGTAATGTGTTTGGCGAATAAGCCATGGCGAATTTCAACAAACTCTCTGGTACCTAAGCAAACCTGAGCTCCCAAAGGGACTGGAATTAAAGGCTGGAGCAAAGCAGAGGTTTATGTGGGGCAGCATTGCTGGCAGCAGTGGCACAGCCCTGGTGCCTATGCCTTGTTTGCACTACCAGGCTGCTGCCTGCACTTCCCACTGGGACAGAGGGCTCCAGGGACACAGGGCAGCTGTAACTGCCCACTGGGAAGGGGCAGAGGAGAGCCCCTGGGTCTTCTGGAGACCCAGACTAGTTGGCAACCAGACAACCAGCTGGATTTTAAGGGCAGCATGGCTGACTCAGGGTCTGTGTAAGGGCAGACTTGGGGCTCTTCAGACAGCCAGTGGTTCTTGTTCTGCTTCAACTCTGACAAGGCTGGTTTCTTACCTTCTTCAGGGCATCATGATGTCCTTATTTTGCTGCCTACGCTCTTTTCCTGGCAAAACCCAGAGGCACGGAGGCTCCCCTTCAGAACCTCAGCCTCCACAGGTTTCCTGCCAGCTGCCCTGAGAGAGGTTCTGATGCCTTCATTTCTCCTCCACCCTGCATAGGCACAAAATCCAGCTTTATCCAGTGATGGGCTGGGGTTTCTCTCATGTAGGGAGAGTTTTTACCCCCTACAAGAAGTATTTACCCCCTACAAGAAGTCTCCCTCACTCCCTGAGAGCTGCTGCCCCAGGTGTGACTGCAGCCATGCATTTCACCTCAGGCTGTGCCCTCTCCTCACGGTCCTGGCATGGTTTGGGGAGGAGCTGTCCTCAGCATTGCTCTGCTTAACTAAAAGAAGACTTCTGTGTAGGGGGTGGAAAAGAAAGGCCAGTCTGCAGGAAACAATGGGTTGTCCTCTGTAAAGGCACCAGAGAACAAAGCTGCTTTGGTACAGGTTTTCTCTGGGGTTTTGTCATGGCCGCTGATGGCTTTTCTCTGCTGGCCACTGGTGACTGCTTTTTGTCAGGACCCACGAACACCTCATTTTCTAAATGGTTTGAGTGCTGGATGAAGGACTCATCTGTCTGGGGAAGGTGAGGATATATGGCCACTCATCAATCCCAGAGGACAACATAGCAAAGTTAAGCTACCAGGACAACACCTGCTGCCTTCACAGAGCCTAGGCCCCGGCCGGGCTGTGTGAGGTGGGGTGTGAGGTCCAGCTCCTCTTTCTCTCATGACATCTAAACTATCCAAGCTGCAAAGTTTTACATTCCACTGCACCACTTTTCTGCAGCCTTCCATGCATGGCCCAAAGCAGTTCTATGCCCCCTAATCCAAAGTTGCAGACTGGGCTGTGGCCCCGGCACATGCTTAGCTCAGCATGGAGGCTTCTGGGGTGTCCCCACAGCAACCCCTTCTTGTTCTTCCCATGTGGGGAAAAGCTAAGTCTCCCTTGTGCTTCAAAAGCTCACTTATTAAGCCCTCTGAGCAAGCACACCACAAAGCCTGCAACATGCACTTTCACTGGTGCCACTGCCAGCAGTAACTAGCCAGGCCTAAAGCACATCGTGTTCCCCACAATCATCAAGCAAGAACTGCTCTCTGCTGCAAGCTAGAGTCTTGTTTTGCTTTGAACAAAATCCTACCTCACTTCTAATGTGAAACTCTCCAGAGGAGAGAAGGCAGAGCTTTCTCTGATGTAGAACAGCTGCTCCAGCTCATTGATTCATGTGGGACACCCAGAAACCTGCACAATGGTGCTTTGTTACAGATGCTGTAACACAGCCTGTTAAAAGCAGTCACAACACAACATTAGCACCTCAAAGCCTAGAGAACCAGGGCAGTGTAGAGAGCAGACTGGTGAAACACAAATTGAGAGAGAAACCCTTCACTGAACAAATGACAAGCTAAACTTGCAAGGCAGAACGCTACATGGAGTTATCTTGATGTCTAACTGGAGGCCAGCAGAGATAGAGTGAGGAAAGGTTTTCCCCAGGAACACGTGTAATGAATTTTTTTGCACATACTGGGTCTTCAGCTAATGTTCGGTGATCTCTTGTGAATTAGTTGCAAGATGCAAGCTTACACCTGAAAAATAAGAATACAGAACAAAATCTGTCTTCAAGCATTGCTAGCGAGTGCTGCCACCCTGACATCCCTGATTACAGTGCTGCACCAAAACTCACAAGGAACTGATGCCACTGCCTCACGTATTTGCAGAGGTGAAATTCACCCTTAAGCAGAAGGGTCTGGGTATCACACCTCACCCAAGCCTTCAAAAGACACTCCAGCTGAAGTCGAGAATGAATTCTACCCGAAGACAGCAGTGCCAAAATCCTGATCTACCAGTTTTGTTCCTCCAAAGGAACCCCCCAAACCCCACGAGGTCAAGAAGCAGCTTTCATTCTTGGCAAGGTGTAGCTGGGAGGATTAGACCATGATGGCAAATCTAAATCCTGATGAAAAACTGCCAGAGGCCCATAAGGCTGCCAAAGTACAGCAGGCAGGCTTTCACATAATTGCAAGTCTTCCTTTCTCAAATGCCCAACCTGATTAACCAATTAAAGTGTTTAATTCTCTGTGAAAGAGTCTGTCATTAACTGTAATTTGCTCTAGTCTCACCAGTCCTTTCATGGCTGCCTCTGGTGAAAGAACCATTCTGTATGATCTCAATCTCAATATTATAATATGGAGTTTTTGATAGTTTGCTATAAATAGGAATTGATTCATAAGGAGAATAATGAATTCATTGCTAGTCCTTTACCAACTACTTAATGACTGTCAAGATACATTAAACATCCCTAGCCCTACATTGGGGCCTGAGTTTATTCTTGGCTAACACATCTGACTGTACTATGCAGCCAGTGAATTGATGCCAGGTGAAAAATAGTCTCAGTGAAAACACATTTTAGAGTGCTTTATTTCATCATAATTATTGACACTGATCATTATAAATGCCTTCCAGATGAGGCAACCAATAGATAATCTATTGCCATCAAAGAGAAAGAGAAAAAAAAAAAAACCAAAACAAAGAAACCACACTCCTAAACAAAAACAAAAACAAAACAAAAAAAAATTTAAAAAAGGAAAAGAAAAAATCCACCAAACAAACAAAACCACAAAAAATTAAACCAACCCAGTCCAGCATATCATGTTATCACCATGCTCTCCTGGTTATTCTTACCTGAAAGACCCTGACACCATGCTAGGTCCTATACAAGTTACAGGCACTTCTTAAGCTGTTCTGCTTGCTAGGTGATTAACAGTATAGTATAAACCCACTGAAATCTTTAATTTTCTCACTCCTCACTGCCATGCCATGTCTCTGCATCAGTATCAATTCCAAAGTGCACTGACAACTACATTTCACTTCAAAATAACAGCAGGCATTGCTCAAGGCTCACAACCCCCTGCTCTTACCCAGCCTCTCCTCACAGAACCAGCTGCAAAGATTGAGCCCGGGCTCTCAGAACACACCAAGCTCCACATCTCCTGTGCTATTCAGGTGCTCCCAGGGCTCACAACTCTTCAGGGAAAGGTGTCCAAAAAAATGCCTAGGGTCTCATCATTGCAATAGGGAGAGCCCAAATGTACAGGAAAATTATTTTTGGAGGCTGTCTTTTACACCAGAGTTCACTTCCAGCTCTTGCATTTCCAAGACCCAGGGAGGAGTGCCTGTTATGGTACAAAAACATGAAACTATGGTTTGTACTTTTAAAGGAAACAGAGTAGAGCCAGGCACTGTGATCCTACAGGGAAGGCCTGTGATGTACAATTACACCACAGAACATTCCCTGGCATGATGTATATTGGCACTGGGAACAACCTGGAGGCTTCTGTGCAATTGTTTGTGAATTCAGCATGAGCTCTCATTATTTGTTATATGCACTGAGTACACACAGTGAGTTAATTCAATAGCAAGGGAGGATGGATGACTGCAGTTCAGATTAGTCTCTCAGTACACCTCCAGGATTACTAAATTGTTACCTTTTCTTTTTCTTTTCTCCAATCCCTTTAAATAGACTAAGAATGCACAGAGGGACGATAAAGTTCATGGATACCTTCGCAGACATTTCCTAAGAGAAAAGGGAACATGCCCAAACTTCAGAGTCTAAACCAAACAGGAAGCTAGAATTAACTAAAGAAGCCATTTTCTGAAGGAATTAAGGGACTGAGGCACACTTTCCTGAAAGCAGCTTGGTGTTTTCTGGTGGAAGTGACTGTTGCAGCCAGACAATTGCTCCAGGGAACTCTGCTTGGACCACCACTGTCTCTTCTTGCAGGAGCAGTGCCAGCCCTACCTGACCTGTCCTTCCATCTGCTCATGTTCCAGCAGGGCACCCTGAACCCACCTCTACCCTGTGACTTCTCTCCTGGGAGTCAAGCACCTTCCCAGTTCCTAACAGCACTGTGGAACCTGGCTCCTCACATTTCTCCTAAGGTCCCATTTCCTCAGGCAAAAACAGCGTCAAATCTGGGCAAATAACGTGTTTTTGTGACTCCCATATACTCATACAAATCCCTGCAATACATTTTCTGCTGTGGCACCTGGTCTCCCAGTGCTCATATCAAATTAAACTTATCCTTGCAATTTTTAATGAAATTCATCCATAACCTGGTACAGACACTTGAAGCTTACATTGGCTCAATAAATTAGGAAAAGGCAGAATAACAAGCCTTGGAACCTGCAGAAAATATATGTAGAGATTACCAGTCAAAGAGAAAGGGAAGTCTTTAGTCAATATTCCTGAGGCAAAAGTATTAAGGTATATATATTACCATGTATATATCATATTATGTATAATAATGAGCTGGCACAGCTTGCTGGCAAGTCACACTAAAA
This sequence comes from Cyanistes caeruleus, assembly GCF_971803275.1. Classification (NCBI taxonomy): domain Eukaryota; kingdom Metazoa; phylum Chordata; class Aves; order Passeriformes; family Paridae; genus Cyanistes; species Cyanistes caeruleus. Next base: position 59,190,200 of record NC_141704.1, read on the forward strand.
ACACACACATTAAGAACAGCTGTCTCAGTTTTTTTTGAGCACTCGTCTTTCCCTGGATATTTTTACTAACCAGCAGCAATCCAAAACCTGTAATCCTTGTAATTTAACACTATTTGTTAAGTTAGAGATTATCATATTCAAAATATGTTCTTTCCTGGCTATGACAGGCCCTATGTCCTACAAAAGCTGCTTGCATGTAACAGCCATGCAAACAGGAAGAAAGATGGGAAATCCAATTATTTAAATCCTCATTCAAATGAGGCTGAGGAAGCCACAGCAATAAATCACCTCAAAGCACAAAATACACTTTTATGGAAAACCCAGGGTGGGTAAAGCAGCAGGAGAGAGTATGAAAATAGACCCTTCCTGGTGCCCCCAAAGAGGAAATTTATACAATAGGCAGATAGGGGCTAATGTTTACACAGGTACTGGAGCATGATTGTTGCAGTTAAACCCAACTGCTATTTAAAATGTCCAGTGACTGTTTGTGTTAAAAACTCTGATTGCCAAGTGCCATTTCTCTGATGGGGAAGGCCTCAGTAACATAATTTACATTTCCCTTGCCTCTGCATCCCTTCTTAAAGGAAGTGTTCAGTAGACATATGACAGATATTCAGAAAGACAAATGATTAATAATAAATTATATTCCTCACTGTCTCAACAGCTTGGCCTGCAGCAGGATCTTTCCAGAGGATGTTTAAAACCAAAGAGCATCAGCATTTTTCAGCAGATATACCATTATCTGGCTGGTTCTCTATTCCAAGGATAAAGACTGTTCCCAACATTGAAGCTGTCTTGGGAGCACTGATGAATGTCATTCTTCCTGCAGAGGCTCAGTCATGAGAGTGGATGTCAGGGAACAGGACACTTTGAGGCTCTGCCACCAGACCTCATCTGTCTGAGCCCCAGATGTCCTCTTGATATGGCAGAAATAAGAATTAGAGCTGCACTGAAAGCATACGAAGCCTAAAAGGAACCTCGGGTAGAACAGATGCTGTTTGCAAGAAAATACCTATTTATGTATAAATGTTTGGGATGTTTGTAATAAAAAATCACACAAGCCAGACAACAACAACAACAACAACAACAACAACAACAACAACAACAACAACAACAATAATAATAATAATAATAATAATAATAATAATAATAATAATAATAATAATAATAATAATAATTTGTATTTTTTAGCAATGAAAATCCAAAGCTTTTCAATGAAGTCCAAGGGAAAAACAAAAACTATCTTCCTTCCCTAAAACCTTACTTTAGTTTTGTGGAATAAAGAATCAACAATAATAAGAAAGTAAGTCTTTGACTAACCCAAATGATTCTTATTGGTCATAGAGAAACACTTTGGCTGAAAGGCAGTATTTAAGAGTCAAATGCTGTTATGGATCAGCTCTCTCTTGATAGCATAGCTATGCTGAAGTCGTGGTCCAGCTGACAGCATCCTGACTTTCACAGGTCACACAGGTGGAAACAAGGTCAAGTTGTGTTGAAAGCACATTAAAGTCCCTCATTGAACTGTTTTTCTCCCACTTACACAGGCAAGTTTAAACTGAGCTGTGTCAAGGTTAAATGAGCTTGAACCAGTGACCCAGACTTTAAATCAAATGGAGAGCCTCTGGTACCTAAAACCTTTCTGTCAGTCCCCTGTTTATTAAATATTTTTTTTCAAACACAGTTCTCACTAGCTTCAGTTTCAGGCACAGTTTCAGGCACCCTGAAAAGAGTGAAGAACCTGGAGTTATCTTAACAGACCATTAAAACCAGCGCAATGTCATGTTTTAAACCATTTCCCTATTCCACCATGATAAAGTAGCCTTACTGAAAGAAACACCACAGCAGCAGCTACAATTACACAACACTAAGAACATCCAGTGTGGGTCTGGACACACAGCAGCACTGAAAATATGTCAGCAGCTTTGGGAAGGAGAGACAAAGGGATCTTCAGAACATGAAAGCATTTATTTCCTAGTACTTTTCCAAAATAGTTCTAATGGATGTGGTGGTTACATATTCTTCCCCCTCAGGGCTATAATTTGGATTGCCCAGGGTAAATGATTTTGATAATGTTGCCCTGGCTTTCTGTGGTTGGAAATAGAGCTATTATTTCCAAATGGACTTTCTAAACAACAGTGGAGATGAGAGGCCATCAAATGAACATCTGCTGTGAGCCTTGGGGACACTGACTGGAAATGATATCAGAGGTGTTGTTTGAATAGGCAGTCAAAAAAATACCCATTCTGATTAATGTGTACAGGCATTAGTATCAATCATCATTTCCTTCCCAAAGAAAGACCTTGGAAACGCAGCACTTGAACCCAGCTGTAGACACTGCTTTGGACATGTTCATAATGTCTCTTTCAAAACAGAGCTTGCTGGGCTACTTTTCTTGACCTGTCAGGAGAATAGACAATAATGTGAAGTGTCCTGAATGCAGCTGATTACTCTAAACTGTATCTACACACAGAACAGAAATAAAAGATATTTCTCTTTCCCAGTAGAAATCAGCCACAGGAACTATTTATTCAGGGGAGAAAAGGGGGCTGGTCATTTGACATAAGTCAGCTCCCTTTGGTGTTTGCAAAACAGAGCAAGATCACAACACGCGAGCAGACTGAAACTGCAGCTGAATAAATTTATAGACTTGTTTTAAAAATAAATTGTAACATCTACAAGCAATCAACTGATGGTTTTGGTCCACTTCTGTCTAATCAGTGCTTCAATTGATGCGTCTCCTAAAAATACTTCAAATTGAAACTGTCAGATGTTCACAATATCTCTTCTTCTGCCATTAGATAATATGCAATCAGTGATTATGGGCAGCAATGAAGCTCCTTAATTCAATGACTACACACCACCTACTTTCCCATTTTGCTGACGGAAGATCCAGCTGTTTCTGGTTTGTATCAATGCTCTTCAATGATTGGCAAGTATAGTTACAAGACTAAAAATAGGAGCATTCTGCGTCCCACATCAGTCACCCTTTTGCAGCAAAAGAATTTTAGAAAGTCCTCGACCAGACCAGAAAGAATGAGATTTATTTTTAATAAGCACTAGACACACTGGTAATCACTGGGATATATTTTCTCCTAGTAACAAAAAATGACAACATTACTGGTGGATGAGTTGGCTCTTGGGCTGCTTTTCTTCCAATAAAATTATCCTATACAAGGAAACTTTTATCCTGCTGCATCAGTCTTTGAGCCAATACCTGCCTGCAAAGTGTCTTAGGATTTGGACCCTGGAAACAAACAGTTCAGTTGTTTTCTCATTCACTGTGCCAAAGCTTCTTCTGTGAGGTTATGTTCACTGTAAATAAATAAAGTATATGGGAAACTCAAATCAGAGAGGGCAGATTTGCCTTGAGTGATGCTGGGATCTGTGCCTTTCTTGATGTGAAAGGTGGTGACACATGCTTCAAACTCAGGCAATTATTGCTGTGACCAAAGACTAATCCCAACCCATGGATCTCACTGGTGGCATTGGGTAAGGATGAGTTAGTTAGCAGCATGCAGGTGTCAAAAAGATTGTACAGCAGAATCAAGTATGCCTGCTTTGAGGATAAGGAACATTATTAACTTTAAAATGCTGCAAAAAGCTGTTTGACCACTGAATTCCAAGAACTGAAGACTCTTTTATCCATGGTGTGTGCACGACAATGTTGAACACTGTCTCAACTCAAGGCAGTTTTCTTTAATCACTATTATTTTTAGATTGCTGTAAATATGGGTGCCTTGAAGCAGTGACTGATTATTTTAAGCATTTATTCCGGGGTTGTGCAATATGCTGAGCTCCATTGGTGTGTGTGCTTCTAAGTCCCCAAAGCTGTCAGCTTTCCTGGGGTGCAGGTTTACAGTCTGTGATGTGCCCAAGTCTTTCCCTCTCCTTCTCCCAGCCCTGCCACGCTGTCAAGGCAGCGAGGAAGCAGTGTGGAAAGCTGTGATGGGTTTTGGGGTGGGGACATCTCCTCATGCCCTTCCAGCCTCCTCACTGCCGTGAGCAGATACCAAAAGGGCTCCAGTCTAGCCTGAGGTACTTTATCTGACTTGTTTCTAATAAATACCACAGTCCCAACAGCAAATTCTTGCTGAGAACTATTTATGGTCAATTCACAGCCTGAAGAATAAATGCCATTACAGAATTAAAATACTTTTGAATTACAAAGCTGAAGAAATTCTGTTCTGCTTTCAGGGAGACCATACTAAATAAAGACGTTGCCTTCATCACAGGGCCTTTACTTGCAAATTCTTTCAAGGGGAGGAAGCAAAAACAGCACCAGCACTACCCCCAGGGATCTGCTACAGCGTCTGCCAGGTCAGCAGGGTCCATAAGATCCCCAGAGCCTGACCAGGAGCATTAAACTTCCCAGAACTTACTTCTCCTTAGAACTGGCCTCAGTCACCTCTGTGCTGTTGGTTGTCTCTTGTGATTGGTTTTCTTTCCTTCATCCCTGTTGGGTGTAGATTTGCTACAAGGAGTAAATAGTACTGAGCCAGGAATGCACCCCAAAATAAAAAAGAATCAGTTCAAAATACATTTAAATCTATCTGCAAGTCACAGGTATGGATTATGCTTCCCTTTAAGTCTAGCATTTGTGCATTGTGTGTTCATCTACCACACTGGCACTCAGAGGGCTAACAGGAACTACTTTCTAGTCTCTGTCCCAAGGACTAAGAGGCACAGAAATATGGGAGAAACCAGCAAAGGAACAGGGCTGTCCCAAACGTGGCAGTGTCAACTCAGAGAGATTGGTGTAGCTCAAAGCTGTGGTAAAGACAGTGCTGAAATGACTGAATTTACCCATGACAGGACAAGAGGGCTTTCCCCACAGATAGGTTCAATTTAAGGGACAAAGGTCCCCCACAGGAAGTAAAACCACATTCACTTCTGCCAGAAACAGGTAAATTCTCAGCACTATGGCAATCAAATGGGAAACTGGTATTTGTGGAATTGGATTGGAGGTTTAAAGGTACTTTAGGTCTGCCTGCTTCTTTGTATACCTTTTACAGCAAAGTCCCTCCAGCCTAGGCTCAGGTTTTGCCCAGGTCTATTCTAGATGTATAATCTACATCTGACAGGCACCACTGTTTTCCTTCCTTCCAGCCACGTTTGGAGCCTTTACACAGAACCAGATGAAGCTCCATGTGCTCATTAATTAGCCTTTGCTCAAATGAGATTTTCCTCAATTATTAAACCTGCTTCCCTTTGCCCCTTCCCCATTTGATTATTTTCTATCTTTATGCTCTTGGGAGATTTTCAGAGGTCTTGTTGTGAGGATTACAAAGGCAATAAGCAGATTATGGAGAAGCAGCTTTTTGGTGTACCCAGCATAATACAAATTAGGAGTGTTTATAATTTCATTCCCTTATCAGTTATTGCTGTGTGTATGCTGAGGTACTTTGAGGTCTCTAAATAAACTGAGAGGGACAAAGGTAACTGAATTATTTTAACTGGCACATTAAGGAACACACTTGCCAAATAAAAGATCATGTATACAATGCTGCTAATTAGCAAAGTTCATTTTATTTTTTAAAGAAACTGTGGGAAAAGGAGTGATCTTGTGCAGAAGGACACAGGACATCTGCAGGTCAAATTTATCTGTCTGTGAAAAGAGGACTGTGCCTGACTTTGAAGACACTCTGGTTTCTTTAGGTGTTAAATTCTTCAAAGCAAGGAGTGACTTCTCACCTAGCCCAGAAGAGTCAAAGTCTGAGCTTGATGAAGAAAACATTCATCTATTGCTAATTAAGAATAATACCGTTTAATATTTTTCCCGTTGCTGGGAAATTTACTGCATGCATTCACTTCATAGTGAATCTAATTTAAAGTAAAAATTCACCACCCTATCACCAGGAAGTCCAAAGAATGCAAAATTGGGTATTTTATTTCAGTGTCTTCCACTTTTGTCTTTGTGGCCCCTGCTGTGTTCAGGTGCCCAGACCTACTGAAGGATAGACCAGCTACTCAGGGAGCAGAACCTGTTCTGGTAGGCAGCAGTTCCTCTGACTCCAGGCATTCCTGTAGACAGCTGCAAAAAGAGAGGGGGAAAATTAAAAATTGATTGCTCTATCATGAAATAAATATATGCTCTGGCATTTGATTGTCCAGCAGAAGTGGTCAGGCAGCTATTTATATCACTAAGAATGTCAATAACAAGGTGCGGTGCACTGCAATAGGGGTTTGTTAATGAATTGATGAAAAGACAGTTATTTTTAGATTGTGAATAGGTCTGAGGAAGTGAGCATACAAAATTCACTGTGTTCAAGTTTACCAGCATTAAAAGGCATTCCCCTGTCTTCTGATAAAAACACACAAGTGTAAATGTCAAGCCAAGCCAGTGATGCCCTCTGACTTCTCTGAAAAGGCCTCGATTCTTTCAAAAGAGCACTGGGAGAATAGGCTGAATGACTAACTGGGAGATTGTGCTCTCTGGAAAATCCCAGAGATGGTGTTGAAATTCCCCAAGGGCAGGATGAGTAGAGATGCTGGGATCTGCACAACAACAGCTCTGCTTCGCTCCAACCCCACATCTGGGGCTTCAGGAAGGAGAGGAATAAGGAAGTCTTCCTCTTTGGCTTTTTCCCCCTTGAAACCTGAGCTGATTTTTAATGTATGTTCATGTTTTCCCTCCTTTTCCTCTCCACCTCCTGTTCACAAGGACATCAGTATTAGCACAGGGATGACTGCTGAAACCCACACTGCCCTGTCCTAGGTAAACATTTTGAGTTGGGAGGGTCAGAATCCATAGCCCCTGTGCTGACCCTCAGAGGCTGCTGCACTTTTTAAAGCCCCTCTCTGTGGAAGGAAGCACCTGGTGCCTGGATAAGACTTACAAATGTCTGTAATTCTGTTTGTTCATCCCTGTATTCCATAACCTTGCAGATCGTGCTGTCTCACTGCTCTGTGCTGGGAAGGGATGGGAGGTGTTCCAGGTGAGCCTGGAGACAGCACTGCACACCTGTGGGGTACCTGGGTAAAATATCCACAGGCAGATATAGGTTTTTCAATACAAAAATATATGGAGAGCACACATGCCTATGTCTTTTAATAGATACACATTGACAAGGTGTTTAAGGTTTTACATAACAAGTCAGCAATAAGAACATTAAAATATACTATAATTCAGGCTATTAGAAAGGATGACTGGGACATGTCCACCCCTGCAGATTTTTCAAGTCATGCTGAGGACATGCAGGATCATGCAAGGCTGCCTGATGATGTTTTTAGCAACTGGGACAGGTACCTCCTGGTCCTTTCTTTCCAAACTGGCTCAGCATCTCTTCCTGCTCTCAATGACAGTGACTGGGGTGCAGCCAGGCTGGAGGAGCCTCCCATCACACCCTGAAGACATTACTTAATACTTGCCCTCTGAAAGCTCCTACAGGTTAAGTCTTCCTGATGCCAGGAATTCTCAGCTGAACATCAACACAGCAATAACCTCGTACTCTCCATCCCCGAGGTGAACCCGGGCAGATTTGTTGTTGGTTACTAAAGGCAACTCCTCCTGATTGATGGTTTCCAGGAACTTTCCATCAGCAGGGTGGGGCAGGGGCTATCCTCTTTCCAGGGCTCTGCAGACAAACAGAGGCTATAGGAGAAAAAGAGGGAAACTGAATGACCAAAAAGGTACCCAAAGTCGTTCAGACTTCTGTTTGTGAGTGCCTTGTAACCACAGCAGCAGCAGCAGCAGCAAAGGCTCTCTGTGGGAGTTGGTAAGTGATACCAGTCGCCTGCTGTATAAAATAAAGTCAAAACAGAACAAAACAAAAAGTTCGTAAAACTCTTTCAGATCCATCCATGTTAAACTCCCTGCTCACTTTCTCATACTAAAGTCATCTTGGAGAGACAAATCTCTTCTTAAATATTTATCAGAAGAAAAGGGAAACGGTCTGAAAGAGATTTGCACAAAACCTGTTTATCAGTCCCAGGCGTGTGAGCTGATCTATCAGTCCTGCCATGGCTCTGGGAGCAGTTTCCTCTGCCTGGCTCATATACTTCAGGAGATATGGAAGCATTTCTGTGTGCACTTGAAATGTTGTTCTCCAGATTTATTCTCCTAGTATTTTTCTCTAGCACTCTTATTTGTCTCTTTTAAGGTCTGCTTTACATTACCTAGTCTCTTTGTGTTCCCTGCAGATGAAAAGCACATGCATTTCCACTCCTCCCTCATCATAATGCTGCCTTCTGAAGAAAAGCATCTCATGTGTTCTAAAAAACCATTATTATTATAAAGTTTTAAAAAATCTGTTGATGACTCATTGGGAAATAGTTAACAGCATTATTTTCCCAGCTTTGCTTTATACCCATTCAATCCTAGATCTTTCTGCCAAAATGATGCAAACTCTTTCTTGTAGGTGGGGCTGACAGTTCTATTGTTAAGATTGTTCAAGTATATTTACCAAACATTTGATATTTTAGCTAATATTTCCATGCTGAATAACTACATGGGAAAATCTTAGCCAGAAGTTCCTCTTATCTCTAAGACAGGGCTAGGTTGCATTTTGCCTTGTCAAAATACTCTGGTAATCTTTTTCAGAGAGGCCTTAACGCCCTTAGCCTTTGGAAAAGGAACACGAAATTTGCCTTTTTGAAAGCTTGCCCCAATTTATCGACATTAGGAAGTTTTGAAAAACTGCAGGCACCATTTGGCCAGATCCAGAGACCACATCACTCTGACCTGCTGAGTTTTTTGAAGGGCTATGGGATAAGAGAATGGAAAGGTCCCTGCCTGGCTCCTTCTCCTGGCTGGGTTGTCTCAGCTCCCTCAATGTCACTCCTCTCTCTTACAAGGCCCCTTCACACACCTCACTAATCTCACAGAAAGGGACTGGATGAGCTCTGTCCTAGCAGTCAGAGGTAGGTCCAAGGGCTAAAAGGCTAGGGGTTGGAACTAAAAGATTTTTTAAATCCCTTCCGACACAAACTATTCTATGATTCTGTGATTCCTGCTGCTCTAGCTCGTGGACGGGGCACCAGAGCAAACTGTAAGCCCTCCTTCCCTCCTGCTTTCCCAGGATTTCTCTCCCACTGAGCCGCATGAAGAAGGAAGCTACCAGAACTGTACAGCAGTGTGAGAAGCAAGATAAGGAACAAGAAAAGGAGATTTGGTTGTGAGACAAAACCTGAGGCAGAGAACGGAGTACAGAGGTTGTCTGGGGTGGGGAGAGGGAAGCTGGGCATGACATGGGGGTCAGGATGTGGCCCCTGGGACCTCCCTGTAGTTTGAAAAACCCACCCAAGGTGATGGGAGAACTCACAAACAACACTTGGCTGAATATCATCCCAAGAATGAAAAGGGAAAGCTGGAAAGACCATGCTACAGATAGGCAGGCAGAAAACTGGGCACTAGAACACATCCCTCTCTGGAGCCTGGAGAGGAAGTCAGGAGTCCACTGCTTTTCTTCTGTCAGCAAGTATCTGCTCCAAAGTGTGTCCTGCCTTGCCAGTGGCAAGTTCACAGTTATTACTGGCATTCCATAAGCCCAAAGAGCAGAATTGTTTCAGCAGGAGAGGGGCTCACTCTTCTGCTGCTGATGTTCTGTTAGCGGGGCTTGGAAGGGCAGAGGAGATGCTAATCCAGTGTAAAAATAGGAACTTGAAACTCAGAAAACTCCTGTTCTCAGTACAGATAATCTTGCTTCATGTTCCTTATGCATATCACAAGGGTCACCAGAGTAATGGCTTTTTATTTCTGTCCTTGTGACCCTCAGCACACAGACAATGGTTGTGCAACAGGGACCTGTTTGGTCAGGTTTATTTAATGAGGCCATTGCTTTCCTACAGCAAAAAAAGTACAAGGTCATGGAAGTAAAGACATGTTCAGAGTGGCTCAGAGAACAAGGGACCAGATAAAGGTTTCAGTGACCATGTAGCTTTTCCTGGCACTTAAAAAACTCTCTTTTCAGAGTAGAAATGATCTTTTATAATGTTAATGCTCAGTCACACCATTATCCCATACCACCCTATAAGCAGTACCCAAAGGTTTAAAAGCAAATTGGACCCCAAATCTGCCATGTTGGCTGCATGTTCCCAAGATTTCCCTTCATTTAGCAGCCATGAAAGGCTGTTTGAACTAAGCCATGGGACCAGCCACTGAAACAAATGAACAGATGAAACAGTGCTCAGGTTCCTGCAGTTCTGCTTACACTGCTACATTTCAGCTGTGCACGCCTCAGCATGGCTGAGGACCACAACAACCCAATCACTTTCAAAACTCAACAAAATGATGAAAATCAAAGGGCAGACCTTATCTGAGCAAGCCCAGCCAACTTCATATAAGCTACCAAGCACTTTCCAAGAAGGAGCAATGCTGGGTCCTTCCTCTGATTTTAACCTGTGATTCAGAATTGAAAGCCTCTGTTTCATTTCATTAATCTCTTCAGATATTTAACCTTGGAGAAATCTGTTTTCCCAAACTGTAACAATTAACAATTCCTTTCCAATGCCAAAATGTATCTGTAGGTTTGTCTTTTTGCCCACCAAACCAAACAAAAGAGAGTCATCCAAACCTTTAGAAAAACAGCCAGGTCAAGATCTTCAGGTCATCCCTTGGTGAGTTTGGGGCTGAGGGACAAATCTGACCTGATATACAGAAGAACCTCCAGTTTTTTTGAGTACTGCCTTCAGGCTGGATGTAGTTTAATTAAACCCCTCCACACTGCCCCTCACTTGTCTCCCACCCTCCCACATGTCACTCTGTGTCAGAAAGGGCCTTGCTGCTTTCCCAAGTCATTAAAACCCTGTTACTGCCCCAGCCTCTGGCAGGACTGCAGAGTGTAAGGACGGTGACAGTGTCCCAGGTTGTGGGACAACCCCTGGCTTGTGATTTTCAGTTCCCGTTGTATCCAGCTTGGAAGAGATTATTGTGGTGTTCTGCCTCTTTGCATCACACAGCTCATCATCACTTCCAGCTGCTGCTCTTTACAGTCCTGCAGTGACTATTTCTCTTACTACCATGTCAGGCACAGAACTTTCACCCCAAATCCCTTCCTCCATCGTCTCCCATTACCTGCTAGGCCTCACCAAGGCTAACACCTCTTCCCTGCACTGCCTCCCTTCATCACACAGATCACCAAGTCCCTCCATCCCATTTTTCTCAGCCTTTCCTGTGCTGTGTTTTATAGGCTAATATATCACACTGCAGCTGTAATATGCAGAGTAGCACTTCACTGCATAATTCCAGAACTGGATGCATTCATCTCTTCCCCAGTCACAGCTCAGAAAGCTCCTCTGAACAGATGATTAGTGAGTCAAGAAGCTTATTAGAAGACAAACAACACACCAAGGTAAAAGCCATAAACACAAAGCAAATTGCTCATGGCTGTGGTTCCTTCTGGTGCCAAGAGGAATAGGACCTTTAAAGCTGTGTTTAATGGCCTGGTCCTGGCTCTCTGTGCTCTCCTCAGGTTGTCATTCTTGTAGGCTTCAGTACAGAGCAGAGTTCAGCTTTTCTGTAACATCCCTGAAGACAGCGTGGATCTGTGCCTCAGTTTGCACAGGTCACTCTCTAATGTAATAATGTCATGTTCTGATGGTCCTGGATGGAATCCTTCCCCAGGTTTTCCAAGGTATTCAGCAGGAAACAAGTGTGGAGAGCGTCTCCTCCCCCCCATATTATGTCAATACAAAATTTTGGTTTTAACATGGGGTTTATACAATGCACAGAGGACCAACACAAGGTGTGTACCATTAGGGGTACATAATTACCAACAATAAACATTCAAAAATTGTAAGCTAGAACTCAAAACATTATGCAATTTGCACTCCAAAAAACCTCAATACTAAACATTTAAAACTGATGTTTTTTAGCTTTATCTAACCATAGGAACGAGACCCTGACTTGTATAGTTGTTTGAATGACGCCAGGACAAAGGGCTCTAGAGAAAACAATAAATACTTTGAGATATGTCAAAGTTACAGTTTTTAACCTGTGATCTGTATGTTCACAGAGTGTTTTTAAGGGGTCTGTAGAGGGTAACTAAGAAAAGCAAACCTATTTTCTGCAGTATTAAATCACTATACAGGAACTGACACTTCCACTGGAAAAGAAAGGTTTTAAGGTGCTGCAAATTGTAAAAGGTTGAAAAACATGTTTCTGGTGATTCTGACTGGAGCTTTCAATTATTCAAGTGTGCGAGGGCCCCAGTTCTACTGAGGTTAACTGGGATTTGTTCTAAATCCCACAGGTACTTCGGAAAGTTCAAACCAGAGTTTCTGGATGAATGGTTCCAACTGTGTACAATGTGCAGAGCTCTGATTTTTTTCCTTTTTTTTCCTTTTTTCTTCTTTTTTTTTTTTTTTCCTTTTGTCCAGTGGAGGTGTAAATCCCTATATATAGAATTTAGGCCTATGTACAGCAAGGCAGCATTTTTTGATTACATTCTGCAGCCCCTTTCCTGACAGTCCCTGAGCCTTGGCATTTCCACACAGGCTGCCTGAGCTTTTATAATGACTTGCTCCTGTCCTTCAGCTAATATTTCTGGGAGGGATTTCAGGGATCTTTTCTGGCTTGGGAGTAGTTAGTTAAACTGTCAAGGAAATGATGAATGGAATCTGCACCCATGTGTTACCACAAAGATGCCTTACAGACATTTCCTCAGATCTCAAGGCATCTGGCTGGGGCTTTCTTACGTCACCAAATACAATAGAAGAATAGTAATGATTAGCAGTTGTATAACAGCAGCACATTTCTCCAAGTTCTTTTTGCTTGGATGTTTATAAAGCTCTGCTGGAAGAGAAACAATAGTTCAAATACGAAAACTAGGGAAGAGGTGAAGTTTCTTGCTTAAGCCACAAATCCATCTTAAGTCAGTGCCCAACACACAATTCAGATTCTGTGCTCAGATCGAAACTTCCAAATGAAGGCAGGTTTTTATAAAAATGAGTAAAAGCAATTTTAGTTTCAAAACCTGAAGATATCTTGACAGTAGCACTGAAAAAACACATTCAGATCCTTTGAAAGCTGTCTTACAGTTCAGTAATTATGTGTATTAACTTTTCTGTGTGTCTTTCTCACATTAAAAGTTGCTCAAACCAGAAAATGAGCATGAGAAGCAATAAATTTAAAAAAAAAAAAAAGAAAGAAAATTGAACACCTGAAACTGTGCAAAAAGAAAACAAGTGATTCCCAAATTCCAACGTTTTCTTGGTGTTCCAGTTTTGCTTAAGGCTAAGTTACTCCTTTCAAGGAGTGACTTTCCTTTCTCCTTTCAAGGAAACATCCACAGGAAGGGCAAGGTTGCTCATGCTCTGAGTCAGGGTCTGTCACTGTGTTCCTGGGCGACCTGCCCAAATCCTGCCCCTGGGCAGGGCAGGAGGAGGCTTTGTGTCCCTGTGGTGTGGGATGATGGAGCCTCGAGTAGATCTTGCATGGAAATGCCTTTGCTCTGGCCTCTGGAACAAGCCTTTCCTGCCCCATGGCATTCCAGCCCTTAGTTCTTAGTGATGCCTCTTTGCGATTTAGGGAAAAAGCAGATCACAGTTTAAGTTTCTCAGGCCCTCTCAGGGGTTAAAAACAGAGAATGTTTGGGGAAAAGGTTTGTGCTGATGGTGCCTGTTGGGAGCCAAAGGTCTGGAAATGATTTGTGATCTCAAAACAGAAGACATCAGGTAGGGTACTCAATGCTGAACTTCGAGGGTGTTACTCTTAAATCCTGGAACTGGCTTAGAACTGCAATAATTAACAAAATAATTTCAGCATAAAGTGTGGGGTTTTTACACTCCTTCCCTCTGCCCTGTCCCTGTAGCCTAGTTTGGCATTGACAGGAGGGAAATCACTGTACACATTTCCTGTCCATGGGAGACACTCGTGCTGCACAGCAATGGCGTCCCTGCATCCCTGCCAGCCTCCACTCCCTGCCCCACTCCCAGAGTGAGGCACTGGCAGGAGCTTCCCTGTTTACACAATCCTGCTGACAGAGGCCAAGTCCAAGCCCAGAGCAACTGCCAGGGCCTCTCACGCTGCCTTTGCTCTTTCCTCCTCACTCTTAGCCATGGGTTTTCCATCCTGGTTTGCTGCAGCAATCTCTGCAATTCAGCTTTGATTCCCACTGAGATTTTTTTCCCCCTCTTTTTTCCAGTGAACAGCTCAACTCGATATTTCCCAGTGACCTGCAGGGATAATCCCAGCATGCTGAGTGAGGCTGAGGGATCAGACTTGCTCCAGTTCACATCTGTCACCTCATCCCTTGGCTGATGCTGGTGCTTCCCAGAGCATTGTTCCTCCAGTGCTTGTTACACTGAAGCATCTCTCTCCCAGGCCAAGTTTTTAGCCTCAGTGGCTCATACCCTTGCTGATGGAGTTTGTGTAGCCTCCAGGTTTGACTTCTGAAATTGCTGCTCACACGTTTTGCTGATATCACATGGACTGAGAACATCGCCACGCTCCTTTCACCACAGGTGATCTGGGCACCCTTGTATCCCCACGGGGTCATTTTAGTTGCAAAAGTCTAGCAGAGATAACTTAGGAAAGGGTTATATACACTGCAAACCTTCCCCAGGTCTCCTGGCAGGCCGTTTGCTTGATGGGGCACCCACTCAGGCTTTTTGCACATTTTTGTGATTGTGAAAGCTCTTCCACAGAGGAGCTTTTTATTTGCACATGGCTGGACAGCACTTGGCACATGCTAAGTGGCCTTAGTGCCGCTCCTGTGATGTGCTGCAGCCTTGCCCGGTAAATAAGATTCGATGTGTTTTTCCTCTGCTGATTTTTTCCCTGCTGTAGGCTCCACTGCTGTGTCTCTCCAAGCCACCTTCCCAAAGGATTATTGCCACTGGTCCATGAGGAACAGGCAGCTCCATCAGCACAGCTGTCTCACCGTGTGCTCTTATCAGCTTGGCTCATCACAGCAAGACCTCTACAACCTCCCTGGAATTTCTGGCAGATATTATCACTTCCCAGGTATAATACATTACCTTTTAATAAATTAGTATGTGCCTAACTTTAATGACCCAGGGAAAAGTAATCTTTAAATTGATGGTATCCTTTTAAAAGAATTTAACCAAAGATAAGTCTTATGTAAATTGTGCAGTGTGTTAGTTACATCCACCTTGAAATTACTGAACAGGCAGCCTCCAGCTTGTGGGAAATTCCAATTTTTTAAAGACACAGCATAGAGAAACGACAGTTCCAACTTTCCCTTCCATTGCTCCATGCACCACCAGGGGTGTTTGGGTCCACATCCCCTCTCTGGGCTATTTTGCTGCTGCATAATTAAAAAAATGTAATTCTGGAATTTTGTACTGCAAATTCATTCACAGCTGCACAAACAGCACTGCCCATCTCAGGGTCATAAAACTACCCTCAGTCACAGTATGGGACTCACATGAGCCCTGCTCCTGGCACAGTTTGGCCCTGACTGTGCAGGAAGCTCATAACAGATCCCATTCCATGTACCCATGTAAATTTGTCAACCAGTAACTGGCAGAATGGTGCTTCAGGAGCAGAGCGTTCACTCATTTTGTCTGTTTAGCTCACTGGAGCCTATGAAGGAGTTTAATTTTTCATACCCTTCATTAAAAGAGACCACGGGGAGGACAAATGAGCAAGCAGAGCCATAAATACATTACAGATGTGCAGAGTTTTCTTTGGGGGCTCGAGTCAGAAGTGATTTGGCTGGAGCTGTCTGACACTCGCACTGTGGCGTGGCTGTCGCACAGAAGGATTCCTCCTGTGGCACAGAGGGAAGGGCACAGAGTGTGCAGGCCCAAGGCAGATACCAAGGGCGCCTGATTGTGCCTGCAGACTTTTCCAGTGCTAGAGGAAAGCAGGGATTTTCTCTCAAGAGCTTTGAAAACTAAGGCTGGTCTGAGGGATTTCTGTGGCTGCGGCAATTAGGAAGATGGAAACACAAAAATTCACTTGGCAGGAAGCACAGGGTTTTGCTGACACTCCAGGAGTTTTCTCACAGGATACTGAGTGAAAACCATTTCCATCACATTCCCAGGTGAAGGCCTGCATTAGCCTGCCATGCAAGAAAGCAAATCATGCCCTGCTTGGGCTCTGAAACCATTGCCAAGCCCTGAAGAAAGAGTAGAGAAGGTGAAATTGGCCCCTTAATTTCCCGAAGACTGATGTGATGATCACACAGAGCCCTCAAAAAAGAATCTGTCAGTGTCACATGTTGAGCAGGGGACTCTTGGTTCAGGCCACCCCTTCCCATCCCTCATCCCCCTGCCTTTTCTCTCACGTATTTACACCGCAGGTTCCTGACCTCTCCTCTTCTTTGGGCCCGTGCCAGGCACAGTTGTTTGTCCTGATGTACAATTCCCCTGTGGGCTATTCCTGGTCCAAGGGGCCATGGATCAGGGGAATGACCCACAGGGACAAACAGCCCTGGCCCTGAACATCCCCTCTGGCTGCAGTCTATCCAGGCAGGCATCTCCCATGGGATGATCAGCACCAGCACTCTTTCACTCACATGGAAAGTAAATACTGACCATGAGAAAACAAGTTAAAAAGGAATACTTGCTCAGATTTGAGGCATGCCCTCCCTCAGTAGAAGTTCACAGTACCAAGCAAAAATGAGACTTCTGAGAGCTCCATTCATTTCATGGAAGAGATGCCAGGTTAGTCCTGAGGGCACAGGGTCTTGTGGGTATCTACAAATTGCTTGTGTTTAAAAAAAAAAAAAAAAAAAAAATCAAAACCATCTCAGATACTTCATGTTGGCAATTCTGAATTAAAGCATTGATTTTTTCAAAGCATTCCGTTTTGTAGTTTTTTTCAAGCTTATTATTACTTTGAAGTTTATAAACACTTAATACTGGAAAAGAGAAAAACACCCCTCATTTATCCCAGAATTATTTAGATCCTTGTTTTCATGATGAGAGTCTTTGGCACGGCTTATGGAAGATGAAATATTCACAAAGTGCAAGGCATAAAGAGGTGCATGACTTTGGCAAACTTTCCTCAAAAGGGAGGGGAACGTTGTTTTAGGAAGGGTGCCTTTGGATGAAAGAAAAACAAAAAGAAATTATGATGAAAGAAAACAAAAGCAGCTTCACAGCAGGATTTAACTGGCAAAACCCAAACAGCATCATCTTCTTAACCCTCTCACTACTAAGAAACAAAATTCTGTCTAAACCAAATTTTCCTTATAGTCATTCTGTCCCTCTCTATGTGTTCCAAGTAACAATGTCCTGTTATTCCCCTCCTTCACTTCTCAGTCTACAGGAACTATTCTTGCATGTCCCAAATGCCTCTGATTTCATTGCCAGCCTCTAAAATATTCACTGTACCATCTGGAACACCATTTCTCACCTGAATGTAAGCAAGAGCCTCTTTTGAATTGGGAGATCTGCACAGCATCTCTGAGATATGCCTGGATCAGCTGCACTATCTGAGTGCAAAGGGCTTATCATTACTTTACAAGTGGTGTTTGTAGAGCTCTGATAAACAGAATGATTATCTTATAGCAGCTTGGCTCTTCCTTTGTTCCTGTCTTTGGCTGAAAGGCTGGGTAATTAGTTGAGAAACCCTCTTCTGCTACAATGCCTACAAAGAGGGTCTTATTCAAAACCTGTTTTTCAGATTCCCTCAGCATATCAAACCTCACACCTCTGCCGTTTGCACACACAGGTCGTAGAAAACAAATTTAAACTGACCAGGAACAAAAGATCAGTCCACCTCTTTGTTTAGGCATGACACAAACCCAGCGACATGAAAAAGCAAACAAACAGCAGAAGTCAGGAGTAGGTCAGAAAAACAAAGAGATTAGAGGTTACTTGTTATTGCTTGAAAGAATAAAAATCGGCCTGAATCAATTTACTGCGTGTTTTCAGCTTTCCTGCTTGCCTTTCCTTACAGAGCAGACCCTTGAAAGCAGCTTGGAGCTGTGGGTTTACAGCAGGGAAGAAAAATACATCCAGTCAGTGTCAGAGGGCTGTGCCAGCATCACTTGCACCTCCCGTGCCCACATTTACATAGAAAGTTCCGGTGAACAAATTAAATGATGTCTATGTGTTGGAAATTTCTACCATGTCACGTTAACAGATCCGTTTTACAGCTGAATTACTCAGAAAAACATCAATAATTTAATAATTTTTCTGGTTTTTGACCAACTATATTTGATGCTAATATTTTTCCTGCTGTTTAGCATTACAGCCCTTATTCTGTTTTTACACCACTTTCATCCTCTTTTGAGGAATTGCGCTGGTGGGCTGCCTGACATAAAAAGACATAATAATAAAAAAATGGTACAACAATAATCAGATTTCAAGGAAATTCACTTACATAGCAGACTACCAGGCAAATGTAGGTACTTAAAAAAACAAACAGAGCCATTCTCTCTAAAGCTATTACTTTCTCTCTTCCTCTGCTTCCTCTAATAAGAAATTAAAATCCATCATGTTCAGGACATTGGAATATTCATCATTCTGTTCACTGGAGGGTTGTGCTTCAGGAGTAGTGGAGGAAAAACAAATGAAACCAGTGCTCATTTTTACTTGGTATACAAAATTAAAGACCAGATCCTCATTGAGTACAAATCATTATAGCTCTTTTTTGAAGCAATGCTGAACACGTGGCCTTGGACACAAAATGAAAATGACCCTTCTCCAGGCATTATGGTTATAAGTATGGAGGGGTTTTTTTTCAGTTATATTTTCACATAAGAGCACGATATTTTCTCCTGGGCAAAAATAGATTATTGCAGATCAGAGCTCCCTCTCACCCAGGAGAAGATGCCACTTGCCTTCAATCACCAGCACACAGCCCCAGAAAGTTCCCTCCCAGCAGGATTCTGCTCCTCCTTCTTGCAGGAAAGCCCATGGGGATCTGTGTCCTTCCCACATAGGGACCTTAGATAACCACCACCAGGATGGAATATGAGCAGCAACACCCCAACTTCTGACATCCTGCTGCAGCTCACCAGTCCTTCCCACTTACAAGAGATGTGGAGCCTCAAAAAGGGAACTGGCTGGGCCAGTTTTGGCTTGGTACTCAGCAAAAGAGCTGCTCTCACTAAAAAACTGCCCTAAAATCCTTCCCTAGTATACAAAAGAGTACATTGTGTTGGGATTATTTCCCAGAAAAGGAAATTAGCCTGCCCTGATCTCAGGCTGGGCCTGAGCTTACACCGCCACTGTTCCAGGACTGGCTTGGGTATCCCTACACCATGCTCCAGCTGTTCCCTTGGGCATATCCTAGCCAAGGCTGTGAGGGAGGCTCTCCCTTGTATCAGGATGCTGGAAAACGCACCTCCCTCATGCTCCCTGGAGAATGAGTGCTGGCTGTGCAGAAAACAGCTGGTGAGAGGGGATGCCAACCTCTGCTCCCTCCTGGGCCAGCAAGCCTCAGCCAAGATGTGGGATGTGTGGAGGTACAGCCTGGTTGTGACCCTGCTGCCAGGACTGCTCAGATCCATCCGTGCTCCCAGAGGACAAGGAATCAGGCTGTGGCACAACAAATTTGCAGGACTTGTGGCTTGGGGGAAGAACACAAGGCACAAACCAATACTGAGAATCTCCCACCCTGATTCACCACTGAACTGTCAGCCCCCCAACAGATAATTAGAAGCCAAGACACTTGACTGCTCAAGTTTAACACAGAAAACCCTAATCCAGCGAGGCCGTGCACAGGTCTGTAAATGAATGCGGGTTTCTGGATACAGCATCACACACGCTTACACGACTTCTGAAGATTAACAAAAAAGACACCATGTAAAAGGAAGAGAAGGGACAAGGAAAGCGCCAGGAAGAAAATTTTCAACCCAATAACAACCAGTTGATAATGCAAATATCTGAAACCTACTTTGCCAATTTCTTTGCTCTTTTTCAGTTTGAAGTAGACAGTAAGTGAAACGTCTCGAAAACAAAGGGCTTGATGAGAGGCAACAACAGGTAAAGCCAGAAAAGAGCTTTTCACAGCTCTGATTTCCAAGAACTTACTTGCAAGGCATAGAACTATCCAATTATCCTAAAACAGTCATCCAATTTGTTTCTCTGTGGGGAAGCTTGGCTCACTCAGGTCATAAGGATCAGGAAATTAGTTCTTTGTTGAAAGAGGGTATCTTGCCCTCTCATGTTTCCCAACCTACCACAAAAGCAAGGAGTGAGACTGAGAAAAAGACTTCACAAGACAACAGGGAAACTCTTTTTGACAAAGAAATGAATGTGCTGAACTCAGGTTAAATACAGACCTTGCAGAGTAAAGCACAAATTTTTGCTGCAACACAAATTGTTGCAAAAAATGAAAAAAAAAACGAAAAAAAAAAGTAAATTGCTGTAGGACAGCCTAAAACGTGTATGACAAAGTTTCTGGAGGTGCAGTGAAGTGTCAGTGTTTACTCCCAAGCTTTTCCAAAAATCCCTGAGAAGTAAAAAACTCTTATTTTTTCCCATGCAAAATTCTTAAGATGGAAACCTCAGCAGCAATACTTTATTCTGCGCTGGGTTCTTTTCTTTCTCCATTTTAATGTGTGTTTTGAAAGCCCTCTAGGCATCTATTTGCATTTTCCAAAAGCTTTGGGGATCTGGCCCTAGCTTACTTATAAAAATGGGGTTTAAGCTTGGAAATTATTGAGGTGTTTTTGAAATTTTGCACTCTTTGTATTTTAAAGTATATTAGCCTCGATTTTGCTGCTTCAGGGGACAGGTAATTCCTATAATTTTCAATAGAGATGAAATACTGTGCAGCAGGAGAAAATCAAGGGTCGAGAATTTATTGACAAGGTCAAAATTTGAAAGGGGTTTGGTGTTCCTTTTTATGTGCATGATGAAAATCTGTGCATAATAGAAAATCAGGCATGTCTTTTGGCACACCTGCCAGTTTCACAGAAGAGTAACAACAAAACTGATTTATAAACTGAAAGTGGATATAGTTATAAATATATTTAAATATATTGCTGATGAGCTGTATCTTACACTGGAAATTATAATTGTCCCTCATCAAAAGTAACAGTACCATGCCAGACCCTTTAAATATTCTTGGTTTTTGAACTCCATGGAAGGATATCTTACTATCCTAAAGTTTTATATCACACCTGGAGAGAGAGAGAGAGAGAGAAGATACCCCTGTTTCACAGGAAGAATAAGACAAAAACACCCATCCCAAAGAAACATTGGAATTACAAAGGCTTTACAACTTTTCTGTGCATTATAGAAGAATATTCCTGTCTAAATGTCCTTGATCAGAGAAGGGCACAGATTTCCAGACATGCAGCAAATTAACTCCTGCATTAAATATTACACCCATTTCAAGGGCACATTTCCAGGTTCCTAAATTAAAATCTTCTCCTTGTTATTCCCTCCTAGTTAAGTCAACTATTTTTGTCCCAATCATTGGATTTCTTTTAAGGTGTGAGTTTTTTTCTCTGCTGAGCCAACTCTTCAACAGAAGACTTGTTTTAAATAGTTCGATCTTCAGATGGTTTCTCAGTCTTTGCTTGGTGCAATGGTTCTGTCACCATCTAGGCAAGAGAGATGCAAGTCCTCACAGAGATATTAATTTGTTTTAGCTGATATCTGGTCACTTTCTCAGAGACACAGTACATCATTTTATCTCTTCTGAAATGCTTTAGATTTATAGTGGTACTTCTTTCCAGGACTTGGCAAAAAGGTGAAGCAAAACACTTGCATAAAACTTAACAGACAGTGCATTTTTGTTGTCATTATGTTCAAATTAAGTATCCGAAGACTGATAGTGGTAATTTCTCCTCCCTTATTATACAACATTTAGATTTCCTCTAATTTGCATTTTGGTTTCAGAATTGTCAAGGTTCACATCTTTCTCGCTTTTCTTTGTAACCATGGCAACTACAAACTTAGTTTTTTTCTCTAATGAAAGCCAAGAGTCTTGTGCAGTGATCTAAAGAAGACAGAACTTGAAGAAAAATACTTTAAAAAATTACGGTTTACTATTGACCATGCCAGGTAACTACTGATTTAAACAGGCCTTTAAAACATGGTTTAAAGGTGTTCATCCAAATCTTATAATCTTATGGCCAGTGCACAAGGATGAGGTCTGCTACTGCTGTTTCACTCCTCAATAACATTCTCCCACTTCAGACTTCAACACGTTCCTCTAACTTGAGTGAACTGGTGCATCTCTGAAGGAAGATGACTTTTTACTAATCAAGAAAAATCAGAGGAAAAAAGCCATTTATTAATGAACAGACAGAACCAGGCTCACCTGATTCCCATTCCTGTGCAGTAAACAGAAGAGCCACACTCATGAATATTGAGTATCTTGCCTGCCAGAACTGTAACTATCCCTGAATATATTCGTACTGTGCTTAGGCTGGACCCAGGAACTGGGAGAGCTACTGCTGGTACTGACAACAAAAATAAATTTGCTCTGGTTGTTTATTCAAGGCTAATTCCCTAGTTAGTGTGAGTTAACATTCACAGCCAGGTCAGATAGAAAAGGGAAGAATTTGGTTTGGAATTCTTTTTTGAGCTCATTTGGATCTCTTCCACAGAGCAGAGTCTTAAAATCTGCAGTCTCTGTGAGTATTCAGAATTTGCTGTGTGAAACAGAAATAGAACCTATTTCCCATCTTAGAATATCTGTCTTTTGAATTTCAACCATTTGAAGACTGAGATCGCATTTTTCTCTATATTGAACACAGCACATCACTCACACTCAATGCACAGCAAGGCAAGATCTAGAAAACACAGAGGAGAAACAACCAGGAATTATTTCTCCTCAGGCTCCAAGAAATAAATATTAACTGAAAAGAAAAACAAAACTAAGAAGAAAGAGTTTGAAGAATGCATTTAAATTTTAATCTGATGTTTGTTTGCTTCCCCTGAATATCAGACAGCAGCTCTATTTTAAAAGAAACCAGCCTCTTGAAATGTTCCTTTTACAGTTAATCAAATACACCACTGGACATAAATTAACCCCACTCCAAATTAGCTTGTTTTTCTGCTTGTTGGGTATCAGTTCAGATTTATTTGCTATGGACCAAATTCAGCAAAGTGCTTTGATCATGTAAGCAGTCCCACTGAAGCTATTCACATGCCCGGATATATGTACACAGTTAAATCATTTGCTGGATCCAGCCCTACTTTTCGTCAAGAAAACATTTGCAGGGACAAGGTTTGTTCTGTTCCAACCATGAAGAGTTTCTTGCAAATCCATGACAGTGAAAGCAGCGTTCATCATTTGTCACTGGCCACACAGGGCTGTTTCTCTTCCTCAGTGAGCCAGATTTTATAGTCTGGATTAAATTTGAAGAGCCCACCAAGACACTGTGTTTCTTAAGGTGAAATGACAGTGGCAAGGGCAGAGGTAGCCGCTGATAGATCAAGGAGAGGAGGAAATTAAGAAAGCTCAGAAACATTCTCTTCCTGGTTTTGTTCAAAAAGGCATCATTCTTGGAAAACTTACATAACCAAAAGGCATGTGGGCCTGTTTTCTCCTTTCTGTGCTCATTAAGAACACATGTGTAAGGCTCTGCAAGCTTTAGGCTGTGTGGTGTAAGGAATTCCCTGTGCAACTAGAATCCAAAGGGTGGCTTACTCCTTTTCTGGGATACTTCAATAACCTCTTTGGCAAAATCAAAGCAGGATCTTTATGGGAAAACTGCTTTCCTACAGATCTGAAAACTTCTCTGGCTAGATCCTCCTTACCCTCCTCCGGAAAAGTGTGGGAAAAAGGATTGAGTGAAGGTGAATGTGACACAAATTATTTGGGATTACATTAAAAGTAACAAAGTTAAGAAGTGATTGGGGTGGGCACCAGGAGTGAAAAACTGTCACAGCAGAGTCAGCCCACACCAGCCTGAGTTCCTGTCCTTGGCTGGTACAACTTAGCATCACTCCATAACATCTTCCTAACCAATTTTCTAGGGAAACAAGGCATCTTGTTCTTTCACAAAAGAGCAGATGGACTGCTATGTTATATAAGGGAGGTATTTGTACAATTTTAGCCCCATTTCATGACTGGATTTGAGCCTGGTTCCCCCCATTTTGCTCCAACGACCACTGTCATCTTCCCCGTGTTAGCCTTGGTCAAATTCATGCTCAAATTTATGCTATTGAAGCAACACAGAAATTCAATTTCCTCTTTTTGCCACCACCTCATCTTCCAAAAGAGTTACATTTTTGATGTACAAGATCACTCTTGAAAATGTATTTGATGCCCTCTCTGGACGTCCTGTCATATCAAGCTGTGCAAAAACTGCTCTGAAAAATGCACAAATGCTATTTTGAAGCAGCAGAAATGTGTTCCCTTCAATGACTTCATAACCAAATTGCAGAAGGGAAATAGGAAGAAATAAGACATTAGAATATTAAAAAATGCCAGTGCTCAGCCAGCAAGTCAAACACCACAATAGCACTGAGCATAAACATTTTATGCCTTGTTTGCATGTGCTGAACATTCAGAAATCTCTTAAATGTGGCCACTAATTTCCCCTCTTTAAAGGGGTGTTTTTAATTCACTAAACTTTCTCACAGGAAATTAAACAGAAAGTGTATAAAAATTATTTGTTGGGGTTGAGAAACTAATTGATGAGTGAACTTCGAGTAGAAAACACTATTTGATGTTGTGGCCCCTGGTTCTGCTGAACACCTGGAGCGGGCAAACAGACCTCAATGACTTATCAAGTACTTGTTTTCAGTAAACCATTAACTCCTTCAAAAAGGCTTTTCTCCTCCTAACAATAATTTCCCAGGTCATATAGCTTCAATAGCTTCCCAGATCATTCACTCCATAAGAGTCCCTGGGAAGCCAGAATTTTGGGAAAATTTCTCCCTTGAGTTTTATGGCTTCTGTTGTGTTTACAGGCTTCATGAAAAACAAAAGGAAGCAGTGGTATATTCTGAGAACAGCAGCCCTTGGGATCTTGACAGGTATGTTTGGTTAAATATTTTGCAACAAAGAATCTACCTACAATGGCTTTTAGGATGTTGTCTGACATTTTTGAAAGTCATAGTAAAAAATACGTAGTGCAAACAAATCTCACCCAGTAGAGTGGAGAACTGGTCATCAGCACCATTCCTTTTACCTTTTATCCCTCAAGTGTCGTTTTCTTTAAAGTTTCTTAAACGGAAGGTGAGTGTTTGTGTGTAACTGACCACAGAAAGCACATGGTCCCCAAGAGAATAATCTAACTTTTACAAACACACCTTCACTTCATGTTGTGCTCAGGGCTCTTCTCATACACTGCTTAGCACCTCTTCCTGTAAAAGAGGATAAAAAGGCCTAGACAAAGAAATAAAAGTGACAGCCTTCTGAAGACTTTTTCAGCAGGAACTTCGGAGGTGTGCTTACAAAAAATCTGCTTAGCAAAATGAACCCATGAGAAAAGATGCGATCATAACCCAAGATCCAGACCTATTAGGAATATTTGTACAAACATCCCCAAACCCAAATCTCACAAATATTTATTTGCTCGTATCTAAACTGAAGTTATGAGTGTAGTCTTGAAAATGTCCTCCATGTAGCACCAGCACAGAGTTGTGTGGAAGCAAAACCCTGCTCTCGGCTGAAGGACCAGGAATTAAAAAAAAAACACCTCCATAAAAACTCTTCGGGATGCTCAAAGCCCGCAAGAGGAACAGTGATAGCACAAACAGGAAAAAGAGTTCTTTTGATGAGATTCTTCTTTAAATGACTGGTGTGTCGTGGACATGGCACAGGCAGTTTTGGGAAGGCCACAAGGCCGGGGAAGAGCAGGGACTGACTGCTGCTGCTGCTCTGCTGCTGTGAACCGAGCGCAGACCCTGCGCCAGTGCTCACAGACAGTGAAAAATGCCTGTGCATCACAGCGAAGTTCATTTCCAAATAGGTTTCGGATTTTTTTAATGGTCATTTTCCCAAAACTGATTAAAACTTCATACTCAAAAACTTTTTGCCCCAAACAGCCGCCTGCAGTCTTTGCTGCTCTGAGGTTTATGAGGTTGGGTTTTGTTGCTTTTTCGTTTTTTTTTTCCGGGGAATTTTCCATCATCAAAATCCGAATCAGCCGCAACACAGCACGCTGTCTGCCGGTTAAAATCTCGTGGAAAACAGCAGAGCAACCTGAGGTCTCCGGCGCGGCCGGGGCTCGTGGGCTGTGGAGGAGGGCGGGCGGCTCCGGGCACGGGGCTCCCCTCAGCCGAGGCTGCAGCGCCTCAGGCTGCCGGGGCCCCGGCTCCGGGCACGGGGCTCCCCTCAGCCGAGGCTGCAGCGCCTCAGGCTGCCGGGGCGGCGGCTCCGAGTGCCGGGCACGGCTCGGGGGGCTCCACTCTGCCGAGACTGCAGCGCCGCCGCCTCCCGAGGCTGCCGGGGCGGCGGGGGCGGCTGCGGCTTTAAGAGCTCCCACAATGCCGCGCTGGCGCCCCGGTTCCGTTACATGTCTCCCCCGGTGAAGGGGAGCGAGGGAGCGGCAGGAAGGAGGCGGAGGACGCCCGCCCACCCCCGCGGCGCGGCGGGGCCGGGGGAGGAGCGGGGCAGCAGCGGGGCAGGGCCGCGCCGAGCCCCGGGCGCTGCTCCGGCCGCGCCGCCCCCGCGGGCAGCGAGGCGGGGCCGGCGGCCGCTGGCGCTGCCCGGGAGCCGCCGCGGGACGGGCGCCCGGAGCCGCTGCCGGCACGGCGAGCGAGGGGACGGGCGGTAAGTGCCGCTGCCCTACCCCGCTCCCCTGCCCCGCTCCCTCCCTCCGTCCTTCGCTCCCTCTCCCGGCTCCGTGTCCCCTCTCCGGCAGCTCCCGGCTCGTCCCCACTGGGGGGGTTTGCTACCCTTCCCTGCCCCCTCTTCGCTCGCCAACTTTCCCGTCCTTCTCCCCTGTTTCCCATCTCCCTTCGGATTTTCGTGGGGTTTTTTCTGGGTTCTTTTTTTTTTTTCTTTTCCTGTTTTTTTTGCTGTTGTTTGTTTTGTTTTGGGGTTTTCTTGGGGGTATTTTGCATTTTCGGCTCTGCCGTTGCCCCTCTCGCCTCTCCCCAGCTCTCTCTCACTCGCTTCTGTCCTTTCGCTTCTTCCTTCGCTACTTCCCCGGCTTCCTCCGGCTTTTCCTCTCCTGGCATTCTGTTTTTCTCCGTTGGGCATCGCGTGGAAAAGTAAGGGATATTTCTCGGTGTCCTTGAGGAAGGGAATTCAAAATCTACTTTTCTTACACAGGGAAATCCTTGTAGTAGTTTTCTTTCCCCTTCTCTTCCTGTCCCCGGAAAGAAAATTAAACCTATTTTTCTCCATTTCTTTTCCCTTTTGCTACGTGGACTGTTTATTTTGGTCCTTTTTTTTTTCTTCTCCCCCTTCTCCTGGTAGTGCAGGTTTGTTTCACGATTAATCTCTTTTATTCCTTCCCCAGCCCCTCCTCCCTTTTTCTTCCCTAGTAAGAAGAAAGATTAGAAGAAAATGTGTTTTGCCAGCAGGGAATGCATGAGACGTTTTGGTTAGGGTTTTTTTTTTTTTGCTTTTTTTTTTCCCCCTCTCGTGGGGTACTATTGATGAGAAAAGCTTAAGCAAATGCAGTGCGGTAGGACAATACAGAGGCATGAACTTTAAAGGGTAAGGAAATGGATTCTGTTGCTTGTTTTCTCCAGCTCTGTAGTGTTGTTGGGGAGGTCTGCTCCAGGGTCCGGATTGGGGTTGTGTTAGTCCGGTGTGTGCCAGCCTGAGTTGTTTTTTTTGTCCAGCAGAATGATGATTTAAATGCAGTCCTAAACTGCATTTAAGTGTTGCTCGTGGGTTTCGTCAGTGTGGAAAATGAGGAGGCGGGGGAAGGTTAGAGATTTCGGTGACCCCTTTGGAATTACACCTGTCACACCTTCCATCCCCAAACTGCAGGTGTGTCGGAGATGGACACATTTAACAAAATCACTGGAAACTGCTCGCATCCGTGGCAAAAAGTGCTGTCGGGGGTTTAGGAAGTCTGGTTCGGACCTTGTGAGTTTCTGCTACAGCTCTAGTCGGCATCACACGTTGGAATGGAGTGTTCGCCGGGCTGTGGGGAGCGAGCGAATCAATTGATCTCTGCAAAGACACCTGGTTAAGGGCGTTCGGGCTCCCAGCTCATTGTGCTGGGGAGCGGTGCGATTGTGTGAAGTGCTGTGAAAGTCAAGGGCTCTGTCTTTTCTCAGTAGAGAATACGTAGCTTGTGAACGAAGTGTCAACTCTTTTGGTGGGAGGTGGTTCTTCTTTCTGTTACATGGCCTCTTGTGATAGATACTGTTCCAAAAGATGAACGGCAAATAAAATCAGCCTTACTTTTTTTTTTTCCCGCTTTCTTTAAAGAAGAGAGAAAATTTAATTTCGGATTAACTTTTTGATTGATGATATCTCATTGGAAAGTAGGCTAGACATGAAATTGGAAGTACTTTTCTGTGTCGTAGAGCACAAAATTTTTTTGATACGGGATGAATTGCTGAGGGAACTGAAATGACTGCTTGGGATTCATCATATTTAGTTGTGTCCCCTTTAGGACAACTGAGAGATAAAGGTGGTTCACTTCTTACAGCTGAGTAATCTCTCCATCTTTTCCACCTTTGCGAGCCCAGCAGAATTTGATCTGTTGTTTAAATTAATCTTTCCTAGAGATGAAAAAGTTTGGGATAGTGGGAAATAGGAGGAGAAAAATACCAAGTCATATTTAGCAAGAAGTTTAAGTCTTTCAAAACTAACTTGAACTGTTACTGGAAACACCAGCAACAATTCTGAAGAGCCAAATTAAGGTGATTAATATAACTTCTTAAAATCTGTTTGAGGGAAGCTCTGAGAGGGAATGAAGGAGATTGAGTTGTTGAAAGTGCAGAGCTGAGCACTGAGGGTGCTGGGTTCTGTTCCTGCTTCTGCCATCGCAGGGCAGTGTGACCTCCTGCCTGAGCTGCCTTCCTGCCTGCACCTCCTGGGATACTGAGATTTCCCTGATTCCCTTAAGTGCTTTTTCACATGATTTATAAGAATAATTGCGTGTAAGTGTTCAGTTGTGGTTTTGATTGCTGATCAGTTAATAGTTTGGCTCATGCTAATACTCATTCTTGGAAAGTTGTAGGGATCTTGAGCATCACCGTTTATTTTGAGTGAGCCTGGATTTTTACATTGCTGCAAAGGTTTTGAGACTGGGGTTATTTTTATCCCCTGAATATCTCTGACAGTATCAGTGCATTCTTTTTCTATGGTCCCTTAAGTCTGCCTCAAGCTGAATATGAAGGACAGCATTGACCTCTCCAGAAAGAAATTGTTAAATTGAATTACAGGGTGGAAAACTGTCCTGTGGGGACTGGGCTGAGGACCCCCCTCAGCGTGATGCTTGCTGTTCCTGGTAATTTTATTTTGTGAGGTCTGTAATTATGAACTTAGCTTAGTCCACCAGTTTGCTTTCTAATTTTAGGATTTTTGCTTGGGTTTTTTAAGTCTTTTAAGACTTCTATCTTGACATTAAATGTGAATGTTTTATGGTTTTCTGGGGCTTTTTTGAATGTCTGGGTTGTCCTGTAATTCTTTTTATGGTGGGGTTGGGACTTTACAGTGTGATTAGATTTATTACAATCTCAGTGCCTGCCTTCCTGTAACTTTTGAGACTGGGATACTTAGTAAACGTGAGGCTCTAACCTGTTGATTGTCTCTCTTCAGTGAAAGGGAGACTCAGCTCTGCAGAAAGTTGTTATTAGGCAAGTATATGTGTGTTTGTGTGTACATGTGTACGCATGCTGTCCTCCACATTAACTTGCTGTCCTCCTGCAGATGCACATAGCCAGCTCCAAGATTCTGAATCTGGACAGTGAATCTAGTTTCAAATTCAGTTTCATAAATGACTAATTCTTCCTACCCTTCCCATTCCCCTTCAAAGCTTGTGGTGATCTCATGCCTGTGACAGGAGCGGTTTTCCTGGCTGATAAGGGGGATGCTCATGTTGTTTTCTCCCTTGACTGTTCTGAGGGCTGTATGTTATCTCCCTCTGTGCTGATAAAGTGTGGGGAGGGGGTTGCCTGGTCTGTGTGTGCCGAGCGGTGCCATCCTGCTCCATCTCTCTCTGGTTTGTCACCTGTGGAGCTGAGATCACAGAACTTGTTCTGCTTGGGAAGGGAAGGTGGGTTTGAGCTGTAGGTACAGGGGTTTGTCACATCTGCCAGGGGAACCGCGCACCCCTCTGGGTTGTTCCTTCATTTGGATCTCTGCAAGCATCTGGTCATCTTTGTGATGACATAAATAGGGAGAGTGTTAATGTATCCGAGAGGGCTCCAGGACAGGCGCTGTGAGCTTTCAGATGGCAGGCGCTCGAGAAATCCGCTTAATTCACCTTTCTGCTTTTGAGTCACTCCTTAAGGAGGGAGGACTCTGTTTACTTTCTTGTTGTGCTTGGAAAACGGGCTCACCCACAACAAAAGACCCTGTAATGCTTGCTGTAGTGTAGGATTATTGCACAAAAGCATCTTACTGTGCAGCGCTGTGGCTGCACTCGGTGTTGTATGATAACACATGTTTCTCAGCTGTTGTTGATTCCTCAGTGGCACAGACTTCAAAGGAATGCACTGAAAGAGAGCTGCAGCCAGGGAAAAACGGGGTTTGTTCCAGTGGCCTGTACCATCCATCTGTTTAAATACTTTGCTGAACTGTTCCAGAGTGTGCAGGCATCCAGTTAGGACTGGCAAGCAATTACAGCTGGGAGTAGAGCCTGCTGCAAAGAGACCACCTAGGGGAGGCTTAAGTGCTACCTCCCTCCTGTGGGTCAGAGCCTCTCTGCCCTCCCAGCCAGCCAGGGGAGATAAGGCTCTTCATTTGGGGTATCTTTCAACATGACATTGTCTAATTCCTAATGCTGTTGAGGATTTATTTATTTTTACTCTCCATGCTATCTTTAGCACAAGAAGAGAAGAATGGTAATGAGGACAGACCGTCATCTCTGTAGTCTCCTCTGTGTGGGTAGCAAGTTAGGTCTGTAAATTAAATGAATAAATATTTATTATTAGATAATTCTTTTTTTTTGCTGTTCCCAAAATGTGTGGTATAGTTCATAGAGAGTGATCTGTTGATCACTTGTGTCTCCAAAGGTAGTGATATACATTACTGGATTAATTTTATCTCCAAAATATAAGCAGTAAAGTTACATCAATTACTTGCTCTTTCAAATTGAATTCAGGGACTTCACAACTTCATCCACAATAACTGAGAAAACCCCGGTGAACTTGTGCATTATAATACAGGACAATGCTGCCAATTCCAAGTGTTATGAGTTATGTTTTTACTTAAATTCCAGTATTGGAGTCTGCTGTGCAAGACACGTCTACACCCGTCGTTGCTGACTGAATCTTCACGTCACGGCCTGTGTGTTCTGTGTAGTCCCTGATAGTGCAACTCAGGGGAAATACTAGCAGAGAGGCTGCAAGTAGTCTGTGGATACCCTGTGAAGATCCCCGAAGTTTTTCTGTGTGGGACTGACATTAATTTTGAGGATTGGAATGAGCACTGCAGATAGAGCAATGGTTTTTTCAGCTAAGAGGGTTTAACCTTCTTTGTCAATGACAAATGCTCATGTAGATGCACTAAGAGGATATTTGAGCTTGGAAAAGTTGGGAGGTACTCCAGGATTTGTTTTTCACCTGCAAGCAAGCAGCACAGCTTTAAAGGTAAGCTTGGATGTTGTTCTCTGCTGTGGTATTGCTCCCTCCATAGTAGTGATGTGACATCTATGCCTTTGAAAAGAGAGCTCTTTCTCTCCATGTTGGCGGTTGTGATGGTTTCATGGTGTTTTGGGACGTCAGATTTTAATGCCTTACTACCCCTTTGAGCAGAAGGGGGAGGGAAACTTCTAGAAATGTGTAATGCAACTGACTTTCAGCTTCTGCCCTTGCTCCAGGCTTGACATTGTAGTTTGAATTTATTTACTTGCTTTGAAAGCTGTACTCGGTGTAACCTTGAGTTTTACTTCCCTTACTGCAACAGTACCTGACGTGTTTCCAGCCTGTACCTTGCTGTGCCTCTGCATTGTCCAGTTTTAAACTGGCCAGGCTGTCAGTGCTTTCTTTGGATTGTGTTCTCCCTATGAATCTTCAGAGCTGGAACTTCCTTTTGCTTCAAGTGAACTGGAAGTGTTTTGCTAAAATATTTTTGGACTCCTGAAGTGTTTGTCAATGCTTCCAAGCTGTTGTTTGAAGGGAGTTTGGAGTTTCCAGAAGAACCTTTGGAAACTCTAGGTTTTACTGACTGTCAGCAGTTTTGTAAGCGTTGATAGAGGCTGTAATTCCACCGGGCAGCCAGATGTTTTGTGTCTGTGCTGAAGTGGGGAGACAGCATGGCTTTAAGGGTTGAAGGGTCTGCTGTTCTTGTTACAGGGCTGTTTGAAGATCTTCAACAGATCGGATCTGCTTTCTCTCCTCTCCCTTCTGCTCCCTCTTGCCATGCCTGTGCTGAGGGTGATTACCTCTTTCTGAGTAAAATGGCATTATTGAGAGCAAAGCATAAACTTGCTTTCTAAAAGATAGATATTTGCTTGTCAGTCTGTGTTTCTTGAGTACTAAGCTTGAAGCTGTATAAAAGCTGCATGTATCTTGACAATTAGTGAATTTATAGCAAAATAATATAGCAGATTAATTCTAACATTAATTCTGACCAGTGTGGCATTAAGTGAAATTTAGAAAGAAATCAGTTTTCCTTGCAGACAGAGGAGAGAACACTCACTGATGCAAATCCCCCAGTTCCATATTAAATTGCACCTTTTTTAGGTGCTTAAACACTTGCAAAATCTGTGTCTGTCTTTGTCTTTTGCCTTCACTATGTGACATGTGAGGGAAAGTTAAAAAGAACTCATCAGTGGCTGCACATGTCAGAGTCTTCCTTGAGAAGAAAGTAGGAAGATGCCACAGCTGGTAATATTTGAAGTCGGTATTGGGAATCAAGAGAGCAAATGCTTAAATGTGCCATTGCAGCTATGTAGCTGGCAATACTAACTAGCAGTAGTACCTGGAATAATAATTCCATCTGGAGAGAAACATTTGGCAGTGGTTGAACATCCTTGTCCTTGCCCACCAGGAAGTGATTGTGGTGATTTTTTAGGTTTGGTTTTGTTTTATTTTTGTTTGTTTTTTGGGTTTTTTTTTTAGACAGCTTGCCCTGGGCTTCATCCATACCTCCAAGTCAATCCAAGCAATTGCTCTGGTTTCATTGGGAGCAAGGACAGAAACTTTGAATAAGCTGAGTTGGAGACTTTGTATTTTGAGCAGTGGAAGTGGCACAGAGGAGCACAGAACTAACAAAGAACAGTCACACTGAATACAATGCAGAGTTTTCATGCAGTTAATGGGATTGGAATTGGTAACCTGATACTCCAAAGAGATAACAAAGGCTATTTAGCATACAAAGGAACATAGATTTT
Source organism: Cyanistes caeruleus (assembly GCF_971803275.1). Lineage (NCBI taxonomy): Eukaryota > Metazoa > Chordata > Aves > Passeriformes > Paridae > Cyanistes > Cyanistes caeruleus. Next base: position 59,223,442 of record NC_141704.1, read on the forward strand.
TATATTTTTTTAAAGAGTTGGTGGAGTGTAGCAGAATCTTTTGTCAGAACTCATTCTAGTGAACAAGTTCTGGCAGAAAGTGACTGAATTAACAAGAGTTCATGAAATACTCTGAATAGAAAAGGAATTTTCTTTTTTACTGTGAGCGTTCTTTCGCTGCAGTACTTGTATTTGCTTAGCAGTTTACCTGCTTCCCTCATGTCCTGTGAACTTAGCCTTTGTTTCAAACTGAAATATACCATAAATTAAAAGTCTTTGGCTTTTCTTCTTCCAAGAATGTAAGAGGGGAGCAAAACAAAATTAAATGTGCAAGGTTGTACCCTATGTTCCCTTATTTTCCAGGAACAGACCAGAAAGAGACCAGCTTGATACAGACCACAGCAGTGCTACTTGGGGTTAAGCTGTCCTACATGAGAGCACAGAGAGCTCTCTTTAGATGGTTTTTAGTGCAGTGAGGATGGACATCTGTGATCATCATCAGCTGTGAGAAAACCCAGTCCAACCTCATAACTCAAGAATTAAGATCATATCCTACTTTGGGCCTGCTGCTTGCCTCCCTTGTGGTTTTAGTGAATCAAAGGAACTTGCAGTCTGTGTGGGCAAGGCTGGAAGATAAGAGGCACATACCTTCAGGAGGCGGTGTGTGCTACAGGAGGAGAGCTGTGTGTGTTTGCTGTTGGCACGTTCTCTGTGCCATGGGTTGGTCATTTTTCTGAGGCAGAAATTAAGGGCAGAGGCTCACTTTTCTTAGGTGGGGTGTGAGAGAGCTGAACTTGTGCCAGCAGCCAGAAATTACAATTTAAAAAGTACTCTGGTGGTGGGTTTGATTTTACTTCAACTCTTAGCAAGACAAGGGGTTTGGGTCTATTAGGACTTCCTGGTATTTTGTTTGTAACTCATTGCAAAGCTCCTCATCAGCCTTGATCAGCAACCTGAGCTGGTGGAAGGTGTTCCTGCCCATGGCAGGGGCTTGAAATGAGATCGTTTTTAGGTCCCTTCCAACCCAGACCATTCTGTGATTCCATGGTTCTGTGTTGGATTTGCAGTGTGCCTTTTGAAACATGGGGCTCTTTCCCAGCCCCTGCTGTTCTCCTGCTGCCACGCTTTGTTCCTGTGCTCCCTGTGTGTGCCTGATGGCACTGCCACCCCTCTCTGCCCTGCCACCAGGCTTCCTAAACACTCCCTCACGACTTTGCGGCTTTCCAGGTGCCTCTCTAGTTGCAGCACAGCTTCTGCTTTTGGATGGGAGAGAAAGACAGCGGCACTTTCCCTTCCCATCTCCCAGCCACAGAGCATTCCTCCAATTCCTCTGCTGCTGAGCTATTTGGAGTGGAGCAGGGGGAACACTTGCTTTGCTGTTTCCTTGTCCAGGAGTTGGGTTTAACTTGCATGAAGCACCTGTCCTGTTGTGATCCTGACATCCTGTCAGTGCTCATTTCCCCTGTTCCTTGAGAGACGGTGTTTTTATTGCTGGCAGCTCTCTGCCTTAGCCTTCTAGGGAGGCCCAACCAGAAATTTTCTAGAATTCTTCCACTCTCTCCCTCCCCTTGTCCTTCAGTGACCTCTAACCACATTTTTATCTTTCTTGACAAGATGCTTAGTTTCATTTATCAGCTGCTTTTCCCTTCATTCTTCAGCTTTTGATTATTTTTCCAGGAGCTGCTTAGAAACATTAATGATTGCAGTTGTGCAGAACAGTTAAATACAGTCACATTCCTCAAGGTTTTGGTTTTTTTATTGTACTCTAATACTAAACTGCCTGTGGCAGGTAAATATTTTTTATGTACACTACTTGTCATGTATATCCATCTTCAGCAGAGGGTAAGGAACTGCAGTTGGCTGTGTTTTCATATTACAATATACCAATATTACTAGCTGCAAGACACCTATGTTTCCCTCCCTGAGCATAAACTAGTGTACTATGTTCTGACTTTTTTAAAAGCCATTTACATTTTCTAAATTTGTATTTGCACACTGTGAGATAAAAATTTGGCATAAATAGAAGGAAATTGCAAATACACTTTCCTGTCTTACCCTAGTGGCTTCCTACGTGCTTGGCAAATGCTCTGTCACATCTAGACAATATTATTTTGTTCTAAAAAACTTAAATATTACCTCAACTTTTATAAAAATGTTTGCTTTAATTGTGGATAGCAGAGTAGAGGATGACTGGATTTATTTTAATATATGCTGCAAGGGTATTTATTTCCTATTTTGCAGTGCCCTTCATGCTTGTCATTGTAAGTGTATGAGCAAAAGCCTAAATAATTGGAAATCTATATGCTTCCTGAGCATGGTTTACTTTAATAGTCCGCAATGATCTCTGGACAAACTGTATTTTATTTCAAAAGACCTCCATTATCCTCAGCTTGACCAGTATGAATGAGAATAGCATTCAATGTATACACCATTTTTAAGAATACCCTTCTTTTTCTTGCTGACATGGACATAAAGCATGTGGTAGGGTGAAGACAGTTCTGTAATAGAGTAGGAAATTAAACAAGAGGAAAGAAGAGGGTATGGCTTCAAGTTTATAGAGAGGAAGTTTAGATTGGATATTTGGAAGAAATTGTTCCCTGTGAGGGTGGTGAGGCACTGGAAGAGGCTGCCCAGAGAAGCTCTGGATGCCCATCCCTGGAAGTGTTCAAGGATTTAATGAAGAAAAGAATATTTAAATCTCTTGTGATGATGACATAATGTGTAGCTGTAGCGTTGAGCCTCTTCACTGCTGGGATTTCCAAATACAATGCAGATGGGAATCTCTGGTCTGATTTTAGTATTGGCAGGGGGAGTCATCTGAGTTGCTCCATTTAGACTTCAAACCTTAGTACAAAATTACATTGTGAACTTCCTTTGGACACTCGACCACTACTTATCAGCAGCTTTTTTTCCCGAAAAAATGAAAGGTGTGGCTACTAGATGAATAATTAGACCTTAGCAGTTGGTAGGTGCGTGTCCCATTCTCAGTGGGCGATACCGTTGGCATTCCCAGGATAATGTCCCTGTAATGAAGTCCAGCTCAGGAAGAAGTTCTTGATTAACTTGTGTAGCAGCATGACAGCCTCTGTTGCACCCTGAAACGCCCCTCAGCCAGGCTGGAGTGACAAAGGCACAGATGTAGAGTGATGGTGGCCAAACAGTGCCACCTGCGAGCCACCCTGTGAGTCACCGAAGCCGTGTGTGCTGTGGCTGTCACATATCCGGGGGGAAGTGCCTTTGAGAGATAAGCTGATTTACCTGGCACCTCGAGTGGGATAACAGCAGGCACGTAGCTGGGGTACAGCTTCTCTGCTGGCAAGAAGCTCAAGCAAAGGCAAATGTGACCTGGGCTGTTCTTATGGAATACTGAACATTTTAAGTGTCAAGGAAAGGTTCATCTTTTTATGGGAAGAGCTGACTGGAAGAGTCAGGTTTGTTACGAGGTAATTGGAGGCAGCCATGAGTTGGTACTTGTATCTTGTGGATTGCAGGAGCTGGGAAGGGTGTCAAGTGTAAGCCAGCAGCTGGTACACAGATACTGTGTGGCAAATAAACCACTGGCTGTTCTTCCATCTTTTCTTGCAACTTCTACTTTAGATTTCCCGCAGGATAGTAACTCTAACGCCAGTGCTTCAGTGCTGTTTGAGCATACAGAGCTTTTTGGGAGGTTTTGTGTGTTCTTGTGTGTTCAAAGTAATCTTGCTGTACAACCACTGGTTTAATTTTGCTCTGTGTTGTGTTCTTCTCCCTGTCTTCCTGAGTCCTGCGATGTTTTAATACAGTCCTGTACTTGTTGAACTAGGAAAAGGGAAATAACTATAGTGCTCCAGTATGGGTCCTTTTTACTACATCTGACATTCAAGTAAGACATTAAAATCTAGGCAAATCTTGAGTTTGATTTGGTTCATTTTCACACTCCTTTTCCAAAACATGTATTTTTGTCATATGATTTCCTGCAGTGGATTTATTTCTGATGTTGAGAGTTAACACAGACCTTCAAAAGACATCACAAAGTAAAGAATCAGTATTAGTTTAGAAGCTTTTACTGATTTTTTTTTTTTTTTTTTTTTAAATTTTAATTATACTGTAGCAAATTGGTTGGAGTATCCTTTGGGAAATTCTGTACCGTCAGTTCTATTAAAAAGAATTCTGAGTTCTGTTTTGCTGTGCTGAGCTCATCTTCAGGGTGTATAGCTGGTTACCTTGTAGTTCTTAGCACTCTTGAGGTGCAAATGGTGTCTGTTCTTCAGTACACACTAAACCCTGTGGATGTGTTGAGATATGTGCTTTCTGTGCTTTGTTCAGGTGACCAGGCATGTCCTATTTTATTTATAAAAAATAAAATATTATTTGCTCTCCTAGTACCTATTTGCTCATTGTCACCAATTTCACAATGTGTGTGAACCAGAGGCAGAGCTGATGAATTGTGCCTGCATTTGCTTCTTAGGGAAATTTCAGAGGTTTTGTTTTTTTCCCATTAGCATTTGCCAGATGTGGGTTTTATTTGAAAACAAGAAAAAAAAAAAAAGCTTAAAGTATGAATTTATGTAGGCCTGTAAAAATGTGTGCCTTTGTCAGCTTATGCTATTAAAAATATACTATATGTAGAAATTAATCTGTTGGTCTTCATGTAAGATGCTCTTACACTCATTTAATAAATGCTGAAGCTTATTTGAAGCACTGAAAATGTGTGTAGAGAGTGAGGTAAAGAGTGATTGGGTGCAAGTTAATTTGAGCTATCATCCCTGAACAAATATTGTGACACAAATCACTTAGGTAAGTTTGCTTTTATGTGTTTGTATGTTTGGGTTTGTCTCTAGGAACTGATTTGTGTTGTGTTTTGGATAGAGGGGACAGCAGAGCAGTTGTGATGGCTCATATTAAAAATTAGTGTGCAAACTTACGTAGGTTATTTCTATGAAATTCCAGTTGATTTATTCCACCTTGTGCCAGGCTGGGATAAAACCAGTTGCTTTCTTTGAGTCACCTCTGGTTGTCCACAGAGCTGAGGCTCCAACTCTGCCTGCAATGATGTAGTAATTTGTGAGCACAACTTGCTTAAATATGTATTCAGCATCAATAATAGGGGATACTTTTTTGTGCTTCATTAAAAACTCTTGGAATGCATTGGAAACTGGAGTAATTCAGTGGCTCTGAACTTCATTAACTGTAGAAGTATTTAAAGAAAGCGATTTAAGATTTGTCACTGGCTTAGGGCTAGGGGGAGGTCTCTGGGGTATGTCATTATTAATGACCATACGTAAAGAAGGCTTTAATTTTCTAGGGAAGCATCTTCATCCTTTGAGTCAGTTTTCAGACCCAGCTGGTGAAAGCAACTTGGTCTGAATAGAACACTGGCCTTGCTTTGAGCAGGAGGCTGGGCTCCAGCAGCTCCTTCCAGCCTGAAGGGCTCTGGCTTTTGGTTTATTTTCTTTTTCTTTAAGAGGTGTTTGTACCACACAGCCACTGTCATCTGTAATGGGATTGCCTTGCTGATACTGCCAGCAGTTAAGCCAGAGGGGTAAATAAATCCTTGCTTGTAAGTTATTTTTAAAGAAACCTCTTTTTTGCTTATCTTTACAGTGTTTCTATTGGATAAATGCAGAACATGTAGGATTTTCTTTGCATCTTGTTTTCTAACTGCTGCATAATCTTTGTTTAAATAGGTTGAGTAGGGCAAGTTATTACGACCTTCCTCTAAACTGTAGGGAAAGTTCTCAGCTCTCCAGGGACTGGATTTTTATATGGAATCTAATGATTCTGTACCTGAATGCAACAGACAAACAAGCTGTGCTTTAGGGAAACTTGTCACAAATGTATATATTGAAATTATTGTGTTGGAAAAAAGTTACAAACCTAGCAAATATTAGAGATGATAAAGAAGAGAAGGAAAAAATCTTCTATCCAAAATGCTTCTAACAGGATGCAATATTTGCATTTATGTGATGAGACCTATAACAAGGAGTTAAAATGCATGTTTTTCTATAGGAATGTTTATTTACATACTTGGGTTAGGTGATATGGAAAAATACATGCTTGGTAATGTAAATCCAGGATTTCAGGGCTGCTTGTTCACACACCAGCTTGCTTTGTGGAAGGAATAGTAGAGTGTGTGTTTGTGTCTGGAGTTGTCATGGAGGAGCCTGTCACTCCCTGGTGGTAACTCTGAGATTTAGAGAGCCACCACACTCTGGACCCAGCAGGACAAATCAGGCTTTCAGCTGCAAGCTTTGAAGTGGCAGCAGAAGAAGAGATTTTTAATGAAGTTGAAGGGGAATAAGTGATTAATATCCTGTGCTTCACTAGGTGCTACATCACTAGAATTTTTTCTTGAAATGAAATCCTTGATCAAACCATTCTGCTATCTCTTTATTTGTTGAGTGAAAGGGTTCCCCTTTGGCTCAAGTACTGTCATATAATTTTTATATAGTTGATGTTGAGTAGGTGGCTTGATGTACCTTTTTCATGGAAATCTGATTTTCTTCCTTTCAGTTAATTGATTTTTTTTCTTTTCTGGTAAAGCAATGCTAGAACATGCTATGAAAAAAAGGACAAATTAATTAATTCTTCACTAATTTTTACTAGGTGAAGTAATCTTGATAGAAGGCAATGACAGAAGGAATAGAGATAAATCAAACTTTGCAGGAGTAAGGAAACTCACTGAGTGGTCAGGTTTGACTGTGCAAAACCAGTCAGCAACTATAGCATCAGTTCTTAGAAATTTTGGCAAATACCTGAATGTGTTTAGTTATTTATGTAAAAACACCTGAATTGCAAAATCTTGAGTTTCTTAATTTAAAAACCAGTAAATAACAAGTTAATTTAATAGAACTTACATGGTGAGTTAGGGGAGGTTAAAAGGGAAATGTCAAGACAGTGGTGTGTTTTTGGCATCATCTGCTGATTTAGTCACGTACATCAATAGTTACCTACCTACCTTAATGACAACTTCTGTTTTCTAAATCAAGATTAGATAGAAATTTGGAGTCACTGTGGTATCTCAGGTGGGTTCTTGAGAATTATTTTGGTATCCCTTCCTGGTTTTGGTAAAATGTAAGACTCCATTTAACTGCTTGCTTGCTTGTCTTGGAAGTTTATGGTTTAGCTCCTTAGTTTATTTACTAAAAAGTGATGATCTGTTGGAATTTGAGCATGGGGCTCTGAATATGCACATATTGCACTGATTCTGCAGCCAGTGGCCCGGTGCCAGCTGGGGTGGGCAGAGCTGGAACTGAGCCACTGCTAAACACCTCTGCAGTCACAATCATCCGTGCCATGGGAAGCTGCTGTGCACTGAGCACAGGGGGCTGACTGCAGGAGTAGCACATCATTTGGATTGGATTAATTTTTTTTTAATTTTTTTTTGAGAAAATAGATGGGAATAGGAGGCTGAATTGCAGTAGAGGCTGTGTCTGTTGGGATGTGGATCTGCAATACTTTAGAGTGGAAATAAGCCCTGTGGTGTTTGGGTGCTGCCAGCCTTACACCAAGGTGCAGGCTCATGGCCAGAGCTGTTGTAAAAGCAGTTGTAGCAGCTCTTGTAAGCAGGTCCTGGAGGTCGCTGAGGTGGCATTCTGGGACCAGTAAGCCCTAATTACTGACCACGTGTGGGAGTAGAACCTGCTGGATCTTGGAGAGCCTCCTGCAGTGGGTCAGCTGCACACCATAGTATTGATGATACTGCATGGAAATGCACTGGTGTTACTGGGAGCTTTATTTTTTTGTAGACAGTGTTTGAAGACCTGGGAACTCTGAGCTTGTCATGTGTTTCTGTAGCATGCTTTAGCCAACTTTCAGCCATTTGTGTCGGTAGCCTGCTGAAATAAATGGCTTTTTGATGATGTGATTTTCTTAAAGGGATCAGTTGATTAAAGTGTTTCTTAAAAGTTCACCGGTCAAGCAACACTTAAAAATCCTGTCTTCTTTTGATGAGACTTTAAATAGCAGAGCAACTGTGTGCTTGCATCTATCCTTTTGAAAGGGGAAAAAAGAAGCTTCCATATTTTCACAGCAATATTTTAAAAATACCTATCATTGCCTGTGGAGGTTTTTCTAACTGTATATTTTCATGTGAGAATTTTGCATTTCCTTTGCAGTGACAATTTACAGTGGAAAAGCATGCTTATTTTTGGCAATCTTCTCAAAAGAACCCAGATTAAGATCTTTGACCTACAGCTGTTGTAAATGCAAGTCTTTTTGTTCTAAAGCCTTGCAGAGTTGTTCTCTTTTCGTGTTAATTGATTAAAATGTGTGCTGGGTTGGCCCAAGTTCCTCTTGCTAATTGGGTAAAATGAGACCCCAGAATAGATAGACAAATCAACACTGCAGCCTCCTTTTGGGGAAAGTTGATTGTTATTTTGATGGACTCTTTTTGCCTGTTGTGGGTGCACATATATATATATATATATATATATATATATATATATATATATATATATATATATATATATCTGTATTTGTGTGTTTTAGCCTCAAGATCCCTAAGATTGACACTGCACTTCACCATGTCTGTCTCAATGTTACAGAACAGATGGTTAATTCAAAACCAAGAGTATTAAAGCTGAGTAGCTAAATCTGATCTCCTAAAAACAAGGTTGCCAAAACAAGCTGCTGTATTTGATGTAGCTGCTGAATTGGTCTTTTATTTGCTACAAAGGCAAACCTGAGTCCAATGCCTAAATGCAAAGCAGTTGGTAATTTCCAAATTTTTTCAGCTTTTTCCAGCCCGTAACTTGAAGCAGCAAGTTGCTTACATATTGTAGGGGTTCTGGAAGAGAAAAAGGCTCGTTTCAAATCCATTGTTTTTTCTGGGCTTGTTGGTGTGGTCCTGGGTTTTTGAAGTAGCAAAGACAAACTGCAGCAGTGGAATGAGGCTGATGCCTGTTTTTCATGTGCTGTGATTTGCTTTTTTCCTGTATTTAGGTGGTCAGTGAAATGAGAAGAAAAGGGCAAATTGTCAGAAGAAAGGATTTGCCTGTAAACACAGTAATCCTTTTTCTGGTTGTCATCAAATCGGTTAGATAATTATAGACAGGTTGTGCTAGAAGAAACCTTCAAATGTCGAATCCAACCTGCATACCACAGGTCCTGGTTATTTCTGGACAGGGCCTAATAAATATGTACTGATAGAAAAGGGATTAAAGCATTTATTTCCTGGATTTACCCTGTTGGGATTATTTCTTAGGGACACAATTTCACACTAACATTCTTTCCTATTTTCAAATGAAACATGAGCAGGCTGATGCTCTTTATTTCAGTACTTGGGGGTTTAAACGCTTACAATTCTCATGTGAGCTACTGAAAGTCATAGTCACTTTTCAGGAATCTCTGACCTTGCAATCCATTTTCCTGTGGTGGATTCATCTTAAAAAGAGTGCTGTATGTGACTTTGGGGGGGTTATTTTTCACTTACATGGTGCTGTAAGATGAGCTCTTACATTTTTAGGACTACTTTATCTTGAATGATAAGGCATGGCATCAAGGTAGTGTGAACATTGTATAAAAATTGGAGACAGCAGCCAAGTTATTTGTGTATGTTTCTGCCTTGATAAATGCCCTAAAGTTTTTTTAAAAAATCAGGCTTCCTAATCTTTATTTGCTTTTGCTGCTTCTTTTAATGTTTAACTCTGTGAAAGGTGTCAGGCACAAACTGAATCCTTCCTTCTCTGATTTACACCACAAGTTTTGTGGACAGAATTGCACTTGCTGCATAAGCATCTGAAATTTTGTATTTTTTTGGGGCAGGCCACTATTTGCCATAGAGAGGATATTGCTTTACTTGGTTGCATATTTAAATGTCAGGGAAAATCTTTATTTCCTTGGGACTTTTGGGCTTTTATTAATGAGTTCATTTAGGTACTTTTTAAATTCTTCTTCTTCTCATTGTCCTGAACCCTTTTATTTCAGGGATTTTGCCAGCTCTGTTGATGCCATCAACCACATCCTCAGGCTTCTGGAGGTGATAGTCTTAAGAGGGGGGAGTTAATTTGAAATCTCTTTGCTGATCTGTGGCTTTGGGCATGGGTTAGGTGTTCACATCTCAACTTGAAATGTCCCCTTCAAACATGGTGGAAGAAGTGCAGGAAGCAGAGAAACCTTGGCAAGGCTTGGAGAAAGCGCCACATTAGGGAAGAAGTTGGCAGAGGCACTGAAGTGTCTGAGAGCAGATGGAGTGTTGTCATCAGCTGCAAAATCAATGTAAATACTTCCAGAAAATTACTCTTCCTCTGCTCTTGCCAAACAGAAGGAACAGGAGCTATAAAAACCATTGGCAAATTGTTTTAGTTGCCAGTGAGCACCGTTGCAGTAGGAATTCTCCCTTGCAGCACTGGACAGCCCCTGCTGCAGGAGTGTTGCATTACTGGTGATGAAATATACTTTTTTTTTTTTTTTGGTCCTTGTCTGAAGATTTACAGTTGGAAAATCCCACAGTTCTGCTGCTGTACAGTTCTGTTAGGTCGTATCAACAATAAAAATGAGGATTTTGTTACTGATTGTGCTGTATGACAAACTTCCCTGCTCTGGGTGGTTCAGCATGGGGCTGTATAGCAGCTATTTCATGTGTATTAGCATCACATAACTGGGAACCAGTCTGTCCTCCCAGATGCACAGTTTTGGGATACTGTCATGTTTATAAATGTGGTTGGCTGGCTGCTGCTGAATTGATGGCTCTGGTGCCTGGTTAGAAGGGGCTGGCAACCTCTAAATGAAAATGAGAAGCCACAAGGCAGGGTGAGTTACTGGATCACAAATGTGTGTGTGGCATTTGTGCCTCTCTTGACCCCTTATTACCCAGGAAAATGACTGTTGAAGTAAAGTGTGGAAGATGGAGAGCGGTTGGGTTTTAAATTCTGAAATCCCTGTTTGTACTGATCCAAATTCCATTTCCATGGAAACTGGAAGTTTAGTGCTCTCGCTTGTCAACTTCAGCTTCTGGCTGGCTTTGGGGAGACTAAAATTGTTCACTTACACTAAACCTTCCAGAACTGAGAGTCGCGTCAGGATATTAGCACCACATATTTTGTGGAGACTGGAAAATGATAACTATAATTCATGCATTTCTTTTCTGAGAGATGCTTAAATTCATCTGCTTACAGATCAGAAATCTGAATGTTCAGAGCCTGTGCCATGTCACCTAATTGTGGAATTGCCATGTGCATAATGTGTAAGATCATAGTTTCTGGTGGGGATGTTTCTTTATTGCTGGTGTGGTTTTGCAGGTGCTGAAGCAAGCCAAATTCATTTAATTAGCTGACTGCAGTAGTGCAGGTGTTCTCCCTTGCTGTGCACACATCATCTGCAGCGACAACTTTACTCCTAAAGACATCATCAATCCACACTCTTTTAAAAAAGCAACTCTGGGGCTCATCATGAAGATTTTCCGAGCTCTGGTGCTGCCCTTGCCAGCAAAACAGAGCTGCCAGGCCAGATCTGTCTGGAGTTTGTGCTGACAGAAGGGCTGTGCCAGGCCAGGGAGGGAAGCAGAAGGAGGCTGAACTTTCTGGGAGAAGCCCTGAAGGAGCTGATGGCTCTTCCTGCCTCTGAGTGGAATGGAACTGGTGAGATTGTGGAGACACTGAAGAATGTACCACTATGATGTGGAGCTGAGAACAGAAACCTGCAGTTCTTTGGTCATTCAGTAAGAGTGGGAAGGTAACTTTTCAGCTCTTGAAGCTTGGCTGGTGTAGTGAATCTCCTGCTAATGGTTTAGACATACTTGTATCAGGGGTTCCACTTTCATTTAGAGCTGCTTTGGGAGCATTATAATCACTGCAACCACCGTTTGAAAGCAAGTATTCTTTATGGATTGGCATTTCTGTGTTTCTGTAACTTTAATGTGCAAGAAGAGGCCACAGTAACAGTATATTGAGTGTGAGACTTGTAACCTGAAATTTTTAAACTTTTTTCCTGATGTAGGATAGTAGCGTAGAAGTAGTGTAGTGGTGCCTTTATGGGCTATTAACTCTGTTGGGGTGCCAATCCTGCATGTAGCTTCACCAGAAACAGTGATGCCAGTTCAGCTTTCAACAGGTGGATTAAACTGCAAAGTCTCCTCTCTGGATTTTAAAATATTCAGCTGTCAGTCAGGGCAGGTGACCTTCTTCCCTGTTGGTGCCATATTGCTTGAGCATAGCTGCTGTACTAGATGTGTTTGGATATAAATGTTGAAGGAGAGAACTCCTCTCACTTCTTTTGTGCAGTAATAAGGCAGTTTGAAAGAAGATAGTCTCTTTTTGGTAGGTAAATAAGACTACTTTTAAAACAAAATTAAAAAAAAAAAAAATCCTAAGCTTTCAACTTTGTAAATAAGTTACAGCAAGGTCCCATTTTGATTTTGGAAAATGAGTAAGACAGAAGCACTGCCTGAGATCTTGGAAGAGATGTCTTCCAAACACTTAAGGAAAAAATAATTTACAATTAAGAACATAGATGGAATTTTGTGCATTTTAAGGTTTCTTTTATTTAGCAGAAGTATCAGTTTGATCATTTGTGTATTTTTTTCTTCTGAAGCTCATTAGGTCAGAAAGATAAGTAGTATCAGGAATGAAAAGGGAAGATCATTTGACTTGCGTATACTCTTTTGTCGTATGCTGGAATTTGCTGGAGATCCATCTTCCTGCCTGGATTTCTTTAATTCCAGGTGTTTTTTTAGGTGCAGTATGGCAGGCTTGTTTAAGGGGAGGAAGATGAAGCATCACCACTCTGATGGCCTTGTCTGTCTTCAGGTAGAAGGTTCCAGGTTCATTCTAAAACTGGGCAACTCTTCCCTGCTGTGATGGCTGGAATTTGACTGGAACTTGCCAATATAAACCAGGAGCTGTGAGAAAGAGAGACTTGAATTTTTCTTACAGCACAGATACAGGGTTATGAGTGAAACAGCCAGAAATTAGCATAATTAAATAATTCTGATGCTACCTGTAAAGCCAAGAAATCTTATTTGTTTTTATTAAGAAATTTGCCTTCTGTTTGAAACGTGTTGCCATAATGATAATTTGGCAATGGCTTCTGCTCTCTGTTCCAGCAATCAGTAAGTCTAAAAGCTAAAGATAAGTTCTAAAAAGGTACATGTGCAAGGTAATAAACCTTTACTTAGGGAGAACATTCCCAAACTACCTACTAAACCACCTATTTACTTGCAGCTAAATGCTGGAACATCAAATAATCCAATGGAACTTCTAATCTTCTTTGAAATGTTACTGGAGGAGGTGCTTTAGCATAAAGAAATTCATTTGTTGTGCTGGTGTTTCTGATCTTGTACATTAATTTAAATGGAGAAATATAGAAACCTGAATGAAACTTCAGCACAGTTACTCTTCCCATGTCATGGGTGTTATTTAAAGGATAACACAGGATATCTGTGTGCCCAGCTGGGCAATTACTCAGCTGCTTGTTTCATGCCTGGTACTCAGTTCTCCTATAACTATTTGACTTCTCACCACTTATATAGGTCACAGATTTAAAGGAAAAAATAATGTAAAAAATCAATAATAATGAACAAGATGTGTATTAGTGCATGAAAGCCTTGTGTGATGGAAGTGTGTAATTACTGACTAGCTGAGAATCCTGTGATATTTCATTCTTTTTAGAAGTAGGAGTTATATTATGTTGTTCTCATTGAAAATGGTTTTCTGTCTGCACTGTTTAATGCAGTTAGAGCATAAAAGATTGTTTACCAGGCATTTTGTTACCTAGGCTCTCTTCAGTGTATGTATGCAGGTAAACAACTTCAGAAATACAGCAAGGCTGAATTCTTGATCACCTTCATGTCATATGTGTGGATAATAGACATAAAAGTAATCACACAGAAACAAATAAATAACAAAATCTGTTTTCTGATGCTAGTAGTCAGTTGGTGAATGCTGCAAGGAGCTCCTTTTCCCACCCAGAATCTTTGAGCTGAGATTGTCATTCACGTCATTCTTGGATGCAGTTTGCTCACCAATAGTCACTCTCCTTCCATTATACTCCTTATTTTTAGAAGGCTCAAGGAGTTATGTTGTAATTGAATTACTGTAAAGAGTGTTCTGATCCATCATCTAGCACACACTCAGTCCTGGTCAAGTGGCTTTTAATGGAATTAAAAATAACCTCATTAGTACTCGGAAGATCTGTGTTTTCCCCAGAATCATTGTTTAAGGATGGAAAAAACCAACAGCATGTCATAGTGTTGTGTTGTAACACAGCTGAGTGAAAAGGGAAGCACTCAGGATGCTCTGGGTCACAGATGTTTGGCCATTCTAGCCATAAAACAGGTACGGGCTTGTACTTGAGTGTAACTGGTTTTACTTTGTGTGAGGGCTTCATGTACTGTGCTGTGAGCAAAAGCAGACAAAAGCACCTCACTCATCCCTCTCCAGCCCACGGGGATATTGGTAGGGGCAGATCTGCAGTTACATTTGCTTCCAGAAGAAGATGGTAAATTCTGACTCTTGGCTTGGAGGAGATGAAGAGCTCCCCTTGCTGATGACAACACCGCCTTGGGTTGGAAAACTGGTTTTGCCTTGTGACTTAGCTCTTAATCTTATATTTCTAAGGTTTATGTAGACCATAAACCATGCTATAAAAATAGCTTTTGGCCTTTCAACTAATATGCATAAGAAGTCAATTCCGAAGTCCTTAGAATAGTAATTATGGTTGGTTTATGAGCACATGTCTTAAACTGATGGATTTCCCCTGCACCTCTTTATCATAGTATGTACACTGTGCATAGTTCCAAGTTTATTTTAGGCAGTATGTATTTAATTAATGTGGTTGGCTGAACAGAATCAGCCTCTATGCTCCAAGTGATAATTCCTTTTGGAGCCTAAACAGCTATTTGAGATATTGTGTCCTACTTTGTTTTTAACGTGAAACATTCTTAGAGCTTAACAGTGGTGTCAAGCCACTGCTTAGTCTGTTGTTTTCATTCATATGGAGTATAAAAATGGGATATTCCCTTCTGTAACTGCATTGGAACTTGCCTTTTGGGGTGTTTGGTCTCTGCTTTTACGTGGTGCAGACATGCTGGTCCTGTACTTGGATATGCATCTGTTGTAGCACTGAACTGGATTGCACGTGGATTACTTCTTCCTGCTGCAAATGGAGATAAAAGATTTGATCTTCCTCTTCCGACAGCAGCAACAGCTACAATAGTCTGAATGATGGTGAGCAGATTTTAGGAAGAAACTTTTCCCTGTGAGGGTGGTGAGGCCCTGGCACAGGTTGCCCAGAGAAGCTGTGGCTGCCCCATCCCTGGCAGTGTCCAAGGCCAGGCTGGATGGGGCTTGGAGCAACCTGGGGTAGTGGAATGGGTTGTGAGAAGATGATTTTAGGGTCTGTTCCAACTCAAACCACTCTAATTCTTTGATGCAGTGTACCACAGGCACTCCTCTCATGTTTTTCAGGCTTTTGGGTTGGTTTTGGGTGAGGCTTTTTGTAGCTGTGCATTATTGCTGTAACTTTAGAGCACCACCTGTTCTGCTTTATACTTAGGAAGAACTTCCTGAACTCTCTGTTCAGTCTAATTTTTGCTTCTTTTTGGATAGAAAAATGCACAGGGGATGTTTATTTTCCAAATACACAGCTTTGTTTTGGTGAATGAACATCCAGTTCTAAATGGTGCAATGACAATGATCATTTGTGTGGGGAAATGATGGTCTGGGTGTGTTTAACCCTTCAGGTTTCCCTGTGGGGCTTTACACCTCAGACTTGATCTATGCTGAAGCTGCTGCTGTGGGCAAGGGCTTTTCTAGGACATAGGACTCTGCCATGGTAAATACTATTACATTTAAATTATATTTTTGTTTCAGCTATGCAATAATATCCAGTGTATGAAACACTCTTGTATTCAAGTGCCAGGTGTCTTGCCTTTACTGCATTTGTCAAGTAATGTAAACCAACTCCACTTAATTTTGGGTAGGAAACAAGCTTGAAATGGAATAACTTTTCAGTTGGATTGTTACTAGCTTCCTACACTGGCAGAAATAAAATAATTATTTGTCTGTTAATGGCAAACTGTGAAGAAAATGCTGATTCCGATTTTAATGCATTTCCAAAACTTATTTATTAAGAGTTTCATAACAGCATACTTACCTGTATACACTCCTTTTTTATTATGAGTTCTTTTGGAGGTGACTGAACCAATATTTTTGTCCTATATTAAATCCATCTTAAAAATATTTTATGTAGCAAAGAAATAATTTCATGGTGATGCCAGGTCACTTAGTAAAATCTAGCAATTGTTCTCATATGGGGTATTATGTCTCATGCAAACTATGTGCTTTTCTACATCAAATTAATCTCAAGGGCAAGAAGGACAAAAATGACTGGAATAAATAGTTGAGAAGTATGATTTCTATTTACAAATAATAAAAAAGGAATGTCCTTTCTAAAATGTAATTGAGAAAAATTAATAACAAGAGTGTCTGGTTCTATTAATGTTGGTCGTGTTTGATAATTTTGTTCCTCTGCTACACATCAAATATAGATAACTCTTGTTACTCCTAATTCTCATCACAGTTGGACATGGCTTTAAAAAATTTAGCTCCCTCCTCTGAAGATCTGGGCTAATTAAACTTTCATTCATCTTCTGAAACAAAAAAAGTAGCGTTACACTCTGCTCTTGCCTTCTGCAGAGAAGGAACGTGGCACTCCAGGGCTGTTCTGCTGAACATCTGGATTTCCAAAGCCTCTTTCCATCAGTTGCAAAGTTGTTTCAGGTTGTATAATGTGGTTTTTTTTTTGTCCTGCTGAACTCCTGCTCTGGCCATTAGTGGCTCTCCCATTTTCCTGAATGCCTGAAGAACAGAGTTTCTGTCACCAGCACAGTGGAGTGAGGAGATCTTGACTCCTGAAGTAGCACATTCTCCTCATGTTGTGTCAAATCTTTTTGAGGTTTGGTTCATGGTGTGGCTGTGTTTAGGTTTTGGTTATTTTGGGGGTTTTTTGGGTTTTTTTTGGTGTGTGTGGGTCAGCTATTAGATGTTTGTATCAGTTCTAACAGGCTGTTGCTTGTGGTCAGGGAAGGCTTGCTTCTGAAAATGCTGATAGGAGGCTGAGATAAGCTGTGAGTGAGTCACGTTTGATTCCTGTGTAGCACAGCTGTGAAAGTCTTGCCTTGCTTTGTTTCATGTTGGTTTTTTCCCCTTTGTTTCTGAATGCCTCCCATGAATGTTTGAAAAATCTGATTGAACGCTTTGCCAACCACATTGTTGTAGTCCTTTTGCCAGAATTACTAGCTTTCCTGTGATGATCATGTACATACAACATTATTTGGAAACTGCTTACTTGGCCTCTACATCTCTTCCTTGGTGCCTCGCAGACCTGAACCAACACAAAGAACAAGGAGCTACAGTGCTCCTGAAAGAAATTTGGTAAAGGAAAGTAGTACTAACCTAAACTGGTAGATTTTGTGAGCAAAATAGGTCTTTTTGGTGACCTATTAAAGTTAAAGTGCTTCTGCATGGCACTGTTATCCCATTGCCCTGTGTTTTCTTTAGTACAGGGCATACAAAGGGCAAGTCAAAATTAGGCCCTCATAACCAGTTTGTAGAACACTGTTTTGTTTATGGAAATCCAGAGGTTACCTAGTTAAAAGTAGTTTCTGTTGGAAACTCTGATACTGGAAATGGAGAGGAGTCTCAATGCAGGGAGTTGGTGCTGTGGCAGAGGAACAGTCTACAGTATGGAATTATTTAGCTATAATTGATCAGGTGAAAAATGAATTATTTTTAGAGCTTCTGTCAGCAAAGAGGATTCTCAGTCACTGCAGCTGAATTAAATATTGTGTGCAACTAGTGTATTATGTTACAAGGAATGCTGTAGGTTGATACTTTTTTATAAAGTGAATAAAATTTTCATTGTTATAGATGTGTCTCTTCCAGCTGAAGAGATTGCCTGAACTCAGATGTTGTCCAGTTATTATAAACAGCAATGTCTAGTAAAAATGCTTGAATGTGGCTTTTAACTCAAAAAATTAAGATGTTGTTAATGTACTGAGAACTGGCCCATTTTCCCACCATGAAGTAGGATTTTTCACTTAGTATTTGGCTAATCTGAGAAACTATGTAAATGTCCTTTAAAGCTTTCGATAGTTCTAATGCATAACTATGCTAAGTCAACTGAGTTGGTGTGTTCTTAACATAATACTTAAGGATTATGATTAATAACTGAGTGTTCTTTGTGGTTTTTTTCACAAAGCACTAATTTAAAGAATAAGCTTTGCAGATGGCACCCAATGGTGCAACAGGAAAGCAAACAAAGAAGGAATACAAATGCAGACCTTCTAGTGATATTAGATTCTGCCCAGTGGAATTTTAGGTGCCTATATGGCATTTCCATAAGGAAATATTTGCCTGCTTAAGGGCATCATTGAGGCTCTTTGAGGTAATTACTGGTTTGTGCTGGTTTCTTTGGAGGTGGAATTGTCTTGTGTCCTTGTAGGAATTAGCAAAGGGATGAACAAACCAGGCAAATTCATGGTCTGCATGTGTCTTGAGTAACTACAGAAAACTTAGTGAGGATTTTCTTGTTCAGCTCCCAGCTATCCTGGCATGGGTTAAGTACTCCCAAGAGCTGGGCTTTTTGTTCAGGTGATTTCACCACTTGCATTAAGATGTATGAATCATTAAGAAGAAAAGCAGATGTTTTCATTAAATACTATTCAGAGAGGTAGTGCTATCCTGTTGGTTTGTGATGGAGTTTGGTCACTTATGCAGGTCTTGTGCCTACAGTTTGGTTGTTTCTGTGTCTCAGCTGTCCAGTGTTGTTGTGTACCCACCTGCTGTTTGGATGTAGTAGCAAGAGAGTAGTTTTAAATGAGTTTGCATTAGACTTTTTATAGAAACAAGCTGTGCATTTCTTAGCCTCCAAAAGCCTTTTAACATTGTTAGACTTGGTCATTTTCAAAGAAGGTTAAAATATTCTATTTGGCCTCTTTGTTATATTTGCAGTTTCATTGATCGTTGAGTGTTAGTTTCAGGCAATATTTACACTTTGCTATTGACTGTTTTGTAAGTTTTGTGTGTAGGTGGAATCCATTTGCCCCAGGGGAGGAAGCTATCCTAACTAAGGCTTTAATTAGCTGTTTCTTGGTTTTTACTGAAATTCTGGAAATTGAAAGTGTGAGAGCTCATCAGAACTGGTGTAATTTGGATGGGATCTGAGACAGTGTTAACTAAAATTGCCTCCAAATCCCAGCACAGGAAGGACAGGGAGCTGCTGCAGCCAGGCCACAGCAGGGACACCAAGGGCAGCAGAGGGATGGAGCAGCTCTGCTGGGAGGAAAGGCTGAGGGAACAATTGGGATTGTTCAGCCTGGGGAAGAGAAGGCTTTGGGATGAGCTCACTGTGGCCTTGCAGTGCCTGAAGGGAACCCACAGGAAAGATGGAGACTCTTGACAAGGGTCTGCAGTGACAGGACAAGGGGAAATGGCTTCACAGTGACAGAGAGCAGGTTTAGATTGGATATGAAGCAGAAATTGTTCCCTGTGAGGGTGGTGAGGCCCTGGCAGAGGTTGCTCTAATGTGTTTGCAGCTCTTTGGCTTTGGGCTGCACAAGTTTGGAACTCCCACATGGTGTTACACTGCATGGGACCTTTCCAAAGGGAATTTGGTGGGGTTTGCTGACCACTGCCCTCAATCAAAAGAGAGACAGTGCCACAGAAGTGTGAAAAGAGTGTAACAGATGCAATGGACTTTATTGCTGCTTTTCTTGATCTTGATTCTTTTCCTGTTTTTTCTGCTGATGGCAGCAGATCTCAGTCCCGCTTTTGAACCCTGAAGAAATTTTTCCATTTCTTCAGGCTTAAGTTGGGCACATAATTTTGGGTAATGAGTCTGACAGTCCCCTAACAAAACCAAGCAAACAAAAAAAAGTAAATAAGCTACTGGTTGTTCAACTGTAGGGAAGAGCCTTTGAATAAAAGTGTTGTCTTCTGCCTCGGTCTGACTCTGGGGTTAATGTGAGGACTTCATTAGTCAATTAGGAAAATTTAAAAAATAAAGTATTTCCTGCTTTGAAGAGCTTGTGAAGAAAAAGCTTTGGGGATATGAAGATTTTCTCTCATTCCACTGTTCCAGTACTTGGAGAGTCTGGTTATCTAGAATCACAGACTGATTTGGGTTGGAAGGAGCTTAAAAATCATCTTGGTCTACAGCAGGCCACAGGCAGGGATGCCACTAAGCTTTATTATGTTTGTTTTCACTTTGCTATATTTTTTAACCAGCCCATTATCTTCTTGGTTGTGACAAGCCCTTATGTGGTTACTTTCCTTTTTTTATTTGACCTAGTAGACTTGAGCGGTCATCTATTAAAGCAGCTTTTCCTTGTCTCCCATTCCATACCTTGCATCTCACCCCCAAAAATCTTTCAGAGAGTTCAAGTACTGACTGATAGGGAGGGGTCATGTTTGTATAAGAAGACTTGGGTTTAATGTTTACATTAGAATTAATTATTTACCTTTAGCAACCCCATTGGTGTGAGATGTGAGGAGCTGGATTTTAACAGTGACAGCATCAGCCTGTGCCATGAACTGAGTCATAGAACAGGACAGTAAAGTGTTGCTTTTTTCTTGGTTATTAGTGACTTCTTAAGTGTTGAGTTGTGTTGCCAATGACAAAAATGAAGTTTTGTAGCAGATGAATCAAGAACTTATGTACCTTTATACTATCAAATAAATAAATAAATTTCAGAGACTTTAATGCATAAACTGCATTTCCTGGTAGCTGATGATGTTTTGGCCCTTTTATCTCCCAAGTGCTAATTAACTACCAGTAAGTGTCCAACTAGAGATTGTAATTAGTTCTGAAACTGCTGTGCCTTGATCACTTTCTGCAGGGTTTCTCCTAAGTTAAAGTCTCAAGAGAGACAAATGCCGTGGCTTTTCTTCCTACTGTTTGGGGAGGAGGCAGTGGATTGCAATAATGAAATTAACTTTTCTCTCTCTCACATTTGCCTTACACTTGCACCTGTGTGAGGTCCAAGTGTACTTGGAATTTGTTGTACAGAGGGTTGATTAAATTTCCTTGGACAGAGTGCAGTAAATCCAGCAAAAATCAGCTTCGTGTTTGTCTTCCATTGACTCACGGGTAATTGCAAGGAAAGAAAAAGGAAGTTTGGCATCTTGTGACTACATGATGAAGTGAGAGATTAAAGCTCCACATGAAAAGAAATCTGTGATTATATAACAGCAGTAGCTGCTGTAAGATGTTTATTTATTTGGTTAGTAACTAAGAAATGGTGTATTATAATCCCCATAATATTTCCTCACACACTCTGGGAGGGGAACACAGTGGCACAGGACAGAGGCGTTGGATGAAGGACTGATGGAGAGTAGTCATCTTCCCCAAGGACAAATGCTCGTGGAGGAAGCTGGAAATCTGCAGGCTTTCAGGCCTGGCTTTGCTCTCTGCAGGTGCCATCTGTGACTGTTTTTTACAGCCATGAAACACGTAACAGCTGCACACTTCACTATTTTACCTCTTATTAGCCAGTGTGTGCTTTCAGTTAAAGATATTGAAGTTCATTAGATGGAAGCTATTTGCAGGCACAAGTTACCTGGAAGAAATTATTGCTTAACAAACCTACTGTATTATTCTTATACTGAAATAGAGTTACTTTGTGGGTTCAAGATAAACAAGAAAATGACATGTTGTTGTCCAATTTTCCATATTTTACATACATTAATGAAGTTTTTTTCAAGACATCATCTCATGTAAAGATCTCTTAATGTATTGATGATGAATATGAAGTCTCTTTGGCCCTTGAGCACTTCAACTTTGCCTTGTGTACCAAGGTGAGGTGGGGGTCTCATGAGTGAAAGTGATTTGTCCTGGTGATGTCCTTTCCTTGTGGATGATCCACTGGCATGTCCAGGGAGGAATTCACTGGCTCCTTTGATCCTCTCAGCAGTGGTTTCATTGGCTCATGCATATATATATATTGCTGGACCCTTTGTGAGCTTCTGGCTCTTACAAATGTGGATTTGATTCCTGCCCCAGTTCATTCAGAACTGGGGGGGTTCCATGTGGGCCAGGTAGAAATGGAGCAGGCAGGAAGAATGGTACAGTTCAGAATTTCCTGCTTTCCATGGAGCTGTGTGCTTTGGAAACAGGCAAAAGATGAGTTTGTGAAATCAAATGGAAGGCTGCAGCAGTGCACTTGCCTGCGTGGTGGCAGTCACAAAAGACAGCACTGCAGACCTTTGGAACAGGGGCTGGATTTCTGTGGCCTGCCAGGTTTTGCTGCTGAGAGCACTGTCTTAACTGCTTTGCTTTGTCCTGTGCAATTCTAAGAAGTCTGGAATCGGGGTTGTTAGCAGTGGCTTATGACTCCTTGCCAAGAAAAGAGTAATTGAAGTTAACTTTTAAACCCTCTGGAAAATCTCTGGTTTAGGCAAGAGCTGTCTTGTATTGAAAGGGTTATTTGGAAATCCAGAGTGATGTCGAATATACTGCTGATGTTACAGACAAGACTGACTTGACACTGGGTATTTTTGCTGGCTTGGGTTAATTCTAAACTGAACCAGTTTGAATTTACAAACAGTGACTGTTTAATCCTGATATCTTAATTATTAATGATTTTATGATATCTCAATTATATATGCTCCTGATGTGGGCTCTGCAAACTAGCCTACCTTGGTGCTCATACAAAACCAGGCCAAATCATCACACAAAGGGATGCTGTGTAAACAACCCAGAGAAGTAGAAAAGAAGGGCTTTCACTTGCAAAGATAGCAGCAGTCTTTCATTATTTTCAAAAATAGAACAGGCTCTCAAAAATTGACTATAGATTCTTATTATGATGTGGAAATGGAAATTGTCTGGCAGTACCTAGAAAGTGGAGCATTGTTTACTTAGCAATTGCAATATCAACTGTGAGCAAACTGGAGGGGCTGATGGTTTCTGGTTGTACTGCAGTCACAGGCTGCATGGTGAGCCACTGCTTTGCCACCAGCATAGTGTGGCAGGGACACCTGCTCAGTGGTAAAGGAATCATAAAATCTGAAGGGACTTTAAAGCTCATGTTGTTCCAACCCCCTGCCATAGGGAGGGACACCTTCCACTATCCCAGGTTTCTCAGAGCCCCATCCAGCCTGGCCTTGGACACTTCCAGGGATGGAGCAGCCACAGCTCCTCTGGAAAGGGAGATTTTGGATCATTTTTCATTAGCTCTACATGGTTTTAACTACACAAATGGAAATAAACCAGACTCTTATTCCACTGTGTTTTTTTCAGTTACTGTCAAATAGACTTACCCTCAAGGAAAGAAATGAAAGCAAATGCCACGTCATTGTACTTCTATTTTTATGTGCTACCCCTTCTATGTTACCTAAATACCTGGATGACTTGCCCAACTATACTTTTTCAGAGATGTGCATGCTTAATGACATACATGTTTTAACTTGAATTGTTCCTTTAAAATGGCTTCCTGTAGCTCTATTAATTAATAGTATTAACTAGTATTAATAACAAGAGCCAACCTCCAACCCGAACAGGTCAGTGGGTGTGTGAATAACCAGGCCTAATCCTGATTTCTGCTAAATGCTGCTTGACTGTATTAGTCTCTTGCTCTTTTTCTTTAAATATGCTTACTCATACCTGCTTTTTTGAGAACCAGTGCAAAAAACACGTAGTCATAGGTAGGTATGGCAGGAGTTTGCTGTGTTTGAAGAATTAGTAGTCAAGTGTGAAATTGTGCAGGTGAGGCAGGAATGTAAAGTGAGGAAGCTGCTCTCTTTAAATCAAAGGGCAGACTTGGGTTGACTGTGAGTGAAAAAGAAGTTTTCAGCAACAAAGCAAATTCTTGCCATGACTTTCTGTGTTGTTCTGTTGAATAATTACCTTGTGAAGTGAGCCAGACTGCTTGGAACCACAGTGGTGTGGCCAGAGCAGTGTTTTGGGAGGGAGTCCTCTGATCAGCAGCTTGTTGGAACCATTGTGCTTCCAGGGCTGCTGAAGGAAGCAGAGGAAAACCTCCTGTCAGTGAGTGTGAAACCTCAGTGCCTCCTGTGTTGAAAAAAATGAAGTCTTCTAGCTGAGAAAAAGAGAAGCTCCTGGTTCCTGTGCAATTCCTCTGGTGTTTTCCAGGCGTAGCTGTGGGGATAAAGGACTAGAGTAGGACGTGCAGGTGAGTCTGTGGGTGAGCTGTGATGGTTCCCTGCTGTATAAGACCCCCTTTTCATCCTGGAGTAATGGTTCCATGGGCTTTAATCACAGGGGTTGCAAAACAAAGTGTTAGTTCGGAGGAAGAGAAAGCAACGTGCTCTACCTGTGAGTATTCTGCTCTCATGTCCTCTGAGCTCATGTGCCAGGGCTCCCCTAGCTGTGTCATTTAAACAAAAAGAAAATAAATTACTTCAAGTGTTTTTCTTCTTTCTCTTTTCTCAACAACTGGAACTCTAAAGGCTTGGAAATGTATTAAATTAATTCAGTCCTCTTGTTCCTGGAAAGCAAATGCCCTTCACGTATTTGCAAGGAGACAAATGACAGGCAGAACTCTGGAGATCTCAGTCAAGACTTTTCCTTTTATAACAAGCTGCTTTATGGTTTTAATTTCACTCTTCTTGGTTCATGTGTCATGTTTTTTTGTAGCACTTGCTTTTCAACACCACAGAGCTTAAACTGGGATACAGTGTTTTGAACAAATAAGAAATAAGGAGTAGTTTAAGGCTGAATTTGAAGATAAGCATTTTTTCTTCTCTTCCTGAGAAGAGCTAAATAACAGAGCAGTAACAAAGAAGCACCTTCTTTTCTGGGATGTAAATGGTGTTGCCTCTGCTAACACAGGGTGTGGGACTTAATGGTGCAGTGAAGTCTGGGCTGGACAGGTCCTCTCAATTCTTTTTCAGGTGGTGGGTTGCTCAGGGAAGAGAGGCAATAAATTTTTTTTTCATCTTGTTATGACTGGCCACCTTCAACAGTCAAGTGAGGACATGAATAAATGGCTGCACTGACTCTTCATGTCAGTGAAGACATGAAGAGCTTGGTGTTCTTTATATTCTCCTAGTAACATGTCTTGCTTCCAGTTTGGATCAGTTTTGTCCCCACAGGTAAGAGCAGTAGCCAAAGCAGGGTGATCAGATCCTGTTAATTTGGGAGCACCTGCTGTTCATTATGAGTAGGGTCAGAAAGGACAGAAGAGTGAGCTGGCAGGAGGGAGAACTGCCTTCTCCTCCTCACTGGTGTGTCGCTACATTTTCTTGTCAGCATTTCTGTATTCTGTTTTCGCACCTGATACAAAGACACATCTGGCACCTGCAGAGCTCCATACCACAGGCTTGTAAATGAGACTCCAGGCCAGGATGCTGCCTGCACTTACTGACTTGTGACAGGCAAGCTCTCTTCTTGCTAGAAGCCAAACACCAATCCCAAGTTTATTTTTACATCGGTTATTATATAGCTGCTGAAGGATGACTTCTGATTGCCAGTGATGAGAAGATAATTGGGACCATCTGCCCCAGATGTGGTAAAAGGCCTCCCTAGCTGGCAGCACCCCATCCTCCTCACCACCCTGTCCAAAACAAACACACCTTTCATCACTACCTCCAGGCATTCACAAATCCATCTGTACTTTGGATATGATACTGTTTCTTTCTAGGCTGTGGCCTCAAGGCTAGTAATTCATAGTGGTGTAGGCTCCAGCTGATACCTGCAGTCTTTCAGAGTTGTCCTTGCCTTGATAGGAACAGAAGCTAACATCTTGCATCTCCCATTACCCACAAGAACTGACTGAAATGTTCTGACCTTGTTAACATTACAGATGTGTCTCTGTGGAGATAAGGACTCAAACTTTCTAAGCTATTCTTTCTGTATGTTTTTTTCTTCCTTGTGGCCAATTGTTACTTAATTCAACAGACAGGGATGTAATTTCAAAGATTTCCTGCTTTTAATCAAGAATGCTGTTTTCCTATATTTAAAAAAACCTCAAACACCACCTTCCCCCGCTAGCCCCCCAAAAGAAACACTCCAAGTTTTGAAAAGTGAACTTCACACCTTTTTTAATGCTCTTTCTCTGTAAGGTCTTTGTCAGTATGATAAACTGCTTTGTGTTTCCTGAACTTCATTTAAACAGAGGGTTGTTTTTGTTCACATGAATTGAGGAACAGTTTTGATCATTCAGTAAGCTGTAGACCACCTGTGAAGAAAATAAAACATGATTTAAGGTAAAAAGATTTGTTACCATGCCAATCTTGTTTCCCTTCCATGTGAGTGGAAGGGTCACAGTTGCTTTAGAAGTATGTGACTGAAAGGGACCACCTGAGTTGGAAAGTTATTTCTGGTTCTTCCCAATCCTCCTCTTGCACTGCAGACTATTGACTAATAAAAGTTCAGTCAAAGAAGTTTTGGGAAAAGCCTCCATGGGAACAGATCATCAAAACAGGCAGTTTGCATTTACAGCAGTCCCTCAAGTGTATGTTTAGTTTGGTGAAAGAATGAGCCTGGTTAGGTTTGGGTTTAGTGTTCTTCTCCCTTCTTTCAGAGGAGTAGATCTTTCCACCTGCTGGAAAGGGAGTTTCCCACCCACAGGAGGTAGAAATCTTACTGCTCTCTGTATTTCCACCCTCCCACTGAGTTCCCTGCATGTGCAGTGTGTATTTCCTCCTGATCTGAGATGCACATTGTCACCAGCACCGTTTCACCAGTGTGGAGGTGCCAAAACAGATGGATTGTATAGCAGGTTGGTCATCTTACCATTCACCTTAAAAAGAAACCTGACCTCTGGGGAAGTCCTTTTTTGTGGTATCTCTTAAAAGAAGCTCTTCCTCTGAGCTACTTGTGGCATTTGCATCTCCTCAGAGCCTTGCGGGAATAGACTTTTAATGTCTCTTATTTTACCTACTTCTGTTAATTATGTTTTCTTTGTAACTTTTGGTTTTTTGAGACAGTATGCCAGCAAATTTAGGCAGCAATTTATCTTGTATCCTTTCTAAGTTTCTATTAGGCTGGACTACTTTCTTGTTGGTTTGACTGATTTGTCTCTATTCCTGTATATCTTTGCATTTTCTGTGAGGATCTCCTTCTACAAGTACAAACTGGAACTGGGGTTGCAGTGTGAGAACAAAGACCACTTTAGTATTTGCCTTGGGACTTTCATGAAATAAAATACATAAAACATCTCCATTAAAATGTCTGGATTGATGAAGAGAAGGGGGGAAAAAAGCGCCTTTTCCTCCAGCAGTGGCTTGATTAATGGATTTATTGTTTGTACAGATTTTGTCAGGAAGCCATATGGCTTGAGGAAAACAAAGAGGAAGTGGCTGATGTTGGGAATCTGGTTTAATAGGGGTCCCTAAGGACAGAATGTGGCTCTTATCCTTACCTCCTTCCCACTCAGTTTGCAGAGTGGTCTGAGAAGAGCTTTAGGGTTTCAGTAGAGCTGCAGATAATGGAGCTCTGTTGAAGTGGAAGTTTCGGTCCCTGCTGCTGTAGATCAGCACCACGGCCACTCCATTCTCAGGTTCAGAATCCACTATTCTTTGCCTTTTGTATGAAGTGTCCTGGAGTAATTAACAAACAATAGTAATTGAAATGTTTACTGTCTGTGTATTGGCAGTTGATCAGTTTGCAGTAGATAAAGATAACTTTTAGCATCTCAAAGCTGAGTTTTCATAGTTTAGGATGAGATTATTTCTCTCTTCTCTCCCTCCCCCAGCAAAATTCAAGCATCTGTGCCTCTGGATTAACTAATTCACCATCTGTATCCTAAAACCAGATTTATTTTCCTAATCTAACATGTGTAAGTGGGGATTGGTAAGTAACTGGGGTTCAAGCACTGGTGATTTAACCTGATGTGGTGGGTTAGATGAATGTTCTGCATTTTCTATGACTGTTTGACCCTACTTAGTACTATGTGGTGAATAAACCTGAGTGGAGAACTTAAAGGAATGTTCTCTAATGGAACTGCAATCAAATACATTATAGAGATTTAACAAGCATATCTTCCTTCTGTTAAATTACAGCTTCTCAGCTGAGAGACATAAACTCACCAAAAATTATTCTGTTCATTTCAGGTCTAGAGTAAAAGGCCTATGTGAACCGTTAGTAAATGTTAGTGGGTCTGCAGAGTGGAAAGCACAAAACATCACAAAAACATATTCTGGCAAACCAGGAATTTAATTAATACTGGTTTATGGATGAAAGCTGCATATTCAGTTAGTCATGGTGAAAATTATGTGTGCCTGAGACTTTTGGAGCTCCTGAATGTGCTATTGTGGAGTTTTAGGCTGTAGTGAGAGAAGCAATTACTCCTATAGGGCTTTGATGCATCATGTGCATGGTCCAGTATTTTACAGACCTCCCTTCTTTCCAGATATTTTATAGGTTTTTGTTGTTTTTCTGAACTCTTATGATGTTCTTATGCTGGAGTTGGTACTTCTTACATCTATCCATTGGAATGATGTTAGGAGACAAACATTTTGTCTGGGCAAAATTCATTGTCTGACAAGAGTAGTAGAAGAGATGCTGAAATACCAGTGGAAAGTTTTTCTGATGTAGAGCTGTTTTTCCCTGCTGCACTCTATAAAGTTGCCATGTAGAGTTACACAAAAAATATATGTTCCTTTAAAATATTATCCAGAAAATCTTTGGTTGTGAAGTCTTAAAAATAACCACATCTCGCATGTTCTCCTTGGCTGTGCCATAATATTAGGCAATGTCTGTCACAATGATGCTGTTAAACATTGTTGTAGTATGCATCCCTTCCAAGCTGATTATTAGTCTTAATCAGCAGTTTGGGATTTGTTACCTTTTGCCCAGTTTGTTTGGCTGTTTGTGCATGCATTGCTCGTGATTCACTGCTGTGAGGGAGTCAGGGTGTGCAGCTCCAGAGCACTTGGAGGGTTTTACATCTGGAAGCGCTCCAGTCTGAGGATTATTTTCCTTAAAAAGAAAATTGGGAAAGAAGATTATTTCACAATCTCCTATATTTACAATTTACCAGTGGTAGATGCTTGTGACTACCTAATACAGTGTTTAGGGGATTTTGGGTTTTTTTTTCTAATGTTCTGGAAAGCTGTTGAAATGTTGTTTACCACATTTAATTATTTATAGCAGGAACATGTCACATCAGGTATAAGAACCAGCAAATTAAGAGCAGTATTCCACTTCTCTTTTGAACTGACTTTTGAAAAATAGAATACTGCTTGTGTATACCAGGCAGTTGTAGATCTATAGGTGCCAGGTGAACATTTGTGTTCTTCCAAAACATTAAAGGAAGGAGGGGGAATAGGAGTTAATCCTCAAGAAGGTTGTTTCACTTATGTATAGCAATATTCCTCCTTTTTTCCTTCTAGAAACTGCCCTTGTAAGCAGATTATACGCTGATGCTTGGAGCAGCAAGTCGAGCATAAGCAGACCTCTGTCTTCATCTGCAGGTAAGAATTCAGCACCAAAACCCTCCAAGAGAGAGTTTGCCTGCTTCCTTCTGAAAGTACTTGCACATAGAGCATTCTGAAAACTCTCATGCCTAAAGAATTACAGAATGGCCTGGGATGGAAGGGACCTTAAAGATGATCTCCTTCCACCCCACAGCTATGAGCAGGGACACCTTCTGCTATCCCAGGTTGCTCAGAGCCCTATCCAACATGGCCCTGAACACTTCCAGGGATGGGACAACTTCGTAAGTTCATCATTCCCCCTTTCTTCCTGTGACTAGAAATCTGTGCAAGATCCCAGTCCCCCTGCTCTATACAATGTTTTCTCTAAACAGTTGTGTTCTGGGCAGACCTGCCATGGCCCTGCAGAATTTCTGTCTCCTGAATGGTATCATCTCCATGGATATGCATCTTCCTGCTGTATAAGAGGGAGGCCCACAGCTAACTTGTCACTGGGGAGTGTGGAATGAGAGGAAGCTTTTGTCCTTGGCTCCTCTGCTTGTCAGATGATCCTGGGCAGCAGATCTTCACTTGAGAAGGAATATCTTCACCAAAAGGCTTGTCAAGGAATGGGCTCCTCAGGAAGGAGCAGTCACCATCCTTGCAGGTGCTCAAGCAATAACTGGTGCTTCTTCTTTGGTTTGGGTGACAAGATGGTGTTTGGTCAAAGTTTGGACTCCATGATATCGGAGATCTTTTTCAACCTTAATGATTCCGTGGCTCACTGTAAGGAGTTGTCCCCAGCTTAGCCACTCAAACATTGCCAAAAACCAAAAAAAGTTGTCAGGAAAAGTAAATAGTAGCAGGTAGTGTTTTTCCTGACATGATGAATCCTTGATACAGGAAAAATATCAGAACTTAGACTAAAACATATACTTTCAGATTACGCGTTGGTTTATTTTTCGTATTGGTTTGATTTTTTCAGTCCCCTGTTTCATGATGAGGCTGGTGAAGCAAGTGAGAAATACTGAGAATGCAGCTTCTTCTCTTGCTTGTCACCATTTACAGGCATTGTTTAACACTGATTTGCCTTTTGTGCACACATCAGCTTCTCTGTGATAGACTTCCATAGCAATCACACACCTTTTTCATTTCTGTGTGTATATTGCCATTTTACCACTCCTTCTATTGCAAATGCAGCATTTATAGCAGTATTCTGTTGATAACTGAAGCAGCTGAGGCACCAACAGAGCTAAATGAATTAAAATGCTTTGTTCATTTGCCACAATGATAGCTTGTCACATGCTCTGTGTATCAGAGGTACAGATAAGGATAAAGGTACAACAGCTTTATCTTACTACAGGAAAAGCTGAAGGAAAGCAGCATAGGATGGATACTTCCATTATCCTTAATACAGTGTAGAACTAGTAGAAATATCAATGCACATATATAAAATGCACTCTCTGTGGTGAAGAGGAGCTTTGCTGAAGGGTGGTACATGTGTGTGGATGCATCTGTCCATATGTACAGCACCCAAAATGCTGTGTTGCTAGAGTCTGGCTTCAGAATTGCCATAAGTTGCCTCATATTTGAGAAGTGTTTTGGGTTATTCATTAAAGTACTTTCAGCCCCACATTCTAGGCACCTTATGTGTCTCTTTAATGCACATCAGTGGATTGTTTCTAAAGCAAATATTTCCAGAGCATTAATTACTACCTTCAGCCAACAACATCATCTTGCTAAAGGGGTGTGATGGTTTCTGTGGGTCTGGTACCAGCCATGGGGACAGTCCTGCTGAAGCAGCACACAGAATTTAGACAGACACTGCTGCCTTATTTTTCCCAGGTGACACTTAGCCAGAGCATATATACATATGTATGTTAACCTGAAGCTCCAGGAAGCTTGGAATGTAGTGGTGTTGAGCCAGGTTTTCTTCTGCCAGGTTAAAATATTTAAGAATTTGTTGTTGACTCTATTTGAATAAATTCCTTTCAGTGGAGCGAGTTTGTGGCTGGCTGCCAGGTGACTTTAGTGTCACTCCTTTATTTGTCACTTTGAAACAAGTCATGTGAGTTACTGTCTCTGAATGATTTTATTGTATGAGAGCAGAAGGTATTTGCCTGCTGGAAATTCATCAGGATGGTGCCTGCCCATCCTCATACAGGGAGAGTTACTTATTTACCTTCACTTGTTTTGAACAAACCAGTTTGTTTTTTTTGCCTCAAGCATCACTAATGTAATTTGTTGTTGTTACGTGACTTTATTTTGCTGTCTGTTTGGGTCAGTCTGTAGTATGTGTTTTATTAAAACTTCTTTTTCCCCAGCTGAAATCATGGAGTAATAATAGATTTTTTACTTTTAAGGAGAGGAAAAAAAAAAAAAAATCAATTCACTTTTAGTCAGTGTTAATCAATAAATAGAATAATGAAAAAAGGAACAGAATTTATTCACTCTGGTAGCACAAGTGGACAGCAAATCAGAGGATTAACTTAGTGAAATACTTTTCTTTCAATACTTAAACTTTAAACATGAAAAGGAGACAAAAATAGACATAACTTTTTCTTTGAAGTTCAGAGTAGGTCTAACAATGCTTTAAATTGAATTAACTCGCACAAAGTCTTAAATACAGTTGACAAAAATTGTTTTGAGACCCACTTCAGAGGCTTTCACTCATGGGATGCCACTTCATGTTTTTCTGCATAGTGATACTGCATTTTCTGGGATTTTGGATAAGTGACAAAACCAGACTTTGTTGGTTTGTGAGCACTGAGATGTGATTAGTATCTGCCAGCTGTTTTGTGACCTGTGTTTGTCATGATTTAGATCCCTTTGATACTTCTTCTGGCTGGGCAAAAAAACCTGTGTGCTCCCTTCCAGAACCATAGAAGCAGAGTGCAATTCCCTTTTCATCTGAGTGCCCCAGCTCATGAATCAGAAAATGCTCCATTCCTGGAGCTCCTGATTTCCTGCCCTTCACCTTCCATTGGTATCCACTAAAAGGCATTAATAGGTGGGAGAAGTTCCTGGGTGTTCCCTGTGAGGATCTCTGGCTCAGGGAGAGTTTTGCTCTGACGTGCTGGTGAGCTCTGGTTGAGGTGAGGAATAATTTCAAGGGAAAAGCATTGCCTCTCAGGTTCTCATTGTGTCTCCTGCCTGTCTCAGCTTTGCTGGGTGCACACCTTTCTCCTTCTGCCTGGGCACTGAGTCACTGCAGGAAAAAAAACCAAGATTTCTTTGACAGTGGTCTCACTGGGATCCTTGAGTTTTGCTGCATCCCTTGCATTGCAAGAGATACTTTTTATCTCTTGTCTCTCTTCCTCACTCCAGAGCTGCACACTACACAAAGTGCTTCTTGTTTCCTTGCTGTCTGTGTTGCACTTGTTCAGACGGGTGGGGCAGCTGAAATTGAAGATACCATGGCATGTGCATCCATTTCTTTCCTCTTCCTCACTTGGTCATATTTTTATTATGTGCAGCTTCTTGCTTCCTCATTTAAGGCTTCTTTTCCTTTACTTTATAGTCCTGTGTAAATCTGTCCTTACATGAAAATCGGATCTTACATCCACATTTGAATGGTTTCTTTGTATTTGGAGCAGCAATGCTTCTCGTATTTGAAATGCATTTCAAGTTGAATACTTTGAAAGTGTTTATGAAGAAATACAGTGGTGCAATAGTTGGGGGAAAAAAATTTTCTTCCAGTGGTTTTTCAGAGTTGGGATTCATCTTGTGTTTGCCAGCTGAGGGCAAACTGGAAACGGAATGTAAGTGGAGACAGGGCGTCTGGAAAGGAGAGAAGTATTGATAATAAATGGCAAGGGGGGGGATGGTGTGTGGAAATGCCACTTAGATGAAGAGATGGTAGTCCCTGGCTTTTCTGCTTCAAAAATATTTGATTCTTGAGACATAGGTTGCTGCATTCAAGCCTTGGCTGCTGCAGGCAAACCATTTCCTCCTTTTTATTCATTAATTTATTAAGCTTTGGCAAGGTTTGCATCTTCTTACTTGCTGTAGAACAGTGGAAAAAACAGAATTATGCAATTCCTGTGGACTCTAAAGTTAAAATAACTTAGTTTGTGTTTTATTAATTTATCAATCACTAGGGAATTCTGCAATATTCTTATATTTGTAGTAGCAAAATGTGGAAGATCTCACCTCATGGGTGTTTAATGATTCACTGTCATTAAACATTTGAGAGGAAAAATGTGCTCATTACCCAATTCAAAAGTTTTCCCACTTTATTTACTGCTGTGTAAACATCAAACTGTAGTTTTTCCCAGCCTGGAACTGCAAAGATAGTATTGTTTTTTGCACTAATTGCAATGCATATTAGTCATTTCTCTGTCTGGCAGGAAAGAAACTCAGCTTTTTGGAGGCATGTCATTCTGATACAATCTCTTCTCTTTGTTCCATGTAGGTTTGGCAGTTCTGTAGACTGCTTCCTACAAAGGACAGTTGCACAATGTTTAAATATGAGAATTTCTGGGCTTTAAAGAAATAAAGTTTTGAATTGTATTTGTTAAGGAAACATGGTTTAGTATTTGATATCTTGGAGTGAGGAAGAAAAAATAGCAGCTAAACAAAGTGTAATGTATCTCATTTGTCAAATTGCAAAAATCTTACAAATACCTGCAAGTTAATATTCAAGTCATTCATAACTAAATAGGAAGAGAAATGTGAATGTCTGGCTTACCTCACTCTCTAAGTCTGGCTTTGTACTTTTATAAATAAGAATTTTATAATGAATAATTTAGGGTTTCTTTCATACAACTTTTTCTAGGTCTGAGGAGACTCATGTAGTTGGATTTTAATATAATGTTATGTTTTGGATGTTTTTATGATTTAAAACATATTGTTAGTGCTTTAAATTTTGCACAGTTTTAAATGTTTATTTGCTTACTGTCTTATGATTAGCACAAACTTTGTGTGGGCAGTTCCCCTTGAGTTCTTTCTAGTATTTAGATTGCTTGCTAGGTAACTGTGCTTAATAAGCCATTCTGGCCTCCTGATGTTACCCGGTATTGTACATTTCCATAGCTGCATATCAGTAAAGATTAGAAATCCCAGCAACCACTTTTTACTTGAAAGAAAACCGGCCAGGCTGTTTTTGTTAAGCTCCCTCACACAGTTCTAAATCCTTAACCCTGTCTGTTAACTTGCTCAGTGCTACCAGTGGCTCTCCAGACTGCACAGCCTCTCCTCTGTTTCTGTGGAGAAACAGAATCCACAGTCGCTGGGCTGTTTTCAAATAAGAAAGACCAGGGGAAATGAAAAATGTCCTAATCAGATCTCTTGTTTTTGGTTTGGGGCTTTTTTTTTCTGCTTCCAAAGAGAAATGCAAGCTGGGCTTTGTCCTTCATAAGCAGTGTGATGATAACCCAGAGAGTTCATCACAACAATTCATGCAGCAGTGCTGAGATGCTGTTTTGTTTAACTTGGGCTCTATGTCAGGGAGGCTTCAGGAAGAATTTCTTCATGGGTGATTAGGGTGGTTAGGCATTGGAAGGGACTGCCCAGGGAGGTGGCAGAGTCACCATCTCTGGAGATCTATAATGAAAATTGGATGTGGCACCTAGTTCAGAAGGTGGTGATTGGTCAAAGGTTGGACTCAATGATCTTGGAGATCTTTTCCAATGTTAATAATTCTGTGCTCTTCAGTACCAGTGTCTGGCACCCCAGACATCTCACAAGTTCAGAAAAAATGGTGAAGACCCACCATGATAGGAGGAATAATGATACAATTCCTTCTGGAGGGGGTGAGTGCACTTCCAGAAGGTCTTGATTATGTTGCCCATCTTCTGGGTGCTATTCAGGAGCTCTTTAAAGCAAAACTGTGCTTGTCTTGGCCTCTCTGAAAGGCAGCAGAACCCCCAAAGAGAAGGTGCACCCTGCCCAAGCTGTAGAGGTGAATAGAGTAAGCTCAGTCAGACTGAAAAGCAGTAGGGTCTCACCTGCAGAGCCTGATTGTGATTTGCATTGTGATTTGGTAGGTGCTGTGCAGTTAAAGAATGGAGTGAAGGAGGATAAAGAGATTTAACCAGTAGCTTGGTGAGTTGCACTTCCATGTGCATGTCTGAGGTGACTGGCGAGTGAGTCATGAAGCGTTCACTGGGTAAACTGAGCAAGTGAATAAGAAGGGCAGAGATCAGTGTGGAAGGACTTCCTGAAAATCAGTGGATCAAGTGAAGAAAGGGGAGAGCTGCTTTGCCCTGCCTGCATTTGGCAAGTCTGCTGACTCCAGAATTCTGTGCTGACATCATTGTGCTGGGCAGATGGACACAATGGGATTGCTGAGGGTGCAGTGAGGAGGAAGATGTAGCCATTAGAGCTGAGATGAAAGCCTGTGACTGCATGGCCAGCAGTGAAAGGCTCTGTCTCAGAAAGTGCAAAATGTAGATGCTGAAAGTAGTCTGAAAATACAGGGGGGAGTTAATACATTGAAAGTTGTGCTGGTTTAAAAATTGTTGCCACAGAGAAAGAAGGCAGGAGCAGGAAAATGAAAACTTTTTTTCACCCCGCTTGCCATATTTAATTTGACCTAATATCTATTTTCTATTGGCATTGCTGGCTGTGACTTCTGTTAATTGCTGTCAGTATTTTGGCAGAGAATCATGTTTTTCCTGAAGAGCTCTTTGCTGGGTCTTTCTATGAATGTGATACGTGATCTTTATAAACCTTCAAAGGGGAAGTTTATTTATTATGACGTTCAAATCTGCACTTCTCACTTCTCCCAGTGAGTTTTAGAGTTTAGGTGAGTTTCAACAAAACTTTTAGAGAATTAGTAGTTTAGAAAGTATGAAGTTTGTAACAGTTTCCCTAAAATTAGCTGAATAGAGAACTTAAGTATCCTCACCTCCTGAAGTAGAATTTGGTTCCACATCCATTCTGTGCAGTGTGGCCAGCTGGCCAAAGTGGTGTAGGCTTACCTTAGAGCCGCCTCTGGCACTGCCACAGAACTATGGGAATTCAGACTGAAAACTATGGGAATTTCAAACTGAAAGAGAGGGAAATTAGGTGAGATGTATGGAAGAAATTGTTCCTGGGGAGGCCCTGGCACAGGTTGCCCAGAGCAGCTGTGGCTGCCCCATTCCTGGAAGTGTCCAAGGCCAGGCTGGATGTGGCTCTGAGCAAGCTGCGACAGTGGAAGGTGGTCCTGCCTGTGGCAGGGGGATGGGAATGAGATAAACTTTTTCCAGCCCAACTTGTTCCATGATCCCATGAATTAAGTAATGTACTTTAAGTATTTCAGCCCATAAGATATTGGCTGTGTATTATGATTACCTCAAATTTTGCTCTAATAAAATTAACTGAGCTCACAATTGTCAAGAGAGGGGAAATACTTAAATGATCCAGCTGAGTCCTATAAATAGAGAATAGAAGAAGCAAAGAAGTTCTTTTGTGCCTGGGGAAATATGGAAGTAAGCACAGCCAAGTGTAAATTTTATAAAGTCATGGGTTCCCCCCACTCATTTATCTTGCTTAACTGTTTAAATACTCCTCGTAGTAATAAGTTCTGTTCTGTATTGCAGACTTTTCTAAGTTGCCAGGAGAGCAACTTGAAATTTCTTGGGTAATGTTTAATGAATAATGTAGCTGCTCACTGAATAAAACTTTGAGATGATAATTTTTTGAACAGTTATGTTGATTAAGGTGAAAGTGCCTCACCTTGTTTCTGTTTCAGAAATTGCATTTCATTACAGTGAGATTTCAGTAGTTGTGTCATACCATAGCTTTAAATCATGTGCTTAAGTGACTTTTAAAACTTCTATTAATTCAAATTTAAGTAGATTTCAGTTGCAGGATCCTGCAACCTTCAGTGCAAATTTGGAAGGGGAGGAATGGGCTCATTTGTATGCAAGGTTCACCACAATATAGAGGAAGAAGGTGTTGTGTTTTGGTCCATGTCTTGAAACGTGGTAAGTGTAACAAGTTTCTTGAATGGTTTTGTTTTTGTTTTTTTAGAAATTTGCCTTCAACTCACATTTGAGGTGCAGGGAATCTCTCTCTGACAGCTGAGACTCAGGGTGGCTGTAGTCTAATGACAAAGCAAATGCTGCATGTGGGCTGAAATGTAAAGATTCAGCCCTACAAAACTAAGAGTTAATGCAGGTCTTGCCAAAAGGGAGCAGATGAGCTCATTGCCTCATTAGTGTAAATATTGGCAATTACCCACGAATGTCTTCAGTCTCTCAGCTGGGCATGAGTGTTTGTGGACAAGCCACGAGGGGAGAGGGGAAAAGTTGAATGGGTGGAGCTGTGTCTTCCTTGGAACCAGTTTGGAGAATGACCTATTTTGTCTCCTTTGAAGCCAGGGCATCTCGAGGTCTAAGGCATCTTTGAAGTAAGGTGTGTGTGTGTTGTAGATTTTGTATAAATATTTCTCCTGCAATGAACCAGCTTGCTTATTTCTCTGTTCTTTGTTTTCTTTCACTCCCACACACTACTTAGACCATATTAGAGATGTATAGATGTGACTTCCACCTAACACGGCTGTTTATTAATAAAGTGCTGTGCAATAAAACTGTTTTCTCAAATGCACTATATATTTGCTACTAATGAGGAACAAATACGTACATGGCTTGGAAGACATTACAGTGCAGTAAACATCTGCCTGTTGATTGAGGTGATGAATCAGGAGATGTTCGTTTAACGCACACTTTTTTTTTTGAGCTGTTTGTCACAGCATTTATATGCAGTGCAGGCTCATTGGCTAATGTATCTGACAAAGGATATTCCTCTACCACAGAATAAATCTGTCCTAGCTGCTGTCTGAACCTCTGCTGTGCTGCCACCAGCTATCCTGCTGGAGCCAGTCCAGATGAGGGACTGGCCAAGGGGGTTGGAGGGATGGAGCAGCTCCGCTGAGAGCAAAGGCTGGGGGAATTGGGATTGTGCAGCCTGGGGAAGAGAAGGCTTTGGGGTGACCTCACTGTGGCCTTGCAGTGCCTGAAGGGAACCCACAGGAAAGATGGAGAGAGACTTTTGGCAAGGGCCTGGAGTGACAGGACAAGAGGCAATAGCTCCCAAGTGACAGAGAAGAGGTTTAGGTTGGATACAAGGAAGAAATTCTTCCCTGTGAGGCTGTGGTTGTCCAGAGATGCTGTGGCTGCCCCGTGCCTGGCAGTGTCCAAGGCCAGGTTGGATGGGGCTCTGAGCAAGCTGGGACAGTGGAAGGTGTCCCTGCCCATGGCAGGGTTGGAACTGGATGGGCTTTAAGGTCCCTTACAACCCAAACCACTGTGTAATTCTGTGACCCAGCCCTTCCTAGAACACTGGTCACCAGTGAGGCTTTCTAGGATGAATCCTCTCAATCCTGCCTCTCTAGGATTGTGATGTTTCATACGGACAATTTTGTTTGATAGTAGCTAAACTTGAGAATGAAGAAAAGGAATGCTTCATGTAAAATGAAGGTGATACTTCAGTCTAAATCCTGAAGCACATTCAGAGTTGGGATTTAGTGAGTAAGACTGCTTGAATTGAATTCACCCTTGTATCACAGTAACTCCTGTCTCAAGAGCTGAAAGAAGTGCTGCATCAGATATTGTTTTGACTTGCTGGTACATATCCTCAATATAATTCTCTTAAGTTTCAAATTTTTAAATTTCTGCTTTAGAAACTCTCTGACTGAGATCTAATAGTAGCAAGATTCCTTGAAACTCTGACTTGAGTGCTGTTACCAATTCCAAAACACCCCTGGATTTTTGTAACACTAGTCCATGTGGAGTTCAGATGTTGTTTTTAAATCTAATCTCAGGGAAAGGAGAGTATTAATTTCAGAGTTGTTGTTCCTGTTGAATTAATTCAAGTGCAAGGATGTCAAACTTACTGTTAAAAATGCAAGTTATGCTCTCAGCAGTGACCAAATACAAAGGAACTTCAGTCAGCCATCTGTCTCCTTAACTCACCTGCTGGCTCATTTTCTTCCCAGTATTTTGTCAGGATTTGAAAATGTTTTGCAGCGCAATTGGGTCAAGCCTGGTAGCTCCAAAGTGTTACAGACTGTGATAGGAGTACTATCAC
This sequence comes from Cyanistes caeruleus, assembly GCF_971803275.1. NCBI lineage: Eukaryota > Metazoa > Chordata > Aves > Passeriformes > Paridae > Cyanistes > Cyanistes caeruleus. The sequence goes on from NC_141704.1 coordinate 59,262,729, forward strand.
TCCAGCCATCAATCTGTGTTTGTGACAGCTGGTTGGAACTCACTTTTCTATGAAGGCCATGAGAATTTTGGACACAGTTCATAATTGTGAAGGTTTGTAACTATGTCATCACTTGTATCCCAAGTTAGATGAATGTTTTGTGCTGTGCTGCAGTTAAATCTTTATTAAGTGGTTTCTCTGGTTTCTTCAGATTGTCACATGTAATTGATTTAGATTAAAACACTGTGCAGAAGAAGTCCTAAAGGCTTAACATGCTTGCTGAAATCAGATATACGTCTTAGAATTAAGATAGTGAAGACAAAAATAAAGTTTCCAAGGTGAAATAATTATTTCAGGTAATAAGTGAATAGTTGCCACTAACAAAGTGTATCTTTGCAAGAGCTGACAAAAAGCGTGGCTGAATGCTTTACCTCCTCCTATCACTTCTCCATCCCCAAAAGAAAACAAATTAATTCCTTCTAGCTAATTCTCACCAATACAAAGAGAAGAGACAGTTTGTTTTTTCTCTGCTGTAAAGATTGCAGCTCAAGCAGAGATTGTAGCTCAGGGAGAGTTTGGGAATGTTCTGTAATTAGGCAAAATACCAGTTGCAGCATTTGTGCTTCAGAACAATGTTTCTTTCCCTCATTTTTTCCCACCAAATTGTTAGCTGTATTGCAGCAGGAGAAATTGCAGTGCAAGCAGCAGTTCCTGTTCAAGGCAGCTGAGGGTTCCTGGATGGAAGTCAACTGGTGATTTGTCTGGGAAACTGTGACTTGGGGAATTCTGGGTTATCCAGAGGCACGATTTTGTGCAGCCTTGGCTGCCAGAAACAACTGCCTGCATGTCAATGCTTGTACAAACTCCTGTGTTGGTGCTGTGCTGTCCTCTCACAGGTGAGGGGGTGTGTGTGTGTTGTGTGTGTTTAGGTATCATTTGTGGCATCAGGATTCTGGCCTGTTTGACACAGATGTCAGGCTATCATTTGGCCACTCTCATGGAGAAAAATTCCTTGGTCTTAAACTCTCTCAAGCTTGTTCTCAACACTTCTGTCTTCATGGTTGTGGGACCTCTGGTTTATTTGTCTCAAGCAGTGCTTATTATCTCAGAGCATTCTTCTGGAATAGCAAATGAATAACCTCCACAAGGGTTAGTCCCACAAAAAACACGCTGGATGCTACCTCAGTGTAAACACTCTTTTTTTCAAAGTCATGGGCTGATTTCAAACCCACAACCTGTTGCTTTCAGATAAAAGTTTTGCCTGCTGAAAACTTTCACTTGATATTTTTACTTCAACCTGCCATGAAATATTTTTGCTTGTTTACTGATGGAAGGCTGCATATCTTGTAGGGTATTTCTTCTTCATCAGTCTAAGGGAGGAGGCTTCTTGGTAAGTAATAGGGAGGTTATTTCCAGTAGCCAATTCTGTATTCGCAGTTAAATTCATCTGGAACATGTTACTTGGCTTCCTACCAGGATTCTTCTGGTGGGGAAGACCTTCCAAATGCATCCCTGTTCATGCTCTTCTGGATGGTTTATAAACTCTTTCTGGGTAGCTGGACTGGCTTCTTTGTGCTCATTTGTTTGGTATTTTCCAATCAAGACTTATTGGCACTGACTAATTATTCTTATTAATGGCTCATAGCATGGGTAGAACAGGCTGTTTGTCCAGGGCCCTACCTGGTGTCATAATAAGGAAAAACAAGGAGCACAACATGGCCATAGTGGACAGGGAATGGAAAATAAAGTGTAAATACCAAACTCCAAATGATGTTTGGTTATTGCTAATTACAGATGAAAGCACCCTGACTTTCAAATGTGCTAAACAACATGTTGGTGACTTGCTGGGGCTACAGACAGTCACTGAACTGGTTGGTCAAAATTCTGCTGCAGCAGAATTTTAGCCTTTATTTGAGGTGCATGATGCTTTCAGGTAGTCTGAACCTTCTAAAAAGTAGAAATAAGGTGAAATTGCCATCTTAGTTTTTACCTCTCAGGTTTCCTTGTGACTTAGTGCTTCTGGCAACCTGTCTTGCTAGTGTCTGCTTACTTAGTATTGTTTGTTATTAAATGCTAGAAAAATCCTTTGCACTTAGTCTGATCAGCTTGTCTTTTGTGAAGCTTCAGCCTTTTCTATATTTTGTAAACATGTTGTGGAGAGGTAGCTAAATATAGCATAATATAAGCATAATATATGCTATATATATATTTGTATGTGTATATATGTACATATATATATCTATATATATATATATGCTGGATTTTTTTTTGTTTAAAAACTGAAGAAATATCTGAAAAAGTAAGATCAGATCATCAGCCAGTTAGGATAAAAGAGGAATTTTGGGAAAATGCTTAACTCATGGTAAAGAAGGGAATTGAGGAGGTTTCAGGCAAGGTCATGGAGAAGTGGGGGAAAGAAGTGAAATGCCAGATTTCCAGTGCTTGGTTCCAAGCAGAACTATGTGTGGCTGTGGAACTGATGGCTGACAAACTGAGGAAAAGCTGTGATCACAGGCGTGCTTTGGCTTGTGTGCCTCTCAGTAAATTAGTTTTGCATTCCTATTCCCAGTCATTGCTGAAATAAGTTATGCATAAGGTGAACTGGTTTTGAATTTATGGGATTGAGAAACCTGAAGTGAGATGATTCTCCCCCCACCCCCCAACCCCTCCATTGTCTTCAGAAAGAGATTTGCATGATAATAGAAGTAAGGCTTATTTTGCCTCCTCTAACATAAAAGCACAGTATGCATTCTGGGCACAGATTTCAGGTTGAAAAATATATTTGGGGCTCTCAGATGACCCTAAGTGGGGGAGGCAAATCAGCTTTTACTGGTATGAAAGTTAACTGTCAGCAAATAAAGAACCAAATACCTATGAAGGAAAACCAAAGGTTAATAAAAAGGTGCTGCAGAGTTCTATTTGGGTAGCAGAGATAAGCACATGGCCATAAAAAATTCTGGTTTTCAGACCTCTCTGTGAATTTCTGCACAATCCTAGAAACAAAACAAGTCCTAGATCTATTTTTTTTACTTACTACAGATGAGCTTTGCTTAGAAACTCTTATGAGACACAATGATTTCAGCACAGAGATCAAACATTTCTGATGTATATTCTTAGTGGCAGGTCCCAAAGGAATCCTGTAAGCACTTGTGGGGCACATGGAATCCCAGGATTCATGGAGGAAAAGACTTCTGAGATCATTTGGTCCAACCTGTGGTTGATCCTCACCTTGTCAACTAAACCAGAGCACTAAGTACCATGTCCAATTGTTCCTTGAACAACTCCAGGGATGGGGACTCCACCTGCAGCCCTTTTATTAAAACACTCCTTTAATTCAGCCCTGCCTGTTGGTCTGAGGGATGCACATACCACAAATTCTTTATCTTATTTAGCCTATTAAAACTATTTGTCCTGTAAGAAATGAATGGGGATGTTTCCCCTGAGCTTGAACTGACTCAAAGGCACTTTGTTCAGATCATTTGCAGCTTTGGTGAATGCCTTCTTCAAACTTGGAAGTGTCAGCAAATATTTCCTTATTATATGATGCTTCTCTTTAGTCTTTGCTTTTTTTAAAGATGGACTGTAGGAAAACAAATGACCAAACCTGATCTGCACTGAGCACAAGCACTGTACATTGTGTGCTGACTGGGGGAAAAATGCATTTGCTGGCTTGCTAAATTGAGATAATACTGTGGATGTTGACAGACAGAAAAACAATTAGAGCTGTCGGATGCTTTGCTGACGTGTGCGTTGTCACATGGAGAGATGGCTTGGTTGGTGCCAGGAAATCTGAACTGTTCAACCCTCAGCAAGTTATTAAGTTAATTAATAAAGTTCCTTACAGCTGGGCTTGGAATGTGAGGTATGTTTATTTGTGAAGACAACTGGTCCAAGAATAAATAGCCGAGGTCACGGATGAGGCCTGTGAGGTGTTTTCTTCACTCACTGCTGTGTTTAAGGCTGGTAAAAGATTTTCTTCTGCTTGGTTTATTGGTACATTAAAATAGTGTTAACCTGACTGAAATGTTTCTGTGTTTGTACATGGTTAATGCTTGCGCAGGTAGATGTTTTCTTTGAATTACCCAGCTTTATGTGGGAAAATGTTTTTCAAAACCTTTTTGGGTTTTCAGGTGCTTGTTCATGTCTCAGACTATTTCTGTATACACTGATATTCTTAAAAGTGATCACTTTTCTACTGAGTGTGCAAATCTGTTTCAGTTCTGGTTTTACATACAAATTTTAGATGTGCTTCTGAGCAGGTAGCTTTGGGTAGGGATTTTGGGGGGGTGGTTGCTGGCCTGACTTTACTTCTGGGTGCTTTTCTGTGAAAGCTCATCCTATTGGTGTGGTGGGACCCTTGTGGCTCTAACAGGTTCTGAGGTTGTTGCTGCCCCACCCTCAAGTGAGGATCTTCCAGGTATCCTCTGCATCATGTGTCAGTATTTGTCATCTGCTGGGTGAACTGTTTGGTTGTAGATGGGAAGTCACTTTTCCCCTTAGCTTGGGGGCTGCAGTGGTGTATCTTTTAGATGCAGGAAGAGCTGTTCACATCCACAGGGGAAAGCAGCTCTGGTTAGACTGTAAATGTGAACAGCACTAAGTATTTGAGTAGTGTTCTGTGCACCGTTTCTGCTTCCACGTGGTGCAGTCCCATTCAATCCATCAGCATCATCAGATTCCATGCTTCTCGTGTAACCCTACCTTGCCTGTCTTCACTAATCTCCCCTAAATAATTTTCAGATTTCTTTTACTTCATCCCTGTGTTATCCATTTTCCTGGTACTTAATTCTTAAAAAATACCGTCTTTAATTTTATCACTTTATCCATATGGGATTACCTGAGTACATGAGCTTTTTTTATCATGTTATCAACTGATTATTTTCTCTCTAGCTGCTTAAGCAGCCCAGCTGTTTCATTAGGCTTTCTTTATTTGATTTTGGTTTCTTGTTGTTGGTTGGTTTGTAGGTGGTTTTTGGGTGTTTGCTTTCTTGTTAGTTTCTGGGGTTTTTTTTACGGCTTAATCATCATTATTGGTGGTTTGGTTTTTGTTTCATTTTTGAGGGAATGTTCTGTCTTTTGAAGACAACGATTTTTGTTTGGTTTACTATGAGGTTTTTTTGCTTGGTATCATCGCAGTGCCTATGGAAAAACCTAGGAAAATACATTAGACAAGATCTGGTTTCTCACAGAACCAGCACAGTGCTGGCAAGGGTTAAACCACCTCTACAACATTTCCCCTGATGCATCTCCTTGTTTTAGAGGGAGAGAGAAGCAAGCTGTCTGCTCACTTTGCTTTCTGGGTTCTGGTACAAAATGCATGGGTTTGTTGGGAATAGGAACCTTCAGCTGCTTCTGCTGAGAGACAAAAGTTGGACTCTCATGGATGGCTGTAATTAAAAATGTTTCTCCCTTGTTTTTCTATAGCTCCATCTGCTAGAAATTATTGAACAAACACTTAAAGCATCCTTACTAGTCCCTGGAAACATTCAGACAGCATATAAAGGAATAGGGGCACCTGTTACTGGAAACTGTTATGAGTTTATTCTGGAGTTGTTTATTTAGTGCTATTTCTCTGGGTGCTCTTTTTGTAACAACTCATAAAATTTTAGGAAATAAACTGTAATGAAACTTTGGGTAAGTCTGCACAAGAGATAGACATGGTTAAAGCATGGGATCCTAGAATGGAATCATAGAATTATTGAGGTTGGACATGAACACCAAGTCTAACCTGTGCCTGATCCCTACCTTGTCACCCAGCCCAGAGCACTGAGTGCCACGTCCAGTCATTCCCTGGACACTTCCAGGGATGGGGACTCCAGACCTCTCTGGGCAGCCCCTTTCAATACTTGACAAACCTTTCATAATGAAATTCTTCTGGATATCCAACCTGAGCCTTCCCTGGCACAGCTTGAGGCAGTTCCCTGTAAGCAGAGCCCAACCTGCCCCTGGCTCTCCCTCCTGCCAGGCAGCTGTGGAAAGCCAGAATGTTCCCTCCGAGCCTCCTTTTCTCCAGGCTGAGCTCCTTTCTCAACTCCCTCAGCTGCTCCTCATCAGACTTGTGCTCCAGCCCCTTGTCCAGCTCTGTTCCCTTCCACGGACAGGCTCCAGCCCCTCAATGTCCATCTTGCAGTGACAGGCCCACAGTTGGACACAGATTTGAGGTGTGGCCTCACCAGTGCCCATGACAGGTGGACAGTCACTGCTTTGGTCCTGCTGGCCACACCATTGCTGACCCAGCCCAGGCGCCACTGGCCTTCTTGCCTGCCTAGGCACAGCTGGCTCATGTGCAGCTGCTGTTCACCAGCACCCCACATCCTTTCCTGCTGGGAACTTTCCAGCCACCCTGCCCTTAAAACGTGTGGTTGTATGGTTCCTGTTGTTTTTAAAGAAAGGAGGCTGTGTTGGCTCTCCTACCTGATAGATGTCAAAGAGAAATTGTCAACTTTTCAAATTGCTGATTCCTTGCTCTAAACACCAGGCTTTTTCTCTGTTCCAGCTGCTGCGGGAAGTCACCTGCATTGTGTCTGGTGCAGCTGCAAGAATGACTTGACTGATTTGCATTCATGGCTCTTGGATGATCTGGTGAACCATGGAGCTCAAAGTATGGGTGGATGGAGTGCAGAGAATCGTGTGTGGGGTCACCGAAGTCACAACATGCCAGGAAGTTGTAATAGCCCTTGCTCAGGCTATTGGTGAGTACTGCAAGATGGGAAGTGGGGTGAAGCTTTTTTTGTGAAGCTAAACCCAGGGGAGGTGGGGGAGCACTGGGTACCAGCAGAGCAGAAAATGCACAGTGGGATGATCTTGCAGTGTAAACTTGTAGTCTTGGATTTTTCACCTGCCAGAGAGAGACTGAAAAGACAGAAAAGAAACATTTTGAAATATATAACCTTTCCTTCAGTAAAAATTTATTCTCTAAGTAATGTTAATTATGCTGCCATTGGTTGTTGTAAATACAGCCTGGACTAAGGAAGGTGCTAAACTGTCAATATTCTGAGTACCAAAGAAAATATGAAAGGAGTGCAATATAATGGTTAGCTAATGATGTTCATTGAAATTATACCCATTATAAGTATCTTTAACTGTATTTGGAGTAGTATAGATCAATGAAATAGATCCTTCAGGGTCTCCTCTGACTACTGCATGCCACATAACTTGCTGCTCATGAAAGTGTAACTTGGAAGTCTCCATGCTGTTAGCCCTTTGCTGAAAAGTTCAGAAGAGAAAAATAAAATCTTTCAGGCTTCAACACAGGAAAGTCTTGTCAGATATTTCTCAGTGATTAAGAGCATCCTGAATAAACTTCAACCTCATCCTGTCAGTATTTCTTATGCTGATACTTATTCTTCACTAAAATGTTATAATTGGCTTTACATATTATTTAAATTTAGGTAAATACATACTATTAATTGTAGGTAAAACCTATGTTTTACCTAAAGTTAATAGTTTAAAGGCAAGCTTCTGCATTTTTTAGTATGCCAGCAGTTTTGCAAATTGTATTAGCAGTCTGACTATTTGAAAATAATAATTTTCTCAATAAAAAGCGAGTTAGGCCTATGAATGTCAACAAGGTATTCTCCCTGTAAGCACAAAATCAATTTCTCTGAAATGGATGATTATTTATTTAAATGTTAAACTTCTAAACATAATTTCCATCTACGTACATCTAATGGAATGAAAGACTGGCACTTATTTATTTTATACTTTAAGAGGATTGAACAAAATGCTGGCATGTGCTTAGCTATATGCACCAAATACCTTTAAAAGCTTCATTTAAAAATTGTAGAAAGTCAGTTTTTCTCTCAAATCTTGTAGTTGATGTTAAACTATTAAATGTTTCTTTACTGGTTTAGTTGAAGCTTTTTGTTTAATGGTAATTGGTTCATCAGTTGCTTCCATATCTCATTTTCTGCCTGCAGTTTTTTTGGGAAACAATTCTGCTAGCATGATCATTTTCTAGTCATGATTAAGTGATACATGTTTAGAAATAATAAAGCAGTTTTGATACTTTTGTTCTTCACTTTGCTTTCAACATCCCTTTCATTCTGTTTCCTTTGCCTTCTCCCACAGAAATGTCAGACTCACAGTTCTAGACAGTAATTTAATGTTTTCCTGTGTAATTTCTCCTTGGGTTTTCTTCTGTACCCTCAGTTGTTAGCCTGAACTCTGTAAAGACTCCCTCAGTGCTGGAAACACACAGGTTTTGTCAGCTCTGCCGACTTCCTTTTCTGTAACACGTCACCAGTTTGTCTGGGACAGGCGACTCTGCTTCCATGCTGAGATAAATTTTAGCTGCAACCACAGCCAAATCAAGATAATCCTTTGGAAATTCCTTCCCAAGACAAATACCCTCTCTAGAAAACCCCCAGAACAATTCCCCTCTCACTGGGCCAGCTAGGACAGTCTCAAGCACCATATAAATTACACCTGTATGTCTTTGGCAGGGAGGGCTTTCCCAGCCCTCCTGTCAGGCCATTCATCAGGACAGAGCCATCTGGCTGCCCCTGTGGTTTGTCTTTAGGTCCCAGCTTACCAGGAGTAATTGTCACTCAAATTTGAATGGGATTCTATGAAAATGGATCCCTCTAGCTCTCACCTGACATTTGGTGGTGGAAAGTAGCCAGTCTTAGTTGGCTTCCTCCTCACTTGGCTCTGATGGGATTTTCCACTTTGCAGTCTGGCTCCTGCAGCGGTCACATAACTTGGCTGCACTCAGGATTATTTTGTCTGTCTGTAAAGTTTGTGAGATGCTCATTTTGTTTTATTGTGCCTTACAGTTATTACTAGGTCCTTGACTTAAAGCATACAACACAGTCTTCTTCACTGAGCCTGAAATGTGAATTGCAAGAAATATATTATTTTCTTCAAGTGCAGAGTCTGGAATATCTGCAAACTGGCTTATTTTATAGCCACTTATGCAGGAAAGCACAAACCAAAGATACCTGGATTAAGATATCCAGAGTTAAGAAGCTTCTCATGGACAAATGAAGCTGCCTCTATTCTAGCCATGTGAAAAATAAAGCTTTGTCCTGTATTTCAAGTATAGGAAAAATCAAAATTAGTACAGAGCTGTGGTTAGAAGACACACTTTGGCAGTATCTAACTCTGCTGCTCAAAGCAGGGCCAGGCAGAACAGGTTGCTCAGGATGGGGGCAGTTGGGTTCTGAATGTGCACAAGTGTGGAGATCTGGCTGTAGCAGTGCTCACTCACCCTGGCAGTCAGTGTGTTGTCCATACACAGAATTTCTTGTACTTTAAAAAGTGCCTTTTGCTGTCACTTGATCAAATGCAGGGCCCTGTCTCTTGATCTCCTGCTGTGATAAAAGCAACAAAAAGGTTTCCATCTCTGCACTTACCAACTCTTCCCCCTTGTCATGAAAATTCAGTAACAACTTCAGGATACACAAGTTTCTTGGGGTATTTTATTTTTTCTTATGTTCTAGGGTTATTTTAGCATTAAAGAAAAACAAGTTCTGCTGGGCTATAGAGCCTTTGTAAGAGGTTCTGTCCGATATTTAGTGTCTAATCCTTTGGCCATAGCATTCTGTCACTTAACTTGTCCATCTAATGCTCCTTGATTCCTTAGAAACTGAAGCTCTTCCAGTAGAAAGTCTCTTTGGGGCTGTACTCCTGATAAATAACATTTGTGTTACCTGTTCTTGAACTGTGAGTTTCTTCCCTTTCCCCTGCTGCCCATCTCTTGATCACTGCAGAACAGGAAATGACTACCCAAAGGAAGAATTATAGGGGTTTTTTTTGGTTGGTTGTGGGGTTTTTTCATTTTTTTTTTTTTTTTAAATTTGTTTGGATTGAAGTTAAATATCAATCTCAAATGCCCTCTCACCTTTAAAACAAAAAAGGGGGAAAAAAAAAAAGGAGTATTGTGTCCTTTGGTGCCCCAACAAAGCTTATTTAAAAAAATATGTATGTAATTTATTGAATGCAAGAGAGAATAATATACTGGTTGGTTATAACTTGGGATACTAAAATTGTCTGTATCTGTACTTAGAAGGAGTTGGAATTGCCTTAGCTGGAGGGTGGGTCACTGGAATGCTGTTCAAGACAGACATAAAACTATTCAGTTACAAGTTTCCAGAGAGTGAAATCATCTCTCACTGGGATCTTGAAGAACACTCGATACTACCTTTTATGAGTTTTATCTAGGTCTGCTTTATATTCTTTTTAACTCAAGCTGTTTGCAAGGGACAAAGAACACTTGGCTTTTTAATACAAATAAGAGAAGTGATTGTTTCATCATGAGAAACAAAGCCCTCCCCAAAACAAAAATACACTTCAGCACACAGTTTAAATAGAGAAGCATGAGTCTTTTTTTTAAAAATATTTTTGCCAGGAGAAATGAGTCTTTCCAAGAATCATCCTTGTCTCTTTTGATAATGTGCATTTGACAGTGCATTCTCCACTAAGTTTTCTGTGCGTTCTGTAAAAACCTAAATGGCTTCATAGAAACATTGTTTAGTCATTTTGATTCCTCTTCATAATTTGGACAAGTGAAAAAAAGTAAAAAGAGAGTTGTTGATACTTTTAAACTTTGTGTGTGATGAGATGATTGATGAGTGCAGACAAAGTCTGTTTTGAATGTGGGTGAGCATAGTGGCACCTTTCAAAAAATCATTTTAATAGTGAAGGGAAAAGCAGATGTATCCTAAAACAAAGTGAGCTAATCATTTTAGCTGATGGTTTAGGCAAATGTAGTTTAACTACAGATTGTCTTTTTCTTTAAATTGGCTTTTACTGGTTGTTTTCCATTCAAACATGAAAAATAAAAAGTCACCAAAGAAATGTGGTGACAAATAGTGCAGTCACAAGTACACTTGTCCTGTTCCTTCAGAAGTGCTGCTTTCCCACTTCCAGCTCCATGACGATTTTTATTGCATTTGTTGTGATTTCTTTCACCCCTGGAGCCTAGAACACATCTCCTCTACTCAGAATGATATGTTTATTTCCTAGAAAGAGAATATTTCAGTCTAGAAACAGGAAGCTTGAATTTCTTACGAGAAGAGACCTTCTGCCCTCCTCCCTGCAATTTTCTGTGGCAAATAATTGAATTGGCAGACTTGCTTTAAATAGTGCTGTGGATTTTGGTGCTTCTGGCTGGAGAATATGAGTGGCACTTCACTGAACAAGAAGTACAGCTGTCTCTTTTTAAAATTAAACAAATGCAGAATTAGGATTTTTTTTTTTTTTTTTAATTCCAGTTGAGTATTTTTCCTCAAAGATAAATGGAGTGTATTTGTCAAAATGTCAGTGCTGTCTCACATGTGTTAGAGCATTTTAAGGCTCAACCAGAGTTGTATCTGGAAAGATCGAACCACTTCTTTTGTAAAACCGTATAGTGACAGGACAAGGGGGAATGACTTCACACTGACAAAGGGGAGGTTCAGATGGGATATGAGGAAGAAATTATTCCCTGTGAGGGTGCCAAGGCCCTGACACAGGTTACCCAGAGAAGCTGTGGCTGCCCCTGGATCCCTGGAAATGTCCAAGGCTGGGCTGGATGGGGCTCTGAGCAACCTGGGGTAGTAAGAGTTGTCTCTGCTAAGGATCTGCTTAGAACTTTTGTTTTTTCAACCCCAAGATGTCATTCTCTGTCAGTTCAAACAGTGAATTTAAGAAGGATAATAAGTACAAGAAATCTGTGCTTTGTGGTGATCCCATGATGTGATCATATAAACTTTCTGGTTCAGAAATTTGGTGACAGTAACCCCACCAAGAGGGACCTGGATTGCTGGATTGTGTTTTGCCACATGTTGCTGTGTGACCTCAGCCAAACTTCCACATTGTTTCACCTATTTAGGACACAGCTCTAAAATAGGTGTGGTACCTCAGGGAGCTTGGAAAAAAGGCAGTTGAAAGTATGAGGTGATGATTGAGAGCTTTGTTCTGTCAGGTTGTGATAAACTCCTGCATACTCCTTTTTTGAGAGCAAGGGTAACAGTAATGAGCTATGGCTTCAGTTCTGGTAGAGGCAGGAAGAGATGGCTGTGCCTGGAGAACTCAGCAGACCTTCAATGGAGTCTGTGGGTATTTCTTCCTAGGACTGGACTCCTCTCACTCTTTATTTTCTTTTGTATTTCATACCTGTGGTTGCAAAATACAGCATGAGTTAAGAAATCTGAGTAATGTGAACTCTAACCTCTATTTTGAAGGTTTGTTTTTGTTTTTTTTTTTCACTTGGGTATTTAATGAGCTCTCAGGTAGCCAGAATTACTTTTTTTTTAAATTGCTATGGATGTTAACTGAAGTATCACATAATGAATGAAATGTCAGCTTCATACTTCAAAGATACTGAGTTCAAATCATCCTGAGTTGATTATAATTGCCAGCAATTACCTTCCTGTCAGTGCTGTTAAAGATACAGGAGTTAATGCTCTTGTCCATTTGGTAAGGCAGAGTATTTTTACCCACGTGTTTCACATATTAAGAGTTCTTAGAAGATTTTTACCCACATACAGTTACTTTTTCTTTGCACTGCCTTGTTAGGGCTGGAAGGCTGTCTCTGGGAAACCAAGTGGGTCAGGAAGCTGTATCCATGTTGTGGAGGGTGTGTATTTTTCAGTGCTCTGGGCAGTCTGGGTTTGGCTTGAGCCGAGTGTTGGCAGGTCTGGCTTTACCTCCATGGAGACCTGAGTGCAGGCAGGTCACAGTGTGTTTATTCTTATTATGCACTGTGATAAGTCTGGGGTGCTCATTCAGATTCAGCTCAAGACTGAGACTAGTGCAACTTCCCTTTTAGTGTGGCTGTCTTAAAACTTCTGTCTTAGGTGCAGATTTTCTTTTCTTAACTTATTTTTTTTTCCCCCAAGACTGTCCAGAGTGCCACCTTGCAGGGCAGGCCCTTGGCACAGCTGCTGTGCAGCAGAGGTGATGGGACCCCTGGGGAAAATGGGAGCTAGGAATATGCCTGACAGAGAGCTTTCCTGGCACTGAGTGCATCCTGGTGGTCTCAGGGAAAGAGGAGAAACTGGGAGCGAGGCTGCATTGAAGGGTTTGAGAGCAAATCCTGTGAGGAGTGGCTGAAGGAGCTGGGGCACTCAGCCTGGAGAAAAGGAGGCTCAGGGGGGACCTTTTTGGCTCTGCACAACTCCCTGACAGGAGGGTGCAGCCAGAGGAAGTTGGGGTCTGCTCCCAGGGAACAAGGAACAGGACAAGAGGGAATGGCCTCAAGCTGTGCCAGGGAAGGTTCAGGCTAGACACAACAGGGATTTCTTCATGGAAAAGGTTGTTAAGCATTGGAAGGAGCTGCTCATGCAGTTTTGGATTCCCTGTCTCTGGAAGTGCCCAGGGAATGACTGGATGTGGCACTCATTGCTCTGGGATGGGTGGCAAAGTGGGTATCAGGCATACCTTGGGCTCAATTTTCCAGCCTAAATGATTCTATCACCTGTGGTGACACAGACCTGCTCCTGCCCACCCCAACCCCTTTTCTAGAGAAGGAGAGGTACCCTCCTGTTTAAGAGTGCTCCTCTCACCACTTTTCCCAGAAATGAGACCAGGGCAATGAGTCACCTGCTTGCACTGACTCACTGCTGTAGGTCCTGGCTCTGAAGCATGGGCGACACTTAATGGAAAGATGCATCTTGCTTGGTGCTTGGCCTAAACATTTGTAGCCTGATGGGAATGATAAGGCACAGGTACATTTTTTCATGGTGTATATAATACTACCTGCATAGAAAAAAAAAAAAAAAAAAAAATGTAGTGCCTGAAATGCTTTGCTTGTAGAGGATGATAGACATTTGGGTGTGAGTAATGGGATGAATCATTTCTGTCCTGAAAAAGGGAACTGATGACCTCTCACTGCCAAGAGTGTTGCTACTGCTGCTTTCCTTTGGAGTTTCATTTTCACTTTTGGCAGCAGAAGTGGTTGCTCTGTCTACTATGTCAGCTGCAAATATTAAAGCATATAGAGAAGCTTAAAGTGAGTAATGTTGTCCTATTACCTTCATGGACTGTAACTTAAAAACCTACCTCTTGAGAGTCTAAAAAAATGTTCATTACCTAGTACCTATATTTCATTAGTTTAATCACTGTTCATTGTGATGGAATCTATGTTTAAATTAGCAAATTACATCAATCCCAAGCTAAGACTACAGTGGTTGGGCACATAGCCTGGGCACTTGGGTCCAGAGCTTGTGTTTGGCTGTGCAGCAGAGCCAGATCTAGGACACCGAGTGCATTTTGCCATTTAATGTCACAAGATATCCAGGTTCAAACCACTCATGACAGCTTTTTGCAGGTTGTCAGAACATCAGCATTCTGGAGTCCATATATATTTCCTTTTTTGATGTCTCTCAATTTTGAAATAAATTATTCTTTTGAAGGTGTTCCTGTATTAATAGAACCTGTGATAGGTTTGTATGCTGAGGGAGCTGCAGGTGGAAACTTAACCTGTTAACCTTGACACTGCCCTTTGTGCAGCTGCAGTGTGCTTTAGGGATGTAAATATGTATCTGCTTCTGTTATTATCTTCTTGTCATTTGCTATCTTCAAAACAGATACAATTTCTTGGTGATTGTTTTAAGATGGTAATACCATATGGTACATGTAGGGTCCCCATTCTGGGGACCATGTAGTAACCACAGAATCACAGAATGGCATGAAATTTAAAGGACCCTAAAGATCATCCCATTCCAATCCCTTGCCATGGGCAGGGACACCTGCCACTATCCCAGCTTGCTCAGAGCCCCATCTGCCTTGGACACTGCCAGCAATGGGGCAGCCACAGCTTCTCTGGGCAACCTGGGCCAGGGCTCAGCACCCTCACAGGGAACAATTTCTTCCTCATATCCAACCTAAACGTTCTCTGTGTCACTGTGAAGCCATTGTCCCTTGTCCTGTCACTCCAGGCCCTTGTCAAGAGTCTCTCTCCATCTTTCCTGTGCGTTCCCTTCAGGCACTGCAAGGCCACAATGAGCTCACCCCAAAGCCTTCTCTTCCCCAGGCTGAACAATCCCAATTGTTCCCTCAGCCTTTCCTCCCAGCAGAGCTGCTCCATCCCTCTGATGCCCTTGGTGTCCCTGCTGTGGCCTGGCTGCAGCAGCTCCCTGTCCTTCCTGTGCTGGGCCCAGGGCTGGATGCAGCCCTGCAGGGGGGGCTCAGCAGAGCCAGGCAGAACTGCCTTTCCCCTGCTGCCCATGAAGTAGCTGGACCTGAAATACAGTGCGGAGGTTCTGTGCTTTCTCCAGCACTTGAATCCCTGTTTTCTGAAGAGGAAACCAAAAAACGTAGCATTGCTTGTGCTGTTTTTGCCTGTCTGGATGGTTTTCTCTACCATTCCTATCAATACTAGGCTTTGTAGTCCAATATGTTCTAGTTGCAGTTAAAGAAAAGTTTTATTTCAGAAGTTTTAGGGGTATTCACTGCTGAACTGGTCACTGAACCTTCCCTGGAGATACTGCAAAATTCTGGGTGGGATTCAATATAATACTCAGCTGGGAGAAACACACTGCAATTTAAGGAATGCCATACATTGCTGATACATGGCCATCACCTGAATGCAATTGTAACTTAGTTTTTGAATAATAATAAGGTTGCATGAATGAAGGTGGACTGAGTTCTGCCAGGTGCTTTTTGTGTTTAGAAGCTTGTGACGACACACAGGGCAAGAAGCAGCATGCAGGTGTCGAGCTGCTCCTCATCAACAACCCAGGCAAGCTGCTTTCTCCCTGTCAGTGGTGGCTACACATCAAAACCAGCAGTTTGCTACAGGGACGCCTGTGTTCTGAAATACTCTGTCATTAGTTCTGAATTAACTCATTCACCCTTTCATTTGTGAATTAATCCCCTCTAATGCAGGCAAACATCACAGTTGTGGTTGTCTCGGTATTGTTAATCTGCGTCATGCACAGGCTGAGCACTAGACCTGGGCAATGATCTCGGAAGAGAACAGCTTTGTTTTAGAGCAGTCCTGAGCCCCAGGTGTGGTTGTTGAACTGTGCAAGTATTACTTCTACAAAACACTTTCTTTTATGTGGAACTTGAGTGCTGAGTTCATTATTTAGGGCTGCGTGTTGGTTTGGAACCCTAAGTTAAGATGAAAATACTTCTTGGCAAGTCTATGCTTAATTCTTTAATTTACTTTTGGTCAAGGTTGTTAGAGCTTTATTTTCTTCCCCCCTCTTTTTTATTTTCCTTTTTTTCCTTTTGTCTCCTGTTACATTTCTTTTAAGTAATGAATTTAATAGCAGAGTGAATAGAAACTGCTCTCTGCTCGCTCCCCTAGTGGTACCTACTTCAGTTTGCAATTTCAGGACTTCTTTGAACTTGACTGCTTCTGACACAACATGAACATTAGTAGCACAACTATGATTACAAGCTGGAAACTTCTAAGATGAACAAAACAGAGCAGTGAAGTGCAGCCTTTGTCCTGGGGTATGTTTTTATTTAATTTCTCTTATTGTTCATATGCTATGGCAAACAGTAGTAGGTTTATTTTTCCTGTAACAATACCAATGCCTACTACAAACTACAAGTCTTCATGGATCAATTTGCAATATTGTGAGTTAGCAAAATTCTCTCACTTTATACCATATACCTTTATAAACTTAATTTTAAAGAATTTTATTAAAATAAGCCTTAAATATCTTTCTGAGAGTGTTTGCCAAGCATGTTAGTATGCTGATAGGTTTGGGGTTTTTTTTCCCTCTTTTTTTTTTCCCCAGTCCCTACCCCCAGATATAATATTATACATTATATAATAATTAATTTATATGGCATTCAGGTTGGTGGATTGCTGTTCTCATGCTGCCTGCCTTGTTTTGCTGACTTTCATCAGCTAAATCTTTCAGCCCTCACTCCTAACTTGGAAGTGAATGTGGACATTTTGGTCTCTGACTATGCCAACCAATTCCTCTGGGATGAGCCAAAGCCACCTGTTCTACAGGTGGTGCCTCTGCAGACAATTTTTGTTCTTATTCTTTGCTTTGGGAGTTAATTGTGAGAAAGGGAGAGCACAGGAACATTTCCAACACAAGTAGTTGTAGCTCCGGAAGCTCTTCAGAAGGCAGTGTCTGATTCTAAAGGGGTGCACAGTGCGTTAATCACCACAGTGCAGCTTGTTTCCTATATACCTGAAGTGAGGAGTTCATGTGAGTGTTATGACTGGAGGTCACAGATCTCCAGCCTGAGATTAGGATGTTTTTGTCCTTTTGAGAAAAATGTGAGGATTGGGCAGGTAGTACAAGGTAAGGGAACACACTGAATGCATTACCACTGATAACTACATTTCTTCCAACTCTTCCCTTCTATAGTTGCATATATGACAGATATTTCAGGCTTTTATGTGCTGGAATAAATAACTTGAATGATCATTCCTCATGAAAATGAATGTGGGTAATGCATTAAAGTAGCTAATGATGTTTTTAAGGTTAATGGCAATTGTGGAGCTGTTCAGAAATTCATTGGCATCAAATGCTTTAAAAGCAGTTGATCTTTCCCATCTTTTTGTAAATAATGTTGTAGCTTTTAAGTGAGGTTACTTTAATAGGGGAAGCTCTTCTGGAATGGGAGAATGCTATATTTCAGAATAGTGTGAGTGCTTAGAAAAATATCCCATAAGGGGCACTGGAGGAGGAAGACTGCTGAGCTGAATTTAAGTGCGTTTGATAAGAGCAAAAATGAAGCCATGAACCTAAGTAGTATTGTCAATAGAGCGCTCAGAAAAACTTTCAACACTTAGAGGAAAGGACTCGAGCTTCTTCCTGAAGGCTGAGTTGCCCCAGTGGGGATTTGGGAGCTGCTGTTGCAGATGACAAGATTGTGGAGGGACCCCGATTGCTTGTTTGCAGTTTAGGCAGCCTCTGCTGCTCTCCTCAGTGAAGATTTGTCACATCAGCAGCACTGCCATGGGCACCACAGGCTGTGGCCCAGGCTGGATCAGCGTCTGAGGGCACGAACAGGGGACTGAGGCTCTGTCAGTCATTAACAGCTGCCTCTGATTGATGGAAGTTTAACAGCAAACACACTGCCTCCACATTTGACATTTTTACATGGCTGTATGAAAAATGTGGGACTCCTTGTTTTCTTGGTCTAGAGGTTTGCATTGGGTGTATTTATGTGGTGGTTACCAACACTGCTGGGTCGCTTGCTTTATTCTTTCCTGTGAGGGTGGTGAGGCCCTGGCACAGGTTGCCCAGAGAAGCTGTGGCTGCCCCTGGATCCCTGGCAGTGTTCCAGGCCAGGCTGGATGTGGCTCTGAGCAAGCTGGGATAGTGGCAGGTGGCCCTGCCCATGGCAGGGGGGTGGAACTGGATGATCTTTAGGTCCATTCCAACACAAACCGTAGTGTGATTCCATGAATAGGGTCCTCCCAGCCTGGCGGCAGCCCCGGGGTTGCGCAGTTCTGCCGGTTCTCACGGTGTCAATCCTTCACTGCTGCCGCTCCCGCCCTGCGCAGAGGGGGTTTGGAGGCGAACTCGGTGATGTGCGGGCACCGTGAGTGAGGCAGCGTCTGCTGCGACACGGGCAGGTGCTCTGAAGCAGCCTGTGGGGGGCGGGAGGGTCCCGTCCCGCCGTGTCCCGCCGTGTCCCGGTGCCGTCCCTCACGGGCGGAGCGCGGCGCGGTGGCGCCCCCCCGCGGCCGCGCTGACGCTGTGCTCCCTTGCAGGGCGCACCGGGCGCTACACGCTGATCGAGAAGTGGCGGGACACGGAGCGGCACCTGGCGCCGCACGAGAACCCCATCGTGTCCCTCAACAAGTGGGGACAGTACGCCAGCGACGTGCAGCTGATCCTGCGGCGCACCGGGCCCTCCCTGAGCGAGCGGCCCACGTCGGACAGCGTGGCGCGCATCCCCGAGAGGACTCTGTACCGCCAGAGCTTGCCGCCCCTGGCCAAGCTGAGGCCGCCCGGGGACAAGGCCATGAAGAGGAGAGAGCCGAAAAGGAAATCCCTCACCTTCACCGGTGGCGCCAAGGGGCTGATGGACATCTTCGGGAAGAGCAAGGAATCCGAGTTCAAGCAAAAGGTGCTCAACAACTGTAAAACAACAGCGGACGAGTTGAAGAAACTGATCCACCTCCAGACGGAGAAGCTTCAGTGCATCGAGAAGCAGCTGGAGTCCAACGAAGCCGAGATCCGCTACTGGGAGCAAAAGTACAATGCCAGCCTGGAAGAAGAAATCCTCAAACTGGAGCAGAAGATCAAACGGAATGAAGTGGAGATTGAAGAGGAAGAGTTCTGGGAAAACGAGCTGCAGATCGAACAGGAGAATGAAAAGCAGCTGACGGAGCAGCTACAGGAGATGAGGCAGAGGATCCTGGAGTGTGAGAGCAAGCTCAAGGACTATGTGTCTCAGATCCACAACATGGAGAGTGGCCTTGAAGCAGAGAAGCTACAGCGGGAAGTTCAAGAGTCCCAAGTAAATGAAGAAGAGGTCAAGGAAAAGATCGAGAAGGTGAAGGGAGAAATTGATATTCAGGGCCAGCAAAGCCTGAGATTGGAAAATGGCATTAAAGCGGTAGAAAGGTCTTTGGGCCAAGCTACCAAGCGATTACAGGTAAGACTGTCTTTTTATCCATAGCTAGAGACAGTCAAAGACTGTGACAAATTTTTCTTACACAAATCTGAAGCCCATGAAAGAAAACACAAGAAAGTTTCCAAAGTGAATCAGGGTAAAAGGGGGAAAGTGTTGCTTTCATTTTCAAAATGCATTTCAGTTTGTGGGTTGTTTTTTTGAAGAGCAGACAGTTTTTATTTCACCTGTGTTTAAACTTGCTCATTTAAACTGTCTGAGAAGAAAAGCAGTAATTTGCACCATCGTAGCCTTTTCTGGGGATAAACTTATGATCTTTGATAGGTTTGTCTGCCACCAAAAGAGATGAATTACAAACAACAGTCCAAAAGCAGCACCTGGAAAGGTACAGAGCTAAAAGTAAAGTACCTGCAACCTTGTAGGGCTTTGGTTTTAAAGAACAGCATCCCTTTTTTCCTGCCTGACTCGCTGATGCTCAGGATTTTATTTTCTCTACACCTCAGGCATTTGTGGCACATGTGTCTAAAGAGAATCCAGTCCCTGTTTCCTTGCTAAAGTTAATGATATAAATTGGAACGTGATAGAGCATGAAGGAATAAAGGAACTCCAGCTGCTGGCTGGATGAGGTGGAGGAAAGATTGGCGCTCCTGAGATTTTTATGTGCCACGTAAGGTAGTCCTAAGGCACCATGCTGTTTGTGGTTGGAGTTGTAGTTCTTCCTGATTCCCAGGATTCACAATTAGTATATTCTGCAGTGGCATTAAGGTGATTCCACTGTGAATATGTAAGAGGATTTTGTATCCTTACTCCTACCTTAGAACCATGTCAGTATGAGCTTTCTTTACTAGATGATGAGGGGGAAAAAAGCAATCTTCTAATCCAAAGCAAAATGGATGAAAACTGTAAGCAGTTTTGGCCATGTTTATCTATGCTAAGTTTCTAGGCATGCTGTGCTTAAGGATTTGCACTGATAGAAAGGTTCAAGTCTTCTTTATGTGTTTTATCTATCCTCAGTCACATTTACTGAGGCTATGATGGAGTTCAAAATATTTCTGGCTTGGTTCTTTTCGTAGTCTAGGTTTTCTTGGGAAAGTTCCCATTCAGTTCAGATCTTCCAATCTTGTTCTAAGCCTAAAGGTGCACAAATCTGGAAGTCCACAAGAAAATAAACTGAGCTCTGCATTATGAAGCTTGGCAGGGGAGGAAATAGACAAATATTTTATTGTGTACCTAAAGTTATAGATATCTGCTAAAGCGGCTCAGTATCTGTGTGTGGGAATAATAATAGTCCAAGACTGTTGTAATCTAGCAGAGCTGTAAGTTTTGCATATTGTGACAGAAGTGCATAGAAAGATCCTAAATGATCATCTGTGCTGTGAAGGGGTGGGGAACCAGCCAGGCTTTGGCTTCATTGCTCAAAACCCTTGCAGAATGAGAAGGTTCTGGCCAAAAAAGTTTAAATAGAAAATACAAATAATAAGAAGAGAAAATAATTTTACTCCTTTTAAAATCAGAATAATTAAATGAGCTGTCTAGGCCATACTAGACACTTCAGGAAGAAGTAAGACTTGGTGCCAGACTGCTGCTGCCCAGTTGATTATTTTTTCAGCATTCACACTATTATCTTTATATGCTGGTGTGCCAAAGTTTTTCTCGGTGGTACGAGAAACAGCTGCTAGTCATCCGAGAAGCAATATAAAAATAAAATACATTAAGAAAAGCCCAATTAGGGTCATGGGTTGGACTTCATGATCTCAGAGGTCTTTTCCATCTAATTGCTTCTGTGATTCTAGTAAGTGCTAGTTGACTCACTTTATAAAATACAAGATTAAAATACCTTTCAATTTTTGAATTTGCATTTGAGCTTTAAAAACTCGAGGCTTTCTCATCAAAAGGAGAAGCGTTAGTTGCCCGGCTGTCAATATGGTCATGAAATGCTGCTTTACTTGCTCAGCAGATGTTTTCTGTTTCCTGGCAGGACAGGGAACAAGAACTGGAGCAACTGACCAAGGAGCTGCGCCAGGTGAACCTGCAGCAGTTCATCCAGCAAACCGGAACCAAGGTGACGGTGCTGCCGGCAGACCCCATGGAGGTGGAGGCCCCACATGTGGAGCTCGAGAGAGGTGCAGCCCTCGGAATGCTTTCAGAGGGAGGGAAGGAGGGAGAAGGGGCGGGCAGTGCCTTTACTGCTGCTTAATGCTGGCACTCCTGGCGAAGTGAATGCTCCCTTAGCGAAGGCATTAGTAAAACACTATGAGAGCCGCACTGTTGAATACTTCTTTTCATTCCAAAGGTTTAGCAGGCTCTAAATAAAGAGCAGCATGTGGAGAACTTCTCTCCCACTGTGCCGGGGCATGCGTTTGTCCCATCAGCAACGCATTAAGCCTGCAGCTTTCAAGAGTGGCCGCCATGGCTGGCTGCCAGCACGGAACGTGATCGTACCTCTGACATTGCTGTTCATCTGGGTTCTTCTTCTTCTGGTGGGGAGGTTGTCAAAGCGGAAAAAGGAATGTGTCTGGATCCCAAGAAATCCCAGACAGCAGCCACACGGGAATAGGAGCCAATCCAGCTGGGCTGCCAGCCATGCAGAAGCCCTGCACAGATGGCTGTTACGGCGGGTGCGAATTGACTTTGCCCCCAGTGAGATCAGTGCAGCCTGCACGTGCCCACATCTGCATTCAGAATTCCCTGGGCAGAACCACGGAGAGTTTTGAATGCGTGTCAGAGCTGCAGCACCAGCACAGTCGTGTGCTTTTTCCAGGGCTCTGCTTCCAAGGGGTTCTTTGTTTTGGCATTCTCCTGTGCTGGGTCTGTCCCTCTGCTCAGAAAACTTTAAAACCAAAAGGCACGGGGAGGGCAAGGGGATGGGGAGAGAAGAAAAGACAACCAGGCCTACAAATGCAGCACTTGTATGATGAACTCTTTTAAGTGGACAGGAAGCTGAAGCTTTGAGTTATGTTACAGATTCAAGCTCTTCCTGCGCATCACCACATAAGTGTGTGTCTGTGTACGTGTTTCTCATGGGAGGGTAATTCTTCTGTGTGGGTTTTGTTCTGTTTTGAAATAAGTAGGAAGTGTGCACCTTAGATCTTCTCACTTCCTATTCAGGCACTTCAGTAGTTTGTTACACGTGGAATTAGTTTTTTGTAGGAGGAGAGGTGTACCCCTGCTGGTGACTTTTCTAATTGCCTTTTTCTCATGCAGAGCCAACCTTTCAGTCTGGGTCACTGAAGCGCCCCGGCTCATCGAGGCAACTCCCCAGTAACCTTCGGATCCTACAGAACCCCCTGTCATCTGGTTTTAACCCGGAGGGCATTTATGTATGACAGTACATACCTCTTCTAGAGAGGACCTAGCAAGGTACCCTGGACAAGATACACTTTATTTTATTCTGCCAATGATGAATGGAAGAAGTTTGTCTTGTTTTGTTTTTTTGTTACACCACCGTGTGATTTTTTTCTTCTTCCTCCAACACTACTTGGAGCCATACCCTGTGCACTGATGCTAAAGAGACAGGAACTGTCTCAGTTCATAACTGGCAAGGATGACCTTGCTGTCAACACAGCTTGAGTGCAAAAACCTTCATTGTTTTTGCCACTTCAGAAGTGTTTGGGAAAGTATTGTTCCTTGTATAGGCATAAATGGAAGACTGAGAGTGAAGGAAACTGTGTATGCAACTTATCTGAGGTTTAATTTATTCCCTTTAGTCAATGGACCTGTGAATGTTGACCTTTTATATTTTTATTTTTAACTTGTGAATTATCACGTATGGCTGTGTATCAGTCTGATGAGGTGACTTTAATTTGTGTGTACCAACATTCCCCATCTGATCAAGTACAGCAACCTGCAATGCAGAGTTCTGAGGGGTGCTGAACCATTGCAGTGGTTTCTCACCACTAACTTTGTTCATTTCTGTCATGGGTCATCATATGTCATGTTCCATCCATTGCTACCTTTTAAGGCTTGAAAAGTGAGCTTGTGGGATTTACTTGCTATTGTATCTGCCTTGAATGAAGCACCTAGTGTTCAAAAGATTTATGGATTTTAAACCTTGGCTTGGTAAAAATATTTCCAGCATATGATTGAGGATGCACTAGTTAGATGATATTTTATTATATAGAATGTATATTTGAAATATTTTGCCACATTGTATATGCCTTTTGAGAAAAGAACAATGTAAGAAGTTGTCTTCATATATCTTACCAAAAGAGAGTAGGAGGCTTTCACTGTGTGTGATTTTGTACTTCATTTTTTTCACTAGCCATTACAGTGTTGTTGTTTTGTTGCAAATCTTGCTGTTGGAGGGGAAGAAAGACACAACACAAATAAGTATCCACTTCCAACCTTCCAGAATCCACTCAAGTTTGGTGAAGGGAAGAATCCTGGCAGAGTCCTGTGAAGTTCATAGCAGTTCTTATTGATAGGAGTGAGGCCAGGATTTCATTCAGCTCCCTGGTGGAGACATTTGGTCCCTTTGAAAGACAGTCACTTACAGAATGTAAAGCTTCCAAGCAGAAGATTGACACATTTGGTGGCCATTTCTCACAAAACATATGAAAAGAGAACATTATCACATCTTGATGTTGCTCTAATGCAATCAAAGCTAAGAAAGAATTAGACAAAAAGGGTTCCCTGCAGAAAGTATCCACTCCCAAATAGATCGTTGGTTGCAGGCCTTGAAGTGAGATTGTTGCAGGGGACACCAGGTTTGTGGAGAAAGGGACTGGCATCAGTGGAACACATTGTAAGCGTTGGGGGCTGACCTCATGGATGAGTTAGGGATGGGCCTTCCCTAGATTAGATTTCCTGTTCTAACAGCAACTCACAGCATCATCCCCACCTTGGAGATGCCCAGGGAATGAAGGGGCACACTGTGCCCTCACTGCAGTGCTGAAGACTTGGGCTCCTGATGTCCTCCTTGGCAGGGTCAGGATTTTACCACTACTAGGAAACGCCAAGCTTTTAGCCATAGAGAAATACTCCTAGCATCCTCTTCTGTTGATTCACTGATGTGCAGATAAATGTTAATTTAAGTCTCTTTTTCTAAAAAAGGAGCTTCCTGACAAATGGAAGTTTTAAAAGATATAGCAGAAGATGAAGGATTCTTGAGTGTTTAATGCATTTTTTTCTTTTTCCTTTCCACTTATTAATGGCACCATATATTCTAAAAATGCTGCTGTATTTAGATTAACAGCAACAGATAAGGCTGTGAATATATAAAGGACCTTTCCAAATGGACTCTGAATTTTTACTGTTTAACTTATCAGGCCATTTTTTTTTTCATCTTCCCTTGTGAGCAAACTGGAAAATGAGATATTCCTACCTGAGGAACCTTTGCAGTGCTCACCCATTTTACTGTTAGTTTATCACAATTCTGTGCTCATGTTTACTGTGCCCATAACTTTGTATTAAAAAAAAAAAAGAAAAAAGAAAGAATGTGTGTATATATATATATATATATATATATAAAGTGTAAAATATACATAGTTTGGGGACAATATCTGTCCAAGGTACTTGAGCATATATGCCTTACATTCTGGGTTCAATTTACAGAAATTAAATGGCCCTCTCCAGTGGATATCTTGCATCTTCAGCACCTCTTGATGTTAGAGAACTGAGGCACTCAGCACCTTGCAAAGTCTGGCCCAAATTATGCTGCATCGGGGT
The DNA here is from genome assembly GCF_971803275.1 of Cyanistes caeruleus. NCBI lineage: Eukaryota > Metazoa > Chordata > Aves > Passeriformes > Paridae > Cyanistes > Cyanistes caeruleus. Next base: position 59,287,863 of record NC_141704.1, read on the forward strand.
GGGGGGAAAAGGTCTTGTCCTGAGATGAAGTATTTTTAAAGGAGATCAGCATATTTACCCCAGCTAATGATTTTGTCATATTCTGTGACTGGTTCATCTCCCACAGATGTCGGTTTGGGCTCTCTTTCTCTGCCAGGTTATTCTGTAAGACAGAAGGAGAACAAAAAGGATTAAAAGGAAGAGTAAGAGCAGCTTTGGAGGGCTTGAATTACAGCTTTTTCATAGAATCAAGGGAAGTATTTGCCTTTTGAGTAATAAAGTAGCACCTGCTGACTGTAGCAGCTGTTGGACACAGGGGCCAGCCTGGAGCTGGCTCAGGAGTGACCACTGCAGCACCCCTTGAGTGGTCCCTCCTTGCCAGGGCTTTGGCACATGTCAAGGTGATCTGAAAAATGTTGGCAGCTTCAGCCACTCCTGTGGCCAAGGAGAGGCTTTGGTATCCAGACCTGCCAGTTGTGAGACACTGACAAATTCCCCTGCCCCCACCATACTCCTCTTGCTTATTGAATTTCACCCAGGCTGAAGTTCCGTAGCATTTTCACCCTCTCTGTAAATAAACCAAAAAGAAATGGCATGCCCTTGCATTAAATGTGAATTGACTCATGTGTAACAGTCAGAAAAATTCCTCACACTACAGCATTTAGAATTTCGCTTCTGATCAACTGCAGAAACTCACTCTTTCTTTACAACTGTACAAAAAGTCCATTTTCAGAAGTGTTCCAAACCTCCTGGGGCATTAGCAGAAAGGAAGCTACACTTACTAATTTTAACAAGTGCCATATTATTTATTGGGCAGCATGATAAAAATGGGGTTTTTTGCTTGCATTATATAGTTGAATACACAAGCACTATTTTCCAGTGCACAGGGAATTTATATGGAGAACTCCTGTAATTTATTACTAATGGAAATTAACTGTGTTACCTCTCTCATCCATGAGGATACAGTTTATTTTTGCTGGAGATGCTAAGTTGTTAGGGGAAAAGAGGGGGGTGACCATCTGAAAAGCCAGTAGGTTAAGGCTAAGGTGAACTGAATGCATGAGCAAGGGAGAAACCAAGTCCCACTCTGACAAGTCAGCTCCCAGTTTCTTTCAGTGGGACTTAGGTTCCCAAGTGCCTGAATTGCTTCTGGAAATGGTATTTTAGCTTTGAGATTGCTTGCTTTTCTAAAATCCTGACAAGCTTGGAGGAAGTTCTTGAAGAAGATAACTACCACTACTAGCATTAGCAATATGCAAACATATGAGGTAAGAGGGAAGAAGATCCTTCAGTGAAATAAAAATCTCTTCTTGGGGCAGCAATTGCCTTGTTTTTAGCATGAAGAGTATTGCATTATTTTAGTGAACTGGGATCATATGATCAAAGGAACATCGATCTTGTAATTTTTAGTGAGTTACCTTGAAGCATATAAATTCCTGATGTGCATTAACTTGAGTGAATTTGGCCTTAATGATACATGTAAATAACAAAACTGTATTCAGATATTTTTTTTTTCCAGAAAATAGTCTCTAATGGTCTGTACTGTATTAAAAAAAAAGTGTCGAAGTGTTACTTTTATATTACACCTCATTTTTTTGTTTTGTTTTGTTGTTTTTCGTTTGTTTTTGGTTTTTTTTTTAGAACATTGAAATGTGCATGTTTATTATGTTTGCTACAGTATTTTAATGTTTTGGATGAAGGCCATCACTTGTATGGAGATGACAAAACAATCATTCTGTCTATTTATTCAGTATTGCTGCTTAAAGTTTTCAAAATAAAGCTTTCAATGCCAACATAGTGACTGATTGAAAGCTGTTATAGCTCTCTTCAGGTGGGTTTTTTTTTCCTATGTTTGTAGAAAACTAAATAAGTGAAGCTTGGTGTATGAGCTGTTATACCAGCAAGGAATTACTGCAATAATACTGGGGAGCTGGGTGTAAGTGTGTGTAGTCAATACCAATGTAGGCATGCAGTGAATGCCTTTAGGTCTCTAAGTGGAGTGCTGAAGAATGTTAAATCTCTGTGGTCTTGCAAGCACTTTACACATGTGACCGAGTACTGGTTAGAGCTTTGTGCCCATGTGTGATGCTTGTGAGGGCAGAACAGGGGGGTCACAAAGGATCAACTCAGAGCCCTTTGAACCACACTGGATTTAAGGACATTCTTGAGTGTTTCACAGATGAGTTTCTGACTGGGACCTAAAAATGTTATGATTCAAAACCCTTTCAGTTGCAGCAAGGATGCTTCAAGTGTAGCTGGTACCTCTGAGAATTTTAGTAATTCTGAAATGGATCAAGTGTGCCTGCTGTACTTGTGAAGTGTGTCAGAATGCTGAGAGCATTCACCCTCACCGTCATCCCGTGAAACTGCTAACTAGGGGTTCTGGTTGGAACACTTGAGTTGCTGATGCTTTAACCTAGAGAAGCAACACAAACTGTAAAACACGAGTGAGCGTTTTATTACTGCTCCGCTTCAATGCAAGATGAAAATCTGTATTATATGTAACTATATTTTTTGTCATTTAAAAAGCTTCTATTTTTTATTATTCTCATGAATGGTTGACAAAAAATATTGGAGATGCTCCCATACAATAAATTCCCCTCTGAAACTTTGGGTCTTTACAGTTCATGGTTCGCTGGGATTGCACCGTTCATGTCGCGCATGTCTCACAACAGAGTTGTTGGAACTCTGTCACAGAATACCGGGCCTGAAGGCAGGGCTAAGGCCAAACTTGCTCTGTCCAGCTGAAACAATTCCAGAAATAGCCCTGTGTCCAGCATTAGGCCACAGGCACTCTCCTAAATGGCAATTTCCTTGAGGTGTGGGGCCTCTATGGCAGACAAGAGCTCCTTTACTGTAAATGTGCTGTAATCTCAATCAGATCAAGCCCAGGCACTGCAGGAGGGAAGAGGAGCTTGTTTTCAGCTGAGGAACTGTTACTAAAATTAACAGTAACCCTGAAATGACAGAATTGGTCAGTGACTCAGGGGAAGTGTAACTTAAAGCAAAGAGGCAGAGGTTCACTTGGAGGTGATCAGGGAGAGAAGCTGAATGTACAGATTCTTCCCACAACAAATGCAGGGTGCCCTGATGCTTCAGGGAGCAGAAAGAAATTAATCTTTGAACAAGAAGCAGAAGGCCTTTTAGGCCAGATTCAGGTCTAGGTACTGTGCTGAGACCAGACAGAGTGTGAAGCTTTCTCGAGATCATTTGAGCTAATCAAGGCTGGGAACTTGATGCAGCTGGAGACTTGTGATTTAAGCCATCCAAATGCAGTCCTTAGTCTAATATCCCAACAAATGGATTTTCCTAAGCTAACAGGAGCCTAATCTTATTAGATGTGAGGAGAAGTGAGCTAACAGTAGTGGCACTGTTGACTGGCAATAGGACAATGCCATGAACTCCACTGAAGCCCTAGCACGTGGCACTGTTGTTGTCAGGGCTGTGGAAGTTGTGGAGGCCCCGTGCTCCGAAAGGTGCCCTTTCCTGCTCCTGTGCCAGTCAGCTGGCTGGCTTTTGTGGTAACTAAGGTTTCCCAGTGTGCTCAGCAGAGACAGGGCTACAGCTGATGGTTCTGATCTTTCGCTTTGCCTTTAAAGAATGAAGTGTTGTATTTGTATGTGGCTGCTGCACCACTAGCTAGCTCAGTGTAACTGGACCACTAATAAGTTGCAAAACCAGACCAGATCAATGATCCATTTTGTTCAGAAGCCTGAATTCTTCTGCCTGTCATGCCTGTGTCAGCTAGGTAGTATTCCTTTATAAACCAAATTTTTAATGATTGTTTCAACTAAGATGTCTGGTGTCTGAAGTAGGGCTCAATGAACAGTGGTCCCCATTAATTGCCTTGCTTGAAAATTATATATTTGCTACCTTTGATATTGTAGCTAATGTTAATGAGTACTTTCTGGGTCAGACACTGCTTCATCATTAACTTTCTCCAGAAATACTGGATGGAGACAATCTCAATTGGTCTGTTTTGCTCCCTTTTTCCAGCATACAGTACCCATCCTTCCCCCATCCTTTGCAGTGAGCTCTGTGTGCTGTCCAGGGCTGACTGGAAAGGAGCCTCTTTGGCATCTGCTAGTGCAACAAGGAGATGATGCAATCAGAGCTGATAAACTTCCTGAGCAACCTCACCGCTTGTCTGAGCAACTCAGGCACTGTCAGTGTCCTTATGCCACTTCTGGCTCTGTGTGTTTCTCCTTCCTTGCTGCCACACAGGCAGCCCTGGAGCTTCACCCCCATGGAATCTGAAGTTTGATTTCTAGAGGCTTTTTGGATCTGAATGGGTGTGAAAAGGCCACAGGGATCTCTGGAAGAGTGAGTGTCATCACAGTGTCATCACACTTCTGTTCAGACATCTGGAAACTGATACAGGTGAAATACCACTACACCAGACTGCTTATTGTTTCAGCTACATGCTTTGTCTTGTTCTACCCCTCTGCAAAAGGAGGAAGATAGTTGGTAATTGGAGGACTTAGTTGGAAAACATAGCATAAAATATCTAATGTTCAATCTTGGGTCAAGTTGTAGGGAAGAAAGATTTTCTGTGTTTTATTTTTAATGAACAAAAGTTCAAAGAAAAAACATTCAGAAGAGTTTCAGCTGGGCTTGTGGAAAGTGTACTTAAAAACCCCACCTTATCCAGTGCAATACAAATTAGTGCCAGTGATTACCTGCCTGGGTATTTTTAAAAGGAGGGCTTCTGGTTAAAACAGAAACAACAACAAAAAGAAGAAATAAAAAAAAAAGGGGGGGGGGAGGGGGGGGAGGGTGATGGATGGAAGGGAGTAAGATGTGGACTAAGTAGAACACCTTTAACCTGATTTGTATTTGCCCTGTAGTCCCTTCCAGTGCTGGTGTGATGGAAAGTGAATCATGCAGCTTTGGAGCCAGTCACATGGTATCACAGAAGTACCATCAGGAGCTATTGCTAAAATGAAATTCAGGCCAGCCTTTAAGTGGGAAATAACTGGAATTTCTTCGTGGTTGCTTGTGGAGCTTCTCCTAAATTACTACCTGTCACAACTTTTATTGTGTGTATCAAACTGCTGTTGATGAAATGTTATGTGCCCAGAGCAGATGATTTGGCTTTAGCAGTCCCAATCAGCCTGAGGTGAACTTTGATCGGTGAGGTGGAACTGGCCCTCCTGGCACACTGAAGGGAAACCCCAGAGTGCCAGCTGACCTTTGACAACATTTTGTTGCTACAATATTGTCTTAAGCGTTTCCTTGACCTGGCAGACCTGCGGCGTGGCTGCCAAGACTATGACCTGGATTCTCCATTGTCACATCGCTTATGTCGCACACAAAATGAGCATGGAGGAGACGGTGACAGAGCAAATGAAAAAGGCAACAATGCCCATTAGCTGTAGGGCTGGGATGAAAGATTATGCCAGAGGCAGGAACCAGATAATCAGGTCTCCTCGACTGTGCCAACGCTGCAGTTCCCAGCAGGCCCACACGAGAGGGCAGCAGAACATGCAACAGCCATGCACTGCGATGGGGGAAGCAGGTTTTCTAGGAATGCACAGCACGTGATAGGGAATCGTGTAAGACACCCAACATTCCAACTTTAAATGTGTTCTTTCAGAAAGGACGCAGTAATACTTACAGAGAGATGTGTCTTATGCACAATGTCAGTGTAACTGATGCACAAATAATGTCATTCCTGCAGTTTCTGAGCAGGCCTGGAAGCTTTCTGAAACCTGTACAGATGTGGGTTGAAACATTCCATGTCAGATACTGTCCTGTGCCTTGGAAGCTCTTGTTTCATTTCCCAGCTCTGGCACAGATTTCCTGTGTGTGACCTTGGGCAAGCTACTATAATCCCTGTGGACCAGAGTCCCCAGCTGTAAGCCTGAGATAATACTGCCTCATCCCCTTTGACTTTGTCGATGTATACAGCAGACCTCGTGAGGAACAGCATCTCGATTCCTATTTGTTTGGCAAATAGTACTGAGCACAACGTGGTCCTGAACTTGGCTGTGCCATCCAGATACTGCAGCATGAAGTGTATTTTTGTATCCTACCAAGAAGTCGCTCAGAGTTAGCTTTACCGTGCAGTAAGAGCAAGATGCAGGTGTGCTGAGGGGAGCTGGGCATTTCTGAAGGTTAATTCTTGTTTAGTTTAAGTAGATTTCTTTTTCTAAAGGGGTAAAAAGGAAAAGCAAGTAAAGGAATAAAATTTCATTTCAACTTTTGCTCTTTTTGCAAAGTGCTGCTATTACCAGAGGCAGCCTAAATCCTTTTGCAAGTGCTGCTTGGGAGTGTGTTGTACCTAATCGATAGAAACAGTTGACTGAACAGGCTGAGATTTGCTTGGTGGTCCTAAACGTTCCAGTGTTTCCACAAGTCTTAGGACGTTCTAGCACTGTGCATGGAACCAGTAACGAATGTACCATGCCAGGCTGCCATCTCACAATTTTCCATTGATACCCAAGTGCCCTTTGGTATTAGTGGCTGAAGAGATAAAGCACACAAGAGTTAGATTTGTAGGAAGGTGCCTTTTTTTTGTTGTTTGCCAACTCCAAAGTGTTTTCTACATGCTCCAAATAATTTTAATTAACTAACAAATACCTCAGCTGCACTTATATCACAGTCTTGCCCAGATTGAGCACCCTTCAGCATGTCTGAGCACAGAGAGTCTCTGCTGCTCAGTTCTGAGGTCAAAGATCATTTAAAGATGTTGCCATCTGAACGCATTTGAAATAATAATTAGCGTAGCTGCTGGCATCTGACAGGGCAGTAAATAATCAGTCCTGCAGTACCTTATCTCATGTCCTGCTCAGTAAAGTTCTTGCTGCTACCTTTGTACATTATCTGAGGAACTTTACAGTAGGAGGCAACTACTTCTAGGAACATCTCCCTCCTTTGGTAGGAAGAATGGACTGCCCCCAGGGTGCAGTCACACGGGACAAGCACATAATTCAGGTTTTGTGAGCAACTGCAAAAGTGGGAGCCTGGGCAGTGTGAGTACCTTAACTTCCCTGTTCAGTGAGAGAAGACATTTTTACCAAGGAAAAAACTACTTTCTTATGTTACTATGACTATAAAAATGATCCCAGACATACAATTTTTATATATGAACATACATATAGGTGCATGCAGTCAACTCATTAGATGTCATTATCCCTTTTGTCAGCTTGGGAAACTAAAGCCCAGGAATGTGCAAGGCTTTGCCAGGAGGAGTACAAGCCCTTCATCTCCATGTACTGACTTTTGTACATGGGTCATTTGCTGAAATGTCTGTTCTGACCAACAAAAAGTTGTCCTGCAATGGTTCAGTCAGGCTGGGGGTCACCTAGCCTAACACTCTGCCTTGAGCTCTATAGATAGAGCTGACTGGGCACATGCAGCTCACTAGTGAACTACCCTTGGTGTGGCATTACCAAAATAACCTACTTGCAAAGGAAGCTTCCCCTAACCCTTCACTCAGGTTAAACCTCTTCCTGATAGCAGAGGATTTATATCCCTTTCTAATGAGAGCACTTCAAAAGAGGTGAGACTTATTCTCTCCTTTAGCAAGTGTTGCACCAGGTTTGACCAATAAAGATTTTACCTTTGAGATCTAATTGATTAATCTGTCTCAAACTTAAAACTTTGCAAAATCAGTATCTTCATTTACTGTTGATTTTAGCACACTGGTTTCAGCATATGCAGGAGTTCAGCTCCTTGCATGATTTGAGTCTGTTCTGATTTCCTCTTCAGGTAATTCTGCCTAGTTATTATATTATTATGTTATTGCTTCTGCTGTCAGCCCTAAACTACCACCATGCTGCCCCAGCCCAGGCAGCTTTGTTCCTGAAGGTACAAGTGGTGATCTCAGTGAAAAACAAAAGGCAGGGATATGCTGTACCTTCCCACTGCTCTGCCAGGCAGCTGAATTGTCCTCTACTCCTTGGAATGCACTGCCCTGGGGTTACTAAACTCAAGCAAGCCCATGACATTACTGTGTACTTTTAAAAGCAGGTATTGCAGACTCTGCATGTTCAGCAATCGTAGCAAACAGCTGGAGTCCTGGAAATGCCTTCTAGGCCTGGCAGGACGCTGATGGGAGTGTGCTTCCCATGGCTGGCTCCTGGGGCATGGCACACAGATTGCTCTCAAAGGTCATTTTAAATAACTGTACTTACCTCATCACTTAAAACACCGGCATTAGCCCTGTGACCAGTTAGGCATTTTTCAAAGCTACTTCACGTTTTGCAGACATGGATTAATCTTCTTGTTCTTGTTTCTGCACTCTCCAGAGCAAACTGCACTCCAAACACAACTTCTCTGCTGTGCCAAGGAGCAGGAACTTGTGCAGCCCAGGTTCATACAAACAGATTTTCCTTCGCAGACAGACTAGGAGTGCCCAGGATGATGACAGCTTGATAAGCAAAGGTAGCTCCTTCTCTCCTAGAGAACAGATGCTGAAGGGAACACAGAAAGCCTTAACTCTGGCCCTTGTCCACACACATTCCCATACCCTTCAGTTACCTTTGTAGCAGCTATTAAGGAATTTTTTTGCTTATTCTACACACTTTTCTAATTTTTAAGCATTTTTTTCCTAGTCATGTTGATTCATTTGCCTCTACACGTTTCATTTCTGACTTTACTCTGGGAAATGAAGTCCTGATGGCAGTGAATTCTGCATGACAGACCCTGTGTCCAAACCAGAGCATCTGTAAGAGTCTGCAACACTGGAGAAAAAAAAACCCACCTCACATTCGTGGTTTCGATTCCCTAACTCCCAGCACCTTCTCGCTGGAACAACAGAGGGCACCACTCCTCACACAAAGCGCTGGAAGAGGAGCAGCCCTGCCTTTGAGTCATGGTGCAGGACCCAGGGTGTTTATTGCTCAGTAGGTGATTGGGATTGAATATTCTTCCTCCTGCGAGGTTCACCTCTGCATCTCCTGCTCCCTGTGCCAAAAGCTGCTCTCAGAGATGTGCACACTGTTCCTCTTGGATCCTCTAGGACCTTGCCCTACTTTGCACAGGATGATTAAGCAGTTACAGAGAAATAGCTTTAGCCTGTTTGATTAGAACCTGCACTTGGGGAAGAGGAAACCACAGTGCCAGCTCCTACTTCTGCTCCCGTGAAGATCTGGTTTTATTCCAGTGAGTGTACAATATAAAATGCATAAACATGCAGCATATCAGGTCTGGAGCCTCAGTTTCTCCTCTCAGGTGGCTGTGTTACCTTTTGATCTTGTTGTTCCGTCCAACAGGTGCCACCGCATCAGTGCTGCTACCACCAACTTTTTGGAAGTAAAGGGACCTACAAGATGCTACAGGAAAGATGGAGGGAGACTATTTACAGGGCCTGGAGTGGCAGGACAAGGGGGAATGGCTTCACACCGACAGAGAGCAGGGTTAGATTGGATATTAGGAAGATATTCTTCCCTGTGAGGGTGGTAAGGCCCTAGCATAAGTTGCCCAGAGAATCTGTGGCTGCCCCTGGATCTTTGGAAAGTATCCAAGGCTAGGTTGAACGAGGCTTTGAGCAACCTGGGAGAGTGGAAGGTGTCCCTGCCCATGGCAGGGGAGTGGAACTGGATGGTGTTTAAAGTCCCTTCCAACCCAGGCCATTCTAGGATTCCATATCACAGTAACAACATTGTTATTTCAGAAGGATCTGAGTTTAAAAGCAGCCTCTACTAAGGTTTTCCTTGATTCATTAACCCTCCAGCTGGTGCCCTTGGGGGTTGTAAACCTCCTGATCTTTATTATTTTCTTTACAGAATTTGCATAATATGTACGTAATGTTGCATTCTGGTTGCTCAATGTGCATCGAGCAAAACTCTTGAATGCCAGGACTCTGAACGCCTTGCAGCCCTTTCTAAGAGGACAGGAGAAGTTTAGGTTGGACATTACAGAATCACAGAACGAGCTGAGTTGGAAGGGACCCACAAGGATCATCGAGCCCAACTCCTGTCCCTGCACACACAATCCCCTGTGTATATTCCATGCACACATGATCCACACATCGTATGCCCAAGAGCTGTCCAAAAGCTCCTGGAGCTGTCAGGCTTGGGACTTTGACCATTCCTGGAGAGCCTGTTCCTCTGGAGGAAGAACCTTTTCCTGACCTTTACCCCTCCCCTGACACAATTTAGGGCCATTCCCTCAGGTCCTGTCCCTGGTCACACAGAGCAGAGATCAGGGCCTGTCCCTCCTCTTCCCCTCGTGAGGAAGCTGCAGAACTGCGGTGAGCTCTGACCTCAGTCTGCTCTTCTCCAGCTGAACAGACCAAGTGCCCTCAGCTGCTCCTTGTGTGGCTTCACCTGCAGGCCCTTCACCCTCTCCATGTCCCTCCTCTGGACACTCTCTAGCAGGTTAATCTCTTTCCTACATTACAGTGAGCAAAACTGCACACAATAATCAGTGTGCAGTTACTCCGCAACAGTGCAGAGTAGGAAGAATTTGTTCAGGAAGAAAGGATGATCATACATCGGAATGGGCTGCCCAGGGAGGCGGTGAAATCGCCGTCCCTGGAGGTGTTTCAGGAAAGGCTGGACGTGGCACAGGGTGCCGCGATCTTGTTGACGCGGTGGTGTTCGGTCACGGGTTGGACTCGACGACCACAGAGGACGCTTCCAGCCTAACTGACCCCGTGATTCCGTCAGAGGAGCACCAGTCCCGGCCGCCGCAGGAGCAGCCATTCCTGAGGGGAGGTGGGGCCGCGGGCGAGGAGGCGGAGCGCGAGCCGCACGCCAGCCAATGGCCGCCGCTGACCCCGCCCATTGCCCCCGCCCTCCCCTCAGCGGGCGCGGCCCCGCGCGCACGTGCCAGGCAGCGTGCGCGGCGGTCACGCGGGCGCGCGCGTGACGGCGGCGGCGGCGGCCTGAGGGGCGGGCGCGCACTTCGGACCGGGGCGGGGGCCGGGAAGCGCCGGGCGGGGCGGGGTGGGGTGAAGGATAGCGGCAACGGAGCAGGGCGGAATCGCCAGGGAACCGGCCGGGCTGCTGGGGACTCTCTGGCAAAGTCACTGAGAAGCGTCTCTGTGGCTGCCTGCGGTGCTTTCCGGGAATGCCGTCCGCACTGACGCGCCTGGTGGATGCGCAGGTACTGCCCGAGTGCTCCTGCCCTCCGGACAAACCCAGCGTGCACAAGTGGGACAGACCTTTTTTCACAGCATCACAGAAGCGTTCAGGCTGGAAAAGTGCTCTGAGATCGTCGAGTCCAACCTATGACCGAAGACCACTGTGTCAAGCAGACCATGACACTGAGTGCCACATCCAGTCTTTCTTTAAAATCCTGCAGGGTCAGTGACTCCATCTCCCTTCGCAGCCAATTCCAGTTCCAATGTCTGATCACCCATTCAGTGAAAAAAATTTCCCTCATGTCCAACCTAAACCTCCCCCCGTGCAGCTTAAGACTGATGCCCTCTTGTTTCAAGTGAAGCATATAAAGATTTTTCAGCTTTAGTTATTTTCCAGCCTCTCAGTCACGTGCAGAACAAAACAGTTCAACTTCCATATTAAAAGGACACACTCAGTTTCTCCTACTGGTAGTCCTGCAAACACTTCTGGAAATCTTGCTGCCGAGATAAGATGTAGAGTCTCCCTCACTGGAGAGATTCCAGAACCATCTGGATGCAATCCTTTGCCCTGTGCTCTGGGATGGTCCTGCTTGAGCAGGGAGGTGGGACCAGATAAGCCTCTCTGGTTCCTTCCAACGTGACCCATTTGTGATTCTGTGAAGAGAAGCCTTTTTTCCCTGCATTTCAGGCTGCCTTATTGCTACAAAGTCATGCTCTTGATGGTTTATGACTCTTTTTGATGCACATGCTCATATTCCAGGTCTTGCAGCTGGAACCTAGGGCCCAGCCTTATGAGCTTTGCTGGAAGCTGTGATCTCCATGCCACAGAAATGCTGATCAGGGTCGCTACTCACAGGCTCCAAACCTGGAGCCAGTGCAGTGCATTCCAACCAAGTCTATAATTATCAGGCCCATGCAGAAGGGCTGCTGCTCCCACCCAGATGGGCTCCTTTGCAAACAACATCATATGTAAGGAAGGCTGTAGGCCTGCCTGCCACCCACAGGGCTGGAGCCTTGGCAACCTTGTACAGTGAGAATAGAATCCACTTCAGCGTCTGTCAGCTCATCTGGTTCTGTGCTGCGGGTATTAATCCAAACACACTTGGGGAAACAATTTTCTGCTGAGGAAAAAGGTGCCATATTTACATGGCTCTTTTCCTGAGGTTATTCCCTAGAAATTGCTTCGCTGTGAGAGTGCCTTGGTAGCATCCTTAAAAAACATCTAGTGAAGAGCAAAGTGAAAAAACCCAAATGAACAATCCACGGGGCTTTATGGAGGCAGGAGAAACAACTCTCCTTGGTCCCTATGACCCGGTAGAGGTGCCTTGGATCAAAGTCCCTGCTTGCTGAAACAGAAGGGAATCTCTTCTCTCCTGTCCCAGGCATCCTCTGGGGCCGGCAGGGCCACGCAGGGAGGGGAATGTTTGCGGCAGCGGCAGCAGCAGGTGCGCTGCCACTGGGTGCCCCGTGAGTTCAGCCAGGCAGAACAGCCTGTCCCGGGCAGGGCAGCTCCTGCAGCCCGCGGCAGCGCCGTCATCGAGGCTGCCGTGAATTTACTGCTTGTGACAGATTGACAGCCCTGCAGGCTGAAATGCTGGGGCCACGGGAAGGATGCAGAGAGCGGAGCAGCTCGCCCTCGCTCACATCCAGCCCACACGTGTCCGGGGCTCACGCAGCTGCTGCTGGCGGCAGGTGAGCCACCGGCTTCTCCCTGCTGCATCCCAGCAAGCTCGGAGCCTGCAGGAGAACCGGAGACAGGCAACACATTCAGACTTTCCTGAGTGAAACTGGCTTTAAAAAATCCAAGGCTTTTTTTTGCAGAGAGGAAATGCTGCATTTTTGTTACTTTCTTTCTCAGAGGTTGTACTTCCGTGTTCATTTCTGCAACTAGAAGGCAGGAAACTTCCCAAAGAGGGGAGGGATCACATGATTCCAGGAGCTGAGGTTTGAAGGGAAAAGGAAATGCGTTGCAAGACCCAGGTTACAGGGCAGGCTAGGAATTTAGAGGTGCTGAAACACACCTTGCACACCAGGCTTGCTGTCTGTCAGACATTCAGTCTGCCCTGGCTAAAGTGAAAATTAAACAAAGAAAGTCCAAAACACAAACTCAGGACCTACTCTGAGGCCCATTGTGCTCCAGGAAAGGATTCACATGACTTAAATGGTAAGTCAGGCCTTTCTCAAACAGGGCTCATAGTCAAGTTCTGTAACTGTAACCCTTCCAAATATAAAAATTCCTTGTCCTTCAGTTGGAGGTACATATTGGCTTCTATTGGCTTAACAATCCTAAACATCTTTATTTAACACACTCTAATGGAGCCTGTCATGCCACTATTTTATATAATATATTTATATTAGATATATATTATAATCTGTTTGTATATATAAACAGATTATAAAATCTGTTTTCAACATTTATTACTTAAGAAATCAAGCTTGCATCACTTACCTTGTGGTTTATGGGACAACAGAATATGGATTTAAGTGTAAACAGTAAATGTAGCACCCAGTCTTGCACACTCAGCACTTCCATAAGGGAATGTATATTTAAAGATGGGAAGCGCTTGTCCAGTGTTTCTGTGATTGTTTTTAACCTCAAGGAAATTCAAGACATACAAATTGGTTTAGGCTCCAAAGGGATCCGGGGAATCCCGGAATTTAATAATTAAGGCTGACACTAGAGTCCCTCCTGTCATTTACCTTTTGCCTCCAGCAGCAGTGGGTTATCAACCTCAATTACAAACCCTTTTTTCCCCATGTTTGCTTTTGTTAGGCATTGGGATTATCAGAACACACATAATTTGCCTTTATGTTTTATGTCATAAAATGTAATAGATTTCACTGATGCTGCAACTTGGCGTGAAGTCGTTTGGCACATTTGATTCAAGGCCTAATAAAAACAAGTCTTGTTACTGTACATGGTAAATGCTGAAACTGATAAAGCCTTCTAAGAATCTGGGTTTATGGCCCAGTGAAACCTAAACCGATTCATATTCCCAAAGGAAGGAAATTTGAAGGAGACCGAAAGCCTTGCTCATGCTCAGGTTTTAAACTGTGCTCTTCAGGACGGACACAGCTTTTTATGAGGTGCTTGTGGCTCCACCGTTTGTCTTTGTGATCTGGCAGGAAGGGCTTTGTGCTCAAACTCTGGCTGGAGTTGGAATACACGAGCACCTTCATCCCAGCCTAAGTGCTGGCCTAACAAGTGTTAAGCTGTTCAAGTATGAAGGTCAGCGTTACTGAGGGGAAGGGATGCGCCTAGCTCACTTTTATTCCTGTGACAGCGCAGGGAGCACAAACAGATCCAAAGACAGATGGAGCCAGACACAGATTTTTTCCCATTTCCCTACCTAGTAATTTACTTCTGCAGGTAAAGTGGTGCACTGTAGCAGCCTTTGGTCCATTATTTATGGAAAAAAAACAACTGTCTATGTGTCTATTGGTATTTGTAGATAGCCCGCCTGTATCTCTAATTGGAATTAAATTTACTACAAGTTCCATGTGAAGACACCTATTTCTTAACAATCCTACTCGAGTAATTTAAAAATAGTGCTTATTTTTCATCCAGTTTATAATTCGTCCTGTATTTTAAGGGATTGATGGAATTAACCCGATTCTTAGGAGCTTTTTATTCCATTCCAACTTCATTCCTTGTCAGTGTAGTCAGCGGTATTGGAAAACCAGCAGAGGGAGCACGGAACGTTCCCTTCATCTCTCTCTTACGTAAACACTGGCTACTGTTTGAGGGGTTCCTTTAATTTTATTTCCCTGCAAGAATTTTTTGCATGGAAATGTGATCAACAGCTCTCCTATTTAATATGTAGAAACCTTTAGGATGTTGCATTTCCACGCTAGGAATGATCTGCCTGCTTCCACCACTCTATTCCTCCTCTTCCTCTCCCCCCACCACAAAAATACTCAGTTTTCATAAAGTATTTCCAAACTGGGACACCCATCATTCATTCCTGCAGAGATTATGATACGTCATTAGATTGCCAGGCAAATCATAAAGTTTGTTCCTTGTGAGCAAAGAGAGGTCCCATGCAGCACCAGGGCTGTCAAGTGTTAAAGATTAGTATTTTGCAAAAAGAAGAGGGAAAAAGGTAGATGTCAGGAAGAAACCTGTGTTCCACCATTCACTTTCTGAAATGTGCACATATCAAACCAGAGCTTGCCAGAGAGAGTTAAAGGAAACCCAGCAAATTCAAACCCAGATTAAAAATGTGAATTAAAATCATCATCAGCCACACAATCATACAGTTTGAAGCTCAATGCACCAATTATAATGAAATATCATTACATTTTTAATTAGTAGACAGCCCCATTTTGTGTATTAAAGTTTTTATTCCTTAGTAAGAATTTTTTTAATCACAAAATAGTGTGGAAATATTTAGATAATAGAATTCATGGAGTGCTGGAAAATACTGAATATAAAGATTGATTTCTAATATATCACATACTAAACTGTTCTAAAACAGCTGGTTTCTTGCAGACAGGATTTATTTTTTTTTTAATAATTTAAGACAGCATAAGCTTGTATCAAGCATAAGCATTGTAACAAAAGTGCAACTTTTTCAGCAAGTCCTCCCAAAAGATATTTAACTCAAAATATCATTAACACATATTTTTCTCCCTACAAAAATAGCATGTCAGACATCATTAATTGGATGTATTAACAACTATTTACATACAGCCACTCTGTAGGCTAGTAAGATTTTTTTTTTTTTTTTTTTTTTTTGTAACGTTGTTTAAACACAGCGTTTCAGGCAAACAGTAGCAACAGCAGCAGCAGATGCACCAAACGGACTGACGGACCCCGGACACACACATGCTCCTCGCCAGGCTGTGGTGTCTCACCTCTTACATAACATTCAAGTGAGATTTCTCACAGTGCTACCTTGGCAACAAACTAAAAATATCTAGGCAAGGTCTTGGTTTAAGCCTTATTATAAAAGCTTTATCTGTGTGATTATCTGGCGTCTGGTTTGTCTCCAGAAAGGGAAATCTCAGTATTTGAGCATGGGATGAGGGAAGAAACCATATGGGAAACTTATCCCAACTGGTTTAATCATTTCTGATTGCACAGCGAGGTGTTTACCTACGGCCTCCAGTTTGTGTCACTTGGAATTTAGGAAAAAATTAATTCAGACTGACAAGCTGCTCTGTGTTTTCTTGGGGGAGAGAAGGGGGTTTCTTTTTGTAGTTCAGTGCAGTAACATTCATTTTATACAGCAAGGTTTGGGGGGAAAAAAAAAATCTCTCGGGGACATAATTATATAAAGATGGGGTGAGAACAAATACACTTGCCACACCTGTATACCTTAGCCAAAAAAAAAAATAAAAATAAAAAAATAAAATAAACACAAGGTTATGTAATGGGTCTGACCCTCTTCCCTTGCACACCCAAAACTTGCTGGAGCCAGCGGCATCCCCGGGTGCTCAAGGCACTGCAGGTTTGGGCTCAGGGTGCATCCTCCATGCTCCGGTTCTCCATAAAGTGCTAGCACAGGTGCTGGGCTCTGCCCTTCCTCCCTCGCCTCGTTCCCCGCCCTCACCCTGAACCCATCCAGGTCTCCCGGACAACAAGTGCAAGTTCCCAAGTGGGACTTAGAGACACACTGTATAAACCCATTCCAAATAAGGTGCCACAATTAATTACTCTATATAGAGGGGGGAAAAAAAAGTATCCTTACTATGTTTTCTTCCTTTCTCGTCTTCCATTTTTTTTTGGTTTTTTTTTTTTTTTTTTCCTTATTTATGCATTTATAAAGCCAAACATTAAAAAAATACTGAGTAGCAAATTTTATCCTCGACGGTCCTCTGCGGCGGCCGCTCCGGGACCTGCCGCCCCGGCAGCGGGACTCCCCCGGGCCAGGCCCGGCACCCCGCGGCCGCCAGCTCCCGGCGATCGCCGGCCCCGGCGACCCCTGCCCTCCGTAGGATCCCGGGGGCGCAAGTGCCGGCCCGACGGTCCCTCAGTCCGAGGGGAGGGCAGCGGCGGCGGGGAGCCCCCGGGACGTCTCACGGGCCCTCGGCGCCGGGCTCCTCGGCAGCTGCGGGCTCGGGCTCCTCGCTGGGCTCGGCGGCGGCAGCGAAGGGGTGCGGGAGGTGGGGCGTCGGGGGCAGCCCGGCGGCGGCCGCCGCCGCCTTCTCGGCGGGGCCGAGCACGGAGGAAAGGCAGGGGAAGGAGGCGGCGGCGGCGGCGGCGGCGGCGGCCGCTTGGGCGGGGATGCCCGGATAGAGGAGCGGGATGGGGGCGGCAGGGTAGAGATACTTCTCCAGGCTGCTTTTATCCAGGAAAGGCTGCATGTAGGCGGCGGCGGCCGAGGGGGAGATGAAGTAGAAGGGCAGGCAGAAAGGGGCCGCCGCCGGCTGTCCGAAGGGAGCCCCGCCGCCGCTCGCCCCCAGGGCCATCAGCGAGCCCAGCAGGGCGGCGTCGGGTCTGACCAGCGCGGCCGCCGCCGCTGCCGCCGCCGCCGCCTCGGCGCCCCGCGCCGCCAGCCCCGGCGGGCCGGGCATGGGGCTCCCGCCGCGGTCCAGCTTCAGTCGCTTGGGCGCCGGGGGCACCTCGTCCCCCGACGGCTCCTGTTTGATGGCCAGGGCGGGCAGCGCTCCGCCGGCCGCCGCCGCGGGGCCGCGCTCGGGGCGCGCCTCGGCCTCCCCGCCGTAGCCGCTATCCGTGTCCGTGTCGGTCTCGGCGCTGAGCTCGGCGGCGTGAGTCCGCTGGATGACGGGCACGCAGTTAGCCTGGCCCTCCGGCTTGTGGCCCGGCGCGCAGGGGGGGGCGGGCGGGGAGGAAGAGGAGGAGGATCGCTTGCTGAGCGGGCCCGGCGGCGGGGAGAGGAGCTGAGGGCCGGGGAGGAACTGCGACGAGATGGAGTGCAGGTGGCCGAGGAGCTGCGCGCATCGCTGCTCGCGGGGGGTCCAGCTCTCGAAGCGGGAGAGGTACTGCAGCACTTCCTTCGCGCACGTCTGAAAGCCCGAGTGGAAGGCGTCCAGGTCGGCCTGCACTGGAGACTTCATGGATCGCTCCCCTGCGGGGGCGACCGAGAGGGGACGGCGATTACCCGCGGCTCCGGCATGGGGTGCCCCGCTGCCCGCCTCCCCCCGCTCGCCCCCGGTGCGCCCCAGCGGCGGTGCCCCCCGGGCCCCGCTTACCGTTCTGCAAAGCAATAATCTTCTGGTGCTGCTGCTCTGTTAAGGCTGTTAGCGCTTTCAAGTGCTTCAAAGTCAGTTCCAGCACCACCGCTTTCTCCAGGTGTCCCAGCGTCTGCAAAGGCAAGGGCAGGGGGCGGCTTGGCTACCTCCCGGCACATTTTGGCTACAGCCAAACGCCGCCTCCGTTAACTTTGGTCAGAGAGCGGTCCCCGAGGCATTAGGGCCAGGACGGCGGGACGGGAGCGGGCACAGGCAGCCCAGCCAGCCAGGCTGTCGGCGCCTGCATCCGCATGGCCATATACGCTCCTGGGCACCTTACCGTCAGTTTCAGATGCTCGGGCAGTAAATCCTTCAGCTGGGCAATGCATTCGTTAATCCTGTCTCGCCTCTTCTTTTCTATCAGTCTATGTGGCAGTTTGTACGTTTCCTAATTAGCAAAACCCGGAAAAGCCAAGCGTTAGGCAGAGTCCCTCGGAACGCCGATCAAAACCAAAACAAATGTCATGCGGACCACATGCCGCGCAAATTATCGTCAAGGCACCGCTCTCCCCGCCGTGCCAGCTCGCTCGTAAAGCCACTTGCGATTCGGGGGGCAAGTTGTATGCGCAGCCTCCCGGGGATGCTCTTGGGAGGGAAGCTACGCTGCAAAATTCAGCGACCCCGAACTAAGCGGTTAAGCGAGAAGAGAGCCCCAGAAACTTATTCTTACCTTGCTCTCGTCCCTCTTCACGCCTCTTTTGGGTTTGCACATATACAAGGCAGGGTAGTCCAGCCTGGAGAAAAACACAAAGATCCAGCATCGGCAAGTGCAGCCTCAGCTTGCCCAGCACCTCCTCGAGTGGGCACACGGGCGCCGAGCGCTCTGCCCGAAGGGCCGGGCGAGGGCTCGCCCGGGTCCGCCAGCGGAGGGAGGCGGCGAGCCCCGCGCCCCGCCGGGGAGCCGGCGCCGCTCCCAGCGCTTCGCAGCACTTTCTCAAGAAGACGAAACGCCGTAGAGATACGAGACGGAGACGCTGCCCCGGCGCCTTACCCTATAAAATCCCTATGCTCCAGTAGCTGCCTCTCCGGCAAGCGGGAGATTCCTTCATCCATGTCTGGCAGCGGCTGATGTTTCGTCGCTGCTTTTGACTGAGCCTGCGGGATGCTGAGATCAGTCTCGGGAGATCCGCGAGCGACGCTGCGCACATGCAGCCTCCGTCCCCCCTCTCCCGTGCAGTGGCCAAAAGTGTGCGGCGGTTCGTCCCCGTCCCCCCCACCCCCCCCCACCCTGCAAGTGCCTCCGCCGCCGCTGCCGCTCCCCCCCGCCCGCCTTCGCTGCGCTCCCCGCGCACACGCCCGCAGCTCCCGCCGCCGCCGCCGCGCCTGCCCGCGGGGCACGCGCGCCGCCAGCCAGCCCCGCACCCGGCTCACGTGCGGAGCGGCCGGGGGCGGGACCGGGGAGGGGACGGGGGGGTCCCGCCGCCCGCCCGGGGCCGCCCTGCGAGACAGCGGCTTTCCCCCGTGTTACTGCTGCTGCTGCCGCTGTCGCTGTCATCGTCAGCGTTACCGCTGATGACTGCCACTCTCGCTGTGTTTTTATGGTTTTTGTGATTTTTGTAGTTTTAATAATTATGAAATAATTTTACTTTTATTATTGTATTCTAATTTATTTTTATTATTATTATTAGTGTCCGGAGAGGAGACGCGCCGGTGGAAAACGTGCCCGGGGGAGGAAGGGGGTAATAATCGAGCCACTCTTTTGAGGGGGTGGTTAGGGGGTCACGTTGGCCATACGTTTTCTATAGATTTCTATAGGATGCGTGGGCACGAACGGGCGCACACGCGTGTTACTGCGCCGAGCGCTCCCTGGCCCCTGTGCCGCAGCTCTCGTCCCCCGGTGCTCCTGCCCGGCCGCCGCTGCTCCCGGCAGCTCTCCCTCCCGACCTTTGGACGGGAGCCGGATCTGCCTGCAACGCCAGACCGCGGCAGAAGCGCGTCTTCTACATTTCTCACGTATAGAGAGGCGCATATACGTAAAAATATGTCTGTCTCTAATGTAAACACATCTGCTGTTGACGCTGCCCTCGGGCAGCCCCCATCCCTGCGGGGCGCAGGGGGTGACATTGGCAGGGGATTTGCACCGCCGCAGCGTGACCGGCCGCAGCAGCCCCGGGACGGGGCGGGGCGGGAACCCCCCCCGCCCCCCCGGCCGCGTCCCAGCGCGCCGGGCGCGCCCGCGCAGCCCCCGCTCCCCGCCGGCGGCGGCGGCACCGACAGCCGCCTCCCTAATCCCGTCTCACACTGGTACGAGCACAGGGCCGGCAACGTGACCCGACCTGCTGCCACATCACTGCCGCCGGGCTGCACCGGGCGGCCCTGCCCCGCCGCCTCCCGCTAGCAGGCGGCGGCACCGAGCGGCACCGGGCGCCCCCGGCTCGGGCTAGCGCGGCCCGTGCCTCCGTAGCCCCGGGCAGCCCCGCGCCCACCGGCCCCCGCCGGGCAGCCCGCCAGGACCCTCCCGCCAGCAAAAGGACGGCGTGCCCGAGGGAAGGGGATGCTGCTCTTTCCCATGGCCCGGGCAATTGCGCTGTCTGTGCGTGCGTGTGTGTCCCCGCGTGTCCCCGCGGGTGCGCCGTGCCTGCACGCCGGCGCGGCATGTGCGGCCCTGCAACGTGCGGGGAGCGCGGCGTGTGCGGGGAGCGCGGCGGCCCCGGCCCCACGTGCGGGGCGGGGAGAGCGGGCACTCCCGACACCGCCACCCCCGCTCCGAGCCGGGCTGCCGGCTTTCTCTCCCGCTGTTCCCGGCGAGAACCGCAGGCGGGCAATGTCAGCTCAGGCGATCCATAGCGACGTGTTTATCCCCATCGCCAGCGCTGACCGCTTGCTTTTCATTTGTTTCGCTCCCTTCCTTCCGCGGGCTCCGGCTCCTGGAGGTGCGTGACCTCCAAACCCGGGCTCCCCCAGAATCTGGCGGCTGGGGGAGGCGGGGGAATTACCCCAATAAACACTAAACACTCCCCCGCCTGCCAAAACAGAGACGGGAACCTCACATCATTCCTGTCTAACGACCGTGCTTCACAGGTAATCTGGCCCGGAGGGTAACTCGTGATTTTTGTCTGCGGGGGGGTGTGGGGGGGTGGAGGGGTGGCTGCCGAACCGCACTGCCCGTCTATAAAGTGCGAATGAGGTTTCAGGAGCAGCGAAGGCTCTGATGAGGTGTTTGAGGCTCCTGCTTGGCAGGCAGCAAGCGGCACTGCGGGCTTGTACAGCTCTCTCCCTGTAAACTTGATGGCATTTCCACACCGTCCGTGAAGCTAAAGCGGAGACAAAAATAAATAACATACATGTGTGCCACGTGCCTATAGGTTACAGGGGTGGGGAGTCAGAAGGAGGGGCTTGTGGACTGCTACAGAGGTGGGTGGGAGAATCTGCTGCTGGTGAGAACAGCAAATAATTGCATATGTTCACGGAGTCATAGAATATTCCGAGTTGGAAGGGACCCTCAGGGATCCTGGCGTCCAGCTCCAGACTCTGCACAGGACAATCCTACCAAGTGCCTGAGGACGTTGTCCAAATGCTTCTTGAGCTCTGTGAGTCTTGAGGCCATGGTCACTTCCCTGGGGAGCCTGTTCCAGTGCTCAACCACCCTCTGGGGAAAGAACTTTTTCCTAAAATCCAACCTAAATCTCCCCTGGGACATTACCTCGGGTAAGCCTGGACTACAAAGCAGTTCCCTCGGGAAGGGGGACCACAGACTGCAAGAGAAACTTGCTCATCAAGGACATATTGATTGCCCCAAGTCAGTCATCCACACTGGACATCCAAGGTAGACCTGTGGGCCCGCTTGTTAGTCAGTGGAGAGAAATAAGCAGCTTCAGCATGACATTCCTCTCCTCATCACTGGACTGGTCCTTGAAAAAGCATCAAGAAAATAGCCCAAGTAAAAGAAGGAGCTTAACCCTGAAATAAAGCACATGGAGACCTTTTGGGGGAGTGCTGACTCAAAGGGAGCTTGAACTCTGAAAGAAAACAGTTCCCTGCAGGTGATTGCTCCCATGGGCAGGAAAGCAGGGCTTTGCACAGTTTCTGTAACTAACAGACGGTGGGGAGCAGGGGAGGGTGAACCTTTCTGGAGCAATCTCCTTGTGGAGCACCTGGAGCATTTCTGGAGCATTTCTTTGCCAGCTTCATCCTCTCTGGAACAACCTGCAGCTCTTCAAATCATGGAAAGAATGTCCAGGGTGAGGCTCAGCTTCTAGGAGAAGTCCTAATTCTGAGATTCCTCTGCAACCAAGTGGGAGCGGAAATTCGAAATTGCCAAAGACTCAAAACATGAGCCGAGACAGCTGGAGACTTTGCAAAAAGGAGTTCAAGCAACATCTGGAAACTTCTAAGGGTTTTATAAAAGGTCACCTGCAGACAAGGATAAAAGACTTCAGTGTCCAGAGAGAGTGCAAAATTCTTCTGGAAGATTCCCAGTTTAAAGAGGCAGGATGGATCAAAGAGGTGATCAGCAGCATGTGTATCATGCGAAAGAATGTCTTCCATAAAACAAGTGGCACAACAAAAGCTTTGGCCAATTTATAAACCAAGATGAACCACAGCAAAGAGTTAAGAAATTAAGAAAATTGGTGAGAAAAATAAATAAAAGGCTTGCAGATTACTGCAGAAAAAAAACAGCCTCCTGCTGCAGACAAGAGCTGGCCAGCACACAGCCTACCACCAGCATCCACTAGGATTTCCAGTCTCCAGGAGGAAGGAATCAGATTATTTGTCCCATCTGAATCGGTGCAAAAGCCATGGTGTTTGAGGAAAATACTTCTGGGAGATTTGTTCAGCTCCATCCATAACCACAGCATGAGGGAATGGCTCTGAAATGGGAGGCCTAGGAGCCAATTTGATGGGATCAGCTCTTATGTCAGTGAGCACTTGCCTTCAGGAAAAGAGATTAAATTGTCCAGTCTGGCTGTGTGGCTAGAATCAACCATCAAATTAGAGAGAGCTGGTCAGCTGTGTGCCACAAAGTGGGGGACAAAGATAATTCAGCTGAAGGATCTGGATTATTTTGGTTGAATAACAAGGTATTCAACCAGGTGAAATTGGACATTGACCTATTAATATATTTTTCAGTAAGAGAATGATCAGATTGAGATTGGGGAAAAAGAGAAATGCAAGCACATAAAAACCTGAGCTCAATCAGAGAAAAGGTCCTGGAGTCCAGGAGGGGATGCTTCAGGAGGAGCAGACAGAGCATGGATATAATGAAAGCTCCCTCCTCATGTCTCCCAGGTCCTGGTGCCCGGCAGGGCAGGGACTTCCTGAGTCAGGAACGATATCTCTATGTTTAATGGGAAGCCAAATATGCTCTAAGAGGCTGAGGAATGTGCCAGGTCTTTAAATCATGGGCTGCAGCAGAACATCAGGCCAGGAAGCAGACAGTGGTGAGAAGGCGGTCAGTCCTGTCAGCGCAGCTCTGTGGCTCACATAGGGACAACTTCCACATCAGAGAGTACCACACACACCCAACATATGTAAAGCAAGAGAGACAGGGGCCATGCAAAAACAGAGCTGAGCTCAGAAGCAGAAATAAATAACATGAGTGTGGGAAGGTGGTGGGTCAAGACAAGACACAACGTGCAGTGAGCCCTTTGCAGAGTTGCAAAATGAGGAAATGGGAGGAGATCCAGCTGGGGGACAGAGTCAGGACCACATTTTTGTGAAGGACTGGTGCAAAAACCTTACCAGGGTTACACTGGTCACAGGCTGGTACTTTGGCCCATCTTAGGCCATGTGAAATGGGTGATAACAGAGATGGGTCAGTCTCCCAAACCAGCCCATGGGTTAACAGTGATCGAGCTAACCAGCTTGTAGTGGATAGTGGTGACAGGAAAATGTAGACACTTCCAAACCTGGGAAAGTTGGAAAGTCACTGGAGCAGTAAGTGAGGCATGGTGATGTCCTGATAAATATCACAAACTGTGCTTTACCCTATCAGTTTGGAAATTCCCTTTAAAGGTGTGTTTCCAGTGAAGCTAATTGTTTGCAGGTAGCTGAGAACCTGTCTTGCCTTCAGGGACAGTAAAAAATAATGGTGGCTCCACTCTGAGGTCACTGCTGGCCCTGACTGATGGGAGAGTCTGAAGCCTGCCTGGAATCCTGTGACCTTCATTGACTCTTCCCCAGCAGGTTGGTCAGATCTTGGGTATGTGATAGAGAAAGGATCTCCATCTGTCTGCTGGATGCCTTCCAGGAACACCAAATCAACCAGGAACAAGCAAAACAACATTCCCCCTAAGTTTCCCCTCCGAAGTCCCGGGAAAGGAGCTCTGTCTGTCTCATCATGAAGGCCCCTTGGATGATGGGTTCAGTTTGGCCAGTCACAAGAGATCTGAAAGCTGTATATCAACAGGCAGAAAAGACAAAGAAAAAAAAAAAAGATGGGAAAACTGCTTTCTCACAAAGCCCAACCTGGCAATTTAGTGATGGCTTATGTAAAGCCCCAGCTGCTCTGGAGAGGCTGGTGGGAAGGTAGGGCACACCATGCCAGCAGGAGGCCTTGGATGGCCTTAACCTTCCAAGAGGTCTGTTGTGCTTAGGCTATTTATGGGTACATGCTGAGACCTTTGGACAAGTGGTAGGTGCATGGACAACATGGCCCGTGATAAGTTCAAGGCTGACAGTCTGTAGCTGGTCCCAAAGAAAAGGGAGTTGTTCCAAGAGCAGGTAACTTCAGCCTGCTGCACAAACTGGTGATGGGGAATTTCCACTGAAAAAAAAGCAAAAGCGAGACTGCCTGAGCTGGCCCACTCCCCAGAGCTGCAGGTCCACAGGACTCTGCTCCTGTTACAGAAGGAGATGTGTTGTTTGTAGATGTGCTAACATTGCAAAACCTTGCTTGGGCATAGTGACAGAGGGAGAGCATTTCAGTGGCCAGCAGAATGAGATTTAGCCATTTCCACCTGCGCAGTTCTTGCCAGTGGTTAAATTTACTGATGAGCTCTGCTGGTATTTGCACAGGAGGAACAGTGTAATCAGTGTACTGATTTGTACAGGGGTGCAGGCCGTGAATCCCTGCACTAGCTCAGGCTGTGGGATTCCCAAATGCAATTTGCCCAACTCTTTAGGAAAATGGCAATTTTCCAGCTGTACAATTAACTACACCTCTGGTCATAGGTGGAGTGGCAGGGATGCCTAATCCAGGCAGAACCTCTGGGGTGCTGTGCAACAGTGTCATAAACAGTTGTTTCTTCAGAGGGATGAATGCAGAGAGGGACATGCTTGTTTCCCCTCAAACCACTTGTAGACGTGCAAATACTTCCAGTTTACTCAGGAGAACCAAGGAAGGGAAGTGCCAGAGGAGAAATGTGGGGTCCTGAAGGTTCATCACAGAAAGAATCCCAGTAGGATACAATTAGAAAACGAGCTGGGAAATTCCACTGTCCTAGAGCGCAATATACATACATTTGGAGCACAATGGAGTGTTGGATACCAAGAGAAAAGCATTCTGGTCAAGGTGGAAAAGCCTGGAGTGAAAGGTGGAATAAGGCATAAAAGTTTAGTGCATGGAAACAACCTATAGAGCACGTTGTTAGGTGATGTTTGGAGCAGGAAGTTCTGAGATTGTTATTTTAAAAGCTGGCAAACATTTTAAACCACACTGTGTTTCTGTACATTTCTAACAAGCCTTAGCTAAGCTAATGGAAAAAGTCCTACACTGGTTAAGAGTCAGGAAGGATGTAGAAAATGCATGCAGGAGATGAATGTCCCTATTGCAAATAACAGTCCCACAGAAACACAGAGACACCCCATGAAACAATATCTGACAGACTCATTCCATTAATGGGCTGCATTGCCTGGTGTCCTTGGATTTCTGTCTGAAGCAGATTCTAAAGGCTGCAGACTATTTCACAAAATGCCCTGGAGCTTGTCTGTTAGCACACCAGTGCCAGATGTCCAAGTGAAAGATGTCCTCTCCCTCCAAGTCCTAGGAGGTATGGGAGGATTGCACAAAGCTCAAGGGAGAAACTGAATCCAGAACTTTGCAGCACTTCTCTGGGGTGGTTGGGATCCCTAAAACAGCTCCATGTGACCACAGCCTGAAGGGTTAGTGGTAATTTTTCTTTTGCAGACTCTTCCAGTCAAATGGCTTGCTCCTCAGAACTGCCTCAAGTGGTAACACCCAGCGTATTCCAGTCCTTTGGGAGGCCCCAGGAGAAGCAAAGCACTTCCTCACCATTTTGATGAAAACCTAAGGCCTTCTGCATGCCTTTTTATGGACTTCTGGGAGAAGAAGAAAGAGTTTTGGGTCATGCATAGAAGCACATGTTCCTTTTTTTAATATTTTTTAAATCAAGTGGAAATCTGGGATATTTTACAGTCTTAGAAGAAACAGTGTGAAAGTCTTTAAAAGGATAAACCTGGAGCAACACTGTTGGACTTGCTGTATAAGGCCATATGGTACTGACCTGGATTATTATGGATATTACACACTACAGTGGGGTCCCAGGCTGTCACAAGGCTCATTAGGAAATGTAGTAGGAAAACACACTGGGCAAACAAAACTTGAGGGTTTCACTCTTCCTCTGTCCTTCCTTCACTGCATATGCAGCTGTGGAAAGCTGAGGCTGGAGAAGCTGAAGCACAGATCCCTTTCCTCATGGCTAGCTACAAAGGGGCAGAGATTTGCAGGAACACTGAATGCACCTTGAGAGCACTCTGGGAGTGGCTGCCTGGAGGGAAATCAAGGAGCAGAAAACTACGAGAAAGAGGAGTGCAAATGTTTTGGATTAGCGATAAGAAAATACCTTCCTGAAGCACACAGTGTAATTACAGTAAATAAGAATGTGTCATTCATCACTTCTTAAATTATTTTCCCTCATTCACAGGATGGTGGGTTTATTAGAGCCTTGTCATTTTGAGCTCGTTCAGAATAAAGGAGTAGGCTGAGAGGTCAGGTGTGGGAGAGAAGCCAAGTCCTTCTAAATCCAAGTGTGCAAGACAGGAGAGACAGTCTCCCTCCTCCTTGCAACAGAAACCACCCCATTCCAGACACTTGGCCGCAGACAGGTGAGTGCTGAGAAGATGTGAGAGAAGTCAGAGGAGAAGCCCAGTGAATGTTTTTGGGTACAGATGCTATTTGGAGCAGGCTGACTCTGAGCAAAGAGCCCAACTGCTGTTGTATGAATCCTCCTGGGTTCTAGCTGGGAAGGGCTGAGCTTTTCAGCTGGAAGGACAGGAGGAGAAATCAGGGGATATGTTGGTACCTGTCTTCTTCACCCCAGATCTACCTGGAATGTGCAAGCAAGAAGTCCTCTGCACTGTATAAACAGCACTGGACTGGAAAGCCAAAGTGTTCCATAGGCATAGGCAACAACTGCAGTCCAACCCCAGATGATAAGCAGGACAGCACAGAGCTCAGCACAGACACTCAGGAGAAGGGACAGGCACATGTAATGATCACTAAACCCCACTGTCCCAGAGAGAAGGATAAGTCAGCCCTTAGACCCATCCTAGCTTGTCAGGACGTATCCAGGATACCTCTGGACCTTGCACCAGCTGGGAAATACCCCCTCAACCATTGCACCTGAATTCCCTGCTCTCTCCAGGGTGCCCTTTGCTCCCAGAGCAGATGGCAGCTGGTCCCCTGTGCTTGCAGTGTTCCCTGGGGCGTGCAGTGCCACAGGGAGCTACCCCATGGTGTGTGGGGCTCTGAAGCTCTTGCAAATCCTTCTGGCAGGGTCACTTGCCTGCACTGTTATTCACCTCCCCGGTGTTTTGCCAGGCTGCTGCAGCTGGGGCGGGAGCACTGCCTGCCTGCGAGCAGCAGTGGTGGCAGGCCTGGCAAGCCTCCCTTCTTCACAGGGAGGCTCTCCTCCCCTCGATGAGCAGGTTTCCAGACAGCTGCCTTTTATGAGGGAGGATTTCAGGAAGGCTCTAAAATCCAGCCTCGTTTAAGTCATCTCCCAGTCCTGTGCTCTGTGTCCTGCTGGGGAGGCATTGCATGACCCAGCTGCCGGCAGCCAGGCTTTCAACGTGGCAAGGGGCCGGGCTGTGCCTGGGCAAATGTTTTCTTTGTGCGGTCAGAAAGCAGAGCTGGGCAGAGGCGCCGTGCCCGAGGCACATCCTGACGATGAGCCCCTGCCCACCCAGGCCACGCTGGGTCCCGCTCTCCCACGTTGATGGCAGGGACAGCGAGGGTGGCGGTGACCCTGGGTCTTCCCCAGGCATAGTGCTTTGATCTCAGGAGCGGCAGGGACACTCACCCTGGTGGGGAGGGATGTAGGGTGCCAGAAAAAGAGCCCGGGGTGCATCACAGGATGGAGACAGTGCCACCCACATGGCCCACCTGTGGGATGTGCTGGCACATGGCTTGGCTTTAGTGTTGACCCCTGGGCAGAAGGTGGTGTGCAGCCTGTGCACCCCAGCAGGACCACCAGGGACCCCTGTCTGCAGCCAGGCATTGCTGAGGTTGCTATTCCATCATCCCCACACACGCATGTGCACGCACCCCACAGCTGTGAGGGTACAAATCACTTTTGCATAAAAATGCTTTGCATCCCAGACCCCAAGCACAAACCTGCCATGCCCGCTGGTGGCCTTGGCAAAGAGAAAGGCATTAAATCCACCAAACCCAAGGCTTCAGCATGTGCCCATTAAAGCTCATGAATTTATGTCAAAGTTGGAAAATGTCTGTGTTATGAAAAGGTCAGTGTTCTGTTTTATTGCCCTTTGCTTCTTTTGCTGTCCTAACAAGGTGTGAGGAGGAAGCCATAGGCTGGAGGGGTGCAGGACTCACGGAAGAGAGCAGGTGAGGCGTGACATGCAAGCCAGGCAAAGCAGTGGGTGATACTCACCCCACCCTCCCCCTCAGAGCAGGGTGGGCAGGAGGTCCCCACAAATCTGCTCTGCTGGAGGAGAAGAAGCCATGCAGCCATTTCAGTACTTTCTTTGAACTTTACTCTGTGACTTTTCTAAAACAGCTGTGGCCAAAATTCAGCCCACGGATCTTGGCACACAGTCCAGGCCTTTGCAAGGAGGTTTTACTTATGGGATTTCCTGTATGGTACAAGCCACTCTTTAAAACCCCCAGTGCAAGGCAATAAGACCTGGAGCAGCACAGTTTTTTTCCTGACGATCAGAGGCACTGTGAGGTACAAACACCTGCACCTGCCCTTGGAGCTGAGCTGAGGTGAATGCTCAGCTGGGCAGAGTCAGGCAAGCAGGACCATTACCACATCCCCATTCATACCTATCCATGGTAAGGAGATTGGAACTAGATGGTTTTTAATGTCCCTTCCAATCCAGGCCATTCTATGATTGCATGATTCCTCAACTCCACAAACCTGAGACAAGGAAGCTTAGAGTTTTTTAATTACCTTCCCATTTTTGTAGATTAGCATTATAATTCCTGTTATATTTTTCATTTTAAACACCTTTTTTTGGTGTAGCCAAAATGATTTAGAGGAGTTTCTTGAAACTCTGCAGAAGGGGGACAGCAGCTGGGTGCTGGCAAGCGCCTGCAGCAGGACAGTGTGTCTCCTTTATGTCTCCATCTTCTGTGAGGCCAGTCCATCCACTCCCAGGGGCACTACCCTCAAAAGCTGGGGGTTTTTTAGCCTCCTTTCTGGGGCTGTCCACTGCCAGAGTCCCCTCAAAGCATTTGGATGCAGCTCAGGGTGGCAAAGTCCACACTGGCAGTTCAAGATCCCCGCTGGCACCAGAAGTGGATGCCAGAATCAGGCAAATTTCAGATCTTCATGCCTGGGGAATTCAGACCAGATGAGACAAGATGCAGAGACTTTATCCATAGAGGGAGGATAAAGACCCCAAGATGCTACATTGATATCAATCACCCTGCTTTTGCCGTTGTCTAGCAGCTGGAACCCTGGCAATAGGAGATCTGGAGGCAGTTTCCAGCCTGGCCTGTGTGCCTTAGGGACCTATAATCAAAGTTTTGATTATTAGCGTAACATGGATCATAAAGAGGAAATAGAATGAAATAAAATGAAAGCACAGCTATCAGCTTCCCTTGAGTTTAGCTTGATCTATTTTAATTTAAATGGAAAACGCCACATAACTTATCTATAACACTCTAAAGCCCTAGTCAGGAACATATTGCCAGCGCTAGATAGTGGCATGTTTTAGCAGCAATATGATGGACATAAAGCTCTTTAATGCACCCAGAAAACCAGACCTCAAATGCTCTGTGAGGAAAATCATTTGGGCCTTGTCAAGAAAGTGGGGAGTTGGGGGCAGGAAAAAATGTACAGCAGCTGGCACAGAGTCCCATTGTGTACCTTGGCATCTTTTTCTCTGTTTCTGGAAGTTCTGAATGGCAAGAATAGAAAACATCCATCGCAAAGGTGCTCTGAGGCAATTTTGTGCACGTGAATCGTTTCGAAAGCCCTGGGAGCCTTGCCCAGCTGTCATACAGTGACCTCGGACAGGGGGTCATTGCAATGAGCTCCCAGTGTCCCTTCAGCAAAATGGCCAGAGGAGCTTCGTTCCAGTGCAATTTGCACCGCGGTCCTGAGGGCAAAAGCTCTTGGTTTGATGGGCTCCTCCCAGGTTGTTTTCATGCCCATGACAGATTGCAAGTGGAATAAAATTCCTCTTCCCCTCAGAAAAGGCTTTGGAGAGGTGTGCAAGACTTGTCTTCTGGAAATGCCCCCTCACGTGGAGCTGGCAGCCAGCTAGCAGGGACCATCCCCATGTCCTTGTGCCGTGGCCCTGGGAAGGCAAACCTTTTCCAGCTCCCACCAGCACACTCGAGTTCCCACTTGATGTGGAAAGCACCAGGATGGTGTGGAGAGCGCTCCTCCAGTGGCCTGGCACCGATATCAAAGGCAGGTACTTGGTCTTATTTCCCACTCGAGGCAGCTGCAGGACGGCGCTGCTTCCCTCTGCAGGGGGAAGCTCGTGCACGGGGCCGGAAGCCATCATGGAACAGCCAGCTCAGGAAGGGGCCAGGGCCAAGATTTTGTTTTTAACCTGTTTCTTGTTTATTTAAGCCTTTGAGGAAGACGAATAAAAGCAGCCAGTGAGCGAGGCGAGCTGTGTCGCAATCGGAGCTGCGTGTGCTGGCTGGGTCGTAGCGAAGGTGGCCTGTGTGACAGTGGACACCGCCTGTCTGGCCACTCCTGAGCCCCACAGACCCACCAGAGGCTTGCACAGCAGCCAGGCTGCTCAGAGAAGGTGTCTGAGCACATCCAGCAGGTGCTCTGGCTGGCTGCAGGAGAGCTGTGCTGCCTGCCAGGCAGCGCCGTGGGATCGGGGCGCTGCCGCTGCTGCCGCTGCTGAAGGAGGAATTAGAGACACAGATGTTTTGGTTATTTTGTGCAGAACAAGTTAAAGTAACTCGTTCTCTTTTGCAGAGAGGCAGTCCCAGATGCCTGGTCCCAGCTAGTGGTGCCTGTGCTACAGGGCTCACTGCCTCCTGCCCCAAGAACGGGGACAGGCCTGTCCTACAGAGCGTCTGTCCCTCTGTGCAGCACCAAGAGATGCAGCACTGCCACATATTTGATGCTGCAATGGGACAGCAGCAGATTTGTCATGATCGGCCAATTTTTGTTGGGGTTCACATATCCCTTGCCTCATTCAGGCTCCAGGTTTTGCTAAGGGCAGGCGCATGTTCCATCAGAGCAATACTTAGCAGTGAGAGCAGCAGCCCAGGTACAGTCTGTGGGGGAATGTCTGCCCCCTCTGTCCCATCTGGACCGGCTGCTACTCCCCCTGTCTGCGATTTCACAGTGCACT
Source organism: Cyanistes caeruleus (assembly GCF_971803275.1). Classification (NCBI taxonomy): domain Eukaryota; kingdom Metazoa; phylum Chordata; class Aves; order Passeriformes; family Paridae; genus Cyanistes; species Cyanistes caeruleus. The sequence continues at coordinate 59,319,766 of NC_141704.1, forward strand.
GTTTTGGGAGAACACTGCCTTGAGAACCCCCAACTATTCCCACCAGGTCTCAGCAACATGGAGCTGGCAGCTGGAACTGTGACTGTGATCACTGGGATATAATTTGAATCAGAATTTGACTGTAGAGCTGGGAGATAAACCCACAGTTTCCTATTGCAGAAAATGTAGACTCAGGTAGAGGCGTCTTGTTTTTAACAGGCAGAGGATTAGTGCCTGTTTGAAGCCATCACAATTTTTAAAAGGGTAAATAAAATGTAAAAATTTGATTAAGTGAGAATGTCATCATGGGCAGGGTCTGAGAGGTGCTTGGGGTCAAAGTACAATGTGTGGAATAAAGTGTGAACATCATGGGCTTGGACCCTCTAACTTTCATCAGTAGGAGCTACCTTTACCTCTTAATGTCATTCTGAAAAAGAACCTATAAGGGGCACTTGGTTTAACCCATTTCAAAGAGCTCTAAGCCAATATTAGTATGCTTTTCTGAAATGCTCCTTTCCTCTAAGAGAGTAGATGGACATGTCACAATCTAGTTGTAATTCTCCTTCCAAGTTTGCTTAAAAAGTAAATGAAGCCATTTCAGAAATTCAGCTGACCAAAAAGAACCAGCTCTGGCCAGTCATTTCAGGCTAAACTAATGCAATTATCATTCTTATCCATATTGTCATGCAGTTAGTCCCGCTGAGCCTAGCACTCAGCTGTCCTGATTTTTCATCATAAATTCTCTTTGTTCCTCTTCAAGTATTACTCCTGATTAAGGTCTGCGATTCGAGAAACTTAATGTCAGATTTTAAAGTGACAGCTGATTTTTCTTTGAGCAAGTTTGTTTTGTATGGATAAGCTTTTACACAGCATTGACTTATCTTTGACTCCTCTTTACCTTTCGGTTTCCTTTGTAGATATTCTTCTTAATGTCTCTGAGAAGATTGTTGAGCTTGTGCTCTCAGAAACAGTAACAAGCCCTCTTGCAGGTGTTGTTGTGCAGCGGGGGGCAGACATGAAATAGAAGCAGGCACCAGGAATGCAAATTCCCGCTGCAATTTGGGTCACATGTCCAAAGGGAATTATAATTCCTCACATGCTTTCTCACGCAGCAGGATGCAGGACCAGAGGCACTGCTGCCTTGGACTGGGCTCTTCGCTCATCTACTCCACTCTCCTCTCTCTGAAGGTGCCCTGTTGCCAAGTCCTGTAAACCCAGAACGAGAAACACCAGAATGGCCAATCCTAACTTGCTTATAGGAAAATATTTTCCTAACCCTAGGCATATATCACTTGGCATGTCCCCTGAAAAGCTCTGGTTTATATCCCTTCTGCTTGATTATCTCCAATGAGGTAACTCTGGAGATACCCACAACCTTTATAAACGCCCATGCATTTTTTCAGACCTCCTGAGCTCTGCGTCTCGGCAATCTCCGGTGGCAGTGAATCCCAACTTTGCAATGCTCTGCTGAGCACATCCCCATTCTTCCTGCCATTCACTGCTCATTTTTAAAATCAAACCAAGCATTCCCATGCCCTGGAGTTTCTTTCCCTGGCCTCTCTTAGGCTTTGCTCTCTGATTTCTGTATCCATCAGTCAGTACCACCTTTATTAATATTCCCCTCCACCCCATGATCCACCTTTGCCCAAGAGTTTTCCAGTTGTCTTGAGCAGGAATCTCTTTGGCTCTCAAGACACAGAATTGTGTGCCCTGCTGAGCATCCCTCTCCTTTACTGCTCCTCCCCAGGACTGCAGATGTGATATGGATTATTTTGAGGTCTGGGCACAGAGACTCAAACTATAGATAAAACTGTGCTGAAATCAGGAGCTGTCTCTGCCAAGTTACTAATAAGATTTGCTTTTGTTACCCTGATATGGGCCAAGATCTACAGCAGGGCCATCAGCCAGAGCCTGGCAACTCCTTCCTGCAACTCCTATTTCACCCTGGCAGGCCAAACCTCTACCCTCACCTTCCCTGTGTCACTGAGGCCATTGACCTCTGTTGTAAACCTCCTTACAGGAGGAGACCCTGCAGGACTCCTTACACAGCTGCACAAGGCCTCACTTGCACCAGAGACCTCATTTTGTGTAGGAAAATGTATGTCCATAATCCCTGGCTGGGATCCACAGTGCTGGCAGCAGGCAGTCTTCTCTCGGTCGTGCTGGCAGATAGAACAGGTGTAAAAAGAATAGGAGAGGGATTATAAGAGCTATTACAGCTATCAGAGAGACAAAAAAAATTAATCTAGCACAGACATGGTACATGGAGAGCCACCGGAGTGAGGGTTTGACTGGCATCATCCCTTTGGTAGTGCCTGTGAGAACAAAACAGATCCTTCAAGTGTTCCCAGTTCAGCTTTGGGCTGTGGCTGCCCAGAGGAGAGCTCCTGGGCTCTGGACACCAGGCAAAGCCTGAGCTGCCAGAAAACACTGATGTCACTGCAGAGGAGGCCCTCTTGTTGCCCATTTAAGCTGCTTATGGATGCCTGAGACAAAAGGCTGTTTTTGCTTTTGCCTTGTAGTTTGAGCTCAAGGTTGGACACTCCCGGAGCAGTGGATGTCCAAGGGCACGACTCCCTGTGACTGCACCCATATAAAGTGGCCTGTGCTGGCAGGAGCAGATGACAGTCACAGATACCACTGACATAATTTTAAGGCTGGGTGAACATACTGCAGCTGGAAAAACACTAAAAAAAAAGGCATTTACACACCTTGTACAGGCAACTGCACTATAGGCAGCTCTGGTAAGGATGTTTGCTTTTCAAGTTACTCCCAAGACATCCCATTATACAACCCCCTTTTCAGTCAACTAAAGCTTTGCCAAGCATTTTGAGGTGATTTTTTCCATGCTGTATGGATGCCTCTGACATCTTCAAGGGAATGATCCAGCCAAATGGGCTGGGCCAACACCTGGCACCAAGCACAAGAGGAGAGGGCAGAAGGGACTGTTTTGCACCGCGTGAAGTGCTTCTGGTGACCTTTTTGCTGAATGGCTTGGGCATAGCCTTGCTTTAGAGCAGGGGTTTGAAATTTGGCATGAGGGCTCAGTGTCATGTCAGGGGTTTGCCATGGGTCTTTCCACTGCCTCCCATCCTGCACCACCTCCCTGCTGCTGTCAGTCCCTGGGCTGTCTGAGGTGTCTCACCTGGTACCTCATGGTTTTACAGCCCTGCTGATGAGCCATGGGACTGCCAGAGGGGCACGAGACCGTGGAATTTCTGCTCCTTTGTGATTTGAAAAGCTACGTTCAGAAAGTTGTGTTAGAAATTATTACAGCTGCACAGTGAATTATTGAGAGGTTTAGAAGTACCAGGATTGAACTGACCTGTGCAAATTCAATTCACTGTCCAAAGCTGGTTTAAAAGAGATATCTGTTGCTGCTTTTTTCATCCCACACAGCTGGCCTTTCCATCTGAAGTTTCCTGTAGTTTCATTTACAACATAATAATAACCCCCAACCTTTTGGTGCTTTTTTCAACGTAGCTTGAACTGGAAGTTCCATATTTGAAACCAGTTGAGATTTCACAAATGTTGTGGTGTATCCTAAAAGAAATACTCTTCCTTGTCTCTTGTGCAGCATGGAAGAGATGTTTAGGAGAGGGCCTCACCATTTGCCATCCACCCACCAATTTTTGTCTGGATACCTGAGAACCCCCAGGCTAGCACTGACAGGGCACAGCTGTGTGAGTGATGGTCCTGAACCACAGGATGGTCAGTGGGTTTTCAGCCACATGGACAGCCCATAGTAATTGTCTCTCCCTGTTGTCTCATTGCTGTGTGTGAACTGATTTTTATAAATGTCACTGTAACAGTGCTACATGAGCAGCCAACTGAAGTTTAAATTTCCCTGGGCATAGTGTTTCTAATATACAGCTAATAACTCCTCTGCAACAGAGGAATTAAAGGCATGAGTGACCCTATTGTAAAGGCATTTGCCTGGGCTCTGATGGCAGGAGGACAACTCCCATCCCTGCCACAGGCTGCCTGTATGACCTCAGACAGACCTCAGCCCAGCTCACCAGGCTCATTTAGGGATGCACATCCCATTGGCATTACCTGGAGGTAGCCTGAGCACCCTGTGGACACCGAGGGTTCTCAAGAAAGCCTTGCTCTCATCATCTGGGCACCCTCTGTCTCCTCCTACATAGCCAGTTCCCTGCACACCTTGGGCACTGAGGTATGCTGCTTTGCTCTTCTCACACTGGGGACTTCCCAAAGAAAGGGAAAGGGCCTGGAGAGGAGGGCGAGTCCACAACTGCAGAAGGAGATTTTCTGGAATTAAGGACTGTTACCAAATACTGAGGAAGCCCATGGGTGCAGTGAGCTGGGATGATCTAGAATGGGGTAGAAGAGAACCCTACTTCAACACAGGTCCTGAGGAATGGAGAATAAGAAATTAATACTAAGAAACCCAGAGGATCTCTGGCAGGAGGGAGTGAACCAGCAAGACAGTCGCCAATGGCATCTTTGACTCTACTGTGCTTGTTAGAAGACTGTGCTTTCAGCATTGTTCCATTATCACAGTTTCCCTTTCAGTTAGTGCACAGCTCCATGGGTCTCTATGGTTATAACCTGTAGATTCCTGAGGGATTTGTGCAGGTGAGGAGCTTAACTGTCTTAGGTGTAGTCAGTTTTCTGGGTAATACTGATGTAGAGTGAGCGGCATTCGCAGCTAATTAAAAATGCTACGCTTTAAAATAATTTCTGCTAATTACAAAATCTTTAGCAGCACTATTTTAACTACATTTTCCATGTTCCATGGAGACTTGAACTCTGTTAATTTTGCACTGACTCTCTTGGCACCATTTAGCATATCAAAATGGCCATGAAATTAAAAAACCTTAGCCATTTTTACTTCTCTAGGAATTAATGCTAGCAGGAACAGGAAAGAGTTTTGCTGCAGGAAAAATATGACTAAATTCAGGCCCTTTCCCCCCTTTTTTCCCCCAAAAAAGGACATTATGTTAAAGTGCTGACTGACCCAGAGGAGCACAGGAGCTGCTCTGGGCACAAGCTGTGATTGCTGTGCCAGGAGAAGGACGCACAGGGCCAGGATTCCTGGTCCCATAAGGCTGGACAGTGAGTTAGTGCTAAATGACATTCTCTTGGCCTCAAAATGAGTCAGTACCTGTCAAAGTCAGTACCCTGGTGCTTTAACTCCCACTCTGGGCACTGGCCACTGAGATGCAACAATGTCAGACTCCAAACCAGCATCAGAATGAGCACTGGGCCTCAAGTGTGTTGTTCCCAGGTTCCTGTTCTGCCTCACAAACTACACTGCTTGCCCCTGTAAGACAAAAATGTCCTTTAAAAAGGGTGAAGAAGAGAGGTGGAGTGTGAGACTTCTCTTTGGAACAAGGCAGAGTCCATTTGCAGTGTCCTGATATCATCACAGCAACCCAAAACACACAAACAACGTCACTCTGTGAATTTGCAAGACAAATGGATCCGTTATTTAGCAATGAAATCTCCAGGTCAGACTCTGACAGTCACTCTGAAAAATGATGTAAACATTCAACACAAGAACAATCAAAAATAAATCAGATGTTATTTTTTTTTGTAACTGAGAGTGAAGACTCACATCATTCCACTGAATGCATGTCTACACTGATCAATGTCAGCTCTTATTCATTTGCTACTGCTGTGTGCATTTATTCCTGTTCCTTGGGCCTTAGTAACCTAGCCACTGTGATGGCTTTGTTCTGCTTGCCCTGATGAGACTGAGTTCTGGGTCTTTCTCTGGAGCACAGGGCACATCACTTTTTAGTCCTTTATTATCCTTCCAGCATCCTCACTGGCAGCCTCGCTGGAACAAGGGGGTATCCAGGAGAGTTGTCACCCTACCTCTTCCACTGGATTGCTTGTGGACCCTGTGCACATCATGGAACCTTTCCTTGCCTTTTCGAGCCACGAAGCTGCATCAGTCCTGGTGGGATGAGCCTGGCAGCAAGGATTTGTTCTATGCTTGCTTTCCCCACTTGTAAACTGAGCATCATAATAGTTGCCTAGATCAAAGGGGGTACGGGGAGAATTAAATAATTAATGCATGTAAAGCACTTTGAAAGATGAAAGATGCTATATAAGTACAAAGTATTAACTACAAAAAAAAAAAAAAAAGAAAAAAAAAGGGAACTGAACTGGTTACTGATGTAAGCCTCCAGTTTATTCTGTAAGAAGTGCATGAAATCAAAATAGTTTCCACTAACAAATTAGGAGTTTGATTATGCCAAGCCCTAACATAACTAGTCAAGGGACTGACAGCCTTGCCTTCTCCTGTGGCCGAGTTAGGGCACCCATATGAGCAAGAAGGCTCCAAAAGCATACCCATAATGGGCATTTGGAAGGGAAGGCACTTTCTGCATCACTGAATCATTTCAAGCCCCATGTCAAATGGTACAATTCAAAAATTGATGCTGCAGTGCCTTACAACAAGCTGTTCCTTGCTGTTCCTCCCCCTCACTGCTCCAATGGCCAGAATGGTTCCCAGGCTAAACACACTCATGGCCATTTGTATCCATTTGTCTTCGTGCCAACATTGTTTTAAGTTTAACACAGGATATTTATAGATCAATCGTGTCCTCTCTAACCTCTAATGTTGTTGGGCAGAACCAGGCAATCCCTTTGAGTTTCCTATTGTTAGGTAGGGTCTGCAGCCCCCACCGAGCACCCTTAGTTACACTCGGTCCTGTCGCAGTTCATCTTTCTCTAACAGAGATGAATAAAGCTGAGTGCAGTCTCCTCACAGGGCCCACCAGTACTTGTTCTCCATCACCAATTCTTCTCAGTCCCCTGTGGGAAATACTTGGTTCATCCTTTCTCACATTTACCTTTTTCTATGGCCATGCTGTGCTGCCATTTCAAGGGAATCCTGTGACCAGCCAAGGCGCCTGAGATGTTTTATTTTCCCAGAGAAACTCTGGCCCTTCAGCCTTACGTGCCAAACCTTACATTTGGCACAACTGAATTTCGTCCTATTCCCATTGTTCCCACCCTCGAGGTCACGCAGTTCTTCCTGTTTGATAGGCTGGGGCCTCTCTGTATTGACAAGCGCTCGCATGTCTGTGTCATCAGGAAATTTCACCACGCACTCCTCCCTCTTTTGTGTGACAGAAAAATATGGACTAAAAGCAGTCCCCAGGCAGCCCTCAGACAAATCCACCAGCAGCTACCCTCCAGATCTGCTTTCAGTTCACCTTGCTTTCACCTCCCACCCCACTATGTCTCACCTATCTTGCAGAGATGGTCGAGGTTCTTCCGGAGGGAAAGGTGGTGCAAGTCCGTAGGGCTTTCCAGACCTAACCGATGCTTTGGAAGCGGTTGTGTTCCCTTGGGGACATTGCAAAAGAGTCAGACAAGTTGCGAAGCTCTGACATTTCATAACAATGTCAAGCCAGGGAAACATAATACCCAGGGTAACTTGGGATGGGAGGGAATACTCTTCAACATCTGGTGGAGCACATGCAGTAATTCTGGCAACACGGAGAGCTCTGTGTCCTCAAGAACCCTTTTATATTACTACATGAAGCCATGTTGATTTTACTGCTCAGAGGGAAACTGAGCCCAGGTGGAGGGCAGAGACAGGGGGCTGTTTCCAGGGAAGAGGTGGGCAGATGTTGAGGCTCCCAAATCTGTCACACAGTTCTAGCCCAGACCCCAGGCCTCTGTTTCAGTTCAGATGAAGACCAGGCAGATTTGGTCATTTGTGGAGATGATTTATAGATGGTTTACATTGATGCAATGTAAAGGAAGAAAAGGGATACTGATTTTTGGGTGTAACCAGCTCTTTGTGAAGCAGAGAATTATGGCCCAGCATCGACTGGGCCCTGTAGTTGCTAAGGCAAGCTCAGGAGGAGACTGGAAAAGATGAACCCCAGTACACTCCAGACTCCTGTCCCCAGGGAAGATCATGGGGTCCATCTCTGAACCAGCCATTAGGTAAAGGCACATCTTGGCCATACCAAGGTCAGCTTCAAATGGGCTGAAGAAATCAGCTCTGGTGCTCAGGCACTTCAGGGCTCCAAAGATGACTGTGAGGAAAGCCACTGCTTATGGTGGACCCTGGCTGGAGGAAAATTACAGCCACTTGCTTTTGAAAGACTGACTTCTTCACAGGAGATTCCAGCTGGTGCCTTCCAGAGGACCCCAAAGTGTATTTCAGGAAACTGCAGTGCCTATGAGTACATCAGGCCTTGAAGTACTGCTGAAGCAGTAAGTAACACGTGAGACTGCCCAAGTGCCAGCGTGAGACCTTGAGCCAGCTGCAGAAACAAAGCCCTGAGTGTCTTTGCGTTCCAGAAAGTGCCAGAAATGAGATACGTGTGAATATGCTCCACAAAGTTTGTCCTGGATCTTTGGAGAGAGCACCTTATTAGAGCTGCTGGTAGCATTACACTGGCTCAGAAGAAGTTTTTTTCATGTGTCTTTTGAAATAAAGCCTTTCTAATTTTATTACAAAACATCCACTTGCATGGGACAAGCTGAGCACATTTGGCACCCGCTGCTATGAAGCTCCTTCGTTTAATCCCTTTCATTAATGAAAAGTGAGAGCATGAGCCCTTGCCCTTCCCTCTGCTGCCCACAATGCCTATATCCTGGTGTAAAGCCACAGGCAGATTTCCTGGAACTTCTGTATATGGTTTAAGGCAGCCTCCTGAGCCCTGCATGTGCACGGGAGCGTGTGAATGCATTCCTGTGAGCACAGACATAGAACAGATCTAATTGTTATCCTCAGCAAGATCACAGCTGAGAGGATTTGCCTCTGTTTAACCAGGTAGTGATTAACACCTGGTGAGAAGATCTAACAGCCGTAATATCTCATTAACATATTTTGACAGCTATGCATGGAGAAGAGAGAGGACCAGCTTTGGAAAGGGCACAGAGTGTCTGTAAACTGGTCATTCCTGGTTTTCAGACTCCTTAACCTTGCTCAGGGAGATGCAAAGGTCTCTGGGCTGGTGTAAAATACTCACCAGAGTGTGGTGATGTGCAGAGCAAGCTGCAGCACTTTATTTTGCTTTTGTGAAGCATCTCAGCTTCTCATTTCTTACTTCTCCAGCCCAGTTTTGAGGGGCTATCAGTTGTAGCCCCTAAGGATCCTCTCCAGGCCTCATGCAGAAATGTGATAATATACGCCTTCCACCCCAAAGAACCTGCCATAACAGTGGAAGATGAGGCAGAAACAGTCAGATCATTATGGGCAGCTTAAACATTGTTAAGTTTTATACAGGAGACTCCCACAAATCCCTGGGCCACTCTGTGGATTCAGGGAAGCACAGCTGGAGGTGAGGAGCCCCAGGCATAAGGCATCTAAGGGAGCTTTAGCAAAAGCAAAGGTCTAGGAATTTAAACTGGTGTAGCACAATCATTTTGGAGACTGCAAGGCACAATTTCTTCCCGAGCTGATTTTTTTTTTATGCGCACAAATTCACTTCATGATCAGAGGCAATGGAGAGAGTAAGGTGCATTTTTAAATAAGTGGCCTCCAGGGGTGGAGTACCCTGACATAAAACGATTCCTGTTCTCTATTTCTTTCCACATCTGTTACCCCCAACAGCTAAACTGAAATGCTCTGTACCTTGGTCTTACCCCTAGTGATGCCTAAAGGGCACATGAAGCACATGCAAAGAATACAGTGGGATGGATGGTTCCTCTGGAGGTCACCTGGCACGACTCGGCTCTCACAGAAGAGCCTACAGACACTCAAAACAACATGAACTGGCCTCAGAAGACCTGTCAAAAACAAGCCTCACCTCCAGATGACCTGAGTTTTAAAAGTGGCTGTGGCAGATGCTGGACCCATTTCTAATTGGCCTTGTCTTTTATGCAAATGTGCTTTCAAGAGCTACATGTTTTTATTATCTGTTGTCGATGGGCATGAGGTTTTGAAAATCTCAGCCTGACTTTACACTCCTTTTTTCAGGGAGAACCTTTCATCATTTGCTTTAATGGGGAATCCTCCCCTCCCAGTCTGGCCCGGTCTTTGTGCTGAGCTTTGGCTACTTGGCAGTGCTTGGCCCAGCTCTGCGGTCCACGGCTTGCTGTGGGGTGACAGGATCAGGGGAACAAAAAGCAAAGGTTAGGCAGGGTCTTAGCTTCTCCTTAGCCCAGACTGGCTTGGAGAGTGGTGATCCTTTGGCTGGCTGTGGCACATTTGGCTCCCTCCCAACTCCAGCTGTCATGCTGGGGGTGGCATCTCTGAGGGGACCCCTGGGTCAGCAGCAGCTTTTTGTGGAGTAGCTCCTTGGGCAAAGGGAGCCGAGTGTCCCACAGTACTTGGGGCAATGAGGACAGCCCTGTCCAAGCTTTTGTTCCTTGTTAATTCTACTGCTCTGGATTTGTGTGCTGCAACCCTGCCACTGGCGCTTGGCCGGGGTGCTGATGCCTGGGAGAAATATCTGTGTAAATGTGATTATGAGGGAGTGAGCGCCTGTGCGTCTCTGGCAGCCCAACCACGCCAATCCCACTCTATTTCCAGGGCAAAGATGGCAGTGGGGAAAAAAATCCCAGCTTTCTGGAGCTGCATGCAGCGCTGTGTGTCCCTGGCCCTGGGAGAAGAGTAGGAAAGTCTGTGTCACCACAAAGCTGCGGCCCAAAGCTTGCCTTTTCCACGCCTGGCGTTGTGTGTGCTCTTTGACTTGTTGTCACCGTCACCCGGGCTGCGCTGCTTTCTGGCAAGGAGAGGAACAAGAGCAGGCAATGTTTAACAGAGGACAGTGTCTGGCCATGGAAAAGCTGTGCAACATGACTCATTTTGTGTAAAGGACATGAAATTACAACTGTGTGCCACATGAGAGATGCTAGCTGGGCTCGAATCATAAAGCATCCTCATCCAGGAAGGGTATTCAAGCATGTGCTTAATTTAAGAACATACTTAATCAGGGCCTTTGGGCATAAAAGGGTAGTGATTATTCTTGTGTTGCTGGGAAAATCCAAGTGACATCCGGAAGATGTATTACTCGGGAAAATTTAGTTTTATTTCAGTGTCCTCATTTAATCTTTCAATTTCCAAAAATGTAATTCTTTTAATTTGTCATTGCTATGAGTTCCTTCACAGCTGTTTTACACTCGATTGTTAATGCCAAGTGGAATCAGCAAACACAATCTGGTTCAGATAATAAGTACGGAAGATCAATCCTGCATCCGTCTTTTTTCTCCGTCCCCATTAAACTTCCCAGCATGTAAGATATCTGAATTTGGCTTTGCAGGGACAGCTAGCCATGGCAAAAGAACCCCTGGTACACACTGTTTAATCATTTAAAATCAGCAATGTCCCTGCCCAGTACTTTTTCAATGCATTTGACTCCCAATTTTCTCTCTAAATAGCCGTGTATTGCTGCAGAGATTAGAAATTCTGGGATTCTAAGATGGATATGCCTTAAAGTGTGCAAGGAGCCAAGGAGAGGCTCCTTGTTTCAGAGTGGGTAGGGTAGATGGCAATTAATGTCTTTGTTTTCCCTGGAAAAACCATGTGGAATAGCTACTCCAGACCCAGCAGCTGGGAGAAGGCAACTCTGCTCTACGTTGACCATATTTCACGGTTTCATACCCAAACCCTTCTGCCACTGCACAGAAGATGTCCCCTGAGCTGGCCTAGAATTCTCCTGCCCTAAGGACTCTGGGCACCAGCTGGAATTTTCAAAAGGACTGCAGGAATATGGGACCCAAGTGGACATCCCACCTATACCCTGTAGGAGATATTCTGCCTGCTGTCCTTGAGCATGGCCTCATTTTTTAGTTCCTTGCTGTACAGCAAAGATATTTAGGCACCTGTTTTACCAGAGATTCTCTGACCCAGAGATAAATAAGGGTTGTTATTGGCCATAAGAAAAGTTCTTGTTAATTTTATTGACCTTGGGTTAAATCCTGTTCATCCTCCTCAGGCAATTGCTCCCACTGAAACCAATATGAATGTCAGCACGAGTAAAGAAATTGGATTTTGGCCCCTTTGAGAAGACAGCAATCATAAATCTAGCCGCCAGCACAAATCCAGGCACTAAACCAGGGATTTTCCTGAGGGAAAAACCACAGTAAAAATCCATGGGATAGAACCAGGGAAATGGATGGGCATAAAGGAAAAGAAAATTCTAACTTCATTTCATTCTAATTATTATTAGGGTAGATGTTCAACCGGGCATCATTTAAACATGCCTTCAGCTTTGCCACTGCTTCCTGGTCTGACCTTGGTGATGATCCTTGAACACCCTGTCCTTCTCAAAGCTGTGGTTAAATATAATTGTGTGTGGCTTTGAGAGGCAAGATACACCAGTGAGTGCAACTTATTTTAAGGATATTTTAGAAAGTGAATGATAGTGACTAAACATTTTGGTGGGAAACCGTGAAAACATGGTACTCTACACAACATGACTAGAGGAGAAGAATTTTTTTTTCTATTTTTTCTCACCTCTTGTTTATTTTCCTCTTCCTTTTTTGAACAATGTATCTTAATCTCACTCTATGGATGTAGCACGAGAGTTATGTGTGCAGAAAGCATCTGAAACCACTTTGTTTCTAGTTTTCTTTCATCCGTTCAGTATTATAAATAACCAAAGAGGATATTGCTTAATCCATAAAACAAAGTGACATCATAATTTATTAATACAGAGGACACAGTTCATTGCTGTTAAATGCCATAAAGAGCTGGAAATAGAGTAGTTTCTCAGAAGGCACTGCCAGTGTGTCAGAGGAAATATTTCCTCGATGCTATATCAGCATGTGTAAGATCCTCTCCGAGTGCCTCACCATTTTGGCCAGTCCCAGATGAGCTGCTCTGCCACATCCAAAGGCAATTTTGCAATTTTGGTGGGGACATCTCCAGTCTCTGATGTCTTCTTTCTGTCTGCTTTCCACCTGCCCCGCTCCTCCTAGCGCTTTGCTCCTGCTGTCTGCTTCTATGGGAAAGGAAAAAACTGCAACAGCTCCATGGTGGGGACAGAACTGGCTGGTCCACTTAAGGTTCTCTCATTGGTGTCCGTGGGGAAGCAGCAGCACAAGCTCACGTGTCCCCAGGGTGTCCCTGTGCCAGCAGGGACACGGAGCTGCACGCATGGAGGAGCAATGTCGTACATCGGGCTGTACACGCTCGGCCCCGGGCCAGCAAAGCAGTCAAGCACCTGTTTACCCCTAAGCTTTTGAGTAATTCCTCTGGCCTGAGCTAAGCACAAGCTTCCCACAGCCTCCCTGCTTCTCTTGGTCTTCCCTTGCAGGACCTGTGCATCATGGCCTGGCTGAACTCAGGGCTGCCGGCACAGCCTCGGCACAGCATCACTCAGCACCCTCCTCTTCTTGCTCCCTCCTCTTCACAGAGACAGAATTCAGCCTCTGCACACCCCAGTCCCCCTCCATGGGCAAGCCCCTCCAGTGTCTGAGAGGCTCTGCCAGGGTTCCCCAGTGCTGGATTCAGACAGAGAGCAACTTTTGAGTATTTCAGGAGAAATTCCACCACTTCTGTTGCCGTGCTGTCTCCAAGCAGCAGCCTGAGCCCACATATGGACGAAGCGCAGTGACCACATGCCCACAATAAGACATCCCTCTCTCTTTTAGGTAACATAAACAATCTTCTGGTATGGATAACTTGCAGCCCTGGAAACACACTCTGCAGATGTTCACTCCATGCTCTATCGCTGCCGGCCCAGAAGCACCAGTCCTCACTGCTGGTCTCTGTCTGTCTCATCATAAAACACAACTAGCCGTGTTTCTGCAACTTTTGGGAAGAGACAGGACCCCTTTTGGCTCCCCGGGACATTAACTTGCACTTCAACTTGTATTAATTTCGTGCTTTCCATACGTGCAATCAGCTCCCTGCCACGGGCACCTATTTAAAGTTCTTCAGGGGGTGTGTGGAATGGGCACGGTGCTGCGGGTGCCCCCGGCCGGCTCTGCCTGCCGGCAGCCCCCAGGGGAGCCGCGGTGCCCCGAGCTCCCCGCGCAGGCACCGGAGCGTTCCCGGCTCCCCGGCGAGGCAGATTTCCCTGCTGTTCACGGCCGGTCGTGCGGAGTTCCTGCCCTGCTGTTTGCCCGTGCCCCAGCCCCGGAGGTGCGCTGGCACCTGTGGAGCCGTGCGGGCGCGCACGCCCGGCCCTGTGCGCGCACGGCCGGCGCCCGCACTGTTGGCAGTTCGCTACCCCCTTGCATCCCCCCCTTCTCCGGGCTATATGTGGCATTTCGAAGCTCTGACAATCTGCTTCCAAATGTTTTCCATATTTGTTCAGCCTCCTTGATTCAAATACCAGGAACAAGTCAGCCGGCACAAAGCGAAGCTTTGGGGGGCAGAAAGCTCTCGCCCCCTCGGCGTGCGCGCACACACACGTGAAAGCCCCAAATCCGCCGGCATGGGGAAGGAGGAGAAGAAAACCCAGCACAGCACGTCCCCAAATACCCAGAGCCAGACAGGGAAGGCACCCGGAGGGGAGAAAAGCACCGGCTCGACGCAGGAGTCCGCGATGAAGAAGAAGAAGAAGCAGAAGAAAGCCAAGGGGGATCCCAAAACGGGCCAGGAGGAGGAATCCCACACTTGTTGTGGCTGCCGTTTCCCGCTGCTGCTGGCGTTGCTGCAGCTGGCCTTAGGCACCTCTGTAACAGTGCTGGGCTTCCTTATGGCAGGCATCAGTTCCTCTCTGCTAGTCAGAGACACTCCATATTGGGCTGGGATAATTGTAAGCATACAGTCTGTTTCTCCATAAAGTGCCTTTGCCAGCATTAATGCAAGCTGCATGACGCTCCACTTTAGACTAACCAACTGCATGCACAACACCATTTGAGTTATGCTAACTATAAATATTCCTGGGATTAAGTGTCTGGCTATACTTTCCCAAGGAAAACTGCTCCTGCAGAATAACACAGCCTTTCGTAGTCTTCCCTGCAATACCCAACATACCTGAAATAAAATACAGGGTTGCTGTTCAATGTATGTACTAGCTTGTGCTTTGCAGTGAGCTCCTGCCTGGTGATGCTGAAAAGAAATGTTAATTTCTTTCGCTGCCTACCCTCTTTGCCCACCAAACCATAACCGTGAGGTTTTGGAAGTGAGAGCATAACTCCGTAACTCGCAACTTTTAGCTGGGGAAAGAGAGCCATGTGTGTCTCCGGAGCTTCCTCGCTGTGCTGTGCTGGAGAACCGCTGGGATTTAACCCTCTTCCCACTGCTGCTCCTGCCTGCACGTGGCCGTGGGGAAGGGGCTGGCAGCGGTGGACGTGGTGGGGACAAGGAGCCCATCCCAGAGCCTGCTGGTGGCTCCTGCCAAGTCACTTTGGAGTGACACTCCAGCCTCACCGCGTGGGCCGGGGGCACTGGGCAGAGGGCAGCGTCCTGCTGGGTGTAAATCAGAGGCATCCCTGCTGGGGAAGCCTGGGTTGTTCCCCAGCAGCAGCCACCCCTGCAGAGGTGGGGACGGGGTGTGTGGTGCCATCCGTGGTGTGACTCTGCTGGCTGTGGGCTTGAGGACATGAGGTTTGCCCGTGGAGGGACGGGGCCAGTGATTATTAGCCTGGCATAGGCCATGGATATAATTGAGCATGCAGGTTTCTTCCCTAGGCAACAGGTTTCAGGAAAATGTGTCCTGAAAATATGCCCTGATGTGTTAGCACAGTTCTGGGTGTTGTCAGACTGTAAGAATTCCCAGCAAATAAATTTTGTTTAGGTACTAAGTACTTTTCTTTGAGAAAAGATTTCTCAAAGCCCTCAAAGTCCCGAACAGCTATGGGAGCATCTTCTGTAAATGTAATTAACAAATTAATTTGTTGTTGGTATCTGAGCATCTGAACTGACTGGCGCTTGCTGTGTTAACCCTGCTGAGCACCCCCTCAGAGGGTGGAAGGAGCAGGGTCTGAGCTCCCAGAGGAAGAGCTCCTCTGACTCATCTCTTCATGTTTCTCTTCTGACTGAAGAGGTATCCAAGAGTTTAGTGGTGTTTTGTGGAGCAAAAGCCTGCCCTTGCTTGGAAGAGGAATTCCCTCCTGGGAAGTTTTGGCTGTTACAAACCAGGAGGGAATACAGATGATAAAATAGCAGTATGTGGCGTGTTCACTCATGCTGTTTATTTTGAGGATTCTGGAGGTCAGGTTATGTCTTTTCCAGACAGCACTGTTGCTATCACAGATTTGAAATAGCTTTTTCAGTAGAAAAGAATGGGGAAAGAGTGAGCTGGACTGAACTAATGTACAGACAGGGATATGAGAAAAGCCGTGAAGCAGCCCCTGGCCCATGTGAATGTCATCAGGGCCCGAGCAGCATTCATTTGAGATGTCCACAAATGGCTGGCCTCGCTTGGGGAGGCCTGAAGCTCCACCGAAGTCACTGCTTTCTGAAAACAGAGCTCTAACCCCTGTTGTTTTCAGCAGCAGCTGCCAGCAGTGGTGACATTTAGATGCCCACACGAGGCAAAGCTCAGGCACTTTCAGAGTTCCCCCCTGAAAATCAGGAATAATTCTCCATGTGTGTTCCTGAGCTAATTCTCTGTGGCTGTGGTTGGAGGTCATGTTTTGCACTCGCCACCAGGGTAATCCCTGGGGAAACATTTCCTGGGGCTGGGGGAGTTTTGGTTCATGTTGCAGGGTGCTCTGGCTGTTGGGAGGAGCAGTGCAGGCTGCCCTGTGGGGAAGGGTGACTGCACCTATGCTCTGAGTCAGATGGTGACTCTCACCTGGGGGACTCTGGTGAGATGCTGAATCACCAGCACACTCAAGCGTGGTTCGATTCCTTCCTGGCTCAACATGGCTTTTGGTGCCCCTCTATTTACCCTCAGGGTGATGACAGGGACTGTCTGCTGGGGCCACCTGGCCAGGCAGGCTCCTGGGCAACCATGGTGCTCTCCTGTACCCTCAGCCCAAAGCAGAAGGGAAGGAGGGACCTGGTGCTAGGTCAGAGGGAAGTAAAAACTGGTGGTAGAAAGGAGAGGATGAAGTGGTGGGGCAGGGCCAGTAGCAGAGCCCATGTGGAGCACTGGCTGTGGTACCACGGAGCAGTGCAAAGCACATCTGCGGGGCAAACTGCAGAGGTGCCACAAAGTACTGCATTTACTTCATTCCTGTGCTGTGGTGTCTCCATGGAGGGACTTGATGCCCAGTGGGACATCAGGTGGAGATGGCCAGAAGCTGCTGAGCTGGAAATTCCAGGTGTGCAGTCACAGGAGGCTGCTGGTGAGCTGTGCTGAGGACTGTGCTGAGGACTGGCCGCTGGAGAGCTGGAAGAAAACTTCTCCATGAAGGAGAACCCTTGGCTAGGACCTGCATGTGGCTGGATGTCCTGTGGACTGGTTTTTGGGCTGCATGGAAGGTGTTAGATGTCTGACCTTTGTGCTGCTTCAGAACAGACCTCACGGCAGAAAGTGACTTCCCAAAACTCATGTATTCACACAGAAATGAGCAACAGGACAGAAAGATGTGGTGAAAAATATCAGAGCATATTTGTTGTAGTAGCATCCCACTCAAGTGCTCTTTCTAAAGGACTTGATTAGTATTCTGAATCAAGAACTTAAAATAATCTATTATCGAGACCTTTTTAGCAACATTAGATTTAATGGGTAAAACTTGTTCCTGGTGTTACTCCTTTGGAATTACACCAGGCTGGATTTGACCTCACGGCTGTTAATGCAGGATGACAGAAAAATGAAGGAAAATTGCTAATGTGTTAAATAGACCCTGATTGATTGAAAGCTGGTTTTTTTTTTTTTTTCTTCTTTATTAGTGGCAAAATGGTGACAACATTCCTTGCTGAAAATCAACTGCTTCAGTGCATTACCATGAATGGAAAGGAACTGTTTTTAGAGGAGCAGCCAGTGGAAAATGCTAGCGAGGAAAACCAGGCAAGGCAGTCTGAATTAAATGGGTTCAAAATCTGATTCTGTAGGTTTGTGAGGCTGGAGCAGGCCAGGGATTGGGTTCACCATCCTGGGGAATAAATGTGGCCAGTGATCCTCTGACAGGGAGTGGAAGAGGGCTCCAAGCCTGCAGGGCTCCCTCCCCAGAGCATCGGCCCTTCCCTCCTGAGCCTCTGCAGAAGGAAACGATGCAACCTCCATTGCACCAAGAGCATTTCACCATGAAAACCAGTTAAAACCCAGTTAAAACCATAATGTATTTAGTCCCAAATGTGGGGGGCATGGGTCAGAAACCAAAGGAAAATTTTATGGACAGAAACCACGGAGCCTACAGGATTTACCACTTCTGCTTTGGCTTCAGCAACCTGTTCCCCATAAAAAGTCACTCCTCCATTGCTAAGGACAGGCAGATAAATGAAGTTAACAGTAGTGAGGGTAGCATTTGTTTAACTTGCCTGGAGCCAGTGAAGATGCCCAGGTCTGGAGCAGTTGCCTGAGACGTGTTCTGAGCTCCCCAAACTGCAGGCTGGACTCCCTGGCAGTCTTGCTTTGCAAGGAGCTTGGACAAACTCTTCACAAACCCACCCATGAGTGCAGGGCTTTATTTTTTCCTGTGTTTTGCTACTGCCTTGGTGCATAGCTTTGGGCAAGTTACTTAACCTTGCTAAGACTTTGTTATTTTCCCTGCAAAGTGGGGTTAATAGTGGCCATCCGTCACCCCTTGCTTTGAGATCCTGGGATGAAAAGTGTTGCAGAGACAGTAGATATTAATGGTATCCTTTTCATTCTTTTTCATTAGCTTGTGGCCTTTTGACACCCAGAAGAAGTAACGATGTATTTCTCCTTGAAAAACCTACTTTAGATTATTTCCACTGCGATCAAAAGTGGAGAGTTTCAGAGTTTTCATGGGCAAACTCCCTTTTCAGCCCTGTTTTGCAGACTCAGGGAGTTAAGAAAGTTACAGAAGTGCTGATCAGAAATGATTATCCAGGGTGTTTATTATTTTTGGAAGCTATTTTAAATGTATATGTATAGATGTTCATAAAATTAGGACTTTTAAAAACATTTTTAAAAAGCTGATTCACTAGCAGCTCAAGGCGCCAACTCTGGCTCCAGCTGTCACTGATTTTATTGCGAAAAGCATCCCAAAAGATCTGCCATGGGCTGAGCCCCCAGCCCAGAAGCTCTGACACTTCTCCTTGCTCCATCTCCCCAGGTGTTTCCCAGGCCAGAGGGTCCCTGAGCTTCACTCAAGGGGTGGCCGTGGCTTGTGGCTTTTTGGCATCAGTGCTCAAATGTTGGCTTCTCTGCCCTGGTGGAGGTGATGCTGATGTAGGGTTGTGTGGTGCAAAAGGCAGGCAGTCTTTTAGCTTAAAAAGCAGCTTAATTTACCTTCATTTACCTGGAATCAGAAATGTTTATGTCTCTATTAATTTTGCTTGTTTTTAGGGAAACTGTTTTCAATTTCTAAAGAAGGTAACTCTTAAAACCTGATGCCATAAAAGTAGCTATCAAAAGTCATGCAGGCATCCTTATTTTTTTGGTACAGGCTAGCTTCAGTTTTCCATGGGCAGACATCAAAAGGACTGCCTTGAAGAAGAGGCCAGTGCTTGTTTAGAGCCACGTGTAGAGTGTACTCTCTGCCATTAAATCTCATCCTCTTCCAAGAGTAGCTGTGCATTGATTAGCTGAAATTCACACTTTTGTTTTGCTCAAGTGTAGAGTGGAAAACTTTGATGGGGAGAAATGTTCAAACATTCTGAAGGAATGGTTTGAGAAGGTAACTGCACACCTGAGGTGTGTCTGATACCTGGCCAGGGGCTGGTCTAATGGCTTAGCCCACAGTTTAACTGCAGAATTCCTGGCTGGAATTTGTGCAAAAAGCCTTGGTAAAATTTGGAGAGGGATATCAAACAGGTTTCCCTAGCCCAGGTAGCCTCATGACTGTGGAGATGGTGGCTTTCATAGTCACAGACACATCCCACACAGGTGGTGTTCACGAGTACTCTCAGCCATGCTGCACTTCTCAGGCTGAAAATCACTGCTGGCTCTGTGAACTCCTAATTTTATTCTATTTTTTTGATCCCTCAGGCATTTGTTCAGCCATGACTGTATTTTTGTTTCAACAGCAGCAATGGAGTGCTGCTGCAGCTCCTGGCTGTGTAAGCGATCGTAGCCTTTGCTGAGGGAATTAAATCTTGCCTTAGCACAAGTGATGAGCAACTGACCTAAACAGCAAAGATCATTATGGAAAAAATAGTATTTCATTTGATTGTGGATGCTCTTGCAGGGTTTTGATGACTTTACAGGTTTTAAGATAAAGTTGTGGATCTGCCAGGGGGTGTTATTGAATGGCTTGAAGGGACCTGTAGTAAAGACAACATTATTTTATTCTGTAGGTGGGGCAGGGATGCCCAGTTATTGTTTATGGCTGTTAAAAGAATGATTTCCCAGATGATGATGGCCTTTGCCTGCAACCACAATCCATGTGTTTGTCATTATTATTCTTATAGCTGTTATTTCCAGGATTAATTTACATGCAACTAAGCTGTCCTTAAATTTAACAAGGAGTCTATAAGGCATAAAAAAAATAAATAAATTAGGGCACAGTACCTCTGTGTTGCAGACATGTGACGTCCTTCATGTGTGACAGTGAGACCCAGGCTGACCTGAGGCTGATGAAAGCTGGCAGTGAAAGCTGCCTGCAGCACCCACTTTCATCACAGCTTCCTCAGAGCTCGTAAAGCAAATCAACTTCAGTGCTGCTGTCTGCAACAACCTGTAGAGATGTCTGGCACCAGAGGTGATCCAGGTTTATAATGGCAAAGCCAACAGGGACAGGTTCTTTCCTGCATCAAAATCTGTGTCCAGTGGGAGTGCTAGACTTGGATAAAGTGGCTTCTCCAAAGGTGTAGACAGGAGCTAAGCCTTGCCATATCTGATAAGGTGGGAGAACTGTTAAGCCTCACCTGTGAGGGAGAGCCAGAAATCCAGAGATAGCTGCAAGAGATCATTCTTTACCTGTGTCCCTAAAAGCAGAAAGATCCCCAGTGTCTCCAAGTGAGCAACTGCAATACAAAACAACTTGTCCATAAAGGAAGTGTCTTCCTAATTCTGTTAACAGCAATTTTCCTCCTGAAGTTTGAGTTTACATTCTTATTAAATAGGAAGAGTCCTCCTGTGGGTCTCAGCAGTGCTGTGTGGCATTGCAAGGTGTACCTGGGAGAGGTTTTGTCCTGCGGTGTGTTTGTTTTCTGCCCCTGAAAATTATAGCAGGAGGTTCTCGCTAACAAAGCTCCCGTATATAGAGCTATACCGTGTCTTTGTGAGTTTTGCAGCATTTGTCTTGTGATGTGGCACAGACCCAAGATGCTCCTTAGGGCCAGGTTTTTATCTCCTGCCTTCATTTCTTGGTGGATGTTCCCAACCCTCCTGCTTCACCAGTGAAGGTTTTCAGGATGCTCTGAGTAGGAGGTAGTTTGCTAGAGAAAACCACCTATTCTACATTTGGGCTAAAATTGTAGCAACAACAAAAGGAAAACCAGTTTCACAAGCATACAAGGGAGAGATGGAGACAGGATTAGAGCAATCTGTGGTTTTGAAATCTGTCAGAATAAAGCAAACCACATGAATATGTCAGCGTGCAAAGATAATGAGTGCAAACCACAGCGGAAATTTGTGCCCTACGTGTTCTTATTTCCCCTAATTACACATAACCTTCCTCATCCTTGCCACGTGGTGTCCTTGTGCTCTTCGTACACCTTGTGCTGAATCCTTGCAGGAGCAGATGGGATAACATGGCAACAGGTTCCTGCCTTCTTTGGGGTAGGAACAAGCTGGAAAATTTGTCCTCCTATTTTGATTGTGGCTTAAAAAAACCAATAATTCTTAATTCACTTTTCAGCCCATTGGGAGGAATGTCTACTGCTTCCCACAAAAAAAGAAATATTATAAATTTTGTACAGCCTAAATATTTAAGTTCTTCAGCCAGTGTTAGTAAATAGCTGTTCTCTTGGGTTGTGAACTGGGGGGATTTCACAGGGTATGCCTTAAGCAAAATGAAATCTTTACCTTTCCTAAATACTTCTATATCACATTTGGGTCTTTTTCTAGGCAGTGCTTTCCAAAATTAAATTCTTCCCTTGGATAACCTTTCACGTCACTACCTATTCGGCAAGGGGTGTGTTAGTCCATATGGAAATTTTGAAGTAGGATCTTGAAATAAACTCGAGTTGAAATATGCACAGAAATGCAAATTCCTGGGTTTCTGGATAACAGTTGACCAGAGCTGATCTAATTAAGTGCTGTCCTGCAGGTCTCAGAGAATCTGTTTTATTTGTGTAACAAATGCACATCGATTGGTGGCAAGCACGTGCTGGAGTGGGTTCAATTGCATTTTCTGTTGTGTGCTCAGTCAATAAGGCATGGGAAATGTGTGCTTCACACTGGGATGTGGCAGTGGCTGTTGCAGCACCAGGATGCAGGATTACCTAATGCTGCTTAGCAATCAGCATCAACAGCACCTGTAACATGCCTGCAGCTGTTGTAGTCACTTAGAGGCTCCTAAAAAATACTTATCAGTGGATTTTTATAGTTATTCTGTTACACTTCACAGGTGTAATTCAAAGCTGATCTATTAATAATGTATAAAATAGCAGCATAGAGCTGTTTCCTATATAAACGTTCCACACTTTAGTTTCCTCCAAGGAGCGAATTTACCTTTAAAGAGCTGAAATGTTAAACATATGTGGGTCATAATTCTCAGCCATGTTATTTTTTACTGCCACTTAGAAAAACACACATCTCTGGTTTAAAAAAAAAAAAAAAGGTAAAAATGTTACTGTATTGTTATAAAAGAAGTACTTAAGCTTTCCAAAATATCCTGGCCAAGACTTGCCGGAATTCTGACCCAGTGCAATCCTTTATAAATTCCTCTCTACAAATGTGCCTCTTCAAGTGTCCCTGAGTATATGATTTAAATCCCAGAGGACCTTTAGAAAGCATGTGCAGGAATGGAGCTCCTTTTAACTGATAGCCCTTTGTATGGGAAGCTTCCTGAAGATCCTGCCACGCGTGAAGCCAGCAGGAGCTTTGCAAAAGTTGTCCGAGGCATTTGATGGCAGAGAGAAAATTCCAGCACTGCTCTGTGCCCTCGGAAATGAATGCAGCTCTGTCAGCCTTCTGTGGTTAAATGGAAGGGGAAGGAGGAGTGGGAACAGTCCCATGATGTCTCATGGCAGTCACCTGGGGGCAAATCTGGCTCTCAGTCCATGCAAGTGTAAATGCCCACTAGTGTAGCTGAAGCAAAGCAAATTTGATTTATTGCTCATAACAAGATCCTTCAGCACCAGATCCTGAAAATCCTTAGGTCCAGCTTTGATCTGAGGAGCTCCTATGATTTGTCATGAATTTTGGGGATATGATGTTAAGACAGTGTGTTTAACTTCTTTTGGTTCTGTTTGTTTGTATTGTTTTTTAAGTTCTTGGTGCAGGTTCTCTCCTTCAGCCGTGACTGGCACTGGGGGAGTTTATAATTTGGATATTTTCAGCAATAGGATCTCTTAAGATTTAAGTTTTATGGGCATGTTAATTGAATTAAAAGATTAATATGCAGTGCAAGGGACCAAGGACATAGACAATTAATCCTGAGAAATAAAACATGGTTGAGTCACACAGAAGCACTACAGGGCAAAAAAACCCCAGCACTGAAGGACCTTTGACAAGAAAGGTTGTTTTTTCCCCAGACAACCCTGTCAGCTACGGCTGTCAACAATAAAAAGAAAGAAAGAAATAAATTGGAGGCCGTGTATAAGTCACAGGACCAGAATATAAATACACATGACATGGAAAGGAGTAAATAATACTGACGCATTCTTTAGAAATGTTCTCGGGCAATACTTCCTATTCATGTCCCACTGAAATGACATGAAATAAAACTTCATGGGGAAAAGTGTTACTAATCACCCAGGTTCTTGAGGGACATGGCTCTGTGTGTGTTGGGAGGTACTTCTCCTTTGCAGGGCTGCTGTCTCGGGCCTTGCACCAGCATTGCAGATGCAAAAAGTTTGATACTTTCTGCAACAGATCACAAAAAGAAGGTGTTTATCCATTACTGTCCAAAAGGCCAGCTGGGCATTTTTCACTGCAGGTCAAACTCCCTGTAGAGCCAGAAATCTGGGTGTGAGCAGCACTTCCAGGGCATGCAGGTGGGGATGGAGCTGTGATGGAGCCCCACAATCCTGCAGGAATCTCTGTGGCATAGACCCACCTTGGCAAAGGCAGCTCACACACAGCTCTGGCCAAAGAGGGCAAATCCCACTGCTCTGGGAAAGCAGAAAGCCTCAGATTAATGACAACTCTTCCAAACTTCAGAAGTAAAATGGAGGGGGTAAAAAAAATACAGAATCTTGTAGTCACTGAGAATTTAATAATTTAACTGTCATTTGTAACCAAGATGCTCCTAGCAGGGGGATGAAGACTTGCTCCTGGCCCTTCATGTAGCCATGACCTCTGAAAGAACAGTGCCTGATCTTATCCAAAGTCCCCACTAAGGCTCATCACACCTAAAATGGCCTTTAAAAGTGTGATCTGAAGGGTCATTTAAAACCATGTGCATGCCAACAGCTCACCTGTTTTTCCAAGGCAGCTCAAACGTGCAGAGATTCCTCTGAACACAGCTCCAGCTGCCCACAGCCTCTCATGACCAGATCCAGCCCCACAAAGGAGCTCTCACCTGGTGCCTGGGTACCCAACTCCTCCATTCAGGCCAAGAATTGCCAAAAAGCAGCAGTCTGCTGCTCCTGAGTCCTCCTGTGAGGTTTGCTCCCTGATCCTCCAAAAATTCGGAGAGGAGGGCGCTTGACTGGAGTGCTTAGCACAGTGTGGGGACACATGGAGATTTCTAAACACAAAAAAACAAATCACATTTATTGGGCTAGTTCCTCAGAGGAGGATCCTCCCTTCTTACATGGAAATTGCCAACCTGTGAGTACCTGCTCCTGCAAATAAATCCAGAATTAATTATAAAGATGGCTAAACGAATAAACAAGTGTGCAAATACTTTTCCATTACTTTTAACCTTCAGCAATTACAGTCACAAGGCTAAAACACAGCTTCAGATTGCAGGGGAGATGGATACCTTCTTTAGTAAGGTGTCCACTCCAGAAGAGGGTGAAAGCCTCTGCAATAAACTCCGCTGCTTCTTACCCACTGGCAACCATGGTTTAATGATTTAAGACTTGCATGGGTGGCATAAAATCCCTTTCAGCTCCCAGATCTACATAGGATGGTGCTCTTCGGGCTTGCAAGCCCAACTTCAGAAGCCTTCTGCTCTTTTTTGATGGTTTTATGGGCAAAAACCCAACACACATCCCGGGGCCGTTGCTGTGCTGCGTCTTTGATGACTTTGCTCCCATGCTGCTTCTTGGGTTATGGTCCTGCAAACACAGAAAGGTGTCTTGGCTTGGGGGCAGGGGGGAAAATTGTGTTTTGTAGGGTTTTTTTAACCTTGACACATTTTACATCTCTTCCCTTGCAGGTCTGTGTGGTGGCCTTAGTGGGATTTGTTATGCTTTGTATTTCGTACCAACCCGATGAGAAGACATGTGTGCAGTTCACAGTGAAGGTACCTTAACATTTTTTAAACTTTTTTTTTTTCCTCATGTCATTAAATATTAGAAAAGTTGATACAGGAAATATTTTTAAAACCACAGGAAAAGAAGTGAAAATACACCTGAAATACAGGAACAGTTTTCTGTTCCTTTCCAGGCAGCCAAGGAAGAAACTGTATCCTGTAAAGGGGAAACTCTAATATCACTTCAAACAAGATACCATTTTATTCACCATGTTTTAGGAATATAGACAAAGCTGGAATAATTTGAGAAGTGTTCAGAGAATTTAAGGAGATTAAGTGGAGATAGTGAGCAGGGTAAGAAGTAGGGTGGCATAAAATGAGTCCGCTTGAGCCAAGTTTTAATATTTAATGGGAAAATACTCAGAAAGCACGGGGACATGCATTCTTCCACAAGGCAAATTCCCGTCTGAGCACTGGAGGAACTGCACCATACCACACCTTTGTCTCCAAAACTGCTTTGCTGACACTGGTGAGCAACTAGAAGAGCAGGGCTGAGAACTCTGGTTTTTAATACCGTTTTTCCTGGGCTATTTTTCCTTATTATTGTAATTTTCAGGGCTCTTAATATTTTGCAGACACATAATAACCGAGAAAAATACCGACGCAAGCAGCACAAAATAACAGTGATTATTAACTGGAAAAAGGCAGAAGGAAACAAAATGCAAGGAGCAGCTTTTCAAACCATCCATCCTCCCTTAGAAATTAGACCCCGGTGTGTCTTTTGTGTCTTTCTCGACCTCCTCCAGTACTTAAAGAAAGAAAGGGAGAAGAACAATTGTGCCTGCCCTGTGGCTGCCTCTGCATTGTCCCCTGTCTCCTTTCCACCCCCAAGGAAGGTTACTGGGCTGGGCGGGGGCTGCCACGCCAGGCTTTTTACTGCCTGCCCCGCAGCACTAAATTGAATTTGGCATCCAGGCAGGAAGGGAGTCATCCCTCGTGTTGGGAACGGCATGTCGGGCTGGGCAGCTCAGATGTCTCTGCCACACACCCTGACCGTAAGGAGTGTAAGCCATCGTTCCCAGTAGGAAAACTGACGACTTGGAATTGCTCCCGAGGTGATGTCAAATGGGCCATTCCTGTCACCTGGCAGAGCTGGAGCTTAGGTCTCCCTGGTTGAGTCAATAGCCCGTGGACTGTTGCTTACCCAAGGCACCCTCCTCCCCAAAATCCCCCTTCCCAGCATTTCCTATTGCAGCATGCCACAGAACTCCATCATTCCCAGGCCGTTCACCTCTCCTGCCCCACGCCCCTGCTGGGAGCTGGATAACAGGACAAATGGCTTCTGCATGAAGGGCTCACATCTATTTTAACAAAGTAGGAGCTAAAACTCACCTCCAGGGCTTTGATCACCTAGGACTCATCTACATCTCCAGTATCACTTCTGGAATCTTCGAATTTCAGTTAAAGGCTGTCTCTGAATGCTCTAAAAATGAGCATTAGCTATGACAAGGCTGAGGATGCAAGATTGTAGTCATGAGACAGATTGTTCAGAGGGTTGTTCTTTTCTCCTTGAGGGCCTGATGCTTCATCAAGCACTGCAGTTGGGTTCAGCCCAATCTGCTCTGACTGTCCTTATGGGGTCTGGCCCAGGTCCTGCCCTCACACTGGTGGCTGGTTCCCATCAGCCAAGCGTCACCCAACAGGAAAATCTTGGCTGAACTTCCCTGGAGAGCCCCAAGCACCCCAAGGATCGCTGTGAGAGGAGGAACACACACACACACACACACACACACACACACACACACACACACACCCTGGGAGATTTGGGTCAACCCCCAAGCTGACCCTCTGACCACTGTGAGTGACTCCCTCGAGGTGGAAAACAGGAGGAGACCTGTGCTCTCCTCTCTGCCTTCCTGCCTCTTGGCAGCTTCTTCTTTCATTCCACACTCGCATGAGGCCAGGGTCCTGTTAAAGGAGGAGGTGTGAGAACTGCTCTCGGCAGAAGTCCCTTCCTGAGACTGCTGTGGGTACCCACAACACGCCATGTGTCCCTGAGAAAGGGAGGCCACCCAAGGGGAGGGTGGCTGTGCCCTTCAGTGGGGACAGCCAGTGCCTTGCAGGAATATCTTGAGCCACCCTGTGGACTTCCTGGGCTGTGTGCTGACATTTGACAGATCAGTCCCTGTGGTCCTCCCCACGGCACCCTGTGGGGTAGTGACACCCTCTGCTCACGCTGTGACACACCACAGCTCCTGTTTCCTGCAGGGGCTCCTGCCTGAGCCACCACAGCTCTCAAAACAGGCCTCCTGCTCCACCTCTGAAAACCCCTCTGCCTTCACCTCTGATAACTATGAGAAGCCTTTTCCATGAGGAACTTAATCCATCTTCCTGTTATTTATTTCAATTTAGTCATGACGAAAACTATTGCCAGTAAATATTGCTAAAATGTCTCTTGCTCATATGAGGAACACGAAGGAAGATGAGCTGCCATGCTCTGACCTCACTGTACACTGTCTCTCCCCACTTCCCTTTTCTCCTTCTATTTAAGCAGCAATTGCAGTGCCTATTTATCTCTCTGAAGCTGTTAAAAAACAGTTTTCCAGTGGCAAGTCCTGGTTCCTGGGCAGCACCCACCATGCAGTCGTATTTGTGATGCTGAAGTTGCCTCCAGGTCTGGCATGTGATTAATCTGCTGATGGAATCTCAGCACTCACTGTCTTGTGCTCCCTCAGAGGCAGTGCTTGCATTTGGCTCACCTTTGATATTTGGAAACGTGTTCATTTTCAGCAGCTTGCAGAGAGATTCCTCTGCAAACATCTTGTGAGAATAATAAGCTTTTTGGAAATTGCCCTGTGTCCCCCATGCATCTCCCTTTGCCTCCAAGGATTATTGTAAGAGCTGCCTGTGTATTCAGATTCTGAGATCTCCTTCCCTTTAGGAACACAACAGAAAAATTCTCCCTTACTGTACCTGGAGCATGGATTAGGCTGTTGTGTCCTGACTTTGGATAGAAGTTGGCAGCTAAATAAAATACCTGCCAAGGAAGAATTAGGCACATGGTGGAGTCTTGGCTTAGTATCTCATCTATTAGGGAGGCCTGATTCAGCCTTCTGCTGGGCTGAATCCAAGGACTTCCACCAGGATTTCTATATCACAGAACATGCAAGGTTTGTCCATTTTCTGTTTACCCCATCGAACACATTTGCACCATCTTTGAAAACAATGCCATTGACTTATGAATTACCACATCTTGGTTTGGAGGGGGTCCATCAGTCAGCAGCACTCCATCTTCTGTATGCTTCATACGAGGAGGTGGCCCCATTTTCCAGCTTCACCTTTCCCATGGACCCCTCCCTTGAAAGCTGCAGGGGCAAAGTAATTGAGTTTAATAAGAGCCACCCTCATTTTGAAGCTGCCCTTAGTTTAAGGCCACAGGGGAAGTCATTAAATTTAATAGCAGCCAAGTCTTGGAAACTAAGATCTCTCAGTAAGAATTTGGTGATATGAGGGGGAAAATGTACATAGTGCTTCAGGACCTGCAATAATCCCAAAATTCATTTTTTTCAAGCTGGCAACCAAACAGAAGATTGATTCACACTGTAGATATAAGAAAATACACCAGGAGTGTGAATTTTATCAAGACATACGTACTTGGAGTTTCAAGGTCATAAAAAATGCTTTTATATTGATATTTTGCTTGCAGTATTGAGGTTAAGAAAGAGAAAGAGAGAGAGAAGCTGCTGTTTAAAATAACAGATTTCCAACCATGCCATGTGTCTGACAGATAAGACGCCAAGGAAAATAAATGTTTTTACAGTGCTGAACAGAACCAAAAAATGCAATTTTGGCAAAACACAGAGCATGATTTTAATATACATTCACACATATTTTGTACGCAGTGCAGCAACTGCCAGTTCCACCTATCAAAAGCAAAGGGAAGTCCATATGTGCTGGTATCCAAAGCTCTCAGGTGAATCCCGGAGTGTCAAAGGCTCTGACTTGCTGCCAGTTTCCATGTGTTTGTGGGGGTGGACTCTGCAGAGCTACCCTTGATAAAAGCCATGCTATTTTTAAGCTGCCACTGTTGTGAGGAGCAGTGGAGGTGACGAGCAGACCTTTGTCCTTCTCACACCATAGCACGGGGAAAAGAAAGTGCTTGCTGCCCTTTCATGCCTGTGAAAGACTTCCCCAAGTTTGTGGGACAGGTTTTGGAAGCAGACTGAGCACAGCACACACTATTTTGTGGAGATCTGCATTCCTATTCCACAGTGGGACCTGGGAAGCAAACAGGCTGGCTGCATCCACAGGGCCACAAGCAGGAGATCAGCCACCCCACTGCCTGATTTGCAAGTATAAATCAGATTTGTTTGGACATGGAAACTGAGATAAAGACATGAGCAAAGTCTTGAAACCACCTAAAGCTCAGCACAGCCTGGGGTAAGATGGCAGCCCAAGGCTCAGTCTGCTCAGCTCTGCTTCCAGGCACTAATTTGTCTCAGCTGATGACCGTGAGTCCTGTCAATGCAGGTACACTGGAGAGGAAAATGCTCCCTCCCTCTCTATAAAGCTTCTTGATGTATAGACACACCAGTTCCTTGGTGCTCTCCCCAGGTCTCAAAATTACGAGGCAATGTTCATATAAAACACGCAAGGCAAGCTCTTGAGATGACCTGCTGAAGTTCTCATGATAAGGATGCAGTTGTTGAAGCAGCCAATCTCCAGACAGAACACTGTGGGTATGCATTCCCTGCAAAGTCCGTGCGCTGCATTCCTTGTGTGTTCCTCAGTCTCTACGAAGCTGGAAAAAGGGTTTTTATCTCTTTTGTTTGTTTGTTTTTTTCCTTTCCTTCAGCTGCTGTATTTTCTCCTGAGTGCCCTGGCTCTGGTTGCCTGTGTTTTGGCAGTGGCTTTTGCTGCACACCACTACTTGCAGCTGACCAAGTTCACCTGCGATGCCATCCGGGAGTCCTGCCAGTGCAAACTGGACACTGCAGACCCCCTGGGCCGGACCTTCGTGTACCAGGACGCGGCCGACTGTGGCAGCCTGACCAGCATGCTCAGCCTGTACCTCCTTCTGCAGATGGCTCTCAACCTGGTGGCAGCCCTGGTGTGCCTCCTGACGTGCTTCGTGGTGTGGAAGCACAGATACCAGGTTTTCTACGTGGGCGTTCGCTTCCAGCCTCTCGTGGCTGCTGAAGGCCACAGGCAGCAAGTGTAGGGTCTGGGCTGGCAGGGGGTTGTGGCCAGAGATGGGAACTGCCACCGCAGACACCGCGGAGGGATGGACGCTTGGAAGGTTTTTGAAGAGGAAAAACGCTCACACGGCTTTAATGAACATATTTTTCAATCATTTTAGGAGCATTTTTCATGGCTGCTCTTGCAAAAAGGCCTCTTGTGAGGTTAGCTAGAGGTCACAGAGTCCTAAAGATGCAGCTGTACAAATGCTCCCCAGAGAGGATCTTTAATAGCCATAGATAAAATCATTGGGAACTCATCTGCAGGGCTACAACCATTACAAAATAGGGTCCATTTCCCTCTTGCCTTCAGAGAAGCTATGCCAATTTCTACCAGATAAGGATCTAATCCAAACTGCTTAATTATATCAGTGGGAACACGCTTCGGGAATATATCATATCTTGGTGCTCTGGGTGTAATCCACACTAACCTGATGGGAATTTAACATTCAGGAAAGTAATGAGGGAGGTCAAGTCTTCTTCCATTGTAGGTTGAGACCAACACCAAAGTGAATATATTGATGGCTGCCATATAAAACATACATATAACTTTTCAGAGTGATTAATGATATGGGCTACCTAACGTAATTACCAATAAACAACAAGTATGATCGAGTTCACGGAAGGTTCTTTATCTCGAGCCCTACTTGAGACTCCAGGCAGATTTCTGATATTTGGGAGAAAAGATCAGTTTAAGGAATCTTGAGTTTCACTCCTGAAGTAGAGTATAAATCACTAGTCTTGTTGAAAACTATGTCCCTATTGCTCTAATTGCTGGCTGACAAACCCAGATTTTAGCCAGTTCCACCAATTATACTCCAAGCACAAAAGGCCAAATGCATTTTTGGTGTAACTCCTCTGAAGACAATCGGCCTTACACACCAGCAGTGGAGTTGGGCCAACAGCCCTGAAAGATATATTCCTGCAACAATGAATGTTTTTAAAATGGGGTGGAGGGAGGGAAGCAAGAAGAGACTGCCAGTCTCCCAAAGACATCTCTGATAATGATGAGGGCAACAGAGTAATGATTTCTTAATGAGGATGGAAAAACAAACTGTGTTCAGGCAGTGCTTTTTCACCCTGAAAGTGCAGCTCTAGAAGTGCTTTGCTCTTGTTATCCTTATAGCAAGACAGCGACGTTGGTTTGTCCCTTGAACTGCCATTTCCACTTGCGCAGCATGGACATCTAAATTTAGGAGCAGTTCCTAATTGGCAGCATTTGGCACTGCCTCCTGATCCATATCTGTGCAAGAGCAAGCCAGCTGGTGCTCACACCCTGCCATGACGAGGGATTTCCCGATCCCAGCCAGAATGAGGATGTCTCTGAGGTGGGGTGGAGCAATCACATGCCAGAAAAATTGTGCCATAATCATTAGCTAGGAGGAAGCAAATGAAATTTATATAAAGCTTCAAAGAAAAAAACCAGCCAACTTTCTGCAGCAAAAATAGTCGTCAGAAAGTCAAACACCCAGACTGGCAAAAACCTAGTTGCCTAAGGAGCTCTAATCCTACCAAAAAAACCCCTGTTTTCCAAATGGTGATCACACATCACCCAGGGGCTAGACTGTCAAGCCTCCAGAGTCAGAAGATCACAGCGTAGGGAAGTCTCCTGTGGCCCACCTAGAAAGAACACTGCTGGGTGTAGGGGCTGTAGTTTTAGTCATGGAAAGTGCCTCTGAAGTAGACATAGCATCACCAAGGTGCTTTCTGCCAAGGCACAAAGCGAGGAGCTGCAAAACATGAAGGGTTTTGAGATCTGCTTCCAAATGACCTTTCTTACGCACCTATAAGTAACAACCACTGGTAAGCCTGGCTGCAGGGCACATTTGCAAGGGTGCCCATGTCACCACCCATGCCAAGACCTCAGTCTGCCTCTCAGGCACTTCTGGGGCAAGCTGAGACAGGAGAGGAGCGGGATGGCAGGCTGGTGATGTCAGACTCATCCTTGGGGCCATCCATGCAGTTCTGGCATGAACCAGCCCATCTCCCACGGCTCCAGTGCTGCCAGCAGTGCTCACAGACCTGTGCCAGGGCCATCCTGCCCGGAGATGGGTACACAGGGGTGCCTCTCAACTTGTGGTGTGCTCAGGTTTGTCCCCCATCCCACACATGCCTCCAGCTGTGCTCTCTGTGCAAACTCAGGGCAGAGGATGTACCTTCCTCCTACCTGCACGGCCCTAGGTGCACCTGCCCCTCCCTCCAGCCAAAAATGTGGGATTCTCTCTCCACACAGAAAATAACAAGAAGCAGGAAAAGGATCAAAGGGAGTCTGAATGAGAGCTGAGCTTTGGGGCCTCCTCCAACCCTCACCACGGCACAGAAAGAGGAAGGCTCTGCTGGCAGAGCAGGGCATGCTTCCCCCTTCCATCCATCCCAAATGTGTCTGTTGTTCAGGGGATAGCAGGGTGCAGCACTGCAGCCCTGGCCCAGCGGCATTTCCACCCGAGCTGCCCTTTGTCTCTTTAATGCTGTGACCTCTGCCTCACCCGCACGTCTTCACTCCCTGTCTCCCATGGCCTCCCAGGTGCTGCCATGGCCCCAGAGGCTGTGGGATGGGGCTGGGCTGGCAGTGCCTGGCCTCTGCCTGCTCACCCCGGGCTGAGATTTGCTGGGGCTGCTCTGGAGCACGGCAGACGCAGCGGGGATGATCACAGAGCTGCTGTAAATGCCTTCGGCGTGCCGGCAGGGAGGAGAAGGGAGGTCTGGATAACAGAGCCTGCTCCGCTTAACAAGCAGTGAACCTCCGTATCAGCTCACCCTCCTCTTCCAGCCACGAATTCGGTTTGCTAATCAGCACCATGCAGCTTAACCCTTTGCTCTGGAAGAAAGAGATATTCATCATGTATTCTATTGGTGGTTTATATGCTTAATGAATAAATACGGGGCATTTCCATCTAGCAAAGATGAACTTCTTTATTTCCTTTTCATGTATCTCAAGAGCATTAAATCAAAACAGGAGAGATGGTGAAACAGACACAGAAGGTTTAGGAACTGATTTCCCCCTGGGTACGGTTTTACAATATGTATTTTGCTAGAATTAAAAATTTGGGAAAGTACTAATTAAAGGATTTTCACCTACCAAAGCATATCCAGACAGCTCCCAGCCTTTTCCCAGTGTCAGAGTCCATGTGAACTGCACCAGAAAAAGGACTGGGACTAAAAGGCTTGGAAAGGACAGAGGTGTTGAAGAAGAAAACAGTTTTTTATAAGCCTGGGAAATGTATCTTCTCGGTGAATTCCACAGAAAGGGGTAGGATTAAACCTCTATGGACACACGGAATTTGTGAAGGGCTCGATGTAATTTACTCTCACAAACCCAGGTGCGATTCTCATTTGCACCCTGGCCACTTTACACTGTTTTCCCAGTGTAAAGGGGTTGTAAAGACAGCATCAATCATCTTTACACCTACTTTACGGTCATTTTACACAGCTAAAAGGGCCCTTTGTGTAAATGAGAACTCAAGCCCTAGAGAATTTAATAGAGAGGAGATCCTTTCTATAGACTGTGCTAGACCCTCTAATAGGGTCTATTACTGGGATATAACTCTCCGCTGGATTTTATGGCTTGGCTTAGAGATCATCAGTCTGGATTAAATTCAGTTCTGCAGAACTTCTCCAAAGGCCATAACCCCCTGGTGTCACGCCTGCTCCTCCACCCCAATCGCACACACAGTGATGGTGTTGCATGGATAACTGCTCGGGTTTTTAAAAGGAGAAGCAGCAGCTACCACTTTCCTCTGGCTCTGAGGCATTTTGATGTCGTGCTATGCAAATAGCGAAGCAACAATACCAGCAGCGAAAAGGGAACCGAGAGGCGGCGGCTCACGGGGAGCCAAAATGTCACATTCATTCTCAGCCCCGGCAGGGTTCGTGTCCCTCTGGCTCCCCGGCAGCCGCTGGAAGGCCAGGGGCTGGTGGGCGAAGGGGAAGCACCGCCAGGCCCTGGCCCCACGCTGGGGCTGCCACCAGCCTTCATGTGACGGCCATCTGCGCCTGGCTGGCCCGGCCGGCTCTGCGTGGGCACCGCTTGGAGCTTTGCCTAAACAACAGCTCTGCGCAAGAATGCCAGGAGCTGCAATCAACTCGCAGGACTAATGTTTTTTCCTAATTTTTTTTTTTTTTTTTTCCTTTTTTTTCACGCTCCCAGCCAGTGCAATATTTGCTCTGGGGGCCTTTCGAAAGAGAAAGCACGCTGCTAGCGTGTGAGAGAAGCCGCGGCTCAGGTCCTCTATATTTAGAAAGCCAGGATGTCATACCTCGCCTTGAAATTTTCATAGTCCCCTGCACCCCACCCACCCACACACGTACACATGCTTGCGTCTGGAAAATGTTTTTCGGTCTTAGCAAAGGGTGTTGGCTTAGGGGGATTCGAGGGAGATGCAGAGGAACAACAGCAGCTCAGTCCCGGGCGCGAAGCTCCAGGCCTCCTTAAGGCAGCGGGCACGGCAGGCACCAGGGACCCACCGCTCCCGTGGCTGGCTGCAGCATCTCTGCTCCCTCTCCGTCTGTAACATAAACCCCAGGGCGGAGCCGAGCTGTTCTGAGGCGCAGGGAAGCCCTGTCCCGTGTCACAGCAGGCGCTGCTGGACCCTCAGCCAGCAGCACCTTTGCTGGTTCATTTCTGAGTGGCCACGCACAGACTGTGTAGACCTGTACCAAGGGCTCCAGGAAGATGAATTCTGGGAGTAGCTCATCTCAGGTCTCTGCTGCTCCTCTTCCCCAGGGATTTTTGCTTTCTCCTAAATGTCTGCCTCTAGTAATCACTACTCGGTAGCATTTGTATTCTGCTTAATTGACTCTGTAGCCAAATATCATAAACAGTGATTGAATCTACAAAGACTGGGGTACAATTTTCTTTTGGTTTTGGTACCTGATCCCCGTGCCTTTGTCCAAGAAAATGGTTGAAAGCCTCATCTAAACTTCAAACGTTGTGAGGGGAGCTGCCAATTTCTTTTTCCTTTCTTTTTAAAGAAGATGTTGGCAATACCTATTTAATTTGTTATCCCAATACCCCACAAAGCCATCTGTACATTGGAATAAAGATCAGCAGCATCTCCTGAGGCTGGCTAACAGTGACTGGCTGCAGAGAGAGTGCGGAGTTGAGGCCACCCAAAGTCACCAGTGACCCCCTGCTTCACCCAGGTGCACCCAGGTATCCCTGCCTGGCACAGATATCTGAGTCAGCCACCAAATGTGAGCAGCAGCCCGGTCTGAGAGGAGAGAATAACCTGCAGAGGGTGATTTGAGTACCTGCCTCTCCTTCAGTCAGATGGATTATGTCTGATGAGTGCTGGGCTGACCTCAAGTTACAGGAGATATAGAGAGTGACACTTATTAAGGCAGCCCTTGGCTTTACGAGCCCTGAATGTCCTGGAAATGAGATATTTGAGCGAGACCAGGGTTTAACCCCATTTCACTCTCATAGCTGTGGAAGGAGAACTATTTTTAATTAGCCCAAAGCTAACTGAAGAGGGATTTCTCCTCACTTCAATGCAGGCTTTCTCTTTCACCGAAACTGTGGTGAGAGGAATCCTTCCCCCGATCTGTCCTCCGTGAGGCTGGCTGGGGGCATCGCTGCTGGAGCCAGAGCTGCACACATGCAAGGTGTGTGGGAACCACCCTCATACCTTTTTTTTGGACATTTTCTTCCGGTTGCACATCTGCCAGAGCTGACACGGGGAGGGCAGGGGAAGCTGGTGTCCCAGATCCATAATGTGCCCGAGTCAACCAAGCCCTGCAGCAATCCCCATTTATACTGACACTACTGGTCACCAGGGATTTGGTGGGATAGTTTAGGGATCAATCACACTGAAAAGGGAAGAAAATAGACATTTACACTTTCCCTTCCACCTTGTGAATCCAGCAGGAGAGCAGCGCTCACATGAAGGGACCCAAGAGGAAATACAAAATCCTCCCACCCTGTTTTGCTGCCCAAACCTGCCAACGCGCTGAGAAATAGTGAAAATGTGCAGAAAATAAACCCCCAGAAATCAGGCACTTCGGGTTTTCAAGATCCAGAGTGTTGTTACGTTAGGAATGTGAAAATTAGTGCATTTTTATGGCTTGTCCAATTCTTCCAGACTGCCTCAGGTCGGGACTCAGGCAGCCAGGCTACTTTGCTGTCACCAACAGAAGGAAATTTTGTAACCTGACTTGGAGAAGAGAGGGATGGGAAAGGGCAGTTTATGAGATGTACTCGTGTATCTATATCTATATGTTCTTGTAAGGCTACTTTTTGCATAGATTCAGCATTTTTTTTTTTCTTGTGTACAAAAGGAAATTTTAAGATCTCAGCTGGCAAAATTCTGTGCTTCCGAATTAACAGAGTTGCATCTCCACTTGATTTCTAATAGAAATTTTCTCAGTCACCCCACCCAGGTTTCAGTGCTTCTCTTGCTTCTCCATTTTCCAATGAGGCAGGACTTTCCTGGCACATCCTCCCCTGACCCCACAAAAGGTACCAGGTCTGTGGGCTCCATGTGAGCTGCCTCTGCTTAGCCAAAGCAGGGGAGGAATGATTTGCACACTGGCTCCCGAGACTTCTCCTGAGTTCTCCAGCCACTGATTAGGCTGTTGCTTACACCAAATCATCAAAAAATGACAAAGATCCAGCGCTTGAAAATCCCACAGGATAATTGCCTGCTAACAGACAAGAAGGGCATTTCATTAGCCCAAGCAGCAAGTGTGGCTACTGCGTGGTGGGAACAGCAGGCCCTGGTCTAAACACCACCAAATTACACCTGAAAGGGAAAATTCAGGACCTGCAGACAGCACTCAGGGACTCCTCTGTGCTCAGGTGTTGCACTGAGCAAGAGAGGCTTGCAGGGCATGCAGGACCACAGGGTGTGAAGGCTCATCCTCATCTCTGAGGGAAGCTGACCCCGTCTGAAAGGTTCACTCCAGCTGGGGCTCAGTGCCAGGCTTGCTCTGCTCCTCATCCCCAGACAGCTTTGGGGCCACAAATCCTCACTCCTGGAGGGGAAAAAGCAGGTAGAGCAGAAGAGGAATAAATATTTGTTTGATTTGTCTTTTTCTGAGCACAGCACATCTTACTGTAAGGCTTTCCCCACTAACAGGAACATGTTGATTTGGGCTGGTGTAGAGTTTGATGGGGTTTTTCTTTCAGTGGCTGTATGAGGATCTGATTCGAGGCACTGAAATGGATGAAAAATAAACTCATAATTCTCATGCCACTGAAATGGATGAGAAACTAATTCACGTTTCCCACACCTAATACAAAGCATCATTAGCCCTGCTGCAGCACACTAGGGGCAACGCCAGCTATTAAAGAAAGTGGGTTGATTAAGGGATAACCTTGAATACTAAAAATAGTCAGGGAAATAAGAATCAATGCCATATAAAAGCAAACATGCAGTCAGTTGTTATCACAGAGCTTTTCACGTGATGGCCTGTGCACTGATCTCACCCGGACAATGTTTGTTTTGGACAATCTTAAAGGGTCCGGCCCCAGGGATTGGCAGCAACATGTATGGAGTGATCCGAGAGCATGGGCCTGACCCAAAGTCCATGGGAGTCAAGGCAGTGACTCCTCCAAGCACTCTCTGTAGAAATCACTCTGGGTTTGGAAAGATATGTTGCAGTTAAAGACTCTGGTCTGGGCTTAGGGAAAATGTACTGACACTGTCACTGTCAGATCCAGCCAGAGCCAAGTGAAAAACAGAGGGGTTGTAGCTAATAAGCACAACACAAAATAGAAATAAAGTGGCTGAAGGAAAACTTGAGCAGTCAAGGGGAAATGCAGCAAGTTCAAACAAACTGCCTTTGGCCCAGACACATTGCACAGAACATGCAGTGATTTGAAGGGGAAGAGAAGAAGGATGGCAGGAACTCAGCATCCCGCTTTTTCACAAGCCTCAAAAACATCGCAGGCCATGCGAGAAGAAAAAAACCACATGGTTTTAGTCCTGTCTGGAAACATCTGGCACAAACTGAGGCAGAGGAGATTAAACTTGGCTTTGCCCTATTTCCCCCTCTTCTTTCACTCCCCTGCTCTTTGCTGGCATTATCTGGGCTGCTTGGGCCTCAGCAAACAACCAAGTAGCCAAAATATGGGCAGGATTCACGCCATAACCAAACCAGCCAATGAATGAAATAAGGCACTTGTTTCCTGGAGCAGAGGGAGGGGCAGCAGGGGGATTTAAGCATTTCTGTGTGGTGTTGGAAACCCACCTGGAGTAGAAGCAGTCCCTCAGCTCACACAAACCACCGGCGCTCCTCTGACGTCAATTGGCAGCCGCTGGCCTGCACCATCCCGGGGCTGGCTGCAGCAGCACGAGCAAACAGCTCGCCCGGCCAGCGGGACGCAGGGCGAGAGGCAAGCTGGAGTCCTGCACCCCTTCCCTCCGCCTCACTGCTTTCCAGCATCCCCCACAGCTTTGTTTTCAGGGGCAGAAGGGCGCAGACCAGCTCCGGCAGGCATGTCTCGGGCAAGCGGCACGTCGGCTGGCAATGGGTGGGTGGCACAGGGCTGCAGGGGGTGGTGGATGCCGAAAAGCTGAGGGTGCAGTGGATCTGTGCTGCTGAGGCCCTCGGGACTCAGGGCCACCCCTGAGCTGTGGCAGTGCCAGGGCAGGCTGCCAGGGACAGAGCAGTGCTCATGCAGCTACGTGAGAGACAGGGCCTGCGTCCACAGGGAGGCTGCTGGCTCCACAAAAGGGATGGCTGATGTCCTCCAGCCTCTGTCTGGAGATCCTGTGAGAGAAGGTTTGGAAGAGCTTGTGAAAGAAGGATGAGAAAATTACTGACCACTCCTCTGTTCTCCTCTTTCACTCTTTCCAACAAACAGACTCCAGGCCTGAAGAGAATGGGAGCAGGAGGAACTTGACTCCTCTCAGGGTGGTTCCTGCAGCACACAGTGGGAGGAAAAGAAGGCAGCAGCTGTTCAGCTCCTTCCCTGCCCTCCCTACACCAGGTTCCATCCCACAGCCACCCATTCCAGCCCATCCCAGCCCTGACTGCATCCCACAGGGGACACAGGGAGAGCTGCACCACAAGAACTGTGTCCCATCACTGCTCGTGGAGCTTGGCAGCCCTCGGTTTTGGGGGGATGCTGCTGAGCCAGCAGTGGCAGGATGAGGCTGGCTGTAGCCTGGGGAGCCTCTGGGGGCCACGCACAGCTGCGTTCCTGGACTGCATTTTTCACCAATGGCAGAGCAACCCACTCCCTTTTTCCCACCTGAATGGCCTTCAAAGACCTCGACTTCCAGAGTAGGAGGTAGCTACAGCCCCTGTAAACCAGGCCAGCTGAAGCTGCCCTGAGAGGAACCCACAATGAAGGCAGCCAGAATTGCTGATTGCCTCTGAAAATAAGGGCATCAGAGACCTTTAACTCCCATATCTCCTTCCCTACCTATGCTGATCCCTGATGACACAAGGCTTGCCTTGTGTGGTGCGGCACAGAACCTCACTGAAGTGTCTGCTCCATCATTCCCATGATCAGCACTTGTTCAGGGAAAAAGGGATGCTGTGTGGAGCCACAGGCTGGAGCTTGAAGGCACAGTGGAGAAAGGAGGCTGGACATGAGCCATTCCCAAGCCAGAACCAGTTTGCCCCCAGCACCTTTGCTGCTCCCAGAGACAAGAAGCGGGCTGAGAAGGTGTGTTGTTATGACTCTTCACAGCTCACCTCCTTGGAGACCCCGTTGTGGAGTTCCTGGACCTACATTTTAAATTCTCCAATGCAGTTGAAGTGGGGCATGAGCCTACCCTGGAACTTTAGTTTGAACCTGTTCATTTCACGGGGCAATAGCAGAATGTGGGTCCCTTTTCCCAAACCTACTTTTACAAGTTTTGGTTGAAAGGCTCACCAAGAAGGCAGAGCTGATCTCCTGCAGTGACGAAGGGAGACCCATTTTGGAGGCATGACAAACTTAGTGAGTGACACCTGAGGGCCGTGGGCTTCGTGGGGAGGCAGAAGCCCTGCGGGGCAGGGACCAGCTGCCTGCAGAGCCTGGGGGCTGGCTGGGGCAAGCACAGCAGTGGGCAGGTGTTTCCATCGGCAAAACCTCTCAAGAGCAGCTACTTGCTAAAATAGATGCCACGCAATCAGCTGAAAAAGAAAGTCCCAGTGCCCAGCTGCCTGCTGCATGCACAGCACAGAGGCGAGTGGCTATTTTTGTCAGGGACAGCCAAAGGCTCTGGAAGGTGATGGGGGCAGCTGGCAGAGGTTTTCCCTCTGCACCATGCCAGGACTGCATCCTAGCAGTTCCCTGTGTACCTGGGCACCCTGGCTGGCTGGAGGGCCTCTGCTCACCTTCCCAGGAGCTGTCATCCTCCTACAAGCCCTGTCACCACCAGCTGCACCTTGTCCTTCTGGGGATGCCCTCACTGGCAGTGTCCCAAAGGGGAGTTAAGAAACAAACCAAACCACCCACACTGTGCTGGGTGCTGAGAGCAATGAATCAGCCCCTCCTGCCTTAAATCATGGGATCAGCCTCCGGGTGACCGGGGCGAACTTCTGTGTGTGTGGTACTTGGGAGTGGCCATTCCTCATCCCTGGGACACCACGGGACTGGGGGCACCTCCCTCAAGCACAAGGGTACGAGTGCTTGTGCAAAGCAGCACCCTGGGAGCCAAGGAGTCCAAGCAAGCCCCCCCTCCCCCAAGACATTGTGCAGGCAGTGGGAATGTGTGGCTTCTGGGAACACTGGCTCTGGCAGCAGCACAGTACATCCCACAGGCTCCTCTGAGCAAGCTGTGGCAGCACAACCCCAAGATTTACACCCCAGCATATGGAATCCAGCCCTCCTCCAAATGTCACTCCCTTCCTCTACAGGCACCACCCAAACCCACCTCCTGCTCCAGTGAAAACCTGAGCGTGGTTGTGTCACCTGCAAGGAGCAGGATGGCCCCAATCTTCCAGCCTTTCTCTTTAAAAGTTGGTGGGGTTTTTCCCTATTTGGTGGGCCATGTGTGTTGTGATAATTGTAGCAAACTAGGACAAGTAAAAAAGAAAAAAATCTACAAGAAAGGGGGGTGGAAGTAAAAATGTTGTTCTTTCTCCTCCTCTCCTCTAAGATACCCTGCAGCCTCCATCCAAAGTGCCCTTGCTGTACCCTCAGAAGCAGAACTGTGGTTGGGAGAGGCTGGCACTGAGCAGTGACACCAGATGCTGATGGGAGAACCACCTTCTCTGGGATTGAGCCTGAAGTTCGTCCTGTGGGATTAGAAGATTCACTGTTGATAGCTACTAATTTCCATGGTGATTATTTCCTTCCACACACAGAGTAAATGGCCTGTGTGGCTCTGAGCACCACAGGAGGCAAAGCTCATGTAGGAAAACCAGCCCCAAAACACGTGGAGAGAGGAGAGGAGAGGAGAGGAGAGGAGAGGAGAGGAGAGGAGAGGAGAGGAGAGGAGAGGAGAGGAGAGGAGAGGAGAGGAGAGGAGAGGAGAGGAGAGGAGAGGAGAGGAGAGGAGAGGAGAGGAGAGGAGAGGAGAGGAGAGGAGAGGAGAGGAGAGGAGAGGAGAGGAGAGGAGAGGAGAGGAGAGGAGAGGAGAGGAGAGGAGAGGAGAGGAGAGGAGAGGAGAGGAGAGGAGAGGAGAGGAGAGGAGAGGAGAGGAGAGGAGAGGAGAGGAGAGGAGAGGAGAGGAGAGGAGAGGAGAGGAGAGGAGAGGAGAGGAGAGGAGAGGAGAGGAGAGGAGAGGAGAGGAGAGGAGAGGAGAGGAGAGGAGAGGAGAGGAGAGGAGAGGAGAGGAGAGGAGAGGAGAGGAGAGGAGAGGAGAGGAGAGGAGAGGAGAGGAGAGGAGAGGAGAGGAGAGGAGAGGAGAGGAGAGGAGAGGAGAGGAGAGGAGAGGAGAGGAGAGGAGAGGAGAGGAGAGGAGAGGAGAGGAGAGGAGAGGAGAGGAGAGGAGAGGAGAGGAGAGGAGAGGAGAGGAGAGGAGAGGAGAGGAGAGGAGAGGAGAGGAGAGGAGAGGAGAGGAGAGGAGAGGAGAGGAGAGGAGAGGAGAGGAGAGGAGAGGAGAGGAGAGGAGAGGAGAGGAGAGGAGAGGAGAGGAGAGGAGAGGAGAGGAGAGGAGAGGAGAGGAGAGGAGAGGAGAGGAGAGGAGAGGAGAGGAGAGGAGAGGAGAGGAGAGGAGAGGAGAGGAGAGGAGAGGAGAGGAGAGGAGAGGAGAGGAGAGGAGAGGAGAGGAGAGGAGAGGAGAGGAGAGGAGAGGTAATGATTTGCCCATCATGGACCAAGCTCTCAGACTTGACAAATGCCTCTGTGCTGGGATCCAGACCCCAAGCAGACTGTCACATCTTGGTACCACCAGCTGTGCTTTGGGTCATTTGGAAGCTGGCAGGACAAGTCCATGTGTG
The DNA here is from genome assembly GCF_971803275.1 of Cyanistes caeruleus. NCBI lineage: Eukaryota > Metazoa > Chordata > Aves > Passeriformes > Paridae > Cyanistes > Cyanistes caeruleus. The sequence goes on from NC_141704.1 coordinate 59,362,689, forward strand.
CTAACAGCAGAGCACAGCTCTGGGAAGCACAAACCCAGCTCTGCTACTGACCTCCAGCATGGTCCCAGAGAGCCATGGCATCTCTGTGCTCCTGCTCCCAGCCTTTTCCCTCCCCAAACTGCAAACCTTTTGGCCAGGGACCATGGTTTTCATGTTTGCAAACAAGCGCACGAATCTTGTGGGGCAAACCCGCTGGGCTCGGGGCAGTGCTTCTGATTTACACCACTGTAAATTACTGCCTCTGCTTTCAAAAATGTTGTTATTTTGTTGGACAGAGTCCCAGTAACTCTGCAAAGAAGGGAGCGGGAGAAATTCCTCATAGATGAATTTCTTATGATTTATTTGCCGCCGAGCATCGTGCAACCGCTTGCCTTGCGCAAGGCTGTGCTCCCCATGAAGAGTGACAGAGGACACGAGTGACCTGCAGCTCGTTTGTCACCACCATCTGTCACCAGGGCCACGCAGAGAACCAGGCATGGCACAAATGGAGGTCAAGCTCCTGCTCCAGCAGGACAGGGCTGGGCAAAAAGCTTGTCCTGAGCATCCTGGGGAGAGGCCACAGGGGCCACCAGCACTGCTCTGCCCTCCAGGTGAGCAGGGGAGGCTGCTGCATGGTGCTGAACATCAGCTGCTGCTCTTCAGCCTCCAAAGCAAGCTGGGCACCTTGGCTCATTCTCTCCCTTGGGCAACCCCATGGAGCTGCTTGGAGAAGCTTCAGCAAAAGGATTTATCCAGGGGTTTGTGTGTGTTAATGTTTGATGTGTCTGCAGCTCACATGCTATAAAAAAACAATGTGCCACACTGGACAGTCCAGAGCACTTGGTGTCCTACAAACGAGGAATAAATTGGCCACTGCTAGCTATGAAGAAGCTCACAAGGCTGTTTTGCACCAGTGCAACAGGAAGGTGGAAGAAATAAAAGGAGATACAGGACAGCTCACCAGTAAAATACACATTTTGACCCAATGTATTTATTCATCCTTTTAGCAGCAGATTCAGCCAAAGTCACTTTGACTGATTAAGAAAACTTTCCAAACATAGATTAGGGGTCACATAAGAAGCTCAGCCATGAAAGTACTCATGCTGGGTGAAGGATGAGGAGGAAAGAAGAACATCCTTAGGGAGGCAAGTTACTGAGAGCAGGGCTGGTGGGGGAGGCACAAAGCAGGGGTCTGAGGGCAGCCAGGGATGCAAGACAGATATCCATCAGGCAGGATGGTTCAGGAAGAGAGGTCACATCTCTACAGGATGACCCTCCTGCTGGGGCTGTCAGAGCTACCAGGAAGGCTCTGATTGCTTCTCCTTCTGAGAATGCATTTATTTGTGGGTAAAAATTAGGACCTAGTCTACATCAATCTGCCATCTCTTGATGGTTAATTTACTGAAAGTGGTCTGAAAAAATATAGATAAAGTCTTTCTCTCGTTAGTCGCCTTCCAGTGATGTATAAATGCTCTGACAGACAATTATCAGTGATATTGATTCTAACTAGGACAGAAAATGAACAGGTGAGTGTGAAATAGAAAGTTATTTATAAAGAAGCAATTGAAACAAAAATCCATCCTGCAGGCTTGAGAGTTTAAGAAGGAAAAAATGCCTTTACTGTATGTCTTTGCTTTCTCTGCTGAGGTTTGGATGCTTCCTCAGGAGCAGGAAGGCCACATCCCTGGAAACAACAGACTGAACTAAATAGGCAGCATGGCAACAGCTGAAAACAGGCGTGAAAAGCAGCCAGAGAGAGATCCTCAGCCCAAGGCAGAGAGGTGCTGCATCCCTCAGGCTGAGCCAGTGCTTGCTCAAGTCTCCACGGCAGGACATCAATTGTAAATGCATTTTTAAATGGAAACTAAATCTTAACTGTGGCAAATATGGCTGTGGGTGCTTCTTGAAGTGCTGGGACATGGAAAAATGCCACCACCACAGGTGAGTCTCTTCAGGGCAGTGGTGGTGACTCCATTTGCCTCTCCTGAGCTGGAGACCTGGCTTCTCTTTAGCACTGTGCTTTTGGGTCCTCCAGCTTGGGAGCTGCAAACACTCACTGTCACAACACTGAAGCCTTTTTGCAGGTTTGCCCTGTGCCAGGATCCCGTGGGAGGCTGTGCTGTGGCTGCTGGCCCCCAGCAGCAGGCTCACTTTCCCCAGCCACACATCCTCAAGCCAGGCCAAGACTTAATTCGCTGGCCACAGGCTGGAGGTGGCTCTCGCTGGGGAGGGAAGGCTTTTGCCAATTTTTTATTAAATCACAGCACTATTCATGCCAGCATTAGACTGTCTGGGACTAAATGCACAGAAACTACGTACCTGGGTTCTGCCAGACAGCTTGGGGCAGTGGTGCAGGGTGAGGTGGGTCTTTGAGCGGTGCTCTCTTCCTGTGGCTGACTTGAATCCTTGCCCTGCTCAGCCTCTGTTGCTGCCAGATTTGTGACCCTCACCCTGGAGGTACAGGAGGGAGAGAAGACCTCTGGAGATGTGCTTTTGGCTGTAGGAACCACTGCAGCGCTGAAGTCCTTTTGCTGGGGTATCCCTTGGTGTCCGAGCCGCTCGTCCTCACCCCACTGCTGAGCCACTGCTGCTGGCAAAGCTGAGACAGCACAGGGCTGTACATCAAATGGACAACTGGCCCCAGGTTGGTTCCCAGGACACCCCCAAGCCTCTGGGTCGGAGGAGCTGAGTGTCACAGGAGGTCACCTGGCGACAGTGAAGTTATCTGCGTGGAGCCAAGTCCCTCAGCAATCCTGGTGTACCTGTCCTTGTGGGGAAAGAGATCCTCGGGGGCCAGCAGCCTTCCAGGAGCGGTTAAAACAAAACAGGAAGGCTTATGAGCAGATGTGGTTGCTGCAGCACTTCTGCCAAGGCTCTGCTCCACAGGCATCAGCTGTGGGGAGAGGTTTAATCCGAGCTGCAGTGCCACATGCCCGGCATCTGTACATAAACAGCCTCCAAAATCAGGAGGGGGAGTGTGTAGCTCTTTCAGAGCCGACCGGATGGTTCCCTCACTTGACATGTCCTCGTCTTGAAACAACATCACTTTGTTGAATTTTGTGGCTTTCTATGTGGAACAACATTAGCTCATCCAAGTCTGTGGTTTATTTGAAAATGAAATTCCGGTAAGCTTTTGTACCATCTGGCAGTGTCCAACCGAGTGGGGTTTAGCAAGAAACCGCTGCACACGTGTGCACAAACACATACACACACCAGAAACGCTGTAATCATCGTAATCAGTAGTTGCAGGAAGCCTGGCATCATCAGGGCAAGGGGAAGAGGGAGAAAATCTGTGCCTGCCTCCTGTCCCAGCCGTTTGCCTTCCGTGGGGCTTGGCTCCTTCCAGCAGAGGGCATTTTTCAAGCCATCCCTCCTGAGCCGCTTCTGCCCTTTCCTTCCTTCCTCTGACGAAGTTCCAAGTGGCTCCAGACGTAAATCAAACACAGCTGGGTGAGCTGCAAGCCGGCACGCCGCGTCAAATTCACAGCTGCTGCAAGGTCACTGCACTGCTTTCGGGGGAGAGGTTCTGATTTACACCAGCCTGGCCAGGCACATTGAGGAGGGCCTGAAGGACACAGGAGAGCTGTGGGGCCGAGGCGATGCTTGCTTGCTCCATGCAATAGCTGAAGTGTTTCATTAGGTGGATTCCCTCCTGGCTCCTCTGGTCCAGGTGGGAAGCAGGACGCATGGCAGATCCTTGATATTTTGTACCATCCATCGCACCCTTTCCCTCCTCCTCCCACATCTGTGTACACAGAGACCTGCAGCTGGCAAAGCTGAAAGAAGATGTGGCCCAGGTACACAGGAGACCACCAAGCATCCATCTGTCATCTCCCCTGCAAGAGGGCTTGATTATTTCTTCTCCCAGGTATCCAAGGATAGGACACAAGGGAATGGTTCAGAGCTGTGCAGGAGAGGTTTAGACTAGACATTAGGAAGCATTTCTGTACCAAGAGGGTGGGGAAACACCAGAACAGACTTCCAAAAGGGGTGGTCAGTGCCCTGGGTGTGTTTGAGAGGCATTTGGACAATGCCCTTTACAACATGCCTCACTCTTTTGTCATCCCTGAAGTGCTCAGGCTGTTGGGCTGGATGGTCATTGTAGGTCCCTTCCAAGTGAAATATTCTGTTCTGTTCTATTCTTCTGTATTCAGTTTATTTCCTTAATTTCTTACAGGTTTCTCCCTTCTTTCACACTCATCTGCTCATGGGTATGTATTAAATGTGTGTGTGATGGAAAAGAAATGGTGGGGAACATGAGATACTGGTTAGGACATGGAGGACAGTTTACTGGGAGAGCCAAAGAAAGTCCCCTGGAGCCAGCAGGGAGGTTTCCAGTCATCCAGGAAGCACAGGGGGCCTATACACACTCATACACAAACTGGGGGACAGAGGAAAATTGATGCAGCTGCTTTAAAACAACCTTAAATTGTGGCAGAGATCAGCTTTTGAGAACAAGCAATGGGAATCTGAAGGATAAGCTTTGATGATAAGTCAAGATCACTGAAATACTTCAGATCCATGGAGGTCACACACTGCCATGGTCTGAGGGGACATTTTCCACCAGCAGCTCTGTTTTTGCATCACAGTTTATGACTGCATGAGCAGGACTTTTGATGGAAATCCTTGCGGATATCTCCATTCAGGACCGGCAGTGCTGGATTTCAACGCATCACATGCATTTGCATGTACACCTGAGAGAATTTTTTCCCTGTGCTGGACATGAGGAGAAACCTGTGACCCTAAGGTAGGTGGAGGGCAGCAGAGGAAGGCAGTGTGCCCTCAGCCCCAGCCTGACAGGGGCTGCTTTTGCCTGACTGCTGAGTCCCAGCTCCTTCCTCCACACGAGATCACCGGCACCAGCCTAGAGCTGCTAACAAAAGCAGAAATTTGGATCACCTAAGAGCATCTCCTGTGATCCTGACTGGAGAAATAAAATAAAACCAATTCCATCCATAAAGCCTTGGAACCCAGGCAGCACAGCATTTCCAAAATGTGGCCCTGGTGCGGCGCTGCACCGGCTGGGCTGCGGATGGGAGGCTGACACGCTGCGATAATCCTGCTCTAATTCTTTTTTCACAAGGATTTTTATTTTTTTTTTTTTTTTTTAATATATATATATAGTTTTGCCTCCGGCATATGCTGTACTAGTGTAGCAGCTCTTCAAGTACCATGTTTTCCAGTGAACGTGTGAGTGACAGCACCTAAAAACAGCAGCTGTTACATAAATAAGGCTGGCGCTTCCCTGCGAGCGCCGCGGTGGCAGTGGGGACAGCGGCCAGCGCAGCCTGAGGGATCGCTGTCCTGGGCAGAGGGGGACAAAGTGGGGGACACCCCCCAGGACAGCTCTGGTCGCCACTAACCTCCCCAACCCTCACAGATCGTCACCTCCCTGGGGCAGAGGCTGCTGCGTGCCTGCTGTTTGTCACCGGTTACGTTCCTGTCACTGCCAACCTGCAAAACAGCAAATGGATAAAAAGAGTAACCTAACACATGGATTTGTGGCATCTCACAGTTATTTTGCCGATGCTGTGTATAAGGATTAAAGTGGCCATTGTTCCAGCATGATATACCTTGTGTCTTAGTCAGCAGCTTCATTATTTTACTTAGCAGGAGATGGCCAATAAAGTATTAAGAAGCCAAATTTGGGACTTGCTTTCCTTTCATATAAAGATGCAAAAGTCTGATTTGTACTGCCTGTAAATTTGCCATATCTCAGCATGCAAATACTCCTGAATAATTTAGGCTTTCTTTAAGAAAGGATGCGATACACCCAGAAAAGATTAATATTCAACAGACGTCCATCATCTAAGCAAACACTTTTTTTTTTTTTTTCTTTTCTAAAACTGTACCGAGTTTCTCATAAATTCCCTTAATGGGACAGAAACCATCCTGGTTCTTCTTCATAAGGCTTGTCTGTTTGCCTCAGTTCATGAATGTGACAGGAAATCTTTGCCTACATAAAGCTTAAAAATGTTTGGCCCCTTGGACAGACAAGAGAGGATATTCTTTGAACAGTCACCCAGACCCAAAAGGGAATAACAAGGACAGCAGAAGGAAAGCTGGGATCTGAGGTTGTGTTTGAGTTTGTAGGAAGAGGAGATGGCAGAACCCTGTCTGGATATAGCTTTGCTCACATACCCCCTTGCCTTGGTGGACAGGAGGGTCACTGAGCCACTCAGGGTGTGCATCCCACTCTTGTAACTTTTCTGCACATTGTAACCTGGCAGTCAGGAACCAGGACTCCCACGTTTCCATTTTGAGAGTGGAATTCACTGAAACATAAGCAGGAGAACTGAAACATACTGTGCTTCAGGCTCAGGTACCAACAAGAGAAGGTTTTTCTCTCTCTGACACACCTACAGCTGATACATCTGCGAGGAAAGTGGTGTGAGTGCATCAGCAAAGGTGTGTGATTCACCCATAACTAAGCGGGTACAAAAAAAATCACCAGGTTGGGATTATAAAATAAGCATCAGCTTTAAAATTTATGTCTCTGGTCATAAACCCAGGATTTCTGGTAGGAAACAACTCCAGCAAAATATAAATGGGCACTGATTATGAATTTTGGCAGAAGTTCAAGTGTTTCTGAAGTCTGAGGTGGTCTCAGGTAGCAACCTCCCGGCAGGTGAGAACCAGGTTTTCATTTTGAACCTGGAGTTCAACTTTCTGTGGGTCCAGATGCATTTTTTGGGGGGCTTGGAACAGCTGGCAAAGGATGGATTTCAGATTGTGAAGTCACAGCAGGGAAGAACTGCTCTCTAAAAACTATTGTTCTAAAACCAAATGCCCAAGACATTGATCATTACAGAGGGTAACTGTAAAGGCTGGAAGGAATGAATCACTTCTTAGAGGTGAGATGGTCCCACAGAGGAATTCCAGGAAAACAGCTCTGGAATAAATGATGCTGCTCAGTACTTCTTGGAGAGGCAAATGAGCTCCCTTAACAACAGCCTGAGCCCCAGAGCATCTTCAGCCACTTCAGCTTCCCAGCATGAGCTTGTGCACACAATGCCTGTTTGGAAGGCCCAAATATCCCTGTAAACTAGGTTGAACTCCCTGCCTCATCCTATCAATCCTTTAATTTGAGACATTTCTTGCCCAGGGCATGACTCTGCAGCCACAGCAAATCCTGCCTGCCCAGCATCCCCTGGTCTCAGTGGAAGAGGCAGCCTGGCAGCAGGATCAGCTGGGTGGGAGCTAGGAAGGACTTGAATTGAGGGATCAGAGAGAATCCCTCTCTGGTCTCTTCTTTCTCTAAACTACCACTGATGGAAATTTAGAGGAAGGAGAGTCTCTGGGAGCATTTTGGAAGCTAGAGCTTGGTGTTTTATTGAAGTGCTGCACCTGACAGAAAGGATATCAACAGAGCCATAAAAAATATCTCAATGTCTAGTCACTACACGTAAAGTTGCAGAGTCAGGTAAGATTACTTATTTCAATAAATAATCAAGAAGTGTCTTCAATCAAGTGACAGCTTGTTCCCATACTGTAATTAAGTTTGAAGCTCAATTACACTATTGTCTAAGTCAATGGCATAGACAGTAAAATTACAGGAAAATCCTCAGAGATGCCCAGAGAGGTGGAAACGAGAGTTCAGCGTAAAGCTGAGTGTAGCCCAGGCCAGATCCTGCTGCTGGGCTGCTCCTGGGCTCTACTCTGGAGGCACACACCAGTCATGGAATTGCCAAAAATCCTTTCTCCAGCCTGCAAAGGGAGGTGCAAAGATGTGTGAAAGCAGGAGCTAGCCCTGAGAAAATCAATGCAAGGTGGGCATCAGCTTCTGGGGCTGGAGGGCCAGCAATGTGCACAGGCCCTCAGACTCCCACCCTGTGCTGGGCTGCACCCAGATCCCCAGGGCAGCAGGGAAGGGGGATTCTGCCCCTCTGCCCGGCTCTGCTGAGCCCCCCCTGCAGGGCTGCATGCAGCCCTGGGCCCAGCACAGGAAGGACAGGGAGCTGCTGCAGCCAGGCCACAGCAGGGACACCAAGGGCATCAGAGGGATGGAGCAGCTCTGCTGGGAGGAAAGGCTGAGGGAACAATTGGGATTGTTCAGCCTGGGGAAAAGAAGGTTTTGGGGTGACCTCATTGCTGCTTTTTCAGCATTTAAAGGGGGTTTAATAAGAAAGATAGGGGCAGACTTTCAGCAGGACCTGTAGCAACAGGACAAGGGGTAATGGTTTTAAACTAGAAGAGGGTCAATTTAGATTAGATATAAGGAAGAACTTATTTCGCAGTGAGGGTGTTTTACATAGGAATAGGCTGCCCTGAGAGGCAGTGGATGCCCCACCTTCAGAAATGTTCAAGGTCAGGTTGGACAGGGCTCTGAGCAACCTGATCTGGTTGAAGATGTCCCTCCTCACTGCAGGGAGGTTGGGCTGGATGACCTTTAAAGCTGCCTCCCACCCCGAATTATTCAATGATTCTGTGACTCCACATGTCTGTGTGTGTCTGGGCGCTGCCAGGAGGCTGTGGCTGTGTGGGAGCTCCAGCTCAAACGTGCATTTGCATTCTGTGAGCTCGTTATCCTGCCGGGCTGCCGAGCTCCTCTCCCTCCCCACCTCCTCTTCCCCACGAGGCTCATTTCTCCAGCTGCAGCAGAACTGCACAACCACACCAGGCAGCGCTGGAGTGGGGACAAATCCCAGCCCTGGCAGGGCTGAGGACCTCCTGAGGTGAAGGACCACCTCTCCCATCACTCACTGAGGACAGCACTGGACACTGCTGGTGTCCAGCTCACAGCTGTTTTCCCTCAGCTCAGCTCTGGTTACTGCCTGAGAGCTCCACTTCGTCCTTGGAGCTTCCAAGTCTTCAGCTGCTTCTCCTGATTGTGCTGAGGAACAAGGGAAGGCACCAAAGCCTAAACTGTGTGTTCCCACTCCAGGGGACAAACAAGGAGAGCATCATTGCGTTTACTTGGCTTGCGTTTCATGAAATAATTAAAAAAGTATCTTTAGTTTCGGAGAACCTGTGTGCTAATCCTAAACACAGGGGTTCAGATGTCACGCTGCTGGGATGCTGCTGCAGCTGGCTCAGAGCCCCAGTGCAGCTTAAGCTCAGGGCCCCTTTGACCATGGAGAAGCTTTTGAAAAGTGGGGATGGTTTTTCTCCCCCTCCCTATTTGAATTTGTTCACGAAGTTCAAAAGGAAATGGTGTCTCCGAGCTGCCAATAGATAATAAATATACTTCTCACCGAAAAAAAGTGCGGTGCTGATGGAATTACTGCTCATCCATACAAAAATCCCAGTTATAATACAATCCAGAAGTTACATGATAATTTCATTTCTTAAAAAGAAGTTATGTTTCCTTTATCCCTCCTTGCCAAGTGATGTCCTGTTATGAAGAAGTTTCTTGCTCTTGCTTGTCCTTTCTAGCTGCCTGTTTGTGCTCCAGGTGTCACGGCTTTACATTTCTTCCCAGCCTGGCTGAAGCAATGCCACCACTGCACAGAGCTTTCCATAAGCCCTTTCCCCTCCTCCTGTGAGCTCCCAGGGAGGCACAGGAAGCCTGATGCTGAGTGTTTCACTGGAGCCACCAGCAGCTCGTGGCCAGCCGATGTGACCATGGGCTTTGCCACACCACTGGTGCTCAGTGGCCAGCAGCTCTGCTGTCTCTTCACGTGTGCCCCTGGGCTTGCCACCGTGTGCCCTGCTGGTGGGCACACATCCTGTGCATGTGGACTGGCACTCCAGACTCAGGCTTTTCTTCCCTGAGTGCTGCAGCTTCTCCTCGCTGTGCTCTCAGTGATCTTTGGTCTCAGCACTGAGGATCACCTCCAGGCACGAGGAGCCAGCCCAGGCCCCATTGTCTCCTCCACACTTCATCTGCCGCCAAGGAAAGTGCCAATTAGTGCCAGCTGTCCTGGACTGCTCATTGCAGGGCTAAGAGGGGGCCTGGAGCTGGGCCTCCTCTCTTGTCTTCTCTTTGTAGCATCTGACTCCCTCAGTTTGCCCATTGATGTCCAAGGATTTCCTAAAATAAAAAAACTCCAAAAACATAAAATCCTTATTCAGGCAGCTTGATGTTCAGTGCCCTGCTTTATTTCATATGTTTGAAGTGTAATAGATTATTATTAAAGTAGAGTAATGTGGTAATAACTCCCCATAGTGTGAGGATGCTCAGATGCCAGAGCAGCCTGGCCTGGGGCATTTGCAGCCCTCTCACCCATCTTCTCTTACTGGTCCTTGGCTGCAGTCCGAGTCTAGCACATCCAGCAAGAGGAAATCAAGAGGCGTCTCCTAAAAGGAAATATTTCTGCATTTCAGATGGTCACCAGCACCACAGTGCCACCAGAGCAAGCTGTCACCGAAGAGCAGGAGCATGTTTCCCAGCACAGGTTAGCTCATTTAGCCGTCATTCCCAAAAGCTGAGGATGTCAGCTGGAGTTCAGGCCATCCCACAGGGCTGAGAGGGTTAATCCATGCCCATCCTGTCACCACTGGCACACTGGTGTGCAGCTGTGTTTGAGCCTGAGCTGGGACATCTGTGCTCCTGGGAGGTGTCACTCAGCATTGAGGGGCATCAGGGGGCCCTTTGGCCACCCTGCCCTGCTGAGGCTGCAGGACTCAGGCCACAGCTTTGTCACCTGGCGTGGTTTGAGCTCAGGCCGTACAGACCAGCCCGAGGTCCGAGCAGCAGCTCCCTGTAGGGTCACAGCTGGACCGTCGGCGCTGCACCGGCTCAGGCAGAAAAGCCAGAGGTGGAAAGATTTTGCCATAAAGTAGGAGGCAAGGCAAACATTTTTTTTTTTTTGTCAGAAGCCATTGCTTCATCAAACAACTCGCATTCCTCACCCTGGCAGTAATTCCCAGCTCCCAGACAGCCCCTCTGGGCTCCCAAATGGCACGTGGAAAACACCGCAGCCGGTCATTTGGCCATAGCGTGTTGGCAATTTATAGCTGACTTCCTCAGAGCCCTGCTAAGTCATTAAGCAGCCTTGTGGTCTGAGCAAAGGTTTAGGAGCCAGGAAAATCTGGGATGAATCATTTGCTCACGCACTGGTGACCTGAGAAAATCAGTTGACCTCCTTGTGCCCGGGCTGTGAGAGCGGCCACCAGGAGCCCTGCAGACGTCAGGGGCTTGCCTGGCTCCAGCCAAGAGCAGGTCCCTGGCCCTGGCAGCAATTGTGGAATGCATGGGGTGTGTCCCAGAGCCAGGATCCCACAGAGCTGCAGCCTCTAGGACTCCCTTGATGGGGGTGCCAGCCCCAAGCCCTTTGAAATCTGAGGGAAGACTCAGAGATTTCTGTGTGTTGGAGCTCGGGACTCACTCACTTCCCTCCAGTGTCTGTCTGGATTTTGAATAGCTCATATAATATGTTATAAATGACAATTAAAACATAAAATGAAGAGGGGAGCAGATGGCTTCAGGCAATGTTTAAAAATACTGAGACTATTTCTAAATGCAGATCACCAGATCCAAAACAGCCCTGGGCAGACTTAGCTGAAGGTTATTTGCTGGCCTGGCTGAAAGGACATGTGTGGTCTCCATCAGTTCTCAGAAGATGCTGTTAATAGGACACTTTCTGGCAAAGGCGGGAGGGGACACCGGGGCATGGGCAGTGCTGAGGACACAGACCTTCACTCCTCTCTTTTGAGGGGGGAGCAATGACAAAGGCAAGTTGGATCAATGTCCCTGTGTCACCCTGAGGAAGGTGCTGTGCTGGAGGCTGGATCTGTGCAGCACCCTAAATTCCTTCTCCTTAGGCTGCTCACACACCATGGGCATTATCTGCCACAGCAATATCACACTGTCCCAGCTTTGTTTCCTTCCCTGACACCTTAGCTTACATAACTTCTGCCTCCAAATACTTGGCCAGATGGGGAAAATTAAAGGGACCCCATAACTTGTCACTTGCCTGGAGAAACTGTATCTGTGATCCTCTGGTTGAGGGGAGGCCATCAGAAAGGGAGCCCTCACCGCTAAAACAAGTCAAAGTAAAAGGCTTCTGCAGGAAAAAAGAGGTGATCTAGCAGCACCATACCTGCCTCAGTTTGGTGTGAGTACAGAAGAACCACATTCAGCCCATGAGACAACTTCACATTTGTGCTCCTTGCCTTGGAGGTGATGACCTGGAGTGGGATGGACATGGCTCTGCCTCCACAGGCTCGGTGGCCCAAATGCCCCAGCCACCACCCAAGGCCATGTGCTGAGACATGTGGGCTATTATTACAATGCCTGTGCTGCAGAGCAAGCTTTGCATCCCAAGATTGCATTAGACTGGATTTCCCTCTCCTGGAGAAATGGGAACCAACATGGCCCGTGGGGAACCAGGTTTGCTTGGCCAGGATGCAGCACTTGGGCTGGAGAGGAGTCAGATGAGAACCAGCTGGCAGATACACCCCATGTCTTCTTCCCAGGGAGACTCCCAGGCCAGGTGAGCTCCCTTTTCCAGCTCTGTGCCACAAGAAGAGCAGATGGATAAAACTCTACGCCCTGCACTACACAAGATGTTTGAGTAAATGATCACAGGGGGCACTTTGAGAATTCTAATTAAGAGTTTGATTTTACCATGTTAAAAACTAGCTTGATTATAATTTGCTTTTGCTTTTCTTTTTCCTCTCTTGAACGCGCTTCCACCTCCTGCTTTGTGCTGAGCCCGGAAGCAGAAGTATCACATTACTATGAGAGAAGCGAGTTTTGTGGTATTTCCATCCCATCCAGAGCCAGGAAACACAGGCAATTTTGCAAGACAGCTTGTGCTCAGTAAATTTCCAGCTCGGTTTATATTTCTGTATTTATTTAGGTTTCTGCTAGCCGTGTAAGAGAGCCCTCATTCTAAGTGACGTGCTGTGGACAAACTTGCGAAAAAAACCCTGATTTCATAGACCGAGGACCCTACGCAGTGGAGATTTCAGTGGACCAGTGAATCCTCTCTTCTGAAAAAGACACTCAAGATAGACAAAGGCATGGACAGCCAACTTCTGGTAACACTGATACTTCACAGTAACTCAAAAGCAAAATTTTATAAATCCCACCAGTAAAATCACCATCCCTGACAACATTTTATTGTACCCTTGAGATCTTCCCTTGAACTTTCTTCCTTCCCTTTCTTTCCCTGTGCTATAACACATCACATTTACAACTCTCACAGTCTGGGGCCAGGTGCACAATACCCTGCTATCATCTTCCCCCATCCCAGCTGACAACCAGGAACCTGGACAGATGTTTACACCTGCATAGGAAGAGTCATGACTGCTCCAGGGAACAAAATCTCCTCTCCTGACAGAATTCAACACAATGGCTAGGCTGTAAGAGACCTTCAAGATCAAGTCCAACCCAGCCCTAACACCTCAACTAGACCATGGCACCAAATGCCACATCCAGTCTTTTTTCAAACACATCCAGGGATGGTGACTCCACCACCTCCTTGGGCAAAGTATACCAGTATTTTATCACCTTTTCTGTAAAAAACTTTTGCCTAATATCCAACCTATTTTTCCTTTTACGCAGCTTCAGACTGTGTCCTCTCGTTCTGTCAGCTGCTGCCTGGAGAAAGAGACTGATCCTCACCTGAGTGTGATAGGTGATAAGGTCACCTCTGAGTCTCCTTTTCTCCAGGCTAAACAACCCCAGCTCCCTCAGCCATTCCTCACAGGGTTTGTGTTCCCAGCCCCTCACCAGCCTCGTTGCCTCCTCTGGACGTGCTCAAGCGTCTCAACATCCTTCCCAAACTGAGGCTGACTCCTCCTTCAGCAGCAAAGCCCTGCCACAGGCAGCAGGATTTGTGTTTCATATGGGAGGGCAGCGCTCACACCAGCTTTGCTTGTTTAGGGCTGCAGCCAACCCGTCCCTGTTCCCTTCCCAGTGTTCCCGAATACCCTCCGACTGGGCTGCATGTGCGCAAGCCACACGCAGTCACACATAGCACAAACACCCTCAGCTCCTAGAACAGAAAGATGAAGGGCTGGGAGGGGTTTTTGGAAGCACCAGAAATTCTGCTGGCTTTATCAAATTGGGGTGGAAGCTTTTGTGCCAGATGAAGCCGCCGTTGCAGCTCCCCGGTGGGAGCAAATGGGCCGGAACCAACCTCAAAGCCAGCAAAAGTTAACTTGAAAAAAAAAATACAAACTCTGAGCCAACTTCTATCATCCAACACCAGCTTACAAATGAAAATGGATTTTTTTAAACCCTGTTTCAAGGTTGTCCTGTGCTCTGCTGAACACAGCTGTGGGTCTCTACAGCAGGGACTGAGTTAACGCAGGTCCCGGGTGTTTCATCCTGTAATGCTGGTGTGGCAGGGAAGAAGAAGCAAGGAAAAATATCCTTATACCTTTGGTAAGGGAGCAAGTGCTCCTAGGAGAGGATTGTGAAATTCAGAATGACATATCCCAGTTGAAGACCATTACAGAAAACACTGAGGATGTGCCCAAAATCCACAGTTTTTGCGGCAGCTCAGTGTTATTTGGAACAAAGCCCACAAATGTTGCAGATTTGGGGGGCCAGAAGGGAGTAACTTATAAAGGGAATTGGAGCCTTTGGGCTGTAACTGGATCCCCATGCTGCTCTTGCCATCTGGATGAAATCTGAATGGTGACAGGGCCCACACAAAGCAGTGGGTTTGTGGCTGTGTTGACTCCACAGCCTCGCACACGGGTGTGCATTGCCTTGGCAAAGGCCACATGGCTGCTCCATCAGGGGATGAAGACTGCAATGATTTACCACAAGAAGGGCTGCTAGGAAAACCTCCTGCTTATGTTGATATTGGATGCTGAGGATCTACAATGTTAAAACAGAATTATTAAGTCATAAGAATATCATGCTCCTTTTAGCTTATTGCTTTGGTTTATCAGTGAACCCCATGGTCCAGGACATGCCCAGGTCTCACCTTACCTGAGTGGCAGCAGACGAAGGTGGAGACATGGAGAAGGAAACTTCCAGTACAAAAAGAAAGTTAACTCTTGGCTGTTTGCAGCAAGAGAAACAAGTTGAAATAGCAAAGTTAGAAAGACTGCTTGTCTTCTGCCTTGCAGCTTCCTGCTTCGGCCTGGAAAAGTGCAGCACATAAATAGAGCGGGCAAGCGTGAGCTTATGACAGCAATACACCACTGAACATTTAAAACCCCCACAGCTTGAGTTTCTTTTGAGGCATTTTGAATGATTTTGTGCAAATTCAGGATGTTCAGCACAGGCACTTGCAAGCAGGAGTCATGCTCCTGCGGGCATCCCAGGGCAGCAGAGAGGTTAGCAGCCTTAAATCTCAGCTTTCTCCCCTCAAAAATAAACTTGGCACCCTTCCTCAGAAAACAAGCACGTGCTTTCCAAAGAAAACATCCTCGCCTGCAGATGCTTTTGTCACAGCAGCAGCAGCAGTGATGGTGGAAAGGAAGGAGCAGAATTCATTTGCAGCCAGAACAGCGTGAGCCAATGCGGAGGGAGAGGTTTGCTCCCTGAAACACCTCTTGAATTAAAATGTGCCTTGGGGGCAAACATTTTGAAAAAGAAAAGCCTTGGCATTAGGTTCTCAATCCTGCATTCGAAACCGCTCCCCTTTGGGCTTAGAAGCTTAATGCTGGTTTGGGGGCTTTTTAAGTATGGCTGTAATCTTAGGTTGAAAGATTGCTGCATGAAACCCCGTTTTCTCTTAGGATATCCTTTTTGCAAAACCATCTAACAAACCTAGTAATAAACAAGCTCCTTTCTATTTAGCCTTAAAATCATACCAGAGAATAGAAAAGAAAGTTAATTCTACTCAAAACCTCAGTAAGCTGGTGGAACAAGTGCACAGGAGAAACAGCATGCTCTATTTAATAGGATTTTTCTTACTAATAAATTAGCAGGCTTTTTCTCTCTAAGAAGAGGCCTTATTCTCTTCCTCATTAATATTGGCTATCTGTAAAAAAAAAACAAACGCTGGGGAACAAAGAAGAAAAGCACTTGTATGGTGTAGTTTACCAGACACAGGTTTGAAGGGAGGGTTCTTCCTTTTTTCAGAAGACCACAGATTTCGTCAGCCCAAGTTGTCTCAGTTGAAAGACACAATTGGTCTTTCTCCATTCTTTCACCCAGAGTAGTGGGGAAATCCCTTGGTCTCTTTCTCAATGTGCTACCTGAAAGAGCTACTAAAAACATCCCCCCACCACCAAAAAAAAAAAGGAAAAAAGTGCAAAAAAATCTCACACAGAAAAGCCTGCATCATAGTACTGTGGAATCATAAAGGTTGGAAAAGATCAGGCAGCAGCAGAAACCCCGAGGCTGTTTGACTTGAGCCTGCTCATCCTCACCTGAAAACACTCGACCCATCACAGTCCCTGCCTCTGCTCACCTTCACCCAGGGCTCCCCTGGCCTAAACAAAGGGCATTCGAGCAAATCCTACACCCAGCTGCCACCCAACCTCTGGGAAAGGTGGCATTCCTGGATCCATCATCCTGGGCAGAGCAACCTGTGCCTGAAATAAAATAAATTCTTGCTTTCCTTGCTGCATTCAGCCTCCATCCATTCAGGGCTGAAGGAATGGGTGGACACCCACAGCCTGGTCCCCCACCCACGACCACCAGCCTGCACTTCCCAAACCAGAACACACATTTCCCCCCAACCTTAGCACCAGGAATGAGACAGACATA
This sequence comes from Cyanistes caeruleus, assembly GCF_971803275.1. NCBI lineage: Eukaryota > Metazoa > Chordata > Aves > Passeriformes > Paridae > Cyanistes > Cyanistes caeruleus. The sequence continues at coordinate 59,379,232 of NC_141704.1, forward strand.
TATAAAAGGACACACTTTATTAAAAGTTACATTCAGCAGCAATGGACACATTTACTTAAGTAGATTTTAACTGTCAAGGAGCTTATAATTATAAATCTCTCTAAGGCATTAAAAGCTCTTAGATGTTTTAATTTCTTTGCAATCATTTCCTATAAATAGGTAAGGTAAATGATACTTGTCTAGGAAGAGGTTACCCCAGCTGCATTAAACAAACATATACACATAAATATATGTATAAAACAATGCTTTTTTGTTATAAACTCATTCATGGGGATGTTTCACAATCTTTAAGTCTTGGGGTCTGGCCCTGCAACCATTTTCTATGCAAGGAGCCTCCTGTTTGTCTTACCACGTGTGAGTGTACAGAGTGTTCACATGGATGACAGCAGGGTAAGGGCCTAAATTTTGACAGAAACAGCAAAGATGTCAAAATTCTCAGTGAAATATAATCACAGTCTGTGCAAGTAGCATCACCTGCTGCTACTGATTACGGAGGTCTCTCTGGGAAGCTATGAACAGCAGAAAGGCACCGTGGCCAAGGCACACCAGCATCTGTTCTCTGACTTTGATGCTGTAACTCTCCCTTCTGAAGAGCAGGAGATGGGCTCCTGAGCCCGAGGGGATGTGGTCTGGGGTGTGAGACAGAGGGAGCACCAGCAGCACCCAACTGCAGCCCTGAGCTCAGGGCACAATCCCACCCAGCCTCAAGTTCTTCTAGCTGCAGCAGCAGAAGCCTCCCCTGATGTGCAGCAGTGCAGCTGCTTTTTCTGAGTGTAAACAAGAAAAGTGCCAACCAATTCCAGTATTAGCCAACCACACACTCCCCAATAAATAATGAGAATTTAACTTATCTTATAATCGAACTGTGCTTTGTGTTTTAGAACCACATGTGTGAGGAAGAGGAAATTGCTGTTGCAACAGAAGCTGCGAGTAGATCTGATTAACTGTATGAATTAATTTGAATTAATACAGCTACAGGGTGTGAGTCTCTCCCAACTTACTGCTGACTTTATGTTTGTGGGCAACTCCTTTGGCCATCACCTCTTACAACCAGGGTGCTCTCTAGAGTAAGGCAAACAAAGAGATTTTCTTCCAGTAAAATACAGAAACCTCTGATTTCTACACTAGTTTTGAAGGACACAATTGAAGGCAATGGGAAATGTTTTAGTGGTAGAAGATATAAATATATTGCTAAAATATATTACTTTTATCTCAGCAACATCACTGCCCCCCAAAAAAAAAAAAATCAACAAAAAAGAAGCTTCAAGACTGGTTTGAATTTGGGATAAAGAGAGTGAAATACCCCTAAATACCCCTTCCTTCCCTTTGCTCTAGGTCTGTTGTTTTGAATAGTGCCTTAACCGGGACAACAGCATTTCTCCAGGAAAAAACTGGAAAATATTTACACCAATAATATTTTTTCCTTTGATCAAAATAGCTTTTATAACAAAATGAAGATTTTACAGGGGCAAATCATTGCAAAAATATTTTGCTTTAAAAAGTGAGTCCATGTAACAAGAGGCACATTTTCAAATGTGAGACAATCTGGTAACCAAAACCCACTGAAAATGAAAGTGAACTGAGAAGACAACTCCCATTTGTGCCACTCAATTTTTTTCCTAAAAGACAGGAGTGTCCCAGGGCTCTGTGGAAACCCTGTAACTTTTCTTTCAAGCCATCCCAAGAAATACAGGATAGATCAGAAATCTGCACTGGTGACTTAGCTGCTGCCTTTTGTACAGCTGAGAGCTGAAAGGAGCTTCTCTGATATCGCCCCTCTGTTCCCCACCAGGTTTCCCTGCAAACCCCTGGAAGCAGGAAGGGCAGTCAAAAACATTAACCCGTGATCTTTAGCTCAGAGGAAAGCTGACAGAATATGGGGTTTATTTACTCAATTCAACTCTTGCTGAAGATGAGTTTATGGAAGGTAACAACACCATTACAGTTCTGTGCAGAAATACATTTCTAAGATTTTTTTTTAAGAAATAAAATCCCATACATGCTTTAAACTACAGGTATAAATTTTTCCCCCTGAATCCTCCACTGGAGCTTGAATATAAAACACAGTTTAACTCCTCAGTATGTGAAACCTCACGGCCACATTAATCGAGAACATCTGAAGCCAGGAGAAAGGAATCACTTCCAGTTATGTTGTCAGTGTTATGTGCATAACGTTCCCACAGCTGTAGATCCATTGTGCTCCATGTTATAAATAAGAAATTGCATGGTGACAGCTAAAATTCAAAAGCGTTAATGTTTCTCTTTGCAACTCTTTTTCTATTTTTTCCTTTTTTCTTTTTTTCTCCCCCCAGTCTTTTGAGGTTTCTCCCCTTTCCCTCCTAGTAGAAGTTACTTGAAGCAACATCACCGCTTACGGACTGACATATTTACGGTAATTAAAAAATAGTAAACGCCAAGCAAATATGACTAATGTTGTTATTTGGCAAGTGAGCCAGGGGTGACCTATTGATTCTGAGCCAGGCTGTCGTGTTTGCCGCAATAAACACCTCTCCTTCTTCTGCTCAGCTCGGTTCTCCCGGCGCTCCGGGGAGAAAGGGGCTCCCAGGAGGTGGCCAAGGCTCTGTCCCAGCCGGGCCAGGCAGGGAATACAAACGAGCTGCCTTGTATCGCTCACATTCTAGGTTGTGGTCCTTCTCAACCACGAAAAACAGCTACAAATTGTTCCCAGAGCTAAACCACTTAACATCTTGGCACTTGGTTGTTTTTAACTTTGTAACAATAGGCACTGTTCACTCCTCTCAATCTCAGTTTTTTATTCTATAATAAAGCAGGAATACTGATGAAAGGCTAGTCACGGCTTCTCCCCGTGGTATCAGGGTGGTGGCATGTGATGATTCACATGGGGTGTGTTTGATCCAAGAAAGCCCAGCCTCTGCTTATTCTTCCTTTGTTCTGTCATCTAAGGTGGAAAGGCAGAGAGAGACGAGTTGAGATTTTTTTTTTTTTCTTTTTACTATTATTTAGCAGTCACAGAGCAAGATACATATAAGCAAAACAACAGGGAGTGGAATTCTTTTCTTCAGCATAGAAAATTACAAGTAAGGGATGTCTTTGAAGTGGGAGATCTGTTTCCTGCAAAGTATGGACATTTTATTCTCATTTATACATTATTCTCATCCCCCAGCAGGTCTTACAGAGTATTATTTGTGCTGCTATTGTGTTGTGTAGCCCTGCAGAGGGTCAGCATTTGCACTTGGTGCTGTAAAATCACATAACTAAAAGATGGCCCCAGCCACACAGAGTTTAAATTTAAGCCAGGAGAGAACAGATTCAGCCAGAGGGGGATGAAAAAAATCCCACCAGGATGTTGTGGGTAAGCACAATGAAGCAATGGTCTCAGCACATCCAGCCTACACCTTTGTTGGCTTTTTCACAGGGAAAAGTTTTAAGAAGGGATTTGAAGGGGAATAATTAGATAACTCTGTCGATGCCACTGTAGTGCTTCCCATAAAGAAAACACACTGATGCTCTTCTGAAACTGTAATGAGCAAAGCAGAGGTGACCAGCACCTGTAGCAAAAAAGGAGCTGGCTTTTTGATCCTGAAGGGATGTGAAGCAAACACACCAGGCAGGCTGTGTGGGCAGGAGCAGGGCTGGAAGGGAGGCTTTAAGGGAGGCTGGCAGATTGTGCTCCATACGGGAGAGCAGAGGGAGCCGCAGGAGGGGCACCAGCACAAGGGTGACACAAGCAAAGCAACAGGCTCTGCAAATTGTTTTCACAAGGGCACTGTTGATGTTCTCAGTGGGGGAAAAACCCAAGGGCTGGACACAGAAGGCTTTTTTTCCTCCAGGCTCCTATCAGTATGCAGCTATTCCTGACACTACATCGCTTTCACTGCCGGGTTATGCAGCCCCTCATCCCTTCTGCAGTTTCCCCTCTGTCCTTGCACACTCACAAGGAGCATTTCATGACTAATTCCCCCTCAGAGTTTTCTCCTTACCTGATCTCTGCTGTTGCTAACAGAGTACAATTTCACTCCAAACTCTTATCAATGTATCTACCAAGAAAGCTTGCTGGAGGGAAAGATAAAACCTTCCTGAGACAAAAGTCTCTTTTGTAACGCTGTCCTGACTGCCACTTGATGGAAAGCAGTGCCTTCACCCACACGTGCTCACTTTGCTACCCACACAGGGCACTTACCTGTTCCTTGAGCTCAGCCAGCTGACTGGAAAGCTGTTTCACAAGGCTCATGGTTGACTCCAGCCTCTCCTGCAGGTTCCTGATTTCATTTTGTTCACTGTCACCTTCATTGCTAACCAGAGACATGGCTCTCATCCGAGGGAACCAGTCCAAATTCTTCTCCTACACGGGTATTAGAAAAATAAGGTATGTTAGTTAGGAGTTTAGGCAGGGCTACTAAGCTGAGCCTAGAGAATGAAAGCTCAGGACTTCTGCTCAATGGATGACATACAGCAAATGTGCTTAATAAATTCAGTATTTAAAACAAGCAGTTTTATTCCTGTTTCTTCTTAGCTACAGAGAAGGTACCAAATGGAAAATCTGGGTTCCCCAGAGCTGCACCTGTACTGCAGTGTGGGCAGTGTTGGCACATTCACCTGTGCTCTGGCAGGCAGAAATGTCCCCACTGGGAAGACTCCTCTGGTACACCAGGAAAGCCTCAGTGCTCTCCGTGCTTGGCTCTAAAGTGTATGCAGGGACACATTTCACCTCTGTCTCTTCAGCTTGGCTGGTCTCCATCTATTTCAGCTGTCCTTGCAGCAATGTCAGCAAGCCAACACCAGGAAAACAAGACAAGAGCCTTCTGGACCAGTCTCAAGCACTTGTACTGGAAGAGCAGAAGGACCTGGATCCAGCTGCCCACAATAGGAGATGTGGCGTCCTGGGAATGGCTTAGGCTTCAATGTACTGTCCAGACTGTGTATCTTGGATAAATGAAAGCAGAACCCCACAGCCAAGGGCTAACCTGCATGGCATGGAACAGCACTGAACTGGGTGTTTCTTTATCCATGGACTCAGGCTATGAATTCATCCATGACAAAACCACTGTAAACAGATGATATATGAGTCAGGAAGGTGCTGCGTATCCGCACGAGCCCAGATTGTCTCCGTGGCTCAGGGGCACAGATATTTGTGTGCAGAGCTTAACAGATGGAGGAGACGGAAGGGTGCACGACTAGGAGGAGTGTCAGCCACATGGAGAGCAGCCTGCTTTGCCCTGGGACAAGGGGAACAGAGCAGGTCCTGCAGCGGGTAGGGCGTTACATGCATGCACTTCTGCCCTGTGCCTGGTGGGCGCAGGAGGAGGATGTGGCTGGGCCATGTGCACTTGATAACTTGTGAAGAGAAGCAGAATGACCTGAAGTGTGTTTCTTCCAGTCCCCTGAGCTGTGAATGGCCCCACACAAACAGCATTGTGTTGGGAGGCATGGAAAGGAGCTCTTTCCAAAAGTCCTTCTACAAGATACCTGGAAGGCAGGAGCTCTGCCAGTTACGTTGTCCAGGTACTTGGTAAAGTTTTAAGTCCATCAAGCTGGTCATAGTCTTAGACTTTGCCTCTATTTTTCCTATGAAAATAGAGAAGGCAGTGATGATTCTGCAGCATTTACAGATGGGCAGCCGTGCCTGAGCAGGGTCCAGGAGGGCTGGTCCGGCAGAGCTGTGAGCCTGGGATACACCAAAGCTTTATCATTCTTCCAGTGGGATTTCCTTTCACCTCTGCACTGCTCTGCCCTGATCACCAAACCCTCCCCTCCTACAGCAGCATCATTTAGAAACAACCAATCTGAGCCTGTGTGAGCACGGCAGCACTAACAGTATTCATGTTTGTCCACTCTTTGTGTTAGCCCAGTCCCCTCTGTCGCTCTGGATAAGACTAAATGCAAAGCTGTATAAATTTTAGCTTTTTTTCTTCTTTCTAACTCAAAACTTCCAATGAGTTTTTGTCTGGCTGTGCAACCCCTGGTCCTTGTCACTAAAGCAGCAGAGATGCCCAGGGAGCAGGAGCATGTCCCTGGGTTGCGTTTTGCAGCTCCGGGCTGGCAGCCGTGGGCGCCGGTGGAACGAGGCCTCTTTGCTCGCCGCTCACTTCTCGAGCCTCGTGATCTCATTATGACAATTTACTGTGGTTACGCATGATGCCATTTTCAATGGGTCATAACTCATTCAAATCAAAACCTGTTTTCACCAGCTCTGCTGGTGAGCCCGAGAGGAGCACACGTGACCCTCCCTGTGGATATCCCCAGCTGACACGCAGAGCGGGAGGCTCCTGTTTCTGCCACATGCGGTCCTGCTTACAACACCAGCATTCATCTTCCACCAGTACACGCCGATATTTATTTTAAATTTATTTTGGCTAGGATGTAGCAGAGCATTCATCACGTGCCTGGTGTTGAGCACAGGTGTATTCATTTATACTAAGCTTAGTTTGTGCACAGAGCCTTTCTGGATTGATGCCTTTTTTATTTTTTTTTTTTTATTTTTTTTTTTTATTTTCTGCAGAATGTTTGCCAGCAAATTTGTCTGCCACTACAGGCACAGAACTTTAATTCAAGGCAGCTACAGTGAACAGAGCTGCACTTGTACCTGAATTTTTCCTGGAAAGCTCTGGTATCTGCACTCATTACAGCTCCTCCTGCTTGCAGCACCTGAAGATACCGAATGCAAGGCCATAGGAGCCAGTGGAGGGAACAGGAGCCCTGTCAAGCCTCACAACAATGCCAAAGCTCCTAAAGCCAGGCTGCACAGGGAGAGCAATCTGAGACTCCATCATTGTGGTTCCTCTGTTTGCCGAATACTGCTGCCAGGATTGTGAAATGCATTTTGCTAGTTTTGTTTTTTCCATCTGCCACTCCCTCACTCATCCAGGACACAAGGCAGAGACCTCTGGCTGCTTTGGAAAGATTTTTGCTGACTGACCCCGCACCACACTGCAGCATCCAGAGGAATCTGTGCAGATGCCAGACACCCTGGCTCTCCTGAGGCTCCCAGTGTCACCTGCTTCCCTCCTCCCCAGCATGACATTACACTGCCTGGAGAGAGGGATGGCCGGGAGCAGCTGGAGACAGGGGTGGAGCAGGCAGCCAGCACCTCACCCGCTGCCACACCACGCCGTGGAGCACACAGAGCAGATGTGGCTCTTCAGCTGGAACCACCCTGCACCACATGCCAGCTCATCTCGGCCACCACGAGCCCCAGAGTCACGGGACTTCAGCAGCAGACTCCGCTCATTCACGTGTGCCCAGTTTTTGCCTTCCTAGAAATGCTGTGATAATCTCTTCCAGGAAAGAAACCCAGGTGTGGTTTAGTTACAGATCTGGAAAATCGGGGCCTTTCCCCCCCCCCCCCCAAAGTGCTGTGGAGGATCAAGCAAGGATTTGAGCCAAGTTCTAAGAGAAGCTGATGGTTTGAATGGACCTTATAAAAAAAATGCTGCTGACTTTTGTAGGTGGAGGGGAGGCAACAGGTCAAACACCTGCCCACAGGTCCCACTTGGAGCCCCAACAGCTATGTTAGGTCCAGGCCTCTTGGTTGTCAGCTGCAATACACATCTAATGAAATCAGTCCAGCTGTGTATTTTTGTCATGCAAAGAAACAGAAAGATTCAAAATTCAGTAGGAGACATATTATAGCCTGCCAAGCTGTCTTTAGGTTAAAAATACTTACCTAGCTCTCACTGATAGTGCCTTTATAGTGCACACAGCAGGTACTTTCCCTTGCTGAACCGCACGCTTTTGTCAGTCAATATGATCTTACTTTTTCACTGCATTATGAACTGCAGAACTTTATTAAGGGGCAGCATGAAAATTAGCTTTGGCAGACAGCTCTGTTTGCTGAGTCTCTACCACAAACAAACAGCAGTTGGTGATGGGGACAACAAACTTTTGATCACAAACCTGCCAGGATCCAGAAGGCAAGTTGGACAAGGCTCCTTGGCCAAAAATTTCAGTGTTCATAGGGGGACACACACTCTCGTGACCGCTCAGCAATGGGAAAGCTATTTTTACTTCAAGGTAATTGCTTGCCAATTAACTGCAGGTCATTAACATGTTTGTACAATCCCAAACATTTGTTCTGGGACTTAAATGTTTATGGGCTCGGTCCAGGGCTCACCTTGACCAACACCTTCAAGCTGTAACATGCAGGAGCACTCCTGGGGGTGTGCAGGATGTTATCTGTCATGCCTTACCTATTACTCTTAGAAATCCAACCACCTTGCCCAGGATAGCATTCACTCAGAAATTTGAACCCTGCCTGGAACCGAGAGGCAATTTGGAGGAGGAAGGCAGGCTGCTGGCAGGGAGCAGGGCAAACCTCTGCAAACAGCTGTCACGGGACTCAATCAACAGCCACCAGGTTAGCCTGAGGTGACACAGCTCCAGCATTAATGAGCTCACAGAGGGTGAGCTATGTGGACAGGACGCTTTTAAATGAAGTAGCTGCTTGGACGAATAATTAATTGTGAAAATGTACTGAAATCTTCTTTCTAAACAACCATGGTTTAAGGCAGTATGTTGTTAGTTGTTATTGTTATTTCATCCTTGCACAGGACGGCAGCAATTCACAGCCCACCTACGGATCACAGCGTCTTCCTGCTCCACACTCTTCCCGCAAGCATAACTTGTGCCTCACAGGATCCATATTTAAGCAGACATCTGTGTCCAGGGCACAGCGTCAGCCAGACAGGAAAGCTGCAGGGACAGAAAGGAGCTGCAGCCTCCTCTCCGCCAGTTCAGCTGGGGGAAAGGAAAAAAAAAGGGAAAAAAGGCAGGTGGGGCGAGCCAAAAGGCTGCTGGCCAGAGAGACTGCACACGAGCAGAGCAGACATTTGGTGTGGCCATCCAGCGCTCGCTCCCTCCGTCCTCCCCCTCAGCTGGCGGGGCCCCAGCCGCAGGCACAGCTCCCCCAGGGCCAGATCTCTGTGCAAGTGCTCTGGGCGCACGTACTCAAGGTGCCCACGGCGAGGGCACATGCCAGAGAAATCACAGGGCTTAGAGGATTTGCTCCTTGCGCTCGCTGGAAAACCTCAAACCCTCCGTCTCGGAGAGGCAAGCTCAGAGCAAAAGTCTGCGTCTGCCTCCTGCAGTTTTCTGTGCAACTCTCTCCTTTCCCTTCTGTGGGCTTTCCAGGGGGATGGCAGAGCTGTGGGATAAGTTCTCCCTTCGGTAAAATATTGCCATTTTTCTGACTTTGCTGGCTCCAGTTGAGCATGGATGGAGGGAAGACTGAAGAAATCTGTTTAGAGTTTCTATACTTTGTACGAAGCCTCTCTTGAGCCATCCCTGTCCTGTTGGCACAGCCAACTGGCTTCAATCAAGCTCTCACGCTGAGCTGAATCCATGCCTTAGCAGTAATTGGCAGAGGGATGTTTCTTTAGGAGGTGCTGGTTTCACAGGCTAGCAGCGAGATGGATCAGCTGCAACCAGCAGGAAAGACTGGGCTGAGCCTTTAAAAAATAGATTACTAGATAACAGTGAGAGAAAATAGGTCAAAGAGTAGGACAAGGGGGATGAAGTAGAGGAGCAAAGGCAGCCTAATGCATACTTTCAGCTGGTGCTACAGCCACGGGCTGCGAGTGCCACGCCGCCATCAGCTGTGCCAGACTCATTTCTCCGGCACGCTCTAATGCAGTGACTCTCAGCCCTTTCCACCCCATGACCCCTTGTTGCAACATGAAAACAAGCCCTTTCAGGACTTCCCTCCTATCTGAGTGGTGATTACTGCTCATGACTCCTCCTGGGCTCTGACCTGCCCTGCTGCATGCACCAGGCTGCGTCCCCACCCCACATTTCTGCAAGGATCCTTCTCTCCCCGGCAACTCAGTGAGGCTGTCATCAGGAGGGCTGTGCCCTAACAGCAAGGCTGAGAAAAAGGGGTTGCTGGAAACCATCTTTCTCTTCAGCTAGATGGTCACTGAAGACTGCCCAGGAGGAACATGGACATCAGTTGGTGAAGATTTGCTACTGAAGCCTTCATGTGCTGTGCTGGGCGGTCCTGGAACACACCTTTGTGGGCAGGCAGCAGCCACAGCAAAATAGGTTCCTACAGCTTTAGGACAACTGACCCTCTTTAGAAAGCCCCTCAAGTGTCCCTTTGGGGTGGCAAAATTCTGCTGCACTGGTGCTGAGGAGAGACCCTGCTGGTCACCCCATGGCCTCCAGCACTGAGGAGTGGCACTGCCAGTGCCAAACTGGGCATCACTTCTCTCCAGCAGGCAGCCCCTGCCCTTTCAGGCATGAGAACGAATAGTTCACTTCCCTTTTCTGGGCCAGCACCTTGAATAAATACTTTAGCACTGGGTACAAAGAGATCTGTTTACTGAGAACTATTCTGTACGTCTGAAATGCAAATAAACCCATCCAGTCCCTTCCCAAATGTGCTGCCCATATAAGCAGAGAGGGATCAGTCCAAATGACCTTTTGAAAGCTATTATTTTTTTGTCTAGGGACAGAGTCTGGTCCTAAAAGTCTGGAATTATGTAGCTCCTATAGCCACCTTAAAAAGGGATTTTCAAGATTTAAGCTATCGTGTGCTTTAGATGACACAGGGCAATAACCACTTTGTGATTTAATCACAGACAATAATAATTTGGTTCAGTGCATGATTCAGCTAATCCACAATTTGATAAATGTTCGTCCTAAACTACAAACCCAAATAGCTTTCTGCAAATCCTGTTTGACACTTTAATGTTAAGACTGTATTTGATAAGCAATCTGTACTGTACAAGAATATAGGAAGGGGAATTTGGAATTGTTATACATGTATATGCATCCAGAACAGTAATTCAAAGAAAATAAAGATAAACCTTGGCAATTACAGATGAATCTTTATGCAACAAGAAAACTAATAGGTTTGGCTCGGTCTATACTGGATTGATACATGCTAGAGCTCCCACAGCTCACAGGAAAACACAAAAACCTGTTACCCCCCTGAAAGAGGGTTGAAACCACAACACAGACCCACTGTCTGCTTTAGCAGTGTCATTGATGCATTTACTTTCATTTTAACTTGGCTGAATGTTTTTGAGGGCTGCAACAGAATCTATCACTGTAATTCAGAGTAATTGTGAGTTCTTCAAGACTGATACCCAGGCCAGGCAGTTATAAAAGTCTCGGTGTTTCTGTATCAGCATTCCCACTTACGATACCCCTGCAAGAATTACGGTGAGGAATGATAATAAACCCCAAATGGCGAAGAGTTTTCTCTGACACTCTGTGGGGCGGTTTTGCCACTCAAATTGAAGCTCTGTAAAGGACAAGCACCACAATATTTCTGCTTATCAAACACACCTAAGGGACTTTGCATTTACCTCCAAAAGACGGAAACGATCATGAAGGTAATTCTTCCCATAAGTTCGAGTGTGCTCTCACAAGCCGCGTGCCAGCAGCAGATCTGTGAGTCACACGGTGTCCCTAGAGAGGAAAAGGCCACCCTGACCCGGGCTGCAGCAGCCAGAGAATAGCCACAAGGGGAGGGATCCCACTTCAGCAGCTCTGCCCTTGGAAGGTGGAAAGTAGAAACCAAAGTCTGCAGGGACCACAGGGGACTCATGGGAGAGCCCGGGCACAGCTCCTGTGTGCTTGGAGAGCCTCAGCTTGCGTCCCACCCCAGCGCTGCTCTCCTTGAAGACACGTTTGCTTCTGGTGTCATTCTACTCCTCATGGCACATTTCTGAGATGTTGCTTTCTTCTGCTATATCAGTTTCTCTCTGGCACCTTATCTCTCTCAGAACCCTGAAAATTGATATTGTCCCATGCAAATCTTCAAGAATCCCAACACTACCATCAAAAGCCAGGATTTGGTCCGCAATATTTGCGCCCTTAAAATAGATACAATTATAGATTTGTGTAAAGCATGAGCTTATTTTTCCACACTCCTATGTTTTCATGTTGTTAGTGGTTACGAGACATACTTTAGAAAAACACTTCAGATTATTCATTTAAAATAATTAAATTATTTCTGATATAATCCCTGGATCTTGTGCATAATGAAACATCTGGTACAGAGGTTGGAAAAGAAATGTTCTTGGCTTTTTTTTTTTCTTTCTTCTTTTGTTAAACAGATGTTGTTGATACAAAACACAGAACTGTAAATCATAGCCTGCATGTGGACACAGACTGTCACTACCGAGCAGAAATTTACTGTGGCTAGATAGAGGTTTGAAACAGCAATGAATCACTGGCTCGCTAACTTTGTTCACGTGGGTATGGTTTCAATATTCTGACATTAAGCACACATGTCCTTAAAGAAAGGACCTTGTAATGGTGGCCTGGGAGGCTCTGATTCAGCTCCAGCTGTCTCAGTGTGTGAAGCTCAGCGTAATGCCAGGGCAGGGGAATGTGGCAGGTCTCTGTCTGTGCCCTCCCAGCTGGGGCGTGCTCGGGGTGCTGCTCTGGAACCCTGCAGCCTCAGCTCCCCCAGCACCAGCCCTGGCACAGCAGAGGGGCCATGCAGCCCCAACTCCGCCACCAAAATGCCTCCAAATCTAACCTGTTCCTCCCTCTGTTTCCCCTGCTGTTCCCCACAGCATTTCAGTGAGGTCACTGTGGGTTTGAGGGCCAGGACCCCGCCGAGCCCGGCAGCGGTGTCACTGCTTCCCGTTGGCTTTGTTTAGAGTGACCAGAATTCCAATGCCTCTGTGGTCCCTCACCTTTCCCACTCCCACACTGCTTGCACCAGCAAGCTGAAGCCCCCGCTTCTCCCATTCCTCTTTTAATATTGATTTTCCTTCACAAAACACGCCAGCAGGACACTCCAGAGGCTGAACTCCAGACGAAAGCCAGCGGCATGAATCCCACTGCAATGTGAACGACCCCTGCAGTACCAGGCCACAGACGCCGTCTCCTCCTTAGACGCGTACGCACCATCCGCCAGTTTGGATGTGCTTTTGTCAATGTGCCTGATAGTTTGATCCAACGGATCAGGGTCTAACTCCATGGTAAACTCCAAGCCATGGCTTCTGCTTCCTAGCTTTTGAGGCACAGGATTCAGGAGCATATTTGTTGAAATTTATGTTCAGTTGTTTGGGCTTTTTTTTCACATTGAGCTTTAATTCTCTGCTCCTGTCACCTTGTATTTTGCAAGTACTGTCCATTTCCTGGCTTTAGCTTCAATTTGGTGTAACAGAATCTTTGGGAAATACAAAGACTCAGCTGGAGACTCATTTTTCAGAGGCTCAGGACTTGACCTTGTTCTCAGCTTTACACAGGCAGAGCTCTGCTGATTGCAGTGCAATTGTTCTGGTTTAGGATACTGCCAGAGCAGAGGCATTTTGAGTCCTGATCTGAATGTTCCTGCTTCAGGCCCATTTTCACTCTGATGTATTTTGCACATGGGGCAGTATGAAAGGACAACTGAAAGAACAACACTTTCTTTGAGAATTAGTAAGAATTATTGACTATCACCACACAGAACAGATTTTTAAGCAATGATACAACCACACACATACCTTATACATGCACAAAATCACAGAATCATTAAAGTTGGAAAAGACCTGGAAGATCATAAATGCACATACTCAAGTACCACTCAGAGGAGAGGATTAAGATCTAAGTTTCTCTACGAAGCATCTCTTGACAAAACAACACCAAGCAATGGCCACCTTCCAGCCCTATGGGCTTGAACACTATCAATCTGCTCTCTGACCCCTTGCTCTGCTCAAATGCTTGCCTGTCACCTCCTCTGCACAGCAAGAACAGCTCCTTGCCTATGCAGACATGATGGCCAAGGACTGGCCCCATGGCAGGTCTGGCTGCAGCACACGAGGTGCCACCTATCCACTTGGATGGAAGCACAAAGCACTTTTATTCCGTTCAGGGAATAGGTGGGAACCAGCAAAACTGGGCCCTCTACTTGTACAGGTTTGAGTATACTGTGGGTTGTTTTCAAGGCTGCAGGCATAGATGAATTTAAAAAAAATCCACCATGGTACTGTATGATCCTTTATCTGCTTATACTACATTTTCATTTACTACTGTTGTGAGGAAATATTAAAATGGATCCTCTGTTCAGATCTACTTTTTCTTTTTTTTTTTTTTTCAGTCCCGCATTTTAAATGGTTTGCTGTGTTCAGTTAAACTGGATTCTCGCTTGAGAACAAGCAGATGATCAATTTCACAGGCCCAAATTTAGGATTTTCCTTCAGCATCACCCAGCAAAATGAAAAACAGAAACAAAAAATTTTAATCGCATGTGTAAAAAATACACAGGGTTCATTAAACACGATTTAAAGTTGCCTGTTTGTTATGCAGGCTCTTTAGAGCTCCTACTACCCCGAACTCACAGAAGTGTAATGTGATTCCTGATCTATTGAATTTTGGAGGATGGCTGTAGTGGGTTCCATTATATATAAATTGGATGCAGCCACTTTACAATCTCCGATACATACTTTTATCTCAAAATGCCCTGTGAGGCAATTGTGTAAAGTACTTTATCAGGGATTGTTGTTGGTAATATTGCAAGAATTCATGATATAAAAAATACATCAATGCCATTTAAATTGAACAAAATGGTTCCCATTTTTTTTCTTGTAGAGCATTTTTAACCATCTTCTCAACAAATTTGTTCAATAAATACTGTATGAAACAAACATTTTGCACTTTGTCCCACAGACGCAATTTGCCAACCTGATTGATTTCTTTCTCTACAACTAATCTGATTTCTTTAGGCTATACATCTTCTCTTTTATTAAAGATGATGCAATCTTAGCTTTTTATCATACACACATCCACCACACAAACAAGAGAGATCTGCAAAGCAGTCTTGCAACCAAATAGGAAAGCCTGACACAAATCTCATGAAGCTGATCCCAAAAGATAAATGGCACAATGAGACCGAAGTTACACAAATTCACAAACTTATCTATGTAGAGTAGTACGGGCCAGTGGATTTTTCCTTCCGTGATAGATTCAGCAAACAAGTAACTTTGTCATATCTGTAGCACCCTGTAAATCAAGCTTACACCAACGTTGCACCAAATCCCCCCAAATCTTGCTGCCTCTGCACTGCGAGAGGTCAGAAGCAGAACTGCATTTTTTGTAGCCTTTCCCTGGTTTGCATCTTGCAGAATCTCACTGCTATGAGTCCCACCAACTTTGGCCCCATTTACTTTTAAATGGACTTCCTCGTAAGGCAACAAATTAATCTCTCTCTTCTTTTACTGACTGCCCTCACTTATTTGGGGAACCCCACAGTCCTTCCCTTCATCAGCATCTGCAGTTATCTGCCTTGGCTGTAGACAGTTTTTCAGTCTCTTTCCCATTCAAGCAGCCAGAGGCTTAGTACCACTGTAATACAAAGAACAATAATTGTTTTCAAATGTTGCAATAATATTCTCAAACAGCATTGAAGTGTTTTGTGTCTGTTGCTTCTCCCATAGAGCAAAATCAAATTAATTCGGTTGACACATTTCAGGATCTGCTCATTACATTGTTCCTCTGGGGTTCAGCTTCTTATCACTTGCTGTGATCCCAGTTAAGGTCCAGCTTTCACTGGCAAAGCCCTGTGCAGCCAGTCCCAGGAGAATCAGGGCTCTGTCACTGCCAGGATTTTAAATGCAACAGTAGGTGCCTATCCAGTTCCTTGGAGAGCCTTTCCATCACTTGGAATCACAAACTAAAGGTCTGCCCACACACAGATCCATCTCAAGCCACAGGCTTCTTTAACAAAGGGATAAAAGATGGCTTTTGTAGGCTGCCTGGAAAGTTAACAGCTCCAGCCTCTGGCAGGTCGAGGCGAGAGTGGATTCCAGCAGGGAACTGCAGCCTGTGTCCTGCCAGCAGCGCTGCTTGGCTCGAGGGCGCTCCAGCTGGAACACCTCCACTCCCTGTTCCTGGGGATGTGCAAGTTTCAAGGAACACAGACTTGTCTCCAGACCCCTCCTCGAATTTTTAAGGCCAGCAGCAAGCAAATAAACAGGAACCCAATTCAGCTCATTTATTTTAATTTGCAAATTGAACGAGTAGAAGTTGGAAGGAGGACAAGGAAGCTGTGACTACACTGTATTATCAAGTCAGAACCCATCTTTGTAGCAAAATCTTTGAAGCCTAAACAGACAGGTGGCCAAACCTTGAAAATACAGAGAAAATCAAGCTAAGCTTACAAGTGAGCAACAATATCACAGGGGCCAAAAACACTAGGTCTGGGTAGTATCAAGCTGCTGATTCTGGGTCTCAGGGTGGGGGAAAACCCCAAATATCAATGAATATACTTTTGAGGAGTTTTAGGCTCTGCTCTGAAACTTGAAATTACATCACATCTGTGTACACACAAGTAATTTCAAAGGAAAGAGGGAAATGGACAGGACTGTGTTGGTGCTTTAGAAGTTAACAAGAATGTGAGGGGCTGAGCAGAGACAAGGGCTCTGTGCCATGGCCATCCCCTCCTCGAGTCAGCTGGGGGACAAAGGTCATCACCATCCCCTCACTGCACACAGCAAACCTGCCTGTGCTGCAGCATCTGCCTGGATACCAAGCTCTCTCCTGCTCCAGCTAATGACATCATTTCTAAGGAGGCAGGATCAGATCCATGGTTTCATTTTCAAACAGCAGCAGGATAATTAATTTTGCCTGTCTGAAGAGGATGTGTATAAAGATAAACCCACTGAAACCTCAAGCTTTTGCAAGGAGGTACCAAGTGAAGCCCACCTTTCCCTTTCTTTACCCACATCTCATGCCTCTCTGAACTAAGCAGGCCAAATAAATTATTTATGGGAGACCAAAGAGCCCATTGCTGGAAGATGCAGAACCCTTCAAGTAGAAAAGAAGATGCTCAGCTCTCTTGAAGAATAGGAGCTTTGTGCGAAGATGCAAAGTCCTCACGTGATGCTAACTTTTCATGCTTTGAGAAACACAAATGAGCAAGAAAGCAGCTAATTAGGTACGTTACTGTGATTGCTTATTTTATGAAGTGGAGGGGGAGGTGTTCAGCACTCTAATGAGATAATAGAGTAGAGGCAAAATTGTACAGAGAAACAAAAATAGCAATGGTCTTCCCACAGAAATGAAAATTATTTTTGAGCAACAGGAAAAGCAACAATAGAAAAATAACTCAATACCTAGCAGTAGAAAGAGCAGTGTCTCAATTTATTCTGTACCTGTAAAACCTGGATAACACTCGGATATCTGACAGTAGATGGACCTCCCCTCAAGCAGTGGCTAGACCCGTGTAAAGCCCGGTTTCAGCTCTATTTTAGTGACTGTATCACTCAACAGTGATCAGCTCTGAGCTCCTCTGTGAATTTGAGGCAGGCCTTGATGCAGAAAAAGGATTTTCTCTGAGACCTGGTGCACCTAGTCCAAAGCTCTGGCCACCCCATAGGACCCATGTCCACATGGAAGGATACAGAGAGCTGCGTTCTCACTTGATCTCCTATTTTGAGTGCAACCAAAAAATGGGAGCTGTAAATCATCTATTTAGGCATATTTCTTTAATTGCTTATTTTATGAAAACCCAACTGCAGACAAAAACAACACTGCATTTCCTAGGAAATGAGCCTTTCTCAGAGACCTCAGATCTTATTTAGCAGCTGGCTTTTGCGCTCTTGATGTTACTGCCATGGCAAGTAATTACTCATAACGTGACATGCATCATATCAGCCTTTTAAAAGTAATTAAGAAAAAGTTGCATTGCTTAATGATATGTACATACATCTGATCCTTGCAAGTTTGGCTTAGATAACATCTGCTAGTTTTTGGAGCAAAGCCAGTCTTAAAACATAAAATAACCCGGCCCTAACAATGGGAGCATTATTAGCTTCCCAAAAGCTATAAACTCCATGCCCCACTCCAGCACATTTGTGTGCACAAGTCCTGTAAGGATTTTCATGCCTGTGAGTTGCCAAATCAGAAAGTTCATGCTGAACTAGAATTAATGATAATGAAGAAGCCTCAAAAATACAGTTTATTCATAGTGAGCCAGTTTAGGAGCTGCAGCTCACCGTCCCTGGCAGATTCAGCTGCAGCAGATGAAAGGGTCACTCTGATCAGCTTTCTGCCCTTTCTCCTCGCTGATATTATTCCACCTATACAGAGGCAGCAGAACCAGTGCCGTGTCCTCTCCTCAACCACTGCAGTTCAGACTGACGTGACTTCAGTGGCCATCAATTTTCACATTAGTACTCTAGGCTGTGAGCTGCAGCAGCTCAGGAGTGAACAAACACGTCCCTGGTCCTCCCCACTCTGCTCTTGCTGAGGCAGAAGGTACCTAGGGGAGGAAACTCCTGGAATTGTCTGGGATGAATCACCAGAGTGCACGTGAAAAGCACACAGAGTTTTTTCCTGAGATCCCAAGTGCCTATTCTGCAGCATTTGTGCTACCTTGGATTGACATCTCTCTGCTTTAGGTCATTCTCTCTATCCATACGGTGTTTTGTGATCCTTGGATGTAATAAGAAGATCTACAGAACTAGCAGAGAAAACTTTTACCTCCAAAATTCAAAAGGGTTATGGATAACAGAATAGAAGAATTTTGGATGTCAGAATTTTTTTTCTTCCTTCTCCAAAGAAGCTTTATTTTAAGAGCAGAGGTCAACAGCCCTCTTAGTACATATAATTTTATTACATTCTTTGACAAAAATCGACAGCAGTAAAGAACAGCTTGTTCCACAAACCCCCCATGCTGTCAGCATGTCCTTCCCCTTTCTGTACAGCGCTTTTTCACTGTCCCCACCTCTCCTGCCTGAATTTCCCTTGGAGCTGCCTCCCCTAGAAGCTCCACGTGCTCTGCTCAGGGATGGCCACTGACTCTGTCAGACATCAGGGGAGCACACAGGGTCTGGCATCGGTGAAATGCCTTTTGCTCACTGAGTAACCCTGGAGCAACCTCTCCCACGGTGTGAGGGGATGGGCAGGCAGCCTCCTGACCCACAGCTGTCGGGCTCCGTGGGTGCCCTTGGCTCACACCTTGGCTGTTTTGACAGTCGGCTACGTCTGCTGGGGTTGGCTAAGATGAAAAAAAGCCCCTTTGCCAGGTGTGCCAGGAGCTGTACACAAGCAGCTCTGGCTCCAGGAGGGAGCTTTTCCCCTCATCCTGCTCCTGTACCAGGGGTCACAGCCTCATGGAACAACTCTGGCCACGACCTAACCCCTGGGAGCAGCCAGGAGCTGCCATGGCTCACATCACACCTCCCCTCCCTAGGTGGGAACACGGCAAAAGGCAGAGCAGAGAGGCAGGAAGGGTGCCGAGGGAAAAGGGCTGGCGCTGCCCAGCACACAGCATGGGCAGAATGACAACTATTGTGAGGCTTCTCAATGGCTCATTTGGCATTATTCCCCGAGCTGCTATTCAATCTAACACCCACTTCTGGGTATCTAATAGAAAAAGAAGGCAAAACCATGAGGCTGGAGGTAGGAAGAACAGAAACAACAGCACCAGTTCAAATGAGCACTAAATTCAGCTGAATTTTCAAAACTTCGGTATTTAAAAACAGCAAACAAAACAATCAAAATGTTTCAAAAGGAGAATGCATTTTTCCTCGTGACATGGCTAAATACTTCTCTTAATAATTTAAAAGCAGAATAATAATGAAAAAAATGCTGACACCTTTAAAACATTTAAAATGAAACAGTTAAAATATTTTGTCATGTGGCCAATGCCAGGTCACTGCTGTGCCACAAAAGTGCTTTTAAAAGAACTGAATCAGAACACAATAGTTCAGAATTTCAGGCTGGTGTTGCTCAACCTGTCTCTACTGCTTCCTCCCTGCCACACTGATGGGAATAAAAGGTTCATGGTCCCAGTGACCGTAATGGGGAAAAGAACCTGTAATTTCCCAGCAAAGATTGCCCTGCTTTAGAGAGAGGGTCCAATTCACAGCAGTATCCTTTACTCTTAGGAGCACAGGCTGGTTTTAGAGCATTTTTCAGCTGACTGAGGAGTTACAT
The DNA here is from genome assembly GCF_971803275.1 of Cyanistes caeruleus. Classification (NCBI taxonomy): domain Eukaryota; kingdom Metazoa; phylum Chordata; class Aves; order Passeriformes; family Paridae; genus Cyanistes; species Cyanistes caeruleus. The sequence continues at coordinate 59,399,092 of NC_141704.1, forward strand.
AATTGCACAATTACATCCAATTACATAACTAGGGTAAATAAGTAATAATATAATTAGGTGCTGTAATTATGTAGTTATGACAGGTAGCACTAATGCTGATAAAAGCCATTACGAAACTTGCTAAGAACTGTGGACAGAGCACGTGAGAATGAAAGTTTTAGGGCTTCGTTTGCTAAAGTCTTTCATTCTTTCAATGGGAAAAATAATTAATTTAATTGCTAAGCCAATAGCTTTTTACTTTTGCAAATGAATGGAGGTACAAATCACAGGCTAAAATCATATCTCTGTTGAGCTGCAAAAAACTCAGTAACTAGTCATGTCCTTTTTTTTTAACCTCCATATATCTATTTACAGCTACCAAGGCTTGAGTGAAATATGTGTGTACAAATTACACCTCTTAAAAGCAAAGTATAAAAGTTTGGACATTAACCTTCATTGTTCCAGTTATCACATTAAACTGTCTCCTCTGACAAATGGACACAAGGAACATCCAACAATTGCTGTATCAATGTAATACAAGTCATGTGCATCTCTGAGTTTGCTAGGGATGGTGTTTCTGGTCAAATGAGTCAGATAAACAGGGTTTTTTCTACAGGAATGAAAATTCAATAGGGGAATCATTCATGCAGGATCTCAGTGCAAACACAAGGCATGCAGCCAGCTTTTCAAAGTTTCTGTCTCTTCAGATATTGTATAATACCTGTCTGACTTCATTAAAGAGGCTTGGAGACCAAATAAATAATAAAAACTTACTGCCCTGCTTTAATATTCATTAATATTTCACCCGAAAACTGATAAAAGATAGTGTGCAAGAAGAAAGGGCAACGCTGGAAGAGCTGAAGTGCTTTATTCCCACCAACAGCTCCATAAAGCTTGAGGTGTATAAACTGTGTGTTGCTTTAGAATACATTTTATGCTTGATGCTTTTTTCTAAAAAGAAAAAAACACAGAAAAATTAATACCTTTCTTTATGAAAGCTGGATAGCTCCAGACTACTTCAATCACTGCTCAGAGCAGTATGCTAAGCACTGAAGCAAACACAGAGCTGCTGGGAAAATCAAAATCACAGGGAACATCAGGAGTTTGCAGAGACAGTGTCCACAGTCCAGAGCAAGAAAGCAAAAGAAGTGCTCTACCCCAAGGTGTTCTGAGGCCAGAGACACACAAGATAAGAGGAATGCCTTGAAGCAAACTAGCCCTAGAACAGAAATAAAAGTGAACTTGGAAACCTGCAAGAATCTTCCATTTGAGTGAGGGGTGTGTACAACATCACCCACGAGTTTCTTTCCCCTTCTTGAGCTGGAAAGCTGGAGAGGTGAACTATGATGTGTAAATAACTCCCATTCATTTTGGCACTCAGCCTTTCAACTAACATTCCAAAGCAAGGAAACCACAATATTCCTGGTTTTTTATCTGTTGTGCTATCAGCAAGCCTTCAAACCAGATGCTTCGCTGTTTGCTTGACAAATGATACACGGAAAAGACTGAGAGTCACAAAGAAGACAGTCATATTTCTGGGCTCTGATGAGGCTGGGCAACAGAGAAAAGGACTATCAGAAATTGTAGATGCTTTTCCTGGTGCTTAGTTAATACTGATCATTATTCCAATGTTAACTCTTGCAATACTCTGCAAGACAGGAGTAGGCAAACGCAAACAAAAATTTTTAACTGCAGGTTCCTTGCTGCAGTTGTAGGGATAGTGAGGAATACTCACTACTAGTATCTACTCCAAGGATACTTGGAGCTAACCTCTACTGTCTATTAAAATTACTGCAGCATACTCCAAAAATTTTGACCTATGTGTATCGAAGGACTTGAAGACTGGATTTGGGTAGAAGTTCTCCTTAAGTGATCTGGCTGCGAAAACACAGAATTCCATTAAATTCCACAGAATTCTATTAAATTCCACAGAATCCATTAAAGTTACAGAAGCAGCCATAGAAGGCATTCCTGATCATAACATAAACTAATAGAATGAAGAGTTTTTCCAGGAGCATGATTCACGGTTTTCTCAGCCATATTCTGTATAGCATGAAATATAAAATCCATGCCACCTTGTCCTTTCCAAAGAGGTCCCGAGACTGCCCTGCTATCCCAACCCACCCATATCTATAGATTTTTCCTTCAATCCCATACACCCTCAACAAGCCTTTTTCAGCAATGAATCAATTCCACTGGCAAGTCCCTTGTGAAAGGTTAATTTTGAGCCTCTTTTCTGCCAGATCCTAACCAGGATGTGCTGTCCTACCCTGTCACTTCTCCCAGCATTACGAGGACGGTCACACAGCTTTCAGGCTGTCAGAGAGTCTGAAACAACTTCTCTCTCTGTCTTCGTGACAAAAGCCATACTCAGGCTTAATTAGTGCATGGAATGTAGCACATCTCGTGCCTGTGGTATATACTTCATTACTATCAGGCTGTGTTTGGGACACACCAAACACATTTGCTAGAGCAGCTCATACATTTGACAGCTGCAAAAAACTGCCTCTGAGAGTTTTCCTTTTGACTCTTCTTTTGGTCCTAAGCAAAGCTGTATCTCCAAATCTCTTCTTCCAGTCCAATATCATACTCCATTGCTCCAATCATTATTATGCTCATTATTTTCTTTAATTTCTTAGTATTCCTTGTAGCATGGGGTATACAGTAAATTCTCTGGTTCCAAGAGAAATTTTCCCTTTTTTTGTTCACTTAAGAAGTTCCAATTGCTCCTGCTATGCAGCACATCTTCTCTGGATTTCATACTAGGAATTACAACTTCAAAAAGACACAACTACTAATCCCATACCAGATGCTTGTAGTTTGTTCTAACATTTATTTCTCCTTTTTCCCCCCCCCACTCTACCATTTATACTTTCACTCCATGTAAGCTTTACATTTCTAGGTCCATAGAATGGACGATGGTACCTCTCCATCATCCAAAATAACCTTTATTAAACAGTTTAATAACCTCAAAATCTGGAGTACTGCTAACCACTTAAACAACCAGCATTCTGCCACTGAGGAACAGGGGCATTGAGAAATCAGTTCAGTGCTCAGTGCCACATGAGTTTTTGGTGCTTTTCTGTTAGTACTATTCACAGAGGAGTTCCAGCCATTAAGAGCAGAAGTAAAATACATTAGTGAATTACACATCAGAAAAGTCAAACCACTGCTGCCACAGGATGCATATACTTACTAAGAATATTAATGCATCTCTTGGAATTAAACATTAATACTTAACATATATACCACAAAGTTTAAAGTCCTACAAACATTGCAGAGAGAGGAAGAGGAGGAATGAACAAATGAGACAGGCCCCAGAGACTGATTCCACAAAATGTATTTCTGACATAAGCTAAAATATTTCCATGTGTAACAGGACAACTTGCCACTATGAATAATTTCTCATAATGCAGAGTAACAGAGTCTAGAAGGATTTGTTTTAGGTTTTCTGCCTCACTCACCAAACTGCAGAAGTATAGATCCATCACTGCCTACAGTATAAACACCCTGAGCTGGGCAATGAGACTGATGGTTCAAAATTGAAGGAAATAGGTTGTTCCTCTGCACCTGAGCACTGAATTCCCATCACTTTCCACAGCACCTGCCTTCTGCTACTGCCCTTCTAGTGGCAATAGCACTTAAAAAAGCTCCATTTAACTCCAGCAATCAAGCTGTCCACACTCCTGTCTAAACACTACCATTCCCACTAATGTGAGTTCTTCAAGGTAAGCTCTGCATAAGCCTGCACAGTGCTTGGGAGTCAGCTCTAATTTTAGCCTGCTCCCAATTAGGCATCTTGTCTAAACTAACCACTTAGGCTCTCAATGGAGTGAGAAAGGTGAGTCAGCCCAGCTATCCTGGACACCCATCTGAATGCAGGATAAATAACCCAGCTTTCTGCACTGACAAGGCAGAAAGGAGCTGGGATCGATGGAAACCTGGCGCCTGACCTGACAACAGCTGAAGTGAAAGGGGAAGAATCTTCCCCTGGGCTGAACTGGGGAGTAAAAGGCCACCCAGCACCTCATTAATGAGGCTGGATAGTATGTCCAGTCAAAGGCTTGCTGAGGAATAACAGAGAGATAGTCTTGGTAAGAAATGTGGCTCCAGAAATGCATAAACAGTGAAGCCTGATGTGCATTTGGTTACAGCCTCCTCCGGGATTCAGACATATGCCAGCTCTGCAACCACAGAGCCTGGCACAGGCCCTGAGCAGTGCAATACCTGCCAGCAAGTCTACAGGAAGAAAATGCTGCGCCAGAATATCCCAGCAGGCAGGCAGAATGCCTCCAAAATGAAGCCCCGAGCCAGGCAGCCTTGATAATCCACTCCTCTCACTCAGCAGAACAAACCCTCTTCGGCAGCAGGCTGGAAACAAAATGTAATCGAACACCTCTCTGGCCCAGCATCATCACACTTCTCTCTCTGAATCCAAGTGCTCTCCCTGCTTCACAAGGCAGTTTCTGTGGCTCTTCAAATCCCTGTGGCTGCTCTGCTTGGTCTTTTCACTGGCTTGTTCAGAACAGCCATAGGAGAAAAGCACCAGCCCTGAGCACTGACCCCACATTTTGGTGTGAGGCAGGAGATGTTATTTTTCTGGACAGCAGCCCAGAGACACTGGGCAAAGCTGGAGCAGCAGCAGATGTTATGATACATGCTCTCCCTGCCCCAGCTCTGGCTAATGAGGCAGCAGAACCCACAGAGCATGAGAGCACCGACGCCAAACTGGAGACCGCAGCCTGCACCTTCATCTTTTTCATTATGTTTAAGATCGGGTTTTGTTGCAGACTAAGACACGTGAAAAGATCTTTAAAAATACAGATCGATGCCTCCTATTGTTCAGAGAGAGGGAAAAAGAAAGATATTCTCTGCCCTAGCTGCACGAAGCATCTCTCAGTTGCATAAAGCACATGCCCAAATTGACTTACCACAATCATTTGAGCCACGTAGCTCTCCGGGCCAGTGTATTCAGTTGGATCTTTAACTTTGACAAGAACTATAAAGTACAAATAATGCCACATGTTGTGTTCTGCCTTTATATGCTCCTCAAATGAAACAGTCTTGTTATCAAATTTGTCTCTCTCCAGTCCTGCAAAAAGAGAAGAACATAAAGCCAAAAAATAAACTTCATCATAAAATTACATAAATCTCTTAAATATGTTAGAGAAAGGAACCTAACTTAATTTAAAGGATCATAAATTTGAAAGATCTTAATTTAAAAGCCATAACTGCCAGGCAAGAAATACCAGGCCAGAAGGCATTCCTGACAGAAGTCTTTCAACGCAGCATTTATTCTCTTTTGTGATATTTCCTCTTAATAACAATAACAATATAATAAATATGTTACAGTTTTACACTGCCTTCCATGCTGAGGGCTATAAAGTGTTTTACAAGTGTTGGCTCTGGCTCTTTCTAGATGTATACTGGGAAGCACATACTGTGCAGACCAGGCCCTGATCTTCCGAAGATTTATGCACACTTTTAGCATCAAGCATATAAAAAGTCCCTCTTAAGCTTCAGTGAGATTGTTTGTGGGCTTAAACCTGAGAAGGTTTAGAGAAGGTGAGTCCCTGCAGCTCTGTTGTTACACAGCCTCTACAGAGCTGCCATCATAAGAAATTTTTTTGATTTGTCCATTATAGAATGGTCCGGATCTCTGAAGAAATGAGGAAGGAGAGGAATCACCAGTGTTTGCTTCCATGTTCCCGCTCTCCTCCCTGTCCACAGACACTAAAGACATGTTGTGCTCTGCACAGCATTCATCCCTGTCAGTACAGCCATGGAAACAGCACCCAGCCTACAAAAAAGCAGGTATTTGTGAAGTCCCCCAGGGAGCGAAGGACTGCCCCTCTTTATGAGTGCACTTCAAAATAAGCGTGATTTTCCGTGGGCTTTGTGGGGATGATTTTCACCAAATTTTTTTGTTCCCTGCTTCATAGCACCTTCTGAAATCAGCAGTTCTTGCTGATGCTCCCCCTCTGGAATGCCCTGTGCTGTGAAATAGAAGCTGAGCTTTCATCTGCAGCACGCTCTGTGAAAGAGTCAGCAGCTGTCCCGTGTCCATTAGTGGTGATGATGCAAGCGTGAGACACAACTCTTCTGTCTGCCTCGGATTCTGGGTGGAGACTGTGAAGCCACCTCTCAGCAAAGCTAGCTTTTGATTCATAAACCAAATCTGTCTCCTACTGAGAGGGAATAAATTTGGAATCAAGCTCTGGAATTTTTACAGACTTTCTTTGTAGAGGACAGCCACGCCTGGGGTCCAAGCTTTATTTATTGAGGAATAGTTAATTTTCACTCCTTTCACTCTCAAATATCTCAAGAGATCAGTAACACCTACCACAGATGAAACAGGTGGTCTTTAGAATCTCTTCCTTTTTCTGCTTTTCACTCCTGAGATCAGCAAATGTATCAATGATGACTCCGAAGATCAGGTTGAGAACAATAATTATGACAATGAAGTAAAACAGAAGATCATAAACAACTCGTGCAGCAAACAAGGGCTCCTGTAATAGCAAGGTTGCAATAAGGTATAAAAACAGCACAAATCTAAAATATTAAACAACATTTTCTCATTAGCTCAAGCAAAGCTACAGATCTTTCTTTTCATATGCGAAATTCTGCTATCCCTTCTCACAGGAGTAGGGAGGGACTACCCAAGTCCTTTTCTTCACCGTGATAGAGACATGAAGTCACCCAATTTTTCAGTTTCCCACACATTCATGGGAATAATAGCACTACCCTTTGTGGAGTGCTTCAATTTAATTAACATTAAAGAGCTGCTAAGTGGCAAGGTTCAGTTTCAAAGGGTCACTTTCAAAGTCCATAAATGCTTACGGACTCCACTGGGGATAAACTTTGGCTCCTGCAGAGCCTCCCAGTCTGTGAGATTGGATTTAGACTCCTATTACCAGCACAGGGAGCTCTTCCATACAGATTTGAGTTGTCTCTGGACTCTTGCAAGCCCTGCTGAGATCCTACTTTATCCTGAATTTATTTATAACACGTATGGCACATCAAGCAAAGTGCAGCTAGATTGCCTTTATTTCTGATATTCTTTCTGAACCTAAATAAAAATGCATGAAACCACCCAAATATTAAGGGAGGTCCTTAAATGAAGTGCATTTTTGAGGAAACCTCTGGAAGAGAAAATATGCCACCATATATGAAATTCTGGTTTGCTCTTCGTGCTGGCTGAGTACAAGTAAACAACAGGACCTATTCCAGGGACATGCTGAATATAAGCTAAAATGTCCAGGTGGAACTTCCTGGGATCAGTCCCTGCCCGTTCCTCTGGTGCCATCGCTGGGCCCCCCAGAGCAGAGCCTGGGCCCTGCTCTGAGCCCTCCCGGCTCACAGGGACACCCAGGGCTGAGGGCCCCTCTCAGCTGGGGCTCCTCTCGAGGCTGGACAGCCCCAGCTCCCTCAGCCTTTCCCTGTCAGAGATGCTCCAGGCCCTAAATCATCTCTGCAGCCTCTGCTGGCCCTGCTCCAGGAGCTCCCTGTCCCTCCTGTGCTGAGGAGCCCAGGGCTGGACACAGCTCTCCAGATGTGCCTGGCAGGGCTGACTTCTTAGCAGTGCTTTGAAGGTTATGATATTCTGCATTTTTCCAGAAGTAGTAAACAACTACCTAGAGATTCTTTCTTTAAGTATCATCATCATACCAAGCTTAGCTCTTCCCATTAAATATCCCATCTGGGATCTAAAAATTACATGGATAGATCAACGGTGTGACATGAGATCAGACTAGATAGAAACACTGTCTACAGCCTCCAAAAATTGACTTTGGCATTCATAAGATGCGCAGGGAGTAATGCATTTCCTGAGCCAAAACACTCACATCTTTGGAAGGCTTTCTGAGCACGTCTCCCACACCACCACCATTCCGCAGGCCTTGGTTTAACACGGTCACAATGCACATGAGCAGGGTGTCACAGGTCCTTTCTATTCCATCCTCCTCCTCTTCACCTGCAAACAAGAACCACGACATCAAAGAATCTCTCATCAAACAAAGCCACAATTCTGTTAGAGAAAGCAACTGCAAGACACATCTGTCTCTAATATTTCTCATCCAGAGCCTCATTGATCATCCCCATCCATGTGCGCATCGCTGCTGGTGACATACTTAGGCACATCAGGCACACTTAGCCTGAAGAGAGACAGAGAAAATCACAAGCAGGGCTCCCACCAGAGCTGTTAATGACCCAGAGCCACCATCTCTGCTCATGGCACCACCCCTTCTCCTTGCAGTCCTCCCACTGCTTTCCCAGTGGGCCCCCTAAAAATGCAGCATAGACAAGAAGCAATATAAACAGAGAATTAGAAGCACATTTGTAAAAGGATTGTCTTCCTGTGAAATCATTCCTCTACCTACTCATGTACAAGCCAAGTCATGTTAGCATTTCAAGCCATAAAGAGGGGGCTGGCTTTTGTTCGAGTCTGTCTGACCATGATCTTTCCACCAGCACACGTGCCCAAGCCCAGGTCTGACAGACATTAAATGAAAGGCTCTCCCTGACCTCAGCCTGAAAACTTGGATTCTGTTCTTATCTGTGCTGCAGTGCTGCTGCGTGGTTTTGGCCAAGCCACAGAGGGTACTATTGTACAGGAGATATTTGAACGTGCAGAGGAGCTGGGCTGGAACACCAACCTCGGGGGACTTTGTCCGCCTTGGCCAGAGTTCCTCCCACCACACACATCCACAGCCTCCCTTGAAGAGCCCTGCTTGAGCTGTTCCCTGTGTCCTGCTGGCTTGGGCTGAGGGTCAGGGCTGTTATTGTCATTCCTCCTGCCTTGCTTTCTCTTTAGGGATACGCTTGCTTAGGCAGGGAAGGCAGCGATTCACACTCGGTTTTCTCCCTGCGCTCATTGTAACATAGTTTAATAAATAACAACATCCCGCTGTGAGAGTTGACTGAAACACATATTTAACAGCCCCAAACCACCACATCTGGGGCGCTGAGATAGACTCTGATAAATTGAATTGACTGCAAGCACTCACATTGCAGACAAGTAATTTGGATTTAAATTTAATTTTGGATTTGGGTTCCCAAATTGTGGTGCATGCATCCCGGCTGGGATAGGCAGGACAGCGCTGATGTCTGCTGCTTTTGCCACCACTGTTTCTGCTCCATAGGCAAATTAAATGAGAAACAAATCCCTACTGAAGGAACTTCAGTAGCAAAAAGAAAGGTAAAAAGGAGAAAAAAAAAAAGCAAAAGCAGACATCAGGACAGACTTCCTTGTAAAAATATATGGTCATTACAGACACTACTCCCCCAATAATCCTGGATTTAAAAATAACTGCTTAAATATTGAAACTGAAAGGACTGAAACAAGAAACCTTTTTTATCCTGTCATACCTAGATTTTTTTTACTAGCACAGTGATGTTATTCATACCAACTGATCTTTGCTGTTGTATCCTGCCATTATTCCCTCCTTTCAAACAATACTCCATCTTTTATTTTCATTTTTTTTTTTTGAGCTGTGCTTGAGAAGGAGACCATCCAAAAACTAAATTAAAAGCCTTGAAAAAAGCCACAGCTTCTATTTCCTTTAGGTAACTACAATATTCTCACTGTTCACAAGACCAGACTCGGGTGCTGGAAGCAGCAGATGATCAGATTCTGGCGAACAGAGACAGTAATCCGGGACTGAGAGCTGAAGAGGGAATTATCTTCCAGCAGCCCTAACACCCAGCTCTCTCTGTCCACTGAGATGCTAATTCAGAGCAAGCCAGGCTTCAGAGAAACAAGATCCATCACCTTGCACGTCTTGCAACACAGAGCGTCAGCATCCCAGAAAAGCTCCCAGGGAAGCAAGCTCAGGTTGCAAGATCTTTGCCAAAGAACCAGACAGCCCAAAGTTGGCAGAAACCTCTAGTGCAGCAATGTAGGCTGTGGGCAGTGTACAGACATCAGTTTTGCTGTTCTGTTCCCACTCCCAGATGCAGAGCAACAAGAGCTGCCTTCAGCCTGGGGGCCAGGCAACCCTCCATGTTCTGCCTCAGCTCTCTGTTTTCAAAGCTCAACAGCAGTCACAGCACAGGCTCAGCCCCTCTAGGCACCAGATATGCCTGTACTTGAAAGAAAGGAAAGTGCAGTGGATCTGTAAGAGTGCATTGTTGTTAAGGACCCACTATTAACACTAATTAATATTGGTTCAGGGGAGGGGTTATTTGCAAACAGTTCCACCCTGGAAAGTGGCTTGTGATGGTCTGGACAGCATTAGGCAGGCTGTCTTTCGATTAAATTTAATTCACAGGCAAAACAGGTTAAGTGCTAAGAGCACCCCACAATGATAATGACGGGGCAGGGGGAGGGATGATAGGAAGATTTACTTCAAAGAATCCTCATCTGATGGCCCACAGCTACCTGGGCCACACAAGCACATCAGGTGAGACACACCCATGCCCACGTGGATCCAGCAGAACTTGCGCAGAGCAGAACCACACCTAGCAGTGGAATGAGTCTTTGGAAATGTCCCCTTTTACAAACAGGTATCTGTGCACCTCTCTAGCACAGGTCTTTATGGGCTACAGAGGATGGGGAGATATGTACTGTAGGATGTAAAGTTTCTGTAAGTGATTCAGCACTTCACCAGGCATAAACTGAAGTGATATGGAAATGTCTTTGGAATGGAGAGAGGGAGACTGAGGCAGATGAGATCAAGTATTTTTATGCTGACAGCCCAGAGCAGCAGTGAGCAGCAGGCTGAGAGAGGGGAGGCTCTCTGGGCTCAGCACACTGGCTCCAGCAGGGGAGCTCCCTCCCCAATAAGAGCAGTGACTGAGCACAGACCGCACCAGTGAAACCCAAGGAAGAAGCAGAGTCCCATCAGAAGAAATGATCAGCAGTGATCTGATCCAAAGAGCAGTGTAATTCAGGTCTCAGTCAGGACCTGAGATGCCTCTGAGAACATTTTCTCTTCCCCACACACAGCTGTAGATTTCTCTGGTGCTACAATGTGAAACTCCCTAAACCTCATAGAATCATAGCACCATTAAAGTTGGAAAATACCTCTGAGACCAAGCCCAACCACTCACCTAACAATGCCATGTTCTCCACTAAACCACATCCCAAATTCCCTATTCTCACACCTTTTGAACACTTCCAGGGATGGTGATCTCATGCCTTTGCATTCCAACCCACTCACACTTTTGCCAGAGGGAAAATCTGTCTCAGGAAAAGACAGAAAGTAGAACAATTCTTTTGACAAGGTGTTTAAGGTGAGCAAAACTGTTCTTGCTGGATGTTGGTGGGCTTTAATGGTACTGGATAAATAAAATTTCTTCAAGACTAAGTAAGAGTGCACTTAGATGTTTTGTACAGCCCTCTTTCATTATGGCTTGATTTTAAAGGAGCACTACCCAAACAATGAGAAATGTGAGATTTCTATCATTTAAAGAGCTTGGCAAAAGCCACATTGCATCTCTTTGACTGATTGATTACTCTTTGAATGCAGCAGTTTTGCCAATAGCTCTTAGTCTGTTTTCTCTATCTAGTCAGACAGCTTCCCATGTTGTTTATGAGGCCTGTTTACACACCAGCTGGGGAGAAAAAGCCTACTTTTATAGCCCTCTCCCTGAAGGCTTTGATCCTAAAAACTCAAAAATCTGTAGTGGAAGAATAAAGCTTATGAAACAACACTATACTGGCACACAGGAAGGGACCATTTATGTCCTCACTTTCAGCCCCCATCAACCACAGGCAACTGTGGCAATAAATATTTTGAGCCTGCAGATCATCCACTGTGCACACACCTCCGCTGCAAAGGCCACAACACATCAAACCAAACTTAATGCCTGCAGTGAAAGAACAGCCACCTCAACTAGACAGTGCCCCATGGAAAGAGTGGGAAACAGACAGACATATGGGCCTGGATCTGGGTTCTTAGGTCTTGGCCTTGGCCTGGATGCAGGTCGAAAAAATACACAAAAGCTTGCTGGTAGATATGCTATGCCATGAAAATGAATTTCCATGGCCCTAACTGGATCTAACAGTGTCTCAGTGCGTGCAGGTGAGGATGCTGCAGGCAAGCAGCAAGCTGCTTCTCTCAGCTAAGTCACTTGGCAAGAAGCAACCTGTATGTTCAAGCATAATGATTCAGCAAGCTCTTTTAATAACAAAATTAATGTCAGAGAATTTGGAAATCAGGTGTGGGAAGCACTCCCTTTAACAGCAAAGCTGCCAACTAAGCTCCAAGCCTTGCAGAAGTTGAGCACTTCTGACTCACAACAGTCACTGTCACTTCTCACACCAGCAGAAGTCCTTGCAACAACAACACACAGATCAGAGAACCACAGAGTGGTTTGGGTAGCAAGGGACCTTAAAGTCCATCTCATTCCAACCCTCTGCCATGGGCAGGGACACCTTCCACTAGACCAGGCTACTCCAAGCCTCGTGCAACCTGGCCTTGAACATTTCCATGGATCACTTGGTTCTGGGTGATCTGTCTGAGGGAACTTCTGTACTGACCTGGGTTAAGATCTGGGATACTCGTGGAACAGTTCTCTTTTGCACAGGCTCCCATCATTGATGTCAGGGTTGTAGTGGGAACTTCACCAATACCTGTGGAAAAAGTGGGATGTTGACAAAAAGACAGGCATTACATTGATGTAAAGTTTTAAATCATTATTTTCTAGGAGCGAATCACCAGGTTGGAGAGCGAAGAAGAAAAAACAGAACAAATTGCACCGGCAATTCCTCCCTCCTCAAAAGAGTCTGCCTCAACAGCTCAAAGCAATCACAGTGAACAAAAACACAGTTTTATATTTACTGTATATCACAGCTATTCCCATTTCATCTCCTGAAATTAATGAATCTACATCAAATGCAGCTGCTTCTGGTGAGAACAAAATATATTCAAAGCAAGAAACAACTGTCAGATATGAAAATAATGTCAGTTTTTAAAACCATTAGATAAATTATTCACAAAAGCTGACAAGAAGGACACCAAGCTGATGTTCAGTTATCCTGAATGTAGAATATTTAAGGGTTTTCAAGGATTATAACACAGTTTGGTACTCATTTGTAAATATGTATGGGTTTGTGTAAAACACTAATTTAACATTCCCGAAGTGGTAAATGTGTACATCAGCTTGATTTTATCAAACCAATTTTCTCTTGTGCACCTTCAACAATTTTCTGCATTTCATATTAGAGATGCAAAAAGGTTTAAGGAGAAAAAATGAAGGCAAAACTATACAACAAAATAACAGCCTAAGACAGTATGTGTAATGCAGAAAACATGCACTCTGACTTACTCTTTCTGCTACTTTATAAAGAAAAAATTTAAAGCACTTGTCCTGGGAAGCATAATGTTCCATCAACATGCAGTCAGCATATTTTCTTGATGAGTTTTTGATCAGAAATGGCAATGTATGAAGCCAGCAAGAACATACCCACACCACAAAAATCTGCCAAGAGCTCAACAGAAGCAACACAAACACACAGGAGCTGCTGCCCTGGATCAGACCAGAGCTGTGTGTAGCCTGCTTTATTAAGATGGTCACAACTACCTTTCAAAGTGAGACTTCACACCCTAAGTTATGTCACAAAAATGAATGGTAAGTCAAATATAATCCAATTTAGCCCCTAATGGATGATCAGTAGGGAAAAAAAAATAAAAAACAAAATAAAATCATGGTATGTTAAAGAAATCTGTCAGGTTCTTTTTTTTCATATAGTTTTCAACCAGCTGCTGAAGTACACCAGGCCCATGAGTCTTGAATGACCTTTGCCTTTTTTGTGAGCTTTAAATCCTGAAAAAACAACTTCAGGAAAAGACTGGCAAACACTGAGTGCACACAGCCCCGGCTGGGTTCCGCCAGTTCTGTGCTTGTGTAGAGGTCTGAAGGGCTCAGCATTTGGGAAAATCATGCCTCGAGGAATTTAATCACCAGCTATTCTCAAGTATTTCTCTGCAGCCAGTTAGTCCCCTGCCCATGCTCCCAGCAGGCTGGTTGGCAGCACATACAAAGCTCTCAACAGACCAGACCTGGCTCTTTTCTAGCACAGCAAGTTTGTAGCTCTCTATTCACTTTAGCAAAGTCTCTCATTCCAGAAAGCTGAAATCCTGGCCTTTTTAAAACTGGTTCCAAACCTCCCAATGACTTTACTGAAGGCAGGATTATACACTAACAATGATGATCATGAGATACACACTGAATTTAAAAGATGCCCCTATCAGTAGAAATGTGAATTCTGTAATAAATTTCTGCTGAATGAAGCTTAAAAAGCAATGAAATGAATGCAGTTAATGAACATGTTAAGATCACATGCCTCACGCAGTACACGGAAATTACCATGAGCTGCTTTTAAGGTGGGATGAGAACCAATACAATCCACTCCGATCTGCTTTTCACTTAGGAAAATACTTAGGAAATACAGATTATTTTTTTAATGTTATCATAAGTTTGTGAAGCAAACATAATAAATCAAATGTGTTAGATTTTAGCATTTCAACAAATAAGCCCAGTCTAAAACAACCCTATACACATTAAATTTTACACAGAGACTTAATTGAGTTCTAAGGTATATGGAATTAGTTCTGCAGTCACGCAGGCACCAATAAAGAAATTTGATGTCCTTAGATGAAAAGTTAGGTTAGGCAGACAGAAAAAGGGATACATCAGAAGGAAATTTTAATATAAAAAACAATACCTGCAGCAGGGGTCCTGATTTTCAACCTGTCAACCTCCATGATAAAGTCATCTTTCAGGAAGAGGAAGCCAATGATGGAGAAGAGATAAACCAGGATGAGTGCTAGCACTGCAGTGAGGATAATTGAACGGCCATTCCGAGTAACACTTTTTATCACATTTAGCAATGTCTCCTCCCTGTACACCAGATCAAACAGCTGGGGAAGGCAGAGGGTAGAGGAAAAATGAATACAAATGAGGCAGTATATAGATTCTACACAGGAAAACAATTTGAACTACTGAAACATACATTAAGCTATGTTCTATCTTCTCAGCTTCATAAACTCACATTGATTTCAGTGGGAGCTGGGCATGCTTATGGAGGAGAAAATCTAGCACAGAACTTTACATTCTAAAACTAATTATAGCAAAATCCAAAGCTACAAAGTATATTTGAGCCTGATTCAGAGATGGACAACACCTACCATCAAGATCCATTGTTTCCCCCTGTATAAAACCAGGTTAGATTGAAACTGAAGAAGTGTCTTCATACTATGGATCTTTATCTACAAAGTAATTTTTCATGTTATCTCTCATCTGACAAACATGCACAGGCTGCAACTCAAAAATGCACTCATACATGTAAGTAATTACATATTTGTAAACTTATTTGAGTTCATGGAGTCATGTAAATGTCACATGGACAAGGATTGGGGCCACCCCTCTTTAAGACAAAGTTAAATTCATGGCACTATTTGTATAAGACTAGAAACTTTTAGTCTTCTTTATCCTGCATTATAAGCTTTCCTGGTATTTAAAGAAAAGTATATATTAAGATAATGTTGCTTTAAGTGTCAAAAGCCTAAACCAGCAATTAAATGTGACAGGAGCTTTACAAGAACCTCTAACTTTTTTTTTTCTTTTACAATTTTCTTGATGTTCTATAGTGCTTTGGACCTTATCTATAATGTATGTATTTCTACTTCAAAACACTCCGATTACTGATATAAAGTGACACACTGATTTATCAAAACTCTCCACAGAAGAAGGTATTAGCCACAACTTATCTGAAATCCACAGCCTTATGAAAGGATTAATAATGAAGGAAGAAAGAGGGGAGACAGTTATAAACAAATATTAGAGTTTAGACTACATCCACTAAGTGAACACCTGGAAGCAACCTGATTATGTGGATAATGTCCATGAATCATGGACATTGGTCAACAGCAATCACTGAAAAAAAGTAAGTACAAAAAATGTTTCTTAAGCTGCTTGGCACTTTGGATAGAGATCACCTAACTCATTGAAGGAACAGCAGGTAATTTGTGCATTTTTTAAGAAGGAGAGTTACATCTATTTGAAGAGGATCCTGCAGCTACAGCCACAATCTTGGCTCCTTTAAAGTCTGCTTCAAAGTTTGAGCAAATTTCAATGTCAAAATCTGGAAAGTCTGACTTCAACAGGAGCACTACTTGAGTTAGCACTAAACCCCTGCTTAACACATCTTTGAAATGCTAGGAGTTCACCACTATTCAGCAAGTGACAAAAAACACAACAGGAAAGTGAATCAATGTAAATGACCACAGTTTAGTCAGTCTCCCTACAGTTTCACATGTCCCACTATAGAGCAAAAGGATTAGCAAACGAGAGCAGTGAAACACCTTTTACTGCTACTCAGCATGAAGGGAGCAGTTAGCAGAGTTTAGCATAATTTTGTGTGATTCATTTTCACTGCACCTGTACCAACTTATTAAAAGGCATTCCATCTGGGTAATGGCAACGAAAGAAAATGAAGTGGGATACATTTCAGGTGATGAATCTTCCTGCTACACCAGAGGCATGCCATCCGCATTTCCCAAGTAATTTGTTAAAAATGTATTGGGGATGAGGAATGGGATCCTTTGGTACAGGTATGATGCACACACCCCTGGACAACCCAAAATGCTAGGACTGACAGAAGATACAGGAACACAGAATATAAAGAAAGCTGGGAAAAAGGAGTGGGCTGGGTGATGATTGTCTGAGAAGAAAGGAGCAAACTTTCAGCTCTAAAACAGATAAAATAAGTCCTAACAGAAACAGGCTCTAATAAAAACAGCAGCTCCTAAGGGGCAGCAACACAACGGCATGCTAAAAATACACATGATTTGGCTTGATTGTCAGGAAGAAATTGAAGACAGCTGCACGGGTAACGGTATTTTCTATTTTTGCAAAGTTTTCCCCTCCACAGCAGCACGTACTTACCAGGAAGCTGTAGAAGAATTCGTGCACGCAGAGGCCCAGCATGCAGACCAGGACATAGGCCACGTGGTAGAGAAAAGCCATGTCCATGATGACCGCTCTGTAGCCACGGGTGAAAGTCCCACGGTTCCCAACAAAGCTCACCAGGAACACGATTTTGTTACAGAGCTGTAGAGGGGTAACAAAGGCTAGGTTTAAGCCATCAGAAAAATCTTGGTATTTATTGTTTGGGTTTCTGTCTAGATAGGTTGGTTTGACTAAAAGCACAACCTTTAGGTAGATAGCCGGAGTGAGGTGAGAGAAATCCAGCTGTGACAGTGCACTGGGAATGAGCCCGTGAGGGTGAGTGGAAGTACATCACCTCTCCAGCACTGCACTGTGCCTCATTACATTGTGATTTATTCCTATAACATTAGTGATGACGTGGGCAGGGTTAATGTCACGAGGCATTAAAATCCAGCTGGGGAGTGAACTCCCAACAATTTTGAGTTTAGACCCGAGACTATGTGAGAAGAGCGAGGCATGCTACTACCAAGAGAACAATAGTAACACAACAGAAAGTGTGTGTGGGGGTGTGTGAGATCTATTTCCTTCAGATCGTGTTCTTCAGTTTAAAATCCCTAAAAAACCCTTACATAACTGAGGACATTTTTGAAGTACAGTATTTAAACAACAGCATTAGATTCTCCATGGCTCCCAAGCTTTGCCTGCACACGAGCAGCACTGCACAAGTGAACAGCAAAGGGTCTCACCTCATCTCTCTGGCAGTCCAGGACAAGGAATGAGGACTCAACATGACTTTTTGTTCACAAATTTGACGTGGGCAAATGCTGCTTACTTGCCTTTACCTTTGACTATATGTCTGGGT
Organism: Cyanistes caeruleus; assembly: GCF_971803275.1. NCBI lineage: Eukaryota > Metazoa > Chordata > Aves > Passeriformes > Paridae > Cyanistes > Cyanistes caeruleus. The sequence continues at coordinate 59,416,826 of NC_141704.1, forward strand.
ATTTTTCAGTATGTGAAATTCTCACATACAGAACTGGTGGCAAACAGCACAATACTTGGTGCTGGGGTGAATTAGAGCTGTAGCAGTCAGGCAGAAATTTAAATAGATGACTTGTGAGCACGACTGTGTATCTTACCAAGCTCAGTAAGCATGCAAACTTATTCACGTCTAAGTTAAGAGATCTGGCAGAGGGCTGAGAGAATTTTTAATTTTGAAAACTCTTTTCTTCCTGAAAATATATTTAAGGTCTCAGAAACATTTCACAAATTTGTGTCAATAGTGCTGAGATTACTGGTAGAGAAAATTATTCTTTTAACATGAAACTGTAGATTTGATTGCCCTTATGCAGCAATATTTCTTTAAATTTCATATTTTTTTGTTTGCAAAATATTTGCATATGCACAAAACTAAACCAGTTTTTTTCTTAGCTTCCCACTTCGCTGACACTGCTGTTTCAGGATGACTGGAAATGATTTATTTTTTTGGCTTAACCAATTAACCAGAAAAAGAAGTTTTTGCTCAGCTCTAATCAAAGGAGTTTTTTAATAGGAGACCCTTAACATCTTTCCTTCTGCTGAAAGGGAAATTCTGGTTGCTTTTGAAGTACTTACATTAGCAGCACCAAGGAGTATCAAGGTAGGACCGAGCCCTATAGTATATATAGACCTGAGAATAACAGACACCAAAAAGGGTCGAATGCCAACAGGCTTGGAGATGAAAAACAGCATTGCTGTGCAAAACGCCACTGCTATCCAGAGGAGCACGGAAAACAACGGTGAGAGCGTGCCTGCACAGAGGAGAAAGGGAGATTTGAGAAAGGCATCTTTGGAGACTCCATTTTTCACCAAGAAACGGATCCAAAAGATCAATTCCTTTGCCGGCAGAGCTAACAAAAGCGTGATTCATGCATCACAACTGCTGACCACAGCTTGCCCTAATTGCAGCAGGAGCTATTATTCTCAGAGCATTGTTGCTTTTTGCACAGGTAATAATACGAGCGGCTAATGAAATTTCCATTAAAATCCAGGGAGTGCTCAGAGATGGAACAGTTTACCCTTCTCCTGGAGCAAGCCACTAATCAGCTCCCTTCTGCAGGGATCATTAGGGCCCCTCCGGTCTGATTCCATGATTGCTCAGCTACAGAAATAGCCGGTGCTGGGGGCAGCACAGCGAGTGAGAGGAGGGACACGTTTCCAGCCCCGGCTCCCAAAAAAGCAGCTCCCTCCCGAAGGGCCGCGGGTGTTGCGCAGGAGCCTCTGCACGGGAGCGGGGCACTTGGCACAGCGGGAGCAGCCCCGGGCAGGGCTGGGCAGCATCTGCAGTGCTCCCGGGTGCCTGCACAGCCAGTCTCTGCTGCTCTGCAAGATGCTGGCTCCAGGCGCTCCCCGAGTTTTGAGCCATGCCCCTGTTTTCCCTCACCCTCGGCTTAAAGCCCTGGAAACGCACCATGTTGCTGCGATATAAAAAGCACATTCAGATCTCAAGGCACTGTCACACTTGTACACTGACTTCTATTGTTATGGGATGAACTGAGAGGTCAGTGACGGGGGAGAAGGGAATAGAAAATTTAGCTAGACTCACAATAGGAATCATGCTATCTCTTTGGCAACAGATACACAGCTGAGCAGCATCGCTGGGATTAGAAAACAATGAGACCAGGCCCTAGCCTCAACATTCAGATGGCATCCAAACTCTTCCGAAGTTCAGGAGTGTTTCTGTGTGGGAGGTTCAAGGTCAGCTCTGGCAGAGAGTTTCTTTGCCAACAAGATTTAGACACTTGTAAAGGATCTTAAAAAATTACTTTCAAGCCCATCTGAAAGGTAAGGCCAAAGCTCTCTGTGGTTCTTTCACAAACTAGTTTTTCTTCCCTACTGCAGGTCCAGCAATTTCATGTTGCAGAACCCACACCAGGACCATGTGCAGACAGGTACCCTGAAGGTAAGGAGTCCTCACAGAATCATGGTTTGGGTTGAAAGTGACCTTAAAGATCATCAATGCCTATTCTCCCTGCCACAGGTAGGGACACCTTCCACGATCCCAGGTTGCTGAGAGCTCCATCCAACCTAGCCCTGGACAATTTGAGGAATGGGGCAGCCAAAGTTTCTCTGGGCAACCTGCGCCAGGGCCTCAACACCCTCACAGGGTAGAGTTTTTTTCTAATATCTAAACTAAACCTACTCTCTGCCAGCTTGAAGCCCTTCCCCCTTGTCCTGTCACCATGGGCTCTTGTCTCCTTTGTTTCTTTTAGGCTCCTTTCAGGAATGGCCTTCAGCTGGAGCAGTTTTGCTTATGTCATATTACATAAGAACAGCAAACACCTCCTAAAAGGCAGCATTTTGGGATGATTAGATCAACCCAGGCACCTCTATACAGGTGAATAGAGGTGGATTTACACAGGGTGAAGGGGAAAAATGGGAGACAAACTCCAGCTGTTGGATCAGGCTATGGTGGAGAGGGAGGCTGGAAGCAAGGAGGATGCCTCATGACCTGCTAATGCGATTTGGCCACACCTATTCCTTATTGCTCAGGAGTCCCTTTGGCTTTACAAGCACCAGGAGCTGGAATCCTGAAATGCGCTATCACTGGATTACTGGGGCCACTTAAACTAAAGCCATATAAATCTGCAGTTCAGAAAAAGTATTAATACCTACTGATTGCAGACTAGAGGATTTGCATGAGTATAGATTAGCTAAACTTTAGTAGCTTAAAAGGTTTATTTTTGACCCTCTATTTCTCCTCTCATTCTCTGTGGGCTCTAACATGCTCTGTGTGACTCCCCAGTTTACAAAGTCCTAAGGAAAAGACGTTTCCCTTCTCCAGGGCACAGCCCTGCAAACTCTGCTTCACTCCACAAGGCTGTGGAGCTGCCTGAGCTGTGACCTGCAGAGACCATCCCTTGGGCTGCGAGGGCAGTGTGGTCCCCATGCCAATATATTTTAATCTGCTGCCTTTCTGTTCTGCCAGCCAGCAGGAATGTTTGCTGGTGCCAGCTGTGGTGTTTGTGAAAAGCACATGTATCTACTAGAAGCTGGACTGCTTCCACCAGCCCAGTTCACATGCCATCAGACAGAGGTGACTTTCAGTCACATTACTGACTGGCCATGAATCAAAGGCCCAGAGGTGAGTGGCTCTGCTCCCATTACCAGTATTCTGAACTATTTGGTCTGCTTTATCCCAATTAAGCTTGTTTGGGCTTCAAAGAGGCCTCCTGCTAGTCTGCTGCATTCATAGCAAATAAAAAATTTCATTAAATATTTCCTGTGACATGGGATGAAGCAGAGACAGAATCCTAAGTTTTAAGAGTATTTTTACATAATGCATTTATCCCTTGCAACATTTATACCCTTTTATGCCAATAAACAATATAGTCAAAAGCCAACAAGCTAGTTTTCAAATAATTCTCTTCCATATGTTTTCAAGACTGCAAGTCATTCAATTTGGTCAGGCTTAAGAAGTCTCTGTCCCTCTGTTGCCAGGAATCCTCCTTCAGTTCAGAAGCTGCAGCTAAATGTGTGCAGTAGGACACTGCAATATGGCAATATAAAAAAATTAGCTGAGATCATCTAGATAATCTCCAGCTTATGCTCTGTCTATTCTACTCTGCATTGTGTGGGCCATGTGACACACAAATCAACCACCACATTTCAGACAACATCTGGTACCTACTTAGGAGACATTAAATGGTTTCCAGATATGACTGAACCTGAAAATGCAGCTTTATTTGTTACCTTTAGAAATGAAAGCATCTAAAATTAAAACAAAAAAATAAGACCAAACTCTACTTGCCTTCATCTCCATCATCTCCAAAAGGGTAGAACAGAGCAACTGCTAAATTGATGAATACAGCAAGATTGAAGGAAATGCTTCCCCAGAGAGAGATGTGTCTGGAGAACCAAAACAGGGCTGGATTATCTAGAAAGGGAAGAAAAGCAGCAATCAATAAGCTGAAAGCAAGCAGAAATTCAATCACCAATGGCCCCAAGGGAATTAAATACAGATTAATGTAGAAAATATGTAGATCTTTAAAATTAACTAAAATAGACAAATATTAAACATATATTTGCCATAAAACAGTGTTTCAAGCAGAGCTTTTAATCCAAAGATCACAATACAGTTTATTATATACCAGAGTTTTGCCTCTGGTAAGATTTTAGGCCTGGATATTTTGCAAGGGAGTCTTTTCAGCTGCATCTGAATCTGCAGCTTCTGTGCATGGGGACATAAAACCAAGCAAACAAATGGATTTTAGCACTCTGAATACCAGTCAACCAGAACACCCAGAATGTATCATCCAGATGACCTATTTGGACCAAGTACCCCAATGACACAGGCAAGGAACGATGGAACAGGCATGGTGTCAGAACTGGAGCATTTTCCCCACCTCTGTCAAACTAAAAACATTTTGATCTGCTTGTGAAGCAGGCAAAATTTGGTCTGCCTGGGTTTTGTTTCTACAGAAGCTGACTGTTTCCTGTGTGATGCTCAGAAGTTCATGGTCACCTGCTGACCAACAGCTCTGTACTCCTGCTGGAAAGGACTCAAGCACACCATGATCTCCATATGTGAAGTGCTGTACAAACACAGAGAAATAGCCCATACCCCAGAGAACCTACAGCCTAGCTAGAAAAGACTAAAAGGGGAAACAGTGCAAAACAGAGTTGAATTTGTGTCTAGAGTCACATACATGGTTCAACAGGAAGGCCAGGAACAAGATCAGAGGGTGCTAAGACTCAGGGAAGCACTTCATATATATTAATGCACTACAATATGCTTAAATGGACATTTGAAACAAGATCCTATGTGCAATAGTGTAAAAACATCTCTGGTCAGAGAGGTTTCAAACATGATGCATACCTCCTAACTAGATTTTAAAGTACTGAAAACTTCCTGCAAGTATGCAGAGCACCCAGCTAAGTTTTTATAAACAGCAGACTCCTTCAACTGCTTATGACTGTCTCAGGTTTTAGTCTAAATAGCCTTTAATAGCAATTAGGTAAATATTCAGATTTCACTGTGATAACCTTGTGCTGCTGACTGCTCAGATTTAAGCATTTGGAGCCATTGCAAAAATGACATCTGTCAATTTAAGAAGCACAGACTTCATGCTAACAGACACTTGGCTAAAGAATGAAACCTGTATTATCTTTTCAAATAATATAAAGAAATCCAGCATGGGGACTTGTGGGATATTCCATTAATGAAAGGAATTGAGAAATTTCTGTTCTGAATAAAAATAAAGCAATTTTCTTTGTTTACAGTATTAGGCAGGTCTGGTCTATCTAATTGTTGGGTTGGCTCTTTTATTTGTGTTTCTAATGCAAAACCCCCAGATAAGATTTTTTTTTACTGAAGTAATTTTTTCTACAATACAATGACTTTTATTCCCAAATAGACTGCAGATTCTGGAATCATGTATTTTTCAACTTATATTCTGGTCAGTTTGCCACTACTAAGTTTTTAGGGTGCCACCAAAAGAAGCAGACTTGGGTCAATGGGGCTCATGCTGAAGACTTGCTGCTGCTGAAAATTAAAGCCTGGGAATTGACGTATAGAAAATTGCAATAACATCCATGTTTCCATCACATTCAGGATCACATTCATTCTATCCTCAGCCTATCCTGCTGCTCTAGACCCTATTCCTTCCTTCCTTCCTGAACAATTGCTGTGAGCAGGTGTGTGACACCCTAAGAGCATCTGCTTTTTGGCAGTGAATGAAGTGATCACTTTTAGGCATTTTTATATATGTTCAGCCCAGAAAAGAGAAAGCTTTGGAATGACCTCACTGTGGCCTTCCAGTGCCTGAAGGGAACCCACAGGAAAGATGGAGAGAGACTCTTGACAAGGGCCTGGAGTGACAAAGCAAGGGGAATGGCTTCAGACTGAGGGTAGGGTTAGGTTGGATATCAGGAAGGAATTGTTCCCTGTGAGGGTGGTGAGTCCCTGGCACAGGTTTCCCAGAGAAGCTGTGGCTGCCCCTGGATCCCTGGCAGTGTCCCAGGCCACGTTGGATAGGGCTCTGAGCAACCTGGGATAGTGGAAGGTGTCCCTGCCCATGTCAGGAGGAGTGGAACTGTGTGATCTTTAAGTTCCCTCCCAACCCAAACCATTCTGTGATTCTATGATATATAAAATACAACTTTCTGCTCCAAAGGTCAGTGGCTGAGCTGGCAGGAGCCTTCTGACCCAGGAACATGGGCCATAGCCCCATTCCTGCCAAGGGCCAGCTGCTGTACTGCCCACCAGGGAGCTGAAGACATTCAGCATACCTGGTAGGGCTTCCCTGCCCCTCCTCTTGGTGTCCTTGCTTTGATTTCTCCCCCATGATCTTGACCAAGCAGCTCAAGGCCACACATGTGCCTCCCCAGTACCACGGGACGTGCACCAGCATGGGCCAGCTGGGACACCCTGCAGGCCAGTCATGCCAGGCTGGTGTGGACTGGCAGAGCAGGACTGATTCCACGGGAGTTGGGCAGATCTAAAGCAGCTGAGGTTCTGGTGAGAGAGGATTTTAAGTGACTGACTTTTATGAGTCTTTTAATGGCCTTTCAGGAATCTGCAAACCTCAAATATGCAGCTACACATGTTTTTGTTAAATATTAGGGGCCTTGGCTTAATTAGGTGCAACACTATCAAGATTAGTAGAACTACACCCAGTTCTTCCGTCCCTCAATTTAACTTTTGGAGTCCAAAACATCATCTTGAACAAATTAATAACTGTTCCATATTACACTTATTTTATGGAGGCATGCAAATATCTCAGCTGACCTACACTCTCAAGCCCAGAACAGTTTTGTCTGTTGTAGTGTCAGAGTGAGCAGAGAAAAGTGTATCATTAAAATTAAAGTATTTGAAGGTTTAAAAGCAAGGTTTTAGCATAATGAAGCTATTTTTTTAAAATTACAGTACTTACTCCTAATTTTCTTTTGCCACTTCATCTCGTTGTACAGATCCTCAGTCTGCTGGAAAAAGTCATTGACTTTGCTCCCTTGTTCATCTCTCTCTGTTGTATTGAATACCCGACTTTTGGATTCCCGAGTGAGGAATTCACAAATATTGGGGACAGGAAAGACAATCTTTTCCATTGTTCTATCATGGCGAACAATCTACAAATAAAATGCACATTTTTGTCAGAGTCTGTGACTATCCAATTAATTTTGTCATATCTTTTCTTGTTCACAGCTCCCTTTTTATTTACAAATTAATGTATTAATTATTTGAACATTACAATAAAGTTGGACCAATCAATCCCAAAACAGAGTAAAGCAGTTTTTATTTTCAATAGCCTGCCTGAATAAGGTGGCAAATATAAGTCTCAAGAAAAACCTAGGTTCAGACTTCCCCAAATATAAAAAATGTTGTAATTCAGAATGCTTCAATTTGTCAGCAAATTGAAACAAATCTCTCCCAGCAAAATGTGGAGAAGTTCAGGGGCTTTCTGCTCTGATTACAAAATACTTTTCTCATCTTGAATCTCTTTCTATGATGGGATAAGTTGTAAAGGTGAATATACAAAAATAACACTTTGTTATTCAGACAGCACTCGTATCTTGTCAGTCTTTGTCTTTTTACTTGACAAACCCCAAGATTTTGAATTGCTTGCACTTCAGCACCTAGCAAGTTACTGGTGAGGCAGCTAGATTTTATTTTATCACACCACACTGCCATCAAATTTGCTTCCCCATTCTGATTGTTGACTTTGCATTACTAAAAATACAGAAATGGGTAGAAAACCCTTTTTGATTCTTACAACCATGCTTCCCTACAGCCACTGGTGAAAATAAAAAAAACCCACTATTTGAATTTCAAATCAAACAAATGAGGTATGTTAATATAGGGGAGATAACATCTGAAACACCAAACAGGTCTAGGACTGCTTTCAAAGACATGCAATTATCTATTTTGTACAGCAGCAATGCTGGGTTGAGTTTCACTTTTCCACAAGAAGCTATTGGCCACATAAAAGTTGACCACGGTGCTTGCTTAATGCCTAAATTTACAAGCTACACAGATAAACTGGATGATAATTGCTAAGAGAGACCTCAGCAGCACCCAAATTGAAATGCATTAAGAGGAGCACTGAGCTGCTCTCTGGACAGCCAAGGCCATGGAGGTTCCACCTATCCTGTGGTAGGATACCTCTGTGGACCTTTATCTAAGTCCAACCCATGGCAGGTGTAAAGTTTAAAATAGAGAGCAGAACTGCTGAACCAGGCCAAGCCTTGGTATTTTAAACAAAAGCCATATTGAATGTCTACACCACTTCAAAACCTCTTTGTACTCCAGCCAGAGTTTTAATTTGAACAGCCAGCATCAATGGCTTTGAAACTCATGATTATTTATTTGAGTGATGTGCCATACAAGAGGATTCTTGACTTCATTACACAGGTCCTATCCACAGTCATTATTTTCCTAACAAAACATGTTTGCTAACACACAGCAAAGCTACTGTGAAACGATGGTTTGGAGGCACTTCTAATATAGGTGTATTCCTTTATCTCCCACAGCCAAAAGCATATTATTCAACCTCCTCCTCATAAATAATCCATTCCATTTGGAAGCTTAAGAGGAGGAGATACACCACACGCAAGATACAGACTTGTCTCATAGTCCATCTTCTGGAGAGAATCCTTTACCTCTATCTGTGCCGTATGTTTGGCATAAAACCTCAAGGCTTCATCTCCTTCATCTGGATCTGACCCTGGCTTCAGCATCTGTTGCAGTGTTTTATTGTGACAAGCCAACTAGAAAAAGAAGAAAAATCTGATTTATGTCCTGCTGCTATGTTTTCAGCTTTATCATCTCCACTTAACTAACACAAATCCTCCTTCCCCTCATTTCCATATACTTACATGCTCAACCCAGTGGGGCTCTTTCCACCGATAACAACAAAAATGTAATTACTTGAGAACAATAGAAACAATTTAGTCCTACGAAGTCAACAGAAAGTCTTCAGCTGAGATTTATGAAAGGCAACTTAGCCTCCAGCCTGGATGGTTTTTGGAAGGCTTTTGACAAATGCCAAAAACTTAGACTGAATGCAACTTTTCACTTGAGTTTAGACATAATATTTGCATACCTCTGAGTACTAAATTAAATTTACAATTAATTTTTCTCAGTGACTTCAAATGGCTAAACTAGGTTGTAGGTTGGTATTCCAGGGCTGTAACTATTTCTGAGGGAGCTGGACTGTAGTGCCAGGCAAATACATCCCTAACAGCACATATACACAGTAAATAGATATATACACACATACACATAAATACATATCTCTCATAAACTTTTACAAATTATACATTTCATGTGATTGATAAAATACATCTGTTCTATACCGAGTAGTAGATATTTTAAATGCTCCATTGCTGCACAAAGTTTAATAAGAAAAATGTTGGCAAATGCTTTCATGATGTCCTGTAGGTGAGTGAGAAACAAAGACCTAATTATAAGGCTATTAGTAAAAATTCAGTTTTCCCCACATCATAGCAAGTGGTTTCCATCAGGAATAGCTGAGGCGTTTCACCTGTTTTAAGATGGGAAAAACTGCAGCAGGCAAGAAAAGGAAAAGCCACCTTGCAGATGTGATCCAGGGCTGAATCATCACAGCTGACATTACCACAACAGACCATTAGAAATGAGGCAGGCATGCACTCAAAATGACCACAGGAACTGGGGCTTTGAAGTGATGATCACCACAGGTGGGCCAGGATTGTGCTACATCAAATAGCACAGCCTGGTGAGGAATTATAAAATAATTGCACAGCTACAAAAAAGACTGACAGGGATTAAGTCTGAAAGTAACAATGGATCCAAACAGATACTGTAAGAATCTAACCAGAATGTGATTTCACTCATCTGGAATTTGCATGTCTCATTATCTCTCTTTTTTTTAACAATAAGGCAGGGGACAGGTACAAACTTATCAAATAAAGATGAATAAAAAAATGGAACATCCAAAAGTAAGAGAATATCAGAAAGGAATATTCAGGAAGAATAAATGTGCTTCCAACAACTTCCTTGGGGACAGAAGTCTGCTTGGTCCTGACAGCAGAGCCTGAGCCAACATGGCACAACATCAGCATTTTATAAAAGTGTCATGAGCAGATTCAGGGAGACCAGCAAAGAAATGACATGGGGGTTAACTGCAGAGGAATATTCCTTCCATGAGTAGTAGATTCTTGTCCTGAATAGTTGCTTTTTTACTCTATCTAGCAAATGCATGCATAGTATCATTACACACATTAATGTCTTTACCTAAACTTCCACTTATATTGAGACTAAAAAGGTTCCTTAAGACTGTCTGACAAGTTCTTCCCCTTCACACAAGCCAAATAACCTGATCCAATCAGCAGTTTTTGCAACATGACTGCAATGACTGCTTAGCAAGACCACTTGAATTCATCTCCTGGAGGTCTTTGCCCCTCAGGTCATGCTCTAGAATCATGGAGAAAGAAGATGAGCCATTGGAAACAAGATAGTTACAATTTAAAAACGCCCTTTCAATAGTGTTATTACTTTTGCCTTTCTGCTTTATTGGATGTCCCTCTGCTTCTGTACTTATGAAAGGGCAAGCAAGAGTGTCCAGTTCACCTTCTCTGTATCATTCATCATTCTGTGCACTACTGTCACGTTCTCTTTTATTTGTCTCTTCTTTAAATTAAAACAATCCCTATCTTTCCCATCCCTCCTCAAACAGAAGACTCTCTGTGACTCAATTATTTTCCCTGTCTATCTCCAAGTGCCCTTTACTTTTGCTATATCTCTTCTTTAAGATACGAAGAAGAGCACTGACTAGACAGAATGCAATCACACCGTGCTTGGAGTGATGAATTAGCATAACCAGGAGCAAATATATTCCCTTTTTATTATCTTTGGTAATACAGAGGAATTGCCTGTATCTTGACCTTTATTTCTCCAATGTGAACCATTTAGATTTTGAGTTTTCTAACAAATGACAAGTCAAGGACATATGGATAGTTGTTATTAAAACTATGCCAGTTATGGAGTAAGGGACTTGCTATAGATTCAGAAATTTCTATTAGTACCACAAAAAAACTTTCTATATTTGTGCTTGAACTTGTATACAGAAGCAGAAGGGAAAACCATGTCAGCTTCTCATGTTCTAATGGGACTGGCTAGAACAGGATTTGAGATTGAACCTATTATACTATTAGATTTCACATGGAACAGTGTGTATTTGGTGATCTGCACTGTGCTGAGGCTGTGCTTTCAGGCTGATGTGTGAACAGAGCCTAGCACTGCAGAACTGGGGCTTTCCAGCACAGCCAATGGACAAAGTGACAAGTGAAGAACAAGCCAGGACTTTCTGTGCCAGCCCCTTGACTCCCAGAAAAGATACATCAGAAACAATGAGGGATTGCTGACCAAGCTGGAGGAGTTGTGGCACATTTCAGATGGGGAACATACCTAAAGGCATCAGCAATCTTCAGCTGGTGAAGGTGAATCTTCTTTGCTCATAACTTCATTTCTCTCAGCTTCCAAGTCTCCCAATACCCACTTACCTTCTGTGTACTGTAGACATTCAGACAGTAAGCTCAGGGCAAAGGGTCCATCCATTTTCTGCTTGTATGGCAGTACCTACACAGGATGGATTCCTCTACGTTGACACAACAATAACTACTGCTAATATTTCTGTATTGCTACAGCCACACTGATTAAAGAACATTGTGGACAGCAATCTGAGAGAGCTCAGATCCAAAGCAGAAGCCCACAGTATGACACAGAACAGCTTTAGGAATGCTGCTATTTGGCAGCTATGGTGTTTTCTGAAGCTCTGCTTTCATGATCCTTCTTTCACCCCATAACGAGCTCAAAGGCCCACATGGGCCAGGGGGACTGTGTCAACAGCTTCCTTGACCAGGGCAGAGCTTTTTGTGAGATCAAAGACACAGAAATGAAAATAACAACTCAGTGACAAACTGTGAACCTAAAATACAGAAAACTTACACAGAAAAGTTTATAATACACCCTAGGTGACAGTTTGTGCATGGTGGGTAAAGGCCATGCAAGCTCTGAGTGATGTTTTTTTTTTTCATATTTAACTGCTGTGATGCAGTAAAGTGTTATATCCAGTGTGCTGCACAAATCTTTTGCAGCAGCTGGAGGACAAGACACAGGATGGACGTGGCTGAGAGCAACTACAATGAGACGAACAGTTCCATTTATGTTTGCAAAGCAAAGCTCAAAAATGCACCTCAAAAATATACTGCAAGTGTAGCCAATACAAAAAAGAGTAACCATCACTAGAGCCTGAATTTTCAGAGCCCCAGAAAAATCACCATTGTGGAGAACACTCCCTCCCTCACTCACTCACACATCAGCCATGCCAGTGACAATATTTTAAATGTCAACACTGTATTTTACTGCTCATCAAGGCGTGTAGGGACAAGGAAGCAATAGCACATAATGGAACAGTGATTTCCAAAGAGGGGATCTGCAAGGCAATAGCTATATGAATAAAGATCATTTGGCTTTCAGTCAGCTCCCAAGGAAGGACTGCTGTTCATCTTGAAAGATTTTTACTTAAAAAATTTGGAAAACACTGTAATAAAGCATCAGTACAAAATGTGAAAGATTGAGGACAGACCAAGAACGCTGAAGACATTAATAAAGAAACAGTAGAGATAAATGACAGAATTACAAGTAATGCTCAGTCTAAACTCCTGACACAACATGACTATAAAATCAGATCTGCTACTCATCTGGGATGCCATATATGATCAGCAGCGTGGAAAACCTGTTCAGATCCAGCTTTTGCAATTAATATATGGGTTTCCTGCAGGCCTGTAGTTTTGTAGTCAAGATTACCTTGAACAAAAATGAAGCAATTTAAATGCTCCTAAAGAAAAGACTGATTTAAAGCTGTGAACATTCATTTCACCAGCCTGTCATTAACTCACTGACATGGTATAGTAGGTTGGTTTGCCAAAATACCAGCATGTGGAAAAATTACTTAGAAAGAGAAAGTTTTTCTCCACTTTTCAATATTTCTCTAAAACGCCAAGCCCCTCCATATTTTAATAAGGATGTGTCAGTCCCTGGTTGTAACTTGTAAACCGTAGGGACCTCTCAAATTCTCATCAAAGGCATGAGGTCTTACCTAGTACACAGCTGAGATGGTTGTCACAATTCCTGCTGATTACACCAGGCTTTGCTGAAGCCCCCAAAAGGACGAGAAATACAAGAAAAAAGTACAAGAACTACAAGCTAGAGACACTAGGTTGGAGACCCCCAAATTCCGAGGGATTTATTTAATTCCCCAGCATTTTAAAACTGCCAAACATGGAGGGGCGGGGGGGGGGGGGGGGGGGGGGTGTTGATGTAAAAGTGATTTTTTTTTTTTTTTACTAGAATGATATTAATGGATGTAACACAGGCTAAGTGTCAAACACCTTAAACTGATTTCCTAGGAAAGGGTGATGGAACAGTACAAATAGCACTAAATAACTGGATGAGAAGCAGAAATAAAGGCAAAAATAGCACAAATAGCTCCTGTGCCTTGATACAATTTACATTTACAGTATTACTATTAAGAAGTATTAAGAACATATAAAAAAAAAAAGAAACAGAATTATTGAAATAATTATTGTCCTTGTTCCAGTTCTCTCAGTTCCTCTGCCAGCAGCAAGGCTGGCATGTGATGGGGAGACACCTGGCACACGGGACACTCCTGGCAGGGAAAGGCACTGGGTCAGGCAGCACCAGGAGTGCTGGGGACTCTGGCTTGTTTTGGGGAGGGAACTGAGCGTGGACATGCTTGTAAGCTGTCACTGCACAGAGCCCTCTCTGCCCTCTCCTCACTCCCCCTCTGGGGTGCCAGCCAGCCCCCCTGGAGCCTGTCAGGGAAGGAAGGCCACTCCACAGGCCTGGAAGTTAATGAACTACAGCTCTTGGGAAAAGTGAGGTGAGAGTGTTTATACTTGATGCCCAAGGTCTAACATCTGAGAGATTTGCTGTAAATTATCTTCACCCCTACCCAGTGAGTAACCACACACCTGCAGCGTGTGTTGCCAGCCCAAAGGCCAGTGGTCTTTCACCGGCGGAAGTTACAACTTGCAGCAACAGCAAAATAATGCTCAGATGAGTCTCACCTTGCTGTGCCAACAGGCTCGTGCAACCGGGGCTCATTTACAGCCCCAATATCTTCCTCTTTTGTCCTCTTCAGTCCCCTTGGCTCCCAGAGCCAGGCAGTGTGAGATCTGGCACCACCAAACACCCTCACCACGGATAACCCAGTCAGCTCACCAAACACTTCGTTTTCTGCTTAGAGAGCAAAAAAGGATAAAAAAGCTGGCAGGGGACTGACAAGAGAACCCCCAAGGATTGAGAAAAAAACAGCCAAGAGAAAGTCAAGGGAATAGCAAACAGGATGGGTGACAGACAGAAGAGCATAGGAGACAGAAAAGGAGTTCCCCTTCCTTGGCGTGCCAGGACCTTACCACGTGCCAGCTTCCCTGCCCAGGGCAAAGGAGAACATTCCAACTCCATTGGTAAACAAGGAGAGAAAAAAGCAGGGAAAAAGGAAATGTCATCTCAACCATAACTGAGCAAAAATTTTTATTCCAAGTAGCTGTACTAAAAGCAATAACAACTTCTCAGCTCCCCATGTTCCAATCAAAACTGAATGGTGCTTTCTGCAATACACAGGGCAACTTCCTTTCCAGAAGACATTACAGTTTTATAGAGCGGCACCTTTGCACTCTGCCACAAAGCAATCTGTTAACAAACATTAGGAACAGCAGGGATGGAGCAATGGGAGACTCTCAAATCAAGTATTCATTGATTTCATTTAGACAATTATACCGTACAGAGCAACCAAAAGGGTTTAGAGTTAATCTTTCCCTGATGGCTTGTGGTACATGAGCAGGTCCCTGGGTGGTCCAGACGCTTTGGATTCTGTTGCTGGGTCTTCCATGGCCTTGTGTAACCTCTGAGGCACCAACTCTCCTCCCCAGCCTCCACATGGGGCACACTACAAATTGTGGCTAATAGTGTTCTGCCTCACAGGGGAAAAATAAAACACCTCAATATTATCACATAAAAGAAACCACCACAGCTAAGTGAACTCTATCACTATTATGTTTGCAGCCCCCCATAGTAATTTCATTGCTATTTTTGTTGTGGTTTTGGTGATCTTTTTTACCCTGATGAAAACCAGCAGAAGACAAAATGACTTGTTAATATTTCAATGAACTTTACTTCCACTTGTCTCCTTTCTAATTTCTTTTCAGGCAAAGCTGAATTCCAAAAACATGAAGTGTACACATGTGTGTAGAAGTTCAGGTCAGACAAAACGTGCTGCAACCAAACAAAATTAATTTGAGGTGGGTGGACGTGAAATATCTCCACAGACTACATGCAAACTGTCACGGGCAGCTGTGCCTGCTTGAGTCAAACCAACCCAATGCAGGTAACTGGATTTTGGTGTACACTGGCCACACTGGACAGCAGTGAACGCAGGATGTGGACAGCAGTATGCAATCCAGAATATTCCAACAGGAGGACACAACTGCACTCAGAGATTGCTTCCCGTGATTACTGTAAGCAAAATTCTGCAAAGCACAGAATGAAAGGAAATCAGATGATGGAAGTGTCAGACATGATTATGGGGAGGTAATGAGAAAGTTCAGTGGCAAAGAAAGAAAAGGATAGCAGAGTTTCTGCAATTAGTCTTCTTCAGAGCAGAAGGAGAAGATCCCAGCCACATGCTGCTCCATTAAAGGCAGACAAAAACACTGGCACCAATGTTGTATAGACACAGTCTGGGAAAGGCCCAAATCAGCAGGTATATGGATCCCAAATCCACACAGCAAGAGAACTGTTCACCTCTAAAAGCTACCAACAGTTTACATACATCCAAAATACATAAATACAACTAAGAGAACTGTGAAAGGCACACCCTTTTCAGGAAGTCTTAAAATCCTTTTGTTTCCCAAGCCCTTCATTTTCTGTGTTTCTCTTCTCTGCAGAATGGACTCTGCCAGCTATCTTCTTCTGCCTACTACATGGCTTCTCTAGAAAAGGCAGGCTAGCACAACCAAAAGGAGGAACTGCTGTTGACTTTTACTTTGGGGGCAATGTGTTGAGGGGAACCGCAATTTCAAGTTTTTAAGTACGGACAGACTTCCTTTTGTGAGCCGTAAGACCAGGAGACGTTGAGTGGCACTCAACATCCCTTCCTCTGGCACCATGAGCAGAAAGTTCCTCGAGGGTTGACTCTTCCAGAATGGACTCATCCTCTTCTTCAGGATCTACCCAAACTTGTCTTCTCTCTTACATTTTCAGGATAGTGCCACCCAACTTGACATCATCACCAGCTCTGCCATGGGCAGGTGTGGCTTGGAAGACAGCCCCTGCAGAGGCTGGGATAAGCCAGCCTGTCTTCAATGAGGCACATTAAAGGGGCTTAAGACCTCAGCTGCAGCCTTGAATCATGGCTCAGACTCCGACAGCCAAGTAACATCGATGTAAAATTAAAAACCCTCTTCATAGCCAGTCCTGTTCACATCCCACCTTCTCAACACATAGTTCCACAACACACAGAAAAGCATAACTTGTTCAGAGTCAAAAACATACAAAACTGAAGCAGCAAGCAAACAGCTGAAGCTGAAACCTGTTGAATTCACAGCAGACAGGGATTTCCTACTATCTGCTGGGCCTGATAAATGTACATTGTGGGGTACAAAACAGGGCAGTGTACAAGTGTGGAGATGGGCAGGAACTGAGAGATGACTCCCCTCAAACAATTACAATGGGGATATTTTCCAACATTTTCAACCATTTTGTTAAATCTCTGCCCACCCTCCAATCAGCAGAGCAAAACATCCCTAAAAAAATGTAAGTTGGAGCATAGGACCAGAGAGAAGAGAATGTAAAATGATGAGTTGCTTATTCCAGCTCTGTATTATGGCTATTGTCCTCAGGAGAGCACTTTCACCTGGCACCTATGAAATAAGAGTTCTTGGTGGAAGTAAAAACTTCATCTTTCTCCTTACCAGATATTCACAAATAATGTTCTTTTGCCCAACCAACTAGCACTTAAATAGTGTTCTACAGACTCAAAGACAGAAAAAGCTGAAAAGGTTTTCCAAATGGAGTTCATTTAAGGTTACCACAGACCATCATTTGTAAAACAAACTCTGAAAACCCTTGCCCATAGAAAAAGGCAGAGAAAAGGATTCTTTAATCCCAGGTTGATTAGATGCTTATCTGTGTGCAGGTCTGAAGGTGATCATAAGTAACTGATCACCTCACTTTTGGTGTGGAAAAGCATAATCAGCTGTTAAAACTAAATTTCACAGCTGGACACTTTTATTCAGTATCTCATAAAGCTGCCTCAGAAAAAGTGCAAGGTGAACCTCATTTTCACTTTTCTGCACTGTGTTAAATGAATGAAATACAGAGGATGGCAACTGAGCTCTGCGGATTTGTAGATTACATATTCACATCTTGTCTGGAAAACTCTATGGTGACTGAGGTACCTAATTAAATTGTGACATCAGAGGAGATGAGAGTTAAAACGGAGCAACTGTGAGGAACAGACATATTTTGACATTCTGTTTAATGCTCTTTATTTTTGTTAACCTGTAATTATTTCAATGACTACTGAACATAAAAAAGTATGTCTTTGTTAGAGAAGATTCCCCCCCCCCATTTTAATTAAGGTGTTGGATTTCACAATGCAGATACCTGAGGCCTATTAGAACTGCTCTGATACTATTAAGTGGGACCAGGTTTCACTACCATATTTCCAAGGTTATGCTCACTTCCTCTCAAACCAAAACCCAGCTTAGGGTAAAATGTTTTAGTTGGGCTGTACTTAGGAGGTAAAGGTGCACCTTGGTTCATTTGAAGGTTACGTCTAATGGAAAAACTCCAGCTCTGTCTCCAGAGCAAGAACTCAACAATTTATGTAATTCAGCTTCCTTAATAAGGAGAGTTTGCAGCAATTTGAACAAAGTAGCTACATTGCATACATTTCTGAGCCAGTGAAATGTGCCCATAGCACTCAGGGCTGGCTGAATGTGCAGTGTGCTTTGAAGGGTGGCTTTGGAAAGATGGCACTGTGTGGTCCCACATTTATTGCCTCTCAACAGCCTCTGGACTGAGTTTACTTAGCTTCCAAGGAAAATTATGCTTAATTCTACATAATGCTTCTCCAAGCAATTTCAACCTAAAAGTTTTAAGTTAAACCATCCTCCTTGTGACCCCTATATCATCATCCTTAATGCATACCAAACACGAGCAGGCAGCTCCAGAATAAGAGTATGCTTTGAGGCCAACAGGGCAAGTTCTCTGCTAGTATAAATCAGTATAAATCAGTGTTGCTTGCCTACTTTGAGTGGAAGCATTCCCACACAGACCAGCTGTGGACACAGCTAAATGAAGACCCATTCTTCAAGTGGGAAGAGAAGTAACTGCTTCTTGGGTGACAGAGAACCAAAGGAGGACTGAAGTCCCTCTGTCCACCCCTGCTGCTTCAGACAGCAATAAAAAGGTAGTGTGGTTATTGCTAGGCCAGGGCTGCAAACAGAGCCTGAGAGCAGAGAACGTCTTGCACAGTATTTCGTTGTCCCACAGCCAATTTTCAGAGTAAAACCACAGACTAATGTGAGGATTTCACAATGCAGACATTTGACAAAGAAAGGGTATTTTTTCTGGTGTAACGTTTGGGCCCCAACACCAATTCAACATATTTCCCAATGACAAAAAATCTTGTAAACCACAAAACACAAAGATTACAGAAGTTAAAGATAGAAGAAGAAACCCACAAAGCAGAAATATTAAGGCCACCTGTGCACTAGTGAAACGCAGTTGCCACAGTCAAACAGGATATATCCCTCGTTAACATTACATATAATAAATCACACACATATGTAGAATAGACACATCATCTTATTCTAGAGAAGTAGAACCAGAAAAATTAAAATAAGCTAAAGCTTTTGTGGCCAACCTACAGTAAAAAGCTCTAGCTTGAATCCTAGAAGCTCTTAGCAGCCTAAGTCAAAACAACACCAGATGGAAAACACAGGTTCCCATGTAGATTCCTATCAAAGCCAGAGCAAGATTCTGAGGGGAATGCTTCCAAGGAGAAGGGGAGAAAAAGAAAACATCAAAGGACAAGTTGCTAAGGTTATAACCTGAGACCTAACATCAGCCACAGACGTTTATTTAACCTTTCAGGTTCTCATTAGTGTCAAGCCCTCATGGCAGCCTCCATACTGTTTCTCCATCCTGCAGCTGGCTGAACATGGAGTTATATCCCATCCTAATGAGCCACAGGGAGGGTGATGCGCGTCACTGGCTTCTGTTTCAATCTTGGCAATCTCAGCGTAAAAGCCTTGCAACATTTCTGATTCTCCTGACATTTAATTAGCCGGTGTCATTTTGATGCCATAGCCTGTCTCATCAGGATGGTAACTACAAAACAACATGTGGAGCATAAAAGTTCCATGAAAAGTTTCAGGTCTGGCAGCCAAGCTTACAAGTCCCCTGACAGTCACGGTTCCTGATGCTGGTTCCCATTAGCCCTGTGTTTTGGCATTGCTAACAGCAAGAGCTTCTCTGTTAAGGACAGAGAAACAAAAAACCACCAAAAAACAGTGAAGCTCAGCATAGCCTTGCAAAAAATAACATCCTTTGGCTTGAAAAATTGTACCTGTCCTGCAGAAAGAGAGCATCCTCATCACACAAACTCACAGCTATCCATCCTGAAGGACATGTTTATCCTACAGGATAAAGTCCATCATCTTCTGGCCTCAGCAGGTAGTCCTATTTAATTGTGTTCAATGTTTTTCTCCATTTGTCGTCTGGTACTTGGGAGGACAATCTCCAACAATACCTGCCAACTGCTTCTTGTCCACATCAGCCACACAATTTGACAATGGTCATTGCTACACAAAATGTGAGACATCTACATTTGCATTCAGTATAACCACTGGTCTTTTTTCCAAAATCCCAGTCTCATATACTAAAACATTTTTTATTCTTTGAGAGTGTATAGAGATGTGTAAAAAGACATTTCATTCACAAAACAGAATCAACTGAAAATCTTTGTCATCAGAAGATACACACAACCTAACGTTTTGTAAAGACAGACATGCAACTACCTGAGGCAGAGGATGAGCAGAAAGAACTCAGCAAGCTTAAAAAATTTACTGAACCAATGTGGTCCCCAGGCCTCAGCTCGTCTGGAGGATCTTTTCCTGAGCTCGAAGCTGCTTCCCAACTAGATGAGCCTATCTTTTAGAGCAAAATGCTCTGAGAGCTCACAGCTCCCACAGGGACAGAGAGATTTATTTTAGGCAAATGTTATGGGCCAGTAATGGCAACACATCAAGGGTGAAGGTGTTCTTGCAATACTTTTCCACTTGTATTCTGTTCATCTTATTTCCATGGTAAAACTGTGATACTAAAGTTCCAGCCAGTTCATGCCCATGGCAGACTACTGGGCTGTAACTGGTTCCACCAGTTCCCTCTCCTAAACAGCCTTTCAGGTGCTTCTCTACTGTGTCTTAGAGAAGGTACTTGGCAATGCACATTACTGAGCAATTAATTTCTGCCTTCTTCAGCAACATTTCATTTTAAAAAGTCAAATTTCACCTTGAATTTAGACCTGACCACAATCATACTTCATGCAGAACAGTATTTGGTGGGCCTGGGACAACCCACTCAGTTCAGAAAGCTTTGGAGGAGTTACATGCAGTGATCCTGTTCCACATTTGGAGGCCCACATTTACATTTGTTTCCTCACATGTTATACTGTGGAAGATCTGCACCCGTCATAAGCGAGGTCTCGCCATGGAAACCCTTGACCTGGCTTGAATTATATTCAGGTCAGGACAAATGGATGAGCACAAGAATCCACATCTACTTTTTTACTATGTTTTAATAATTGTATTTTATTTTATACACACACACACTCAAGGGAAAAGAAGGACAAAGGTCTAAGTGAATCTGTCCAAAAGTTAAAATACAGCAAAATGAAGGAAATCCAGGAACTGCTCCAAACTACAACACCAAAAATAACCACCCAAAAAAAAACCCCTTAAGCCTTACAATACCTCCCTCACACACATGAACACATTTGCATCCGTTACCTTCTGAAAGCTTCTCTTGCCTCAGCAGCCCATAATAGTAGCAGCACAGGAAAGTTTATTTGAAAAACACACGTTAGTATGTCTCTAAAAGACTTCTGAAGTACTAATGTGGTCAGTGATTATGCACTACCCAACAAATGCAAACTTTCCAGTTTAGTGAAGTAGTGAGTGTGCATAGGAGGGAAGCCAATGTGGCAGTCAAAGGAAAGCACTGGGGATCAAACCAGCCAGATTTGCTTCCCGTGACAGCTCACGACTTGCTGTCTGTGCCTGCTTCTGCCTTGGTGCCTTTATCTGTAACACCAGGTAATACCATCTACTTAAAAAGGGGAAAATAAAATTAATGAGAGCTTTTAACTGCTCCAAAATCTTATAATAAGCAAGATTAATTATTTTAAAATTTCTGAAGCAATCATTATTGTCATTTCTTTGTTCTGCTGGAGCATGTAGAAGTCCCAGAACCATGCAGCTGTAGGTACAGTACTGATGTGGAAAATAAAGGTGGTCCCAGTCCTGGGTATACTCAAATCTGATGAAAGCTACAGAAAGATAGACTAAAGAGACACTCACAGAAACAATTCTTAGAGTTTTTCTTTAGAATTTTGGATAGCTATTTTTTTTTAAACTGACTTTATCCTTAATGAATGTATCATATCTAAGTCTCATTATCAAACCTCTCCTATTTCAAATGTCAAAAAGAGTAACTTTTAAAAAATAGCTGGTAGTGTATCTCTACTCCCAAACTATAAATCCTTGCCATCAATTATTGCCATTTTAATTGCCTAGTTAGCAAATACCCTTCATCTGTCTACATTGTTAAGCAATGAAGTAAGCATGGCAGTAAGACACTAGTTGGATAATGCTTGCCAAGTTTGATAAAAACATCTTGATTCTGTTATAAATATACTAAAAAATATATAAGGCTGAATGACTTGTTTTGCTCAGCCCATTTAAAATGAGCACCAGCAAGGAAGATGCGTGTCCTTAGCAGTACCTGCAGTGAGAACCTTACAGTTCACAGCAGATTTACCTCTTTTTCCTTGGTTTATTTTAAGAACTTATAAATGGAAGGACACCTCCAACTGTGTTAGTCTATAAGAACATAGCCTGGTTCAAATTTGTCTTCACTGCACTGATACGAGACAGTGATATAATTCTTCTAACCTTACTGGGTAAAGAAATATTTTTCCTTAAGTCTTGGTGGCACCAGGTAATTGTATAAATATAAGTAGTTTTCTTGGTTGGGATTTAAATAATATTTTAGCTTAATCTCATTTAAACAAACAAACAAATACCTTCTATTTACCTGGAAGTGACAAAGGTATCGTGGAGTTCCAAGACCTGTGCTCCATCTCCAACAGGGCATTTAAGCAGAAACTTTATATTGAGAAAACATTTTGCGAGCCTGAGAGCACGGAATGCGCATCACGAAAGGGGTGACACGCTGCATCAGTACCCCTACGCTCCTGCCACAGCCTTGGGAACCAGGCAGAGGAGTTTATGCAGCATTGGAAATCTGAAAGTTTTGTTACAGTTTGCTCCCTTACTCCCCCACCACTCACATCCTTCCAGACCAAGGACATCTCTCCACAGCTCTGCAGGCAGATGAAAGTGCACTCTTGCCATGCTGCAAGCTGACAAAAAGCTATGTAAAGTTATTTCACATTCTTGTGACCCTCATGAATAAAGCCCCTGCTGAAAGGTACAGCTTAGCTTGGGCTCCATGCCTGATTTAGACAGTTTGCATGAGCTGAAAAACACAAACACTCCAAAGTATTTTCTGTTAACAGAAGCACACACACACACACATATATATTTATATATATTTACATGCATATACATACATATACATACAGGAGCTCTAGTTATAATCACTGCCTTATCTTGCTTCATAGTATATCAAAGGGATCATGAACCTCATGGAAAAACTGCCAATGAAGTACTGTATTTTAGTTTACAAACTTCTGAAGTACTTTGTTGGCTAACAGGCAGCCAGCTCAAGCAGCCCTCTGAAAAGCCAGAGGATTTTTTTAACTTTTTCTAATTTCTTTCTTTGTGTAACCATTGATTCTCGTACACTAATGCTTCTGCAGATAAGGAGCAAGAATGAAACTTTTTTGTGCTGCTGTGTCAAAAGCTTTTAAAATTTCCTACAGGGACATCACATCAAGATGAAGTCTCTTTGTGGACAGCTTTACTCGCTTTGCAAAACAAAGTGTGACTAGTTTTAACACAAGCTCTTAAGAGGACAGCAGTAAAAGTACCACACCTATTGACTGAGGCTGGAAGAGAAGTGGTGTAAGAGGTGATGGAACTGTCCATAACACAACTTTGGCACACACCCGAGACCACTGCAAGAAATTGTCAAGGTCAAGGCTTGGCTCTGAGCATGACATTTGAATGAGAGAAAGAAAACAGAATCTCCTCCGTGGATTTTCATGAGAGCTGTGAACTCTTTCTACATACCAATAACAGGCTTACTTTTCCAGGATGTGATCTCAAGCACCAGCTCATGTCACTGTTCCACAAGCAACAGTAGAAGAGCTACATCTGGAAGGAGCCCCAAAACTAGGCTGCAGAGTAGAACTGCAGCTCAGGGCAGCTCCTCATGGACAGCTCAGTTCTGCTTTCTTCCAGTGGCCCTCCCTTCTCCCCTCTGCTCATAGAGGAGCAGGAAAAGTGAGGAGCAGCAGTGCCCAGACAGCCTGGGGTCAGTGCAGGGGAAGCAGCACAGCCACAGCACGTGGCATGCTGGAGGAAGAAGAAATAAAGAAAAGAGAGGGCCAAGAAACATGTGGAAGACGTGTGATCACTGGAATGACACAGCTGCTGTACCCACACACCTCTGTGTGTGCACGATGTGCAAGCGCACATTTAGTGCAGGAGCTGGGAGGCTGTAAGGAAGATCGACTAACAGAAATCTCAGCCTTGCTTGTGACACATGTACAACTTTCTATGCACTGTGGGTCAAACATTTACAAGAATGCCTCTTGCTTCTGGTAAAATCAACCACAGGAAGGGCAAGGAAGGATGTAGTGGTGGCAAAATGCAGAACCCAGCATTGCCCTGAAGAGCACAACGACAAAAACTGAAAGTCAGAGCTCCCCAAAATAAACTGTCTGTGTTTGAGGGCTGGAACAGCAAAAAGGGGAACTCTCAGTCTTGATTCTGCTATTACAGAGGGACCAAAAAGCTGTAACTAGAGCAAGTGGTCACCAGGAAGTGTAAGGAGAGTGACTGAAGAACCACACTGGTTGAAGAAAGAAAGGTAAGTCAGATGAAGTGCCACAGCAAAGAAATATTATGTAAATCAGGTCAGCTAAGCCAAGCAGAAGGCCTAGGCACCAAAGAGCCACTCTGACAGCAAAGCAGAGGGCGTTTGGCGACTGAAGCCAGCAAAGGAACCCAGCAACAATGGCCTTACTGAGGAGGGTCCACGCTTGTATCCTGCCCATCCCAGGGCAAGCAAAAAGGGCACACATGGAAAGAGTTTGGGGTCAAAGATCAGCAGGTCTGTGCCGAGAATTGTAGTGTTTCATTAGCAGAGGACACAGAAAGGCCCCAAATTGCTTGCTCTAGCATTGCTTTGTTTTGATATGGGGCTTGACATGGGTGCAAAGCTATTGTAAACACACGTACTATGTTACAGAAATGCAAGAAAAAGAAAACAGTCTTTTTTATTTCTTTTTTTTTTTTTTTTTTTTTGTAAAAAGACGGATATTTTTACAGCATAGAGAGCCAATCATGACATTTAATTTTACAGAACAGGAAGAAGCTCAGTAAGTTGCTGTAAAAATATCCACCCTTATGCAACTGAAATCCAGCTATGGATCAGGAATAGCTGTGGAGTGGCACCATGGACCTCTCCAGGGACAGAGCTTAACCTACACCTCAGCCAGCTGGTGTACCCCTAGCAGTGACCTCTTGTGTAAAATGACCCCAGCAGTCACTTCATATATAGCTTTAGGCCTATATCCCACTCCCCCAAACCATATTTTCCATGTCACAGACCCTGTTAAGTAATTTAACACAAACTGTACGCAGAAAACAGAAAATACCGACATTTCAATTTGGCAGGCATTTAAATTTTCATTATAACCATTCAGACAAGGAGTAAATTCAGACAAGGTAAGGAGCTGCAGATGCTTTCTAAAAATACTGTCATCTCTGATGGGTATCTTATGTACAGCCTCACAAACAGTATGAGACTAGAACATGGTCAACCACACCACCGACAACATAAGAACAATACCTATTTATTTAAATGTGCTGCGAGCACGCCAGCATAACTCAGTAACTCCTTTTTTGCATTCCTTTCTTGAAAGAAACATTGCATAATGCTACTGTAACTATAGATTGCTTTTTTTCTTTTTTTTTCCCACTGAGTATTCAATTCCTAAAAACACTTAATAAACATAATGAATGAGGAACACTCCCTATCTCCATCTGTTTATTTCTTCTTACTTTGGGAAATATACTTTTTTTAAATTTGGCCCTTATATGAAATACCAAATTCTGTTATTTATGATATAACTAAGGAGTTCATGGTCCTTACTCTTTCAATTACAAAAAAAAATTTCAATACTCTGAATGTAATTGAAAGATAAACTAGTTTTGACATCAGCTATTCTGAAGAATAAATAGCCCATTAAATAACAACCTTCCGTGTACATTCTACCTTTACCAGCAGAGAAGTAAAAGTGATCAGACAAAGCTTGAGGGCACTACAGCATAATTTGAAAAGAGAAAGCAGTGAAGAGGCACAATTATTCTTATTGGTAAAGTAATATTTCTAAAATAATAGGAATCTTCTGAAATCAAGTTCACTTGGTATCACAACTGAAGGCACTATTTAAAATATACCAGTAATGGTAACACAATTTGTGATTTGATTGATATAAATAATCTGTTAATGTTAAAAGAAGACAAAGCTAAGTGGACAGTCACTGTTTTACTCACACTACTCTATTGCAAATAACAGTTTGTGTGAAATTTCTCCTAAATGGGAGTACCAACATATTCAGGATCTCCCCTTGGGCAAGGGATGGCTCCCAAGGTAGTTCCTCAAGACTGAGGGATTCCTTACCATGAGAGACTCTTGCTAAGTGGTTAAGAGAATGCCAAACTCTGAAATCTTGATGGCTAAATGATATAAAGGATTGATCATGTGCAGATAAACCTTTAGACAGAAACTGTCGGGCAAAGCTGGGACTAAGTCTGGATCCAACTGCACCTAAACTCCCCTCTGAGAAGGAGTTTATAATGCAAGGGGAGCTTTCCTTAATACCATGACTCAACAGGAGGGTCTCCCTGACAGTGTTGGCTGAGCCTGTCCTGTATGCAGTAAGCAATCAAGTGTGCCCTGCCACTGAACCTTATTAACCCACTGTAACATCTGCTATCAAACTTTGTTTTTCATCAATAAAAACATTGTTATTTTTCTCTTACCACTGAAGTGCATGACTCCACCTGTGACAACGTGGAGTTTAACCATGCAGTGCTTTTCTGGAAGCCATCACAAAACAAGTAAGACATACCTGATGTGCCAAAATATAGATATTATGGCCAACATCTTTTGGGGAGATGCCATCATCTCCATTCTCCTCCTCATGGTCACATTCCAGACCTTGGTTGTACGCATTCTTCATCACATCCACCTGCAACACAAACCAAGCCAGAGAGAGATGAAATAAATGTGGTTCTTGGGGAAAAAACACACTGTGTTTGAACACAGCCACTTTGTTCAGCTTCAGTCTGGATGGGTGCCCTGCAGTTCTGCAAGAAGGGTGAGCAGCCTGAGAAGCACTTTCTGGATAAATACAAGCTTGAAGGATTTATGAAGCTCCAAACTGCTACATTTTTCATCAGCAACCATGAGAAAGGAACAGGAATGCTGAGCCTTTGTGAGAGGGTATTTTTCATAAATGCTTCTAAAGACTGGTCTAGATATGGCAGGGAGTGCTGTGTAGCATTTAGAGTGCAGCCACGATCTTCTTCTGGCCAGAGCAAGCAGCAGCACAATGCCAGCAGGCATTGGGCTCTGCCTAAGGCAGGGACCATGACCCCAGATTCTTCCCCAGAATCCCGTAAGAATTCCCAGATCTCTCAGTTTCTGTTGTTACACAGTCAAGTTGTATTGGAAATTACTTCGCCAGATTTCCAACTCATTTAAAGTTCCTGGAGACCTCCATAAACATCAGGGTCTTTCCAAAACACAGCAACAACTGCTTGGAACTCTCTTTGTTCATGAGACATAAACAAATAACATATATGTATATTAAATACATTCTATGTCTACACACACATTTCTCTTAGCACTGCTTCACAAACTGTACAAGCTTAATTTGCCAACCCCTGACAAACTGCACTTGAAGACAGTCTACCAGAATATGATAATTTAGTTAGGAAACAATTACAGAAAAGTGCTTGGAACGGATAAAAATAATGAAGTCGTAAAGACTGAAATCATGCATGCTTGATCCTTTTAAAGTACTTTTTGTGAATTAGTACTATCCTGATACATTGTGCCACCATACGCTGCCAACACTTCTCAACTTAGATACAGATCATTTTAGAAATGTTTTAATGACAGATTTTTTTTCAGCCAAAAGATTTATGAATATTCACAAGTTTTCTCACCAGTTCTCTTGGTCTCATGTTGAAAAGGATTCTTTCCGCATTCTCACTGTCTTGCCTGCTTTCCATAATAGCCAGCAAAAGCTTGGAGGCATTGTTCTAGAGATACAAAACCAAATTAATGCAAATTTTAAATCTCTTTCATGGATTAATGACCCTTGCATTTGTTTTAATTGAGATTATGAGGACCACTTTTTTAGTGGATAAGATTTTCAACCACTTGCATCTTTTATTTTACTGATGTATTTAATAGGTTCTTTTTTAATGTCAGCATACCGTAACACTAATTCTGCACTCTATATTGGAAGGAAAATTTTAAACACTGAAAAATATTTGATACAGAGTGTTGCTGCAGACTGTTCATGAGAAGTTAAATTCTATTTCCTTTCCTTATTGCTCACCTAGCAATTTTTTGCCTTGGCTTTTGTTAAAACAAGACTCAGCAGAGGTAATTACAAAACACGTTACACAAAAGGTTTTATCATTCAGGCAGGTTTCCCTCCCCTTTGGTTTTTATGAAGTCAAACTGGTTATTATTTGAAAGGTTGTAAAATGAACTGTTTTCATACACTCCTGAGATTTTGTTTCACTACTAAATATTCCTGTGAGAATATATAAAGACAACCTTTGCCTTGTCAACTGGCTGCTTTTCATCAAGACCGCTCCTCAGGATTACCCAGCATGAGCTTTAGCTGCTGTAGCCCAGTGGTGCCTCAGACTTCAGAGACCTGCTTGTCTTCCAGTTAAATCAGCTGTGGTGGAGAGGAAGAATGGTTCTGGAGGTTTGGCTGCTTTCTGCCAGAGCAGGGTTGCCTTGGCTGACCTGCCACTGCATCCTCATCACTGCCTGTTACAGACTGAGCTCTTGGAACACTTGGAAGCAAGTGACAGTCCCAAGGGAAGAGGTAGGGGCCAGGAAAATTCCCAACCCACCCTATAACCTCATTCTCAGCTGCTTATTGCCATTATCAACAATTCCAGCCAAAATTTCTCCGGTGAGGGTGTGCCTCAGATAAATGGCATGGACAGCTTCAGAGGAAAAGGGTTCAGCTGCTTTTGGGACCAGGGCAAAGGAAAGATGTTCCTACATGTTCAAGCAACTCATGTTTTAAGCAGCCTTTGTATCCCCAAGTTTTGATAATAGAGCTGAAAATACGGAGCACTAGAGGTCAATAGAACAGTCACATGAGTTGTAGTGCCCCAGTCAAACTTGTCCAACTCAAAAGCATTTTGTAAATTACAATTTGAGTACTATAGAGCAGAAACACACTAATTTCACAGCTAAAAGCCCACAGGGATTATTCTTGGTGAGCACAGAATCACAAAACTGTGCAGGTTGGATCATAAAACCACACACTAAAGGCTGCCCTCTGGACTAAGATTCCAGCAGTCCAGCCCTTGCTCGAAGCAGCTTGCTCAGGGCTGTGTTAGGCTGAGGATTAAACACCTCTGACTAGAGGACTGAAGGATGAGACTGAAGGTAAGTGGAAGGAGAGTAGATTAGAATGAAGACTTGTACGTAACTGGGGAATTAGAAACTTCTGGGAGAAGAGACTGGGAGCTGAGACAGAAGCCAGGACAGAGGAGCCTGGGCTTGCCAACACAGGAATGAGATAAGGACAAAGAACAAGAGATGAGAAGACCTAACTGGGACTGGCTCAAGGAGAACAGCATTCCATGTGAGTTTTGCCATGTCCCTTTCCTTTTGCTTCCAAATCAAATCAGGACCATCCATGGGAAAGGTCTCGTCAGACTCTTTACCTGGTGACTGGCACTGCAGAAGTTTAATGTGCACAGTGAATGAGAACAGGAGGAGGTAGAGAAGAGCATTTTGGTCAGGATTACTAACAGGATGCTGCTCTGAAGAGTACGATGCTTCCTTTACTGCTGCAGATTTCTCTTAAAGTGGTGACAAGTCAGGAGTGTTATCATTGGCAGGATCTCAAACCAAGGAGGAGGGAAGGGACCATGACAGGCTCCCAGTAGCTTGGTAAGGAAAGGGAGGAAACAGGAGGAAGGCATCAATCCATTCACTCATGGCTGAGGAGGACTTTGAAGCTCTTTCCCAATGCAGACAACCCTGGGGATGGACAGAAGCCTGATGCAGCTCCCAGGAAGCTGGGAAGGGTAGGACTTAGTTTCATCAACAGCCAGCTTCTTGCTACTGACTCAGCAAAAATGCCTTGTCATGGTCTAAAATTACAGCAGGCATTTGAGATGGTTATTTGGCTACTTATTTCTCACTTTCTGCACATTTGGAGAGCCTAGGGTCTGATTTCCAATCCCAAACATCAGTGAAAAAAAGATATCCATCACTTGGAAAATACAAAACAAAGTTCATAACACATTCATACTGTGAAAAATCAGTTCCCAGGTGCTAAAAAACAGCACAGCCCAAAGCACTTCTACTCTTCATTTCACTTTTACCTGGGTTCCCATCTCATCTCCTAATAAAAATTTTGGAAAAACAAATTAATGAGTGAAGCAACAAGATAGAGCTATGAGGAAAAAAAAAAAGACACTTTGTTTTAAACTCTCTGTACCTTTAGACTGACAATGTCTCTTCATCCTGTCACAGATGTGGCAGGTATTGAGCTCTTACTGTGTGCCAGGGCTTACATACTGGTCAGTAAGGAAGGCCAGGGGGTCACACTCGAAATAAAAAGAGACAGAATAGAACACTGGCCATCTGTGCACTCAGTGAACACTGTCTGCTCTGCTCACTAAACGATTAGGGAGTCCACTGGAAAATATAATCCATGAAAATGTAATTAAATACCACATCAAAAACTATGTGCAAAACAGGCTAAAATAAGATGGCATGGGAAAATGCATTTCAATGTGTTACCACTCAAAATCAAAAACAGCAGCTTCTTAACTTGGATCCAATTCTTGAGATCACATCTTGCCCAGTAAGGTGTCCAGTTCCAGTACAAGAATGATATGGACATAATGGAATGGGTCTAGCAAAAAGCCAGAAAAATGATGAAGGGAATGGAACATTTTTAATTTAAGGAGCCACTGAAAGTTGTGACTTCAGCCTTTAGTACAAGTGGTTTAGATAGATCTTATCTATGTGTATAAATTCCTGGTGGGAAGAAATGCAGAAGAGGGTGCCAGACCCTCTCAGCAGTGTCCCAATGAGAGGGCAAGAGACAAAACACCCATGAAATTCTATCTATACACAAGGAAACACTTTTATACTGTGAGAGGGATCAAACAGTGGGATAGGCTGCTCAAAATGCTTATGGAGTCTCCAGTTGTTGAGATATTCAGCTGGCCATGGTCCTGAGAAACCTGCTCTAGCTGATCCTGCTTGAGCAGGGGGCTTGGACAAGATGACCTCGAGACATCCCTACTAAAGGAAATGACTCTGTGATTCTGTAAAATCTGAATCATTTCCACAGTCTGAACTTGTGCTATCATTCACCACAATTTTTGTTAATTGAGTTAGTTTGAGCACAGCCAGCCTCCTGTGAACAGGGTCACACTGGTCCTTGCAGAGGTGTGTCTCAACTCTGTTTTTAGTAACTACAGAGAAAAGCTGTTCTACAAGCATTTGCTAGCCTCATGACAATGGCAAATCAAAATGGCACTGGAGTGAACGCGGCTACATCTTTACAGAGACTGAAATTCAGACTTCAAAAGAACTGTCTGTGTGTTCAAAGTTAAATGTCTGCCTAAGTGTTTTGCTAGAGGGGGGCCTGAATTACATTGCCATTCAAAAATGTAATTACAGTTATTAAAATCATATGTAAGGCACTGTTGATTCAATGTTTCATTGTACATGATATATAGCTCTATTAATTATTTTATTAGACATGTATAACATTGCCAATATGATGCAATGCAGCTACCACAAAGTATTTGCTGGTCTGGGGAGGAAACAGACCATCTGCAATGGAAATACTTAATTTTGGAGGCAAGAAAAGGCAACAACCCAGGGCTCCTCCTGGACAGATTCTACCCTGCTTGGCAGACACTACAGCTGCAGAGCTCCCTTCTGCATGCACTGACACAGAGGCAGGAGAAACTTATCTACAAGCCAGTCCAACTCTCCCCAGAACATAGAACAATTACGTTATAAGCCCTCCCAGTCTAGGCTTTGCCCTCACACTCCACACTTTGTGTTTCCCCTCAGAGGACACTGAGAAGGGAAATAAAGTACAATTTACTTGAATCTCATTTTCAACTTTATTTGACATTGCAGGTCATCTGATGTATTATTTTTTTTCACAGCATTTCCTTCTCAAATAATTTTTAAGAGTTCGGTATTTAGAGAGAATGCCTGATTTGTTGCATGCCTGTATAGTGTGGCTATTTATCAATCTTGAGAGGTTTTACATCCACAGTACAGACTTTTCATGCTAGCTGTGTCATGCCTGATTGTAGGATTTAAAAAAAAACAAACAACTGAGGACATAGTCCCAAACACAGCAGTGGGTCAAAAGGCCTGTGGCAGAGGGCCTGATAAGGATTCAGAAGCTGAGATGAACTCATTTGCAATCTTTTTTTTCCAAAGGCTTCTGAATATACTGAGCTATGGTAAGATTAAGTAAATGTCAGGCTGCCTAGAGCTCTCACGTACTTAGGTCTTCTGTTGCTACCCAAATTCAAATAAACAAATTTACATATACTGTACCTTGAGCTGAAGCACCAAGTCCATGCAGTATTTGCCAAGAGGGTTTATGTCATTCAAGATGAGAGCAATTATAATATCAATCCCATTAGACTCATGGGTGGCTATGCATGTCTGCAAAATAAGAGGAGAGAAGGAAATGGGGCAGGGGCAGAAGGAAGGGAGGGGAGGAGAGGGAAAAAGAGGGAGACGATACAGCCAGAGGGAGGAAGAGAATATGCATATCAGCAAATTTCCAAAAGGACTCAAAACTTAAAACACCTTGGAACAGTGATAACCTTTCAGCCAAAGCAGAACAGCCTGAAAACACACCACATGCAGTGCTGGGGGAGACTTGTGTGCACAGAACTAACCCAAACACCGCCAGTATGAAATACCCAACTGGAAAAAAGGTGGTGCAAGCTAAAATCTGCTCCCAGAGAATCCCGCAGGGCTTGGCACCAAGCGGTACAACTTGCAGACAGCAGCCCTCAGGAGTACTGCCAGATTCAGCTGAGCACATGCCAGCCTCAGACATAAAAGACAAGCTCGACTGCAGGCACAACCAAATTTGCACGCTCAGATTCTTCATTTGCCCTCAGCAGCCAGCATTAATATTGCTGTTACAGCACAAAATGTTCATGAAAATCAAAGCTCTCTCCATGCATCTGGACAAGTCCTGCAAAGACAGGTATTTCTGGATAGGGAATTCAAAACTGTATTTGTGACCAGTGGTACTTCCCAAATGCCTTTATAGGTGGAGTTCTGGACCTTCTAGGCCTTGTGCACAACAGTCAGTTATACAAGAGCCTATGGCACTTTTTCCCCTGGCAGGTTTATGGGACAATAGGAAAGGAAAAGTCTTCCAGAAAGACAGAGAGAGGGGAGAAAATTAAAAGGAAAGCGTGGAGCATTTGCTCCTCAAATATATTGAATTTGACTTGCAGTTGGTGTAAACAATTGTAACTCAGATCCTGAGTGACTTCCCAGAAGACAGGTCTAAGTAATAAAGTGTAATTCATCATTCCCTTTCATATCAGTGTTCCTCCAGTGCTTCTCACGTAACTTTGTTGGAGAGCACGTTAACTTGTAACATATTTTTTCATCTCCAGTCATGTAGCTATACTTTTTTAACCGTTGTTTTTCCCATTCATAAGTGGATTAAATATGACTGTTCAAAATTAAGTCCACTAAAGGATTTTTGTTTGTTTTTAAAATATTAAATAAAGGGAGATGATTACTAGCAATGGCAGTAATAGCACTTTGCATTTCACTGGTGCACATTAATGAAGAAGCATTAATATTGCATGTATTTCTTCAGCTATTTCTAGCATAGAGAACAGATTGCTTCTGTAATTTTGCTTGCCACAATTTTCCCACTGCTAATCCACAGCAAAAATTCTGCTGTTTCATCCACTATGACAACTTTACTGCAGTTCTCTTCAGATCAAATATGGCAGTATGTAATCACATCCTTTACCTTTCCGCACTTCTTCAGCACGGCACTAAAGAGACTTTTGGTAAAAGTCACAGCTGTGTGACTTCAAAAGGCTGTAGTGAGCAAGGCACAGGAGATAAGAAGCATGGTCTTTAGTCTTATCCATTTCACTACTGATATCATAATTAAAGATGCTGCTAGGTGGTATGGCAGGAAAGCAAGTTAGACTTTGTGGCAGTTATGTGAAATAAGGAAAGTAAATGTTAGCAAGGTGTATAAACACCAGCAATATGTGTGAAAATGAAGAACGTAAGTCTGTGCAATGAGCTTCTGAAACTGTGACTCCAAATACCATCTCACAAAGTGAGGTTTAAGCCATGTACACAGCAACATAAAATATGAAACTGTCTCCAAAAGGACTGCAAACCCTCAGAGGAAGAAGAAGTAGGAAGAGCCTGTTTTGAGTTCTGACTTGAAAGGGTCCCTCAGGCCTCAGGAAAGCTTGAAGAGTGTCTAGTCATAGCAGCTCCAAGTGGATTTATGCTATCAGGAATACTGAAAGGTTTGTGATAGGCACCCTGACACCAACATTCAAGTATAGTCTTCTGCATCCAGAAGTTCTTGAGCCCTACCTGGTTTTCATGGCACGGGCCCTGGCAATATTCCGTCAAGCTCTCCAGCGTCTGGTTGACAAGAGCCACGTTCCTCTCATTGATGTAAAGCCCCAATAAGCCCAGCCCACCTGTGGTGCTCCCACAGATGCAGTCCAAAAACTGAAGGGTCTCACAAACGAGGTTGTAATTTGTTTTATTGTTTTGATGCCTTAAAAAATTCTGGTGGGTGAAGGAAAGGAACACAAAAAAAAAAGAAAAAAAAAAAGAATCAAGGCAAACAAAGTCTTTTTCATGAGAACATTGAAGGATGCAATTCCACATGGCCACTGTGTCCAGGTACTGAACTACACTGCACTACTGTAGAAAATATATTAGGCCTTAATGCAGCAATTGAGAACTATTATTTCCTTAAATCATAGAGCAAGGAGGGCTTAGGAAAGTGAACTTGGCAAACATCTGCACCGGCCTTAAATGTCTTTTATATGTCCTGCAGACCTGCTCCCACACACCCATTATAGCCCCTCTCTTGGAAGCCGTTCCCCACAGCTGAGCAGGTCTGGTGGCACATTATGGAGCTCAGCTGAAACCTCCCTTCCACAGCTGCAAGGGAGGCTCCTGGCCACAGCACTGAGGTACGTTTGCAGAAAATACATTTTGCAGAGGTTGCTATGGGGACAGTAATCTCTACCAAAAGAACTGATAGCAGGGACACACAGAGCATCTTAAAGCCTTCAATTGTAAGGAAAGAAACCTTGGGAAAAGGGCACTATCCAGAAACTTCCTGTGCTCTTCAAGTCTGTGGTAAGTGATCCACCAGTTGTGCACAGGAACCTTACTAACAGAGACATTTAGACCCTTCTTAGTTCCATGTGGCTGTGCTGAAATCCCCAAGCAATTCTGAGGATATAAACATGCACTCCTCCAACACAGAACCCAAATGGTTCTTGAAAAGGGTTATTTTATCCCTTGGACCAAAAAAACCCAACATCTCAGACAGCCCTATTCTGTAACAGGGGCCAGGCACAGGCATGTTTTTCTCCCCTTTTGAAGGTGCAGCCCCTCTAATAACAGCCCTATAAAAGCTCAGCTCGAAACACTTTACCTGGAGCTCTCGGTTGTGGTTCTCACACAGCAGCTGAAGAAATCTCAGTATTGGCTGCATGATTGCAATGGCAGGGCTCATGATTGCTTCTTCCGCAGACTTCTCTTCTGCATTTGCAGCATCTGCTCCTGAGCCCATCAGATCTATTTCTGGGTCCATTTCTCTTCTGTACACAGAGTAAGCCTTGGAGGTTGCAGAAGATGCTTCTGTTAACTGTCCTTTCATTCCCTCTTTCAGATGCAGGGTTGAATCCTTAACTGAAAAGAAGATAATTTTCCTTCATTTTTGGAAGTCTTTCTCCCCATTTGATTAAACAATAAGAAAACAATAATAACGAATGCAACTTTTTCTTTGTTGGTGCCTAACTTTTCAAAGACCTCTAGGCAACTCACAAAGAATATCAAAGCAACATTCATGCAGGGATAGCATGTTCCAAATAAACCACAAACCAGAGTGAAATAGAACATTAACACAAAAAGCCCTACTATTTCTCTCCCATATACAATAAATGATGAGAACAATGGGAAGACCACAGGGTGGGAAATCAGTTCCTGCGCCTGCTCTTGTGAAATATCCCCAATAGCGGCAGCCTCTGCTTCTCCTCCTCTAAAAATACGGCTCAGTATCTTTTATTGATGCAAACTGGCAGAGCTTTACTGATTTCATTAAAACTAATTCCTTGTAGCCAACCTGAGATGGACTGTAATTCAGAGAAAAACAGGCAAAGGATGCAAATTGGCAATGATTAATATGAAAGCTTATTGATCAGCTCAGCAGAGCATCAGTGGTGCAGCACATGCAGTGTCAATATAATGCCCTGCTCCCCTCTTTCCCAGAGGTGCTTCCTTACCTCTCTTTTTGGGAACAGATATGGTGAGGTCACTGTCATCCTCTTTCTTTTTGCTCCCCAAATCAATAGTGTTCACTGTCACTGTGGATCGGATCTCCTGCTGAGCAGCTTTCATGCGATCATACAGCACTTTAAAGAACCTTTCTGACTTTTTCTGCTCCTTTAGTTGCTGGTAAGTCGAATACTGAAAAAAAAAAAAAAAGTAAATTCTTTAGATATCAATCTTCTAAGGAAGAAGAAATACAAAAATACACTACTTTTTTTTGTCAAACCAATGATGAATAATTACTTCACTTACACAGAACAAATGTTGGCCACGGCCTGACCATTCTTTCACGAAGTGATATACAAGGCTGGTAACAAAGGCCAGCCTTGATAATAATGTTTTAAAATTTGGGTAAAACAGTGAACAGTGCTATTTGCAGTCTTTTAAATGTCACAATATTGTACTTGAAGTTAAATTACTTTGTGACACTCTCCATTTCTCTAGGCTTACTAGTCACAATATTCTATCTACAAATAACAGTGAAAAGTAACTTATTATGTAACAACAAGAGAAAGCATGGAACATCTAATATGTAATATTATACCTTGGATTATATTCTTTTTTTTGTGCTACAGACAGAATTTATTATTAAATATTATTTTAGATTATAAATTCCAGTCCCTTAATATAACTGTCAAGCAGTCTGAGGACCATTTGCAACAGTTTACAAACAATCCAAATTCTCCCAGCCTTCCCTCATCATATCAATTCTCTGTTTTCCCTCAGTTGTCTGATTTGGCTAAATCTGGTTGAGAGGGATATAATTAAAAAAAAAACATAGAAATGCATAGTTTAAAGCAGACATTTTCTATCAGCTGGAATACTGGTCTTCTCAAATGAGCAGGTTATTTTCTCTTTGGAGATTTTGATAAATGTCTCTGAAAGTTTCCAGAAAAGAATTCACTAAACTTAGAAGTATTATCATTTTAGATTTTACAAAGGGTGACATAAAATAACTGGGGATAATGCTCACATGGCAATGACCAGATTAAAAGCAGCATGGTGCTACACAGGGAGGGACAGCTGAAAAACATTTTCTTCTGCTGAAGAGCTACTGCATAGTAATAGGGAATATTTACATTTGCATTACAGTGGTACATATTCTAGTGACAAACTTCACAGAATTCACACCAAAAGGTTTCTCTTTACTTGTCTCCAGACCACATGCATCTGAGAATCAATATGTGAATAAGCAGATTAAATAAGTACCTGTGTTTGTGTATTTCCACCTTCGAGCAGTGCAATACCGAGCAGAATGCCTTCTGAGAAAATCCTGTCATTTCTGGTGTTCACTATCACATCTATGACCAGCTCTGAGGCACCTTCTTTGTCCAGGAGGCACTGGATATCAAACATGGTCACCCCAGACTTATCTGCATCTTGTCCCGAAAATCCACCTGCAAATCAGACAAATACACAAATACCATTCATGTTTTCTTCACACACATATATGAAAATGAACCTATTAGTAGTGATAAAGCACACAATAGCAACATAATTCTGTCAGGTAAAATTCCCTTTGATAAAAACAAGATATTTGTAAGAAACTGCAATGTTGCACTCTAAGAATAAGAAATAAAACAAATCCCCAAGTCATTGTTCTGTCATGATATTCAGACAATAAATAAGTTGGAAAGGACATGGATTTGTTCACTGAACCCTTTTTTAATTCCACTGCTGCATACACTAAACTGTGACTAGGGTCAGTGCTCTGAGACCCTTTTAAAATCTGCTCTTCAATCTCAGGTGTATTCTACATTAAAATTGTCTTCTGGTTATGGGTCTGACTTTCCAGCCAAATGCTTTTGCCAGCTCCTAGATCATCATCATCATCTACACCATCATCATGATGATGTCTTCTTTAAGAACACAGACTTGAGTTAATCCAAATTAAAGGTGTGGGTTGAAGAAATCTTGCTAAATTGTATTAGCTCATTAAATCAACCACCTTTTATTATCACAGATGATCATCTTTCCTGCTATACTTACTTCTCTAAAGATGTAACTGTGCCTACTTCATTAGTAAAAATACAGTATTGCTTTAATCAGCAAGTACTACTTTGATTAAGCTGATTAAAATTCTTCAGACTTTGTGATGAAGCCACACACACACTTTTTAGAGAGAACTAAAAAAATAGTAAAATTTCAGTCTCTTGTTTGTTAAAGAGTGAAATTGGCATATAGGGTGTTAAGACTGCAAAGATTTTCAGTGTCTACATTGAAATAGTTAGAAAGGAACAGCTCGGTAACATCTGCAAAAGGTGACAAATTGGGCATGCCTTCAGTGTGCACTGGAAATGCAGTTCTGACCTGGCTCTATACCTAGCTCCAGCCTAATTTCCTATGATATCCATTATTATGGGTTTTCCTAGAAACCATCCCGCAGTAACTTCCTGTGGCTTCTACAGCAGAATGATACAAAAACTTAGGTTATAATGGACCTACAGAGATCTGAAATCTGATACTGAAACTTCTTGCTCACAGGAAGATAGGACAAATTCATCCAACTCTTGTCCAGTAAAGCTGTAACAAGAACTGAAACATTCTACAACCTCTCAGGAAAATCTGCTCCGTTGTCTTTTGTGAGTACTTTTGTGAGAAGCTTTTCCTTAGATCTTACCTTTTTCATATACCAATAAAGGATCTGGAATGTCAAAACATTCTTTAGTTTCCAGAAACAACATCATGTCTCTTCAAAAGTTTTCTGCTTTGCAGAATTTCTGGATGGGGAATTTACTGGTACCTACTTCGGTACCTCCAAATGCACAATCTGAGAGAAGTGTGTGCAACTTAAAAATAGAGGAGTCTGATACTACCTCTCTTCTAAGTGCTTACAGAACATGTTTGATTTATTTACCAACTGAATGCCTGGAGCATGTCCAATGTGCCTATTACAAAAAAATGGTGCTGCTAATTTTGCTCTCTTGAAATGATGTGTGTTGATTTACCTCCCACTTGTGCAGTTTTGCTGTAGCTGGCAGACAGGGGCCCATTCATACCACTTCCATATTCCCCTTTAAAGTACCGATACAGGAGGATTTTCCTTAAAGTGTTGCCCTTTAAGAGAAAGATAAAAGAAGAAATGAGAGTTGTGGCCAATTTCCTTTGTTGTTTGAAAAGCAAGCTGTTTAACACAGATACATAATTTAGTAGGTCTTTCCATTACAATTAGTAAGCAAACAAATAGGAAAGTTGTCCAGAAAACAAATATCTACCGGTCTTATCTAACAAATACCAGGGGAAAAATTCTAAAATAGTGTTGTATAAACTTTTTTTGAAGTTTGTTTTAAACTTATTGATTATAAATAAAACACCTCCACTTCAGTAATTCTGACTGGCTATTTGTGAGATTGTGTACATTGAAACAAGCTCCACAAATAGCCAGTGCTCTGCAGTCAGTGTGTCTGTGCCCTACCCTGCCATGGCAGCACTTTCTTCCTATTTTCTGCATCTGAGTAGTACCACTCCCTTTTCTCTGATCTCAGATAATCCAGCTGATCATCTGAAAGAAGCCACATCACATAAAATATTAAAACGGAGATATGACATTTGATAGAACAGCTTAAAAAGCATTCTCTGTATCGCCTTGTTCCTTGACTTCGAAAACCACAACCAGTCAAAATTTGCATGCAGCTCTCTGAAGATCTTCCCTTTCATTTTACTTATGTTCTGCAACACAAGACATGCTGGATTGAGAATCAGGAGTACCAATTACTTGGCATTTTTATTTTGCCTTCAGTCTCCACAGAACACCTGCAGTCAACACTCAGCTCTACAGAGGCAGAAGGTGACACAACAATTGTAGGTGTATATGTAACCTCAGATTTCATAAACAAGAATAAGTAAGGTCTCTAATGCTCAAGACAGAAGGAGGAAATGGGTCACTTCAAGAGCTTGGCAGTAAAATTAACATTTTTTTCCCCTACTTTTACTAAACTGCTGGTTTTAATGAAAAAAGTTCTAAAAAATATGTGCACTAGAAGCATTCTCAGCATTCAGCAGCTCACCAGTGCCTGCACATTAGTGCAGCAGTCAAATTTTCAATCAAACCATCTCTTTGGCCTGCAAAGACAGCAGGCAGTGGGGAAGCAAGTCCCAGGCACTGTCACACTCCCACTTCTCTCTTAACTTGGCAATATTTCCAGTAGCAACCACACACCACAAAGGGACTGCTTCATAGGCCTTGAAGACAATGGCCTTGTCCACCTGAAGAAAGTGCCAAAATGCAGGACTTTGTGTGCTGCCTGACAGCACCAACCAGCCATTCTTCCCTAGTTCTCTCTTTTTGATGTTTTCATTTGATAATAGTCTGCACAGAATCCCCTCAAACAGCCAAGGAAAGTACAAAGCCTACAGTAAAATATGAAAAGTTATAAATATAATAGTTACAAGAAGAATAAGAAGTGTCACCTACAAGGAATTTAGTGGGTGGGTTTTCCAGGTGAGGTTAATCCAGTGCGCTCTACACTACAGAGGAAGGCAAGGAACCAGAAGTCTCTGAGGAATTCACAAAGAGACACATTCCTTCCCAGCCTGGTTGTGATGAGGTTTAACCTGGAGCGGTACAGTAATGGACAAGGTACAGTATCCAAGCTCATAAGCAATTATAAGGTGGGCAAGAGCACCAGCTCCTCCAGCTCAATGGGGCTGGGACCAAAATCCAGTGTCTCATGGCAAAGTAAACCTCATTTTCCTCATCTCCTGAAGAAGAAAAACATATTATTGATGGGAAAAGAGTTCCCACCAAAACTGATAAACATGGGCTGAGAAGAAGGCTAAAGTGCCTTTTCAAGCTCTCAGGCATATATATCATAGAATCATAAAACTGTTACACAAATGGGATCACAGAGCAGAAACCCTTCCTAACTTCCAACTAGGACCCAATCCAGAATGGGCACTGCCTTGAGACACGATCTTTTCCTCAGAAAGGCTCGCATTTGCCATAGCACTTGACTAACCACTCAGTTTGAGTCAAGCTCCTCAACCAGCAATCTATGCAGTCTGTTGATGACTAATGGTAAATTATATAAACAGTCACAGTGCAGTCATGGGAAGAAACACCAAAAGCCATCTATATATAGTTAAGAATACTACCTGGGGTCACAAGCTCTATTGTTCTACCAAAATAGCCCTTATTTTATCAAGAAGAATGTTTAAAACCATAACATAGCTTTTGACTAATAAACTGAGTGATTTAGCACTGGGGTCTGATTACCTGGAAGCAAGTAACTACCAGCACATCTCAGATCTTCCTCCTGCCTTGTTACTGTCAAAGACACTGGGGGATATGAAGATGTTTCTCCAGCTGGCTACAGAAAGGGGAATCCTGCTCCACCCATGTCCAAACTAAGGAACAGATTTAATTTCTTCTTCCAAGAAGTCTTAATTATTAGGATTCCTGCTCTCTCTCAACCTCCCATGAATACAGACAATAGCTGTAGTTCCCAGAAGCCAAAGTGTCAAGAGTCAAGGATGCCGTGTTTGAAAGTCAGAAATGTGGTGGAACCTCTGCTTTGCCTGACAGCTGTGTCAGAAATGCACCCCCAGGCTCAACCCACATATTTGCAAACTCGGGATCTTCTTCTCCTCTGTGATGACCTCAGGCAGCCATATGACTTCCATGAGTCTTGTGAAATGAGCTGCCACTACAAAGAGAAGAGCCCAGCCACAAGAACCAGGGCTGAGAAACACAGAGAAATGCCCGAGGAATGTATCAGAAACGCCGGTCACCTCCAGCATGTGACTGTGAGCCACCATCCTAGAAAAAGCTGGAAAGACCCCGCTTCCAGAAAAAGTGCTGATCCCGCTGGCGTAGGTGTGTGGGAATGCTTTTATGGGAATGCCAGCAAACAGAGTCAAGAACAACCCCATCACACGGACGAGACCGGCTGCTGCCAGGACAAGCCAGACAGCCACACCATTGATGTCCTTGGAAATGGATTCCTAACTTAGCACAGCCACAAAATTAATGCTGCCCAAAAGCAAACGATCACAGCAGCAGCATGAATAAGCAGTTTGCTGCAGGTACTACTGACACTCGTGCCACTAAAGCAGAGGCCAAAAATAAAAGCACACTAGGCAGTGCAGTGCTGTATTCCCTGACTGCGTTTCTATACGAGGCAGAAGTCCCAGCCTTCCAAGCTGAATCTCTCCCCTGCTGGTTACAATACACTTTCTTTCATACCTCTTATTAGGGTATGGAAGTGACATGTAAACATCACTCAGCTGACTGCAACCCTTCCATAATGGCTAGAACATTGTATAGCTTTGGAAAAAAACACAATGAAACATAACAGTCTTATTGTTGCCGATGAATACCACTGCATTGTCCCTAACAAAAGCTAGGATAAAGACTGAGGACACAAGAAAGCAACAACTGGATATTGTTGTTGCAGTTTTAAATAGCTGGGGATTGACAGGCAAAAGTTTCCAATAGGGAATAATTATTCCAGTAGGAACATGTAGACACAAACAAATTCCATTTTCTCAGTCCGTATTTCATTATACTCGTTGGCCTTTAAACTTGATTTAAATGCCTTAATACAATGGTTTATTCACTTGCCCTCTCTGAGCCCGCAAAAGGCTGGTTCCACATGAGGATGGGCCAGGAAGCAATGGCTGAGAGAGGTACCTAAGGCTTAACATATCTGCATCAGCACCAGCTCTCCCTATTACATCACCAAAACTTATGTGTCCTGCCTTATATAACTCTTCACACTTCTTAAGGAATTGGAATTATACATATGATGTTCTGGAGGCTGAACCAGAGGGTCTGGTGATCTCTTCTGATTTTCACCCTGTATTAAATTAATGAAGTGGAAATACTCAGATTATCAGTGATTACACAGAAAAGGCAGCTATATCCAACCACTATTTCTGTGATGCAGTGGATGATGTTGTGAGCATATTTCAGCATTAATCCAGGAAGAGGCATGAAATTATTAGGCTTATTAAATGTTCATATTTGAATAACTTGCAGCCAAGTATAAAAGAGGAGCTGTTGGGAATCTCTGATCAACTAATACAGAAAGTTTGGAAGAGACACAAAATCTCAGAGAACTGTGAGACATGCAATACATTTCCAAAAGCAGCAAGGAATATTTCTTATACTTTTTTATGATATCCAGCCCTCTCCCAAGAGTTTGATATCAGTTCTGGGAGAGGCAAAGGAATGGCTGGTTTTGCATTCCATTAACACAAAATTAAAGAAGCTACTATATAGTGATGACAGTTTTAATATTGTCATCATTTTGTAACAATTGCCTCAATCAGGTTTGCCAAAACAGACCTTCTGAAACTTCTGAAGATTATCTTCTGCTTTTGCTAATAATGAAAATATCATTCTGGTAAAGTTTGATAAACTGTACAGTGTGACACAATCCCGTAAGGCAAAATTTTTATTAAGCCCAGAAGGTTAGTTATCAAATGGCTTAACAACTCAGTGACTGACAGAATTCAATGTGCAATTTAAAGCAAGAAATCGTAAACAAATGTAGGCTTCCAATGGGCAAACTCATGAAGTATGTATTGTCTGCCTCATTTGGGGCTTTTCTTAATAAAATGAAATAATACAGAAAATAATTATTAATTGTGTTTGGAAAGGACACACAAAAAAAGAGGGGATAAGGTCAAGTCACCACTAACAATTTAGGCATCATTTACTAAACTGACCAGAAGTAAACAATATGAGTGTCATTATGTCAAAGCTCTGTATGTCTTAA
The DNA here is from genome assembly GCF_971803275.1 of Cyanistes caeruleus. NCBI lineage: Eukaryota > Metazoa > Chordata > Aves > Passeriformes > Paridae > Cyanistes > Cyanistes caeruleus. The sequence continues at coordinate 59,460,964 of NC_141704.1, forward strand.
TAACAATAAAATACAGAATACACAAAACACTGGAGGATTCTGTTCTAGGAGGTCACGACTTTGGGGGAGAATGAAAGGCTAGGACTAAAATCAGTACAATGACAACTCCCCAAATCACATAGTTCTGCAAAGGGTAACAAGAGCTGTTATGTGGGATTTGTGGGACTCTCTCACTTATTCACATGCAGCAGCACATTACTGTAGCAATACCACATCACAAGTTGGTGTCCATAGTTCAAGAAGAATGCTGACGAATTGGATCAGGTTTGGAGAATCTCCATGAGAATGATTAGAGAATAAAACAAGCCTTTTCATCAGAAATTCAGGGCTTTCAATCTACTGAGTTTATCAGTCTAAGCAGGAACTCTGTTTCTGACTATCTACATAAGAAATCTGATATAATGGATGACTTCAGTCTAAAGATAAAAGGTGCAAGACATACTGGTGAGAAGCTGAAAATGGAGAAATTCAGCTAGAAAAGAGGTAGAGGCAGCTGGGTTATTAAGTTTGAGGGTTATGAATCTTATTTTTATTTTATATAACAGTAGTGGCATTTAGCTATTGGAACAGCTTAAGAAGAGGTGTGATAGTCTGTACTGCTGGCAGTTACTAAACCATGACTAGGTGGCTTCTAAGAGAGAAACTATTTGAAGATCTTGTGGTCTACATTATGAGAACAAGCTGGGTGACAAAAATATGTCATCTCACATAATCTATGAAGACATCATGCCACCTTTTCCTGTAGTAAATATAGATGAGGTTAGAAGCCTGGTTTTCTATGAAGGCTGTTTAAAAGACACCTTCTTCTACAAGTTTCTTGTCATTATTTATAAATGAAACTTCTATTCTACTTGGTCTGAGTGCCTGTTTCAGGATGATTTTTTTGGTTGTTGCATTTGTTGTTGTTGTTGTTGTTTTTCACCTATTTTGTTTCCTTATTTCTCTTGGAGACAAAACATGGTGGGAGAAGGAGTTTTGTGAAAGTGGCTTCTGTGAAGATACCACGTGTGGTTTTATAACCTTTTAAATTATGATTCAACCTGCTCTTGAAATGCAAGATGACACAGAAATCTCCCCATCTCCAAAAGGGATCAGCTGAGGCCACGGCTACCACACGCACGGTGTTGCACAAGCACGGGCTTGGAAGAGAGCCCCGAAGTCTTGACTCCTATTATGTCCACAAAGTGAAAAATTTCTGTTTTCATGATGCCAGCAACTTCCAGGGGGCTCACAAATTGGGGGAAGTTGTTTGTTTTGGGGAGTTGTCTGTTTGTTTTTACACAGAGTGAGCTTTTTCTTGGTTTTGATCTTTTTGCAACAAGATGTTTTCATAGCCAACTGATAGTTGAAAGTGATATATTTTCACCAATAAAATATGACACCCAACAGCACAGTTATTTGCACACTGGGGAGTTTATATACCCCAGGGAAAAAAAGCACTTTCAAATATGAAGTTGGGTCCAGCTGGTGTCCAGTTCTGCTTCCACTAAAATTAATGGAAGATTTGCCAGCAACTTAAGTAAGAGAAGGAGCAGACACACACTTTGCCAGGCAAAAGCATTTTATCCAAGTCTAAAAAGAAGAAAACAACCCAAAATATGCACCAGACTTCATGACACAGTTCTCTTAGGAGAGCAGAGCTGGCCACCCACACCTCTCAGCTGTCTCTCATTAGGCAGAGACACCCCACATTTAAAATGTGCCATTGTTCAATCCTACACAAAACTGGGAGGAATCCCACTTGTCTCAATACAAATTGCCTGCATTACAAATACTAACTGATAAACTTGAGACTGAAACTGATGCAGAGATAACAAGTTCAGATTAAAAAAAAAACAAGCACGACCTTCTTTAAAACCAAATTACAGTTGTTCTAAAAACGAGTTAATTTTTTAAGCAGTCTTTTAATTCTTCTTTCCTTTGCAGTTCCAGGTTCCATAGAAAGCTGGAAGCTTAAGTGCCAAACTATTGCAAAACAACTGCTATTGCCAGTCCGTTTTCAATATGGATAGGGAAAAGAATACTGGATACACCACAAAAAACCCCACAGGTTCTGCCTGATAAGCGTCCAATTTTGCACCCTGAAGAAACTCAGGAAAGCATCATATTAAGAGAAAGATTTTTTTGACAGTAACTCTAAAAAGTGTCTCCACTAGGAATACAGCAGGAGAGAAAAATTGTTTGGGTTGGTGAAAACCTCCGCATTGGGACATTTAGACTTAGACTGAGAAGAAAACACTTTGAAAAACACAGTTTGATTTTGTAATTATATAATTTTTCTATTGGGCCATAAAGTATAAGTAGCTGATGAATGGGATTTTTTGTTTAAATACCAGATCTCTAGATATGTATATATGCATTTATATAGAGAGAGAACAAGTCTTTGCTGTGGGCAAATATTATTGTTTATATCTGTCAATTGTGCATATAAACTGTGCACTTACAAACTGGGTCATGTTTGCACCTCTGTAATTTTTCCTTTCAGACTTCCTCCAGTACAAAACAAAGCACTGAGACACACAATAACTCAAGTTCTCCGCCACAGAAGGAAAACAATATAAGATTTGATCACGATTATTCCGAAGCATTTATGAGTACATCATCAATAACAGACTGTAGGAAAAGACCAGATCTGAGAAGCACAATTTTCAAAGACTAAAATTATCTAACTCTTATGCTGCAGGGGGTAAACTTTCAAAGTGATGCGCAGGGAGTTATGCACACAAATCCTATTATGTTTAACAGGATTTCTGTGTGGAACTCCTCATGCTCAGCAAGGAAAAAAAAACAAAACAAAACTACCCCTAAGTGCCCTAATGTGAATATTTACCAAAACAGATACTTAATTTCCAGATGCATACTTATGAGCACTACTGTGCTTTGACGTTTCACAAACAATTTGCAACAGGTAGCAACGGAGAATAATAGAAGTGGCCAAACACCAATTTCATGACATTATTCTCTTTTGCCATGTTGCTATTATGTTGAACTTCAAAGCCAGAGCATTACAAATACTTGATTTACTAGCTAAGGGATGATCTGCAGATGCAGTGCCTGCCCTGGTTTGGATCAGATAAAGGAGAATCTTCACCTGTTGGCTCAGGACTTTCAAATTGGCTCAAGAGACACTTCTGCATTTCAGTTTTCTAGTCATTTTTACCTGCCACCAGCTCCACTGATTTCTTGACTTCTTCCTCGTGTACTAGTAAAGATCACAAAATCATAGGATGATAGCCTGGTTTGGGCTGGAAGGGACCTTAAAGGTCACCCAGTTCCAACCCCCTTCCACTTCCAAGTTGCTCAGAACCCCATCTAACCTGGCTTTGGACACTGCCAGGGATGGGGCAGCCACAGCTTCTCTGGGCAACCTGGGCCAGGTTCACAGGGAACAATTTATTCCAAATATCCCATCTAAACCTGCTCTCTGTCAGCGTAAAGCATTGCTCTTGTCCTGTCACTCCAGGCCCTTGTCAAGGGTCTCTCTCAATTTTTCCTGTGGGTTCCCTTCAGGTACTGGAAAGCCACAATGAGGTCACCCTGAAGACTGATGATGACACTTCAGAAATTCATAATTTGTACCTATGTCACTGCTTACCTTTGAAAGAACCTATGCAATTCCTAAACCAGGCTATCAGAATTATTTTGCAATCCAGGTTATAGACTTCTGGAAATTTTTTTTTTGGATTTGACATGAATTGTTGGTAGGACTAATATAATACTAAATGAGTCCTTCTCATTAGATCTTAATGGTTTCTAATTTTACTGTGTACATGCCATTAAACCGTGTCCTGTGTCGCTTTCTCCAACTGACAGAAATGTTCACAGTTAATATGAATTATTCTGTTAGAAGTGCTCTATATGTCTATGAGAAGATATGATATGAGAAGAAACTAATTTTCAGCATTCTTGCAAAATATTCAAGGGGCATATGAATTGTCTCAAAACAATCCCAAGACCAAGTCAAAACTGACCATTTTTTCCTCCAGTGCCACTCACCTCTGCCTGAACACCACTGTATTCAACACATGGAACTGCCAGATTCTGTTTTTCCATGATTTAAAGACGTGCTTTGGACAATGATCAGCAACCCTGTATCCAGAGTGCCCTGACAACCAGCCTGACAAAATGACCAACACACCTGGCACTTCTGAGAAACGCCTTCTGCATTCTTAGATGGGAAGCAAATTGTTGCTGATTTCTTGGATTTCAGGAATTAAGGGGAAAAAAACAGGTGTGCATATGTGTTTGTGTCAGTCTCCAAACATACTTGTGGCTAGTGCAGAGGAAAACAGCTGGTCAGAACATACTCCAGCAGCTTGCATCTGTGCAGCACAACAGGAACAGTGGAAGGGAACCAACCTTGCAGCAGTTCAGAGCAGCAGAAATATTTAAAGTGTTATCAATGGTGTGTGGAAACATTGTCTTAGCATCCACCTTGCTGGAAAACCAGTACAAATAAGCTCCAAAAAACGATCTGGGTGTGGTCAGGATACAGCGGGAGATGTCCTAAGTGGTGACTGCAGTGATGTGCAGATTGTCTCTTCACTCTGTGCTGCACAGCATGGCAGGGAAAACAAAGCATCCCCCCCTCCTTTTCTAAGCAGAGAGCAATTCCCACCTGGAACAAAGCCAGCTCCTGCACTGGTTTCACTACATCTACGAAATTAGGTGGCATTTCAGATGAACAGAAAAGTAGAGCAAAGTTAGACAACACTACGAGTCTAGTGCTTTATTAGCTATCCATTTTGACAGGGATAATTTGAAAATATTTATAATTCATGTTCCCCAGTTAAAAAAAAAAATATAAGTATCAGCTTGAATAAATTCCCAGTATCAGGAATTTGCTATTCATGTCAGCTCTCCCAACTGTATAATCCTTTTCAGGATGATATCAGGATGATAGGTGGCACCTGAAGTTCAGCACCTAAAGTTTTGTGCTTGTATGAGAATTCCAGTTTATATTTAAAAAAAAGTCCAGAACAAAACCAACCACCCCACCATCACACTAATTTCTACTGCTCCTGGTCCTGGGAATAGTACTTGGAAGTGTGAAACCTGTGTGGCCAGAGCCAGAGGGCCAGAAAAAAAAAGAAAAAAGAAAAAAGACTCTTCAAATATGTGGATGGGGTTTTGATTGTTAGGAAACCAAATCAAAGTAGTTTCATCATTTCTAGGAGCCTGACTAATGTCTTTGATTGCCAGAAGTAGCAATTATCAAATAAATATTAAGCAACCTCCTCTGGTAGATCTGTTGATTTTTGTCAGATCCTTGCTGCTGACTCTCAACAAGGACAGAGCTGCTGACACTTGGCTGTCACCACAAGGAGCCACATCTCCTCTTCCTCAAACAGAAAATCCACTCCCAAGTAGCTAAGAAATAATGGCAATACAGGATTAGGAGGTAAAGCCACACCAGAAAGAAAGGACCCCTTGATCAAGTATGAGAAATGGATCATCTTGTGACTAAAACAACTTCATTCATGATCTGAGCTCTTGCTCCTGCCCTGGCAAAGATTGTGCTGCCACAGAGAATAGCTGTGCTCTTCGATATCCCTGGTGTTGAGCTCCTGAGGAGGCTGGAAGAAAGGCCTTTGGTAGGTTTATTCCCTAGCAATGAGGAACCAGGTCCTGGCTCAGACCCTGGGCTAGGCCAGGCTACCTCACCTCCCATTAATGTCATTCATAAATGAGCAGGGTAAGAACCTCTCCAGGCTCACTCAGGGATTATTCTGGATTTTACCCACTGATTCACAAGCCTGCAGTGACTCAGTGATGGAGCTGGTCTTTCTTGACATTTCTGAACTTTTTATGACAGAGCTTCTCTTCCAAACAACAGACAGATATTCTGATTTTTGAAGAATAGTTTCACTAGGAAAAACCCTCTCTGTTTCCAAAGCAGTTCTCAATCCTCCCTTTTAAATTAGAAGCCAAAATTATCTTTTCACTCTTGGAGTCTAAAATTTCATCAGTTCAAACACGTAAACCCAATAACATCCTTTGAAGTCTGCCATAGAATTAATTCTGACTTTGTGCAACACTGCAGCAGAAGGTTCATAAACTATTTCTATTAGCCAAAGTTGCTGCGTCAAACTGAAATGTTGTATTAAGAGAGTAACATTTTGTTTTTAATAACTTTCAGAGATATACTAGCTGTCACACCAGAGTTCAATAGTTTCTTAGCTGTCATCTTATTTCAGGAGCAACAACAATTTCTAAATGCTAAATTTCCCAAGACCGGAAAAAGTTATCTTCTATGTTCAATGGAAAAAAACCCAGAAAACATTGAAGCTACTCCATAACTATTTGAAAAAAATGACCAAAATTTATTTGAAATTAAATCAGCAGTTCAAAGGTACAGACAAGGGGGAGATGAAGTCACATTTCCATTAGCCTGTCTCAGCTTTTCAAATTCCCACTACTAAAAGACAGATTCATGTTTATATAAAATTTAATATGCAAGTTGTTCACCCATAATATTAAATTGCCTCTTTATATTTAATATTTGCTAAAATTGTGAAGTTATTTATCTCCCAGATAAGACTGCATCACATCTACATTAGCTATTTCATCATACCAGATCTTAGCATATATTTATTATGAAGATGTTGCCATTATAATGCATAAGTGTCTATTGCTTCCAAGGAGAAATATACTATCACTGGAATGTTCCTACATGCACAGCATGTAGCTATGGAAATACAATGTCTTAGACTTTAGAGGTGTTAAGTACAGCACAGATTGACTGGGAACCGACAGGAAACCTGCTCTGGAGGTCCTGTAACAGCAATTTTTTTCTCCTGTGTTTCAAATATCCCCACTCCTGACATCTCTCTGATAAATGCCATGCAACATCCTAACATCAGGGCTCAACAGCATTACGAAAACCAAGAAGAATTTTACAGTTCCAGTAACTGGGAAATAAACTGCACAGGCATGGCACCAAGTCAGTGCTTTTAATGAACATAAAACAAAACCCACCAACAGTTTTACAGGCTACAGAACTGACTGTTTAGGCTGTTCTGATTATTGCTAAAATCATCTGTTATGAACACAGCAAAAAATCTTGAGAAAACATAGAGTAGGGTAGGAAATTACATAGACAAAATTAGTGCTCTAAGTTGGGTAAGTGACACAGTTTGATCCAAGTCCTATGTTTTCCACAGGTTGCTATTTCCTAGAAGGCTCAGAGAAGTGCTGGGAGCACACAAAGGTATGGAAAACTCTGGTATTACAGATTGTGATTGCTCACCTCAAGAAAGATACAGCAAAAGCACAGCAAAGCCTTAATGGGGTGGAGTTGGGGAGGCTGGGAATTCCTGTCTCTTCTCCCACCCAAAAAGTGTCCCCCAATGGAATGTAAAGAGGATCGATGAAAAAGTGATAAAGAAGTAACTGTTAGCCCACACATAGTTAGATGGCCATGGGAAGTCACCAAGGCCAAAAATTCAGCAAGACTCAGAAGAAGTTTTGGGCATTTCTATAGACAACAAGTAAAACTAGTTACAATAGCAAATGTTAAAAAAACAACTATGGGAAAGAAGACAAAATCTCTTGCTTTAGGGCCCACAGATTTATGATCTTACTGTTGAGGATTATCCCAAGACTTCAGGAAGAATAGAAAACTTGAAGTCTCCCGGCAGTGGGGGTTCTTAGACCTTCTGAAGCATCTGGTGATGGCCACACAGCGAGAAACAATCCTCTGGTCTGACCCTCTTTAGCAATCCACATGTGCTCAAAAGAGAGCATTAAGTGTACCGAGTCTATTTTTATTGGATCCAAAAAACAGTGCAACCCAATGTAGATTCAAGAGGAAAATGGTTTTTATGAAATCTCTGATGAGGAGACATGCAGAACACTACAGTGACCCAAAATATCAGCTGGAACCTTGACTCCAACAGGCCTAACACAGAACTGCCATAGCAAGAAAACACATTACCAAAATCCAAACATGAAAAAGGTCTGCATTTCATCTATCTGATAAATACTCTTAGCAAAATACTACTGGTTTATACAAAAAAAAACCAAAACCAAAACAAACCCAAAACAATGGTAGAAACACTTCAGTTTTTGAACAAAGGCAGCTTCTTAGAGAGAAGCTCCAGGCTCCCTTCCCCAGTGAGACATTCTGCTGGTGTTGACCTGGGGACACACACTCACTTGCTCAGCCAGGTGACTCCAAATTCTCCTTTTCACTCCCACACAAGACTCAAACAAGTCCAAAGCACCTTATCCTCTAAGGCACTGAAGAATGTCTCTGCAAGGCAGAGACAGCAACAGCATCAGCTGTCTCAGTTCTGATGACAGCCTATGAACACCAGATCCCTCATTTAGCCCTAAATAACACTGACCAGAACGTCACCATTATTTAGTTCCTTTAATTAATTACCTCTTTGCAAAGGCTTTGTTACATAAATTAGTGCCTTTCTGTCTCCCTGTAGGTCCACTTCATGGTGAGCTTTCTGACTGCAAAGGACTGAGTGTCACCCAATGCTTCCGCCTACACACCCAATGTCCTTTTCTGGCCTAAAACTCCTTGTAAGTAGAAGCAAGTATTAGTACTCTAACTGTGGCACCATGAGCTGCTGAGACTCAGCCAAAAGCTTGACAGATTTATATAGTGCAGAAGGGATGATGCAGGAGACTAGAAGAGGATCTGGATTTTGTCTCTCCTGCTTTGCTGTCCTCCATCTTTTTTCTTCCTCCTTGTCCCCTCTGAATTTGCCTTTTTCCTCCCTATCCCCTGGCTGTACCAAGGACACATTATAACCCATGTGACACTTGATTTGTAGCTTTTGCCCCCCAGTTACTCTGGTAATCAAGCCTCTTGTTTAACAAAGCAGCTCTGGAGGAGACCGGGAAAGGGCAAGTGAACATTTGGGAATGAAGCATTGGGTAAAAAGTTGAGCCTTTTCCTTCTCCTCCACACTTGAGTCACCAAGCCAAACTCTCAGCAGAAACACACCTGATGATTCACTATAGCAAAAGCATTGGAACTGACAGAATAAACCAAGATGAAGCAAAATGATGTCCAAAAAAAATCAGACAGGAAAACTTTAGGATGGGAGCAAGCTGGCAGATGAAAAAGTTCCAAGCATGGCAGCTGGTTCTGAAGAGAATTTTCCTCAGGCTTTGGTACATGCAGATAAATACCTCAAAAAAAAAAATTTTAGATAAGAACAGAAACTCATCTTAATGAACATGCATTCTGCAAATCAACAAGGAGATGGGGAAGGAAGTAGGATAATTTTTGGAATCTAATCTTAGACTCAACTACAAGAGAAGTCAAAGGAAATTGAGTATACCAAGCACTGACAGAGGGGACCTAGATGAAAAAAATGCTATTGTAAACCTCACAGCAGGATGTTTCTGCAGTGTTAAGTAGAAACTTTAATTTGGAATTTGATTGCTGCAAAGCCCTTAACATTTTTAGCACAAGACTTAGGTTTAATTTGTATAGGTCCGAGCAACAGACATATTTACAGTGACAAAGGTGTTTTATTTTGTTTTCACTAGCAGAATGCTCAAATGGCTAAAATGAAAATGAAATTCTATTAACAAAAAAAAGGGGAAAAAAAAGATTCAGTGTCTTTTTAAAATTACCTGATGTTTAAGGCAGACTAAATTGAGTCAGTTTCTGGAAATGTGCGTGCTCTGACCTGTGTGAAAAGGCTGCCGAGGGACTGTGTACAGGCAAGACAGTTACCATGGATACCTCACTGCTTTAGGTGTAGAAGCTTAACATTACAAACAACTTTGCAGCATTAGGCTGCCGGCCTCATAAAAACACTGCAAAATAACAATGAGCTCTGAGATAACCATTATGATCTGCTTTGTGACATGCAAATATAAATCTTCTATCCTAAGGCAAAAGACAAAAGTAGGAATGAGAGGACATGGCCAGATCTTGCAGGCCTTAATTTACAGTCTGCTTCTGAAAGATGCTACGGTCTTTGGCTCACACTGATGATAATGGGACCTGCAAGCAGGCAGTTTGCCTCAGAATATTGTCCTCCTGCTTAAAGTTTTACCTAAATTAGGACTCCAGACTTGAGCCAACACAGCACAGGCAGAGGGAGATGCAGTCAGAGTCAAAAAAACACAATTATTTTAAATTTTTCCTTTAACAGTGCAAGTTACTCTGTAAATACTACCACAGGATTTATGGTATCACCCACACTGATTGCATTGAAGGACATGAGATATTACAATTCCCACATCCTTTCAAAAGCACTGGGTCTTTGTGGGGAGATGCTGACTGTGCCTGCTGGGCAGTGAGCTGTGTGCCTACAGAATACCCTCAGCAGAGAGAGAGAGGACAGGATATTTTTTAGCTCTACAACTGCAAGCCCATCTCTTGGCCTAACTACCACTGCACCTGTCAGACAGACAGTCTCAATGAGAGAAGAAAATCTGCTTCATACCATTCTAATAGTGGCAAAAGAGATTCACTCCCTCACACCAAACTATCTGACCTATTGATCCAACAGCCAACCATTTCTCAGACAGTGAATGCATCTGTCTCCTCCTTCACTCTGAGCAAAGGTTCACAGCGAATCACTTGAGGTGCTTTCTCCTGCTTCTCATATTAAATTACACACAAAAGAAGTTCAGGTGCAAGTGGGACTGGGGTTATGTTTCAGGGAATGAAAAATCCATCTCAAGGAGGTTTATGATTATTTCAAGTATTCCACAGCCAGGAGCTCACACAGATCAAAAGCAGAGCTCATAGCTGGCACTTATGACATTAATTAAGATGCTTCAACAACAAGATTATAGACGTATTTATTGTGAAGCTGTAATGGCCAAACCCTTCCATGAGGCAGGACAGCAGAATATTGTCCTGGGAGAGCTGCAAGTCACAGGCTGAGGAGCAATCAAGCAGTTGGAGCTGATGTGGGATGCAGAGAGGGGCATTCAGCTTGTGAGACTCAGCTAAGCACAGATGTGCATACCTGCAGTGTTTCATAAGCAAACAGCAGGTACCCCTCCAGCATTTTGCAGACATACCTAACAGAGAAAACTGGACTCCTTTCATGCTCTGTCAAATATTTTTGGCAGTGGGTGAATTCCCCTACACTGTAATTAATTTTGCACTGAAGGCACCCTGAGTTTTCGCCAGCACAGAACCATCTTTCAGCCTTCATGGCACAAATCAAAAGGGGCTCATCCAAATGACTGAAACCCTAGACCCGTGCCACAAGAGACCACTTTTTCAATATCAGGCTTTGTGCCCATAATTACAAGAACGAATAATACAGATCACATAAATGGCAAAGTAATTGATTCTATCTGCAAACCAGGTAGGCAGATTTTAAATAACACAGCACCAAAGGCCCACTTGGCTTGTTTGAGAGCGCTGTGGTTGCTCAGGTCCCCTTGCAGCTCTTCCCATCAGCATTTCTACTACAGCTACACAAGTTTTGTAATGATCAGGAGCAGGTGCAATGACTGGGAAACCTTTAAACCAGTAAACACCAGTTTCCCAGTGGGCAAGGGTGCAAAACTTCCTGCTTGCTCCGACTGATCCCACTGGGAACACTGAACAAGCAATGCTATAGCTGCAAGGGAATGAGGAAAGTGCAGCTGGAGTGATCCCATCATAGCTCTAATAACATTAGAAATCTTTTTACTGGCTTTAATGGGATTTGGATCAGGTGCAAAGGAAGGCACCTTACATTCCCCTGATCTGTTATTCCTACCAGCACTGCGAAACAACCAAATCCCAAGCATCTGTCTTTGCATGTCTGCACTCCATGAAGGATACAAACCCCCTACATCCACACACAAACAACCTCTACAGTTGTAAGACAACTTGTTTCTCAATCTGTTAATGAGAGGAATTAGTAAAGGAGGCAGGAAAAGGAAGCAAAGAATTAAATACAAATTTTTAACTTGGTATTTTCCCCTCTAACAATGTTGCTGTGTATTTTAAGCAAACAACCATCCAAAAGAGGCCTATAAGTGGCTAGAGCTATACTTACAATATTATTAATTTTAGTATCCAGAGACAGGGAAACAAAGTACTCAAAATGCACATTAAAGCCTCCCATGTAACAGAAATGTGCTGCATGTCCAAAACCACTGCTAATACTGTATGAGCTGCAAGAAACGCCACCTGATTCTTCTGGATTCTCACTGTGCCACAGTTTAATATCAAAGCGAGTATTTTAAAAATACTTCATTATACACAGTGTTGGCTGAGGTTTGTCACTATTTCTTGCCCTTCTAATGAAGAGATTAAGTGGATTTACAGGAAGACATAAACTCCTTAGTGTTTTCCTAGCTAAAGAATCCCACTCCTCCTCATTTAAAAGCTGCTAGCCTTGCTGTAGGTGGTAATTATGTTGAGGGTGAATTGCTGTGGTTTCTGTCTGGCAACACCCAGCACTGGCACATGCAATCCCCACAGTGTCTGGAAACAGCATTACATCAAACCATCCAAGCTAGTGGCTTACACAACCAGATACACCCCTTTGAAATCTGTCAGCTCCAGGGACTTGCTGTGTGTGCTTCTGCTTCTCAGACATCAGTTTTGTCACTTTTATCACACAGGTATCAGCTTCCATTAAAAATAAAAGTTGGAAGCATTGACCTTTAGCCTTACTTAAAATCTTAGGATGAAAAAAAAATAATAATAAAAAATCTACATATCAAACAGCAAAGAACTGCTAGATTTTAACACCAAATCTGACCTCTGTTCATAAGAGGCTGTGGGTGCATCTATGCATCACTATGGAGGGGAGCCTCAGAAAACAAGACAGCATCAGAAAGGGAAGCTGCAAAATTCTGCTTGTGAAACTAATTCATGAAATGGGTAAATCTGGAGCTAGCCTAGAGATCCCTAAGGCAGGGCAGCACTGCACACTGTAAGCAGGCACTTCCCATCATTAAATCTAAGAGGTATGGATCAGGTTCTTAATTAAAGTCAGTTCTGCTGGGATATCTGCGCCATCAAAATTAAAAATCACAGAGAAATCCCAAACAAGGCGTTCATATCTCCAGCCCTCAAGCAGCCATATCATACTATGTGAAGACCTGTGAATAAGAATTGTCACGTGAAATCAGTGGGAGCAGACATCAAACAGGGACTGCCCAGCTCAGAACAGCTGTATCTGCAGCATGGCAGTGTGCTAAGTAGGCAACAGCCTAAGCCACAGAATCACTGCATTTTCTACACGATTTGAAAACAAACATGTTGTACTTTAACAAGAAAAATTGTAACTATGTCCTTGGAGGATTGTTGTTCTGTACCAAAGAATTATTTCCCTTCCCTCTCCTCTCGTCCCCCACTTCCCTCCCCTATGAATTAGTAAATGAATTTCTGCCACAAACCCTCAAACCATATTCTTCCCAATCAAAGAGTCAAACGATACCCAAGAGAGCAAGGCAGCACAGAACCAGTGAGATCCTGCAGACAGCCAGACTGGGTGGAAAGCTCCTGTCACTACCACACACAGATGGGCACACACAGACAGCCTATGGGGGGAAAACAGGACAATACCAGAAAGAGGATTACATCCAAACTACATTGCTGGAAAATGTTCTCCTGCAACTGGACAGCTGAATCATCTCCAACCAGACCAAGAAAAAAAGATGATGTGCAACAAAAGACAGTCCATGTAATTTAATAAGTAAGCAGAGACTTGGTGTTTTCCTTTTTTTTATTTTTTAATTTTTTATTTTATTTTTTTTTATTTTGATCCTACACCACAAGTTTAGAAACAACTCCTTAAGGGCAAGGTCCATATTATGGGAGAATCCAGCATGGGCACTTATAGGCAAAACTATTACAATCTACATATATTTCCAGGGTAAATGAAGCCTGCAGTTTAGCTGAGGGACTGCACTTTGGTGTTTTAGCAAATGGGGGACATAATGTGTGCCTGTGAACTCAGACAGAATACAGATTCAAGAAGACAGGATTCTTATAATTTTTTTTTTTTTTTAAGACGCAGTGCTACAGGGGCTAAATAAAAAGCTTTTGAAAAAGTCATTGCACATAGCATGAGAATAAAGTGCCAGTCCCAGCAGTGGCCGCACAGCCGGCATCCACATTGTACAACAATCGCACAGCTCAAATCGTGACTATGAAAGGACGGCCCAAGCAGCAGGTGGGATGGAAGGATGGCAGGGGGCCATACCCAGCACCTCTCTCTCCAATCTCTCTGTTCATCAGTCATGTCACACGGGCTGTTCCCCTGCACAGAACATCCAGAGGAACAGAGAAACTAAAATGCGTGTCCCGGGCAGGGGAAGCAGCTGGCAGGCATCTGTAATTGAATTCCAGGAGGACTTGGGCTATTTTTAAAATTCTCTGTAGGCTGGCTTTCTTTTTTTTTTTAAACAGGTGAACATTTCCAAAACTCAACACAGTTTTAAAGTTTTACTGCCTACATCTCTGAGTTCCAGAGCCATGTTAAAATCAGGCAATAGCAGCAAAGCCCAGACAATCAGAACCAGATTCTAAAACTCTGCACCAAGAAGGGTAAAAAAATAATCAGTTTTCTCTGAAACTGTATATTTTAAGCATAAAGAACTTTTGTCTTGAAGTGCAAACACAAACCCTCTTCTACTGTATTTATACCCTACAGGGACACTGATTTTCTAACAATGCCAAAATAAAACAAATGTCATTATTTATGTGCTGTGCTTCTGTAGTATCTAGTAATCCACAGTTCTGAGGGCACATTGGTATTTAAGGAATGAAGCCAAATAAAATGTGGGCTAGAGAATGAGAAGAGTTTTGCTGTTTTCTTTCCATAAGTGGTACCTGAATAAGGTGATTCCATTTGACCAGTCAAACACTTTTAGCACTGGCAGAGTCCAGCAGGACTCCTGTCGTGCTTTTGTTCATAAGCAACCTGACCTACTCAAGCTGTAGTAAGAGCTTTCCACGCCTTTGGAGCTCCTTTATCTCTGGTAACGCCTGTTAGATGATAACCAGAGTCCTAATATTCCCTCTCCACACCCTGGGAGAAGAACAGCCCTTAATTCTGAGAGGAGGCCTGGTGGTAATCTCCAGCTGTCGAGACTTTGAATCTGCTTACCTGTCTGGTAAACTGGTAACCTTACTTCCCCTGTTCATGAAAGGCAGAGTCTGGCACCACTTCCATACCCATCCTTGGAGGGATCAGCAATGGATGGTTAAAGGACCTGAAACACAGCTCAGCATGGCTGATAGGAAGCAGGAAAAACCACAGACTGCTAAAGCTGCAGAGAGGAAAAGTTCTCATTTTGCTCACAACACAGTCCAGTCTGAGCTGTACTCATTTATTCTCTGAGTTGCTGCAGCAAGTTAAATTCTCTGATGGTAATGAGCAGTCACCAACTGCATCACCAACTCATTAAATCAACTCAGTATCCACTCGTTAGCAAACACATTTCTACTCTCTGGTTTTAAGACTCACTGGCTAGCAAAAGCACAGCGTATTATATTTGTTGGGGTATAATTTCTATTATTTTTTTGTTCTGATTTGTGGAAAATGATCCTTATGTAGCAGCAGCATGCCTCCCTCTATTTTGACTGTGCTAGATTATACACAAAACCTGTTACTTTTAAAAAATACTCAGAAGATAAAGCCAGGGATCATTTTTCAGCACTTTGCAAGACAGGGTTATGTAACTATACATAACATTGTATATTTAAACATGGGTCTGCTGTATATAGAGAGGTGAAGAGAAAGAATAGAGGAAAAGCAACAGAAGGGAAGAAAAAAACCTCTCAACCACCAAAACAAAATACCATTTTGTGATGCTTATTAATACAAAAACAACTCCAATAACTTCTTCTTAGAAATACAATAAATACAGGATAATAGAATCTGTATCATATAAAGTGATATTATTTGTTGAATATTCCCCAGACGCACAACCAGTACATCTGATCTTATCAAACAGCACTGGAGTTTGTTGCAAGCACAGCCTTAAAAATGGCTATTTCCTCATGGTAGTGCTGGCAGGGGAAATGTTTAAGAGGAAAATATTTTAACTGCCATGCAATCAGACTGCCTGTAAGCAGTATATTCTGACCCTTAGAAAGTAGGGGAGATTTAATACAGCTCAAAATTTTGGAGGGTTTGGTTTCTTCACAGCTTCTGGGCAGCACTATTATTCTTTTCAAGGGTAAGACAATGAGCATTAGCTTCCATCAGAGGAGGAAAGATGGGATTTCAAATGGTACTGTGGAGAAATGGTGAATGCCGCAGGGTAGGGATGGGGATGCACTTGTCTTTCGGCTCTGTTATGTCAATGTGTTCTTCAGATGGCTATCAATAAAAATTATTACTTAAATTTAAAGCTCCACATTTGGTGGGTTTTTTTCATCCCCACAGTCACAGGACCTTTTTTTTAATTTTTTTTTTTTTTTAAATTTTTCTTTTTTTTTTTTTTTTTTTTTTTATCAGAGGCCTGGATAAAAGGTGAGAGGTAGATGGCAAGAACATCTGCAGCTTCACGCAGGCACCTCAATGCAATGCCACCGGGGAGAGTCACACACTAATTTATGGGTACTCCTCACAGGCCACCTGCACTCCTGCATCCTCTGCCAAGCCCCGCATCCCCCGATACGGGGAGGCTCCTCTGCTGCCTGCCTTCCCGAGGCGGCGGCGGCAAGGCGGGAGAGGGGCAGGTTAATAAATCCATCGCTGTTCACGCTCTCGCGGCGAGGCGGGGCAGAGGGGATGCAGCCGGGGCTCGCTCCCCCGGAGCCGCTCCCGCCGCGTTACATAAGGCGCAATTGCCGGCTCCCTCGGGCGGCGCAGGGGATGCGTGCTCCATGCAAATGCAGCCCCGCAGGAAGCTCGGGAGCCATTCCCCGGCCCCCGGCGGCGGGGCCGCGCTCCCCGCGGGCTCGGGCCGCCGCTCGGAGCCAGACGCTGCGCCCATTACATAACAGCGCCCGCGCCTCCCCCGGCAGCGCCGCTCACATGCGCCGCGGTCACATGCACAAACAGCTCGGAAAATCGCTGCCCGGCCAAAGGCGATTACAGCACCGGGGCCGCTCTGAAAGGTGGAAGCCGGCGCCTTGCACTCGCCCGCATCCCCCCGGCACAGGAGCGGCCCCGGGGCACGGCTGGGACGCGGCTGGGACACGGCTGGGACACGGCTGGGACACGGCTGGGACACGGCTGGGACACCGCTCTGTCCGTCCTACTGCCAGGGCTCTCACCCAAATCACCTCCTGACACGTGTGAGGAGGGCTGGAGCCCCTCCTGTCCAACGCGTGGTCACCACACTGATCACTCACACAATCCCGGGATTGTTAGGGCTGCAAGGAACCTCTGGAGCTCGTCCAGTGACACAGGAACGCGTCCAGGGTTTTGAAATGCCTCCAGTGTCATCTGGAGGGATTTTCTGCAAACAAGACAAGGTGGTACTTGATAATGGATATATATATTGGCTGTTGGGGGTAAAACATGCTCCTCCCCGTGCCAAAGCCAGATGCCCTCCAGGGAAGTGGGTCCCTCCCAGTGTCACCGTGTGCAGGTTTGCATCCCCACAGGTATTGACAGATATAAACATTTGCACAGATGTGACAGCCACGGGTCACAGGTGTGTGGGATGCCCCAGGTCTCCTAAACAACATCCATCTCGCTGCCTTGGAAGCTGGTAGCCACCCCACCCGCGCTGGGCAGCAGTACCTGTGTGCCCGGCACGTTTTTAGGGGAGGGGCTCCATAAAAGCTCTTCTGCTTTGTCTTTTGTTGGATCACCCCCTTGGGTTGCAGATTTTTGGAGCCACCTTGACCCAGAAATCCTCCTGCAGGAGAACAGGCATTGCAAATCAAGTTGGCCAACACAGCAGGAAAAGTCTCTGGAGTCTGTACAACTCAAGAAGCAGATTCTTTTATGTATGCCAACGTTTCAGCAAATTTCTAAAAGCATGTTTTTTTCCAATAGAAGCCAACTTCAGAACAAAAATTTACACAGTAAGCCAAGCCTAATAAATTAATATATTTTTTTTTTATTTTTTTTTTTTTTAGATTTCATGCCATTTTTTCCCCCAACAAATCCCTCATTCACAAAGCCCAGGAGTACGCTCCTTGATTTAGGGAGGAGAAGATGGGCACCCTGCCAACCTGCAAGGTTCTGCACTGTCATATGCAAAGTCCTGCTTCCACTTTCAGAGAGAACTTCTCTCAAGGTGAGTCACTCAGTCCTCTGGAGAGGAGCCCGAAATGGGAGTGAGCTTGTGCTACTTAAAAGTTCCCTGTGCTGCACTGACACGTGCCTGTGGTGGTGGTGCCTCCCTGTGCAGCAAGCTCAGGGCAAGAGGCAACGCTGTGCTCAAGTAGCCTGGCAGGGGGAACCTCAGTTCCCTTCCTCTGTCCTTCAGCAACCCTCCCCACCACCAAAAAATCTAGAATTACCAAAGTTCTGGGCCTAAACACTGCGCTCACCGAGTCAGAAACAAGCATTAGGGCAATATGTCTGTTGACCAATCTCAGGGGAAAAAATAAGATAAAATAAAAAGACAGCTTCCCCAGGGTGGCTGTTGCTCAAGTCAGATGGGCAGTGGAACTTGTTTTAGCTGCACATGTGCTTTCCTAGCAGGAACGTGTGTGAAAGAGCCCCTTTGTGCAGGGCTGCAGCTGCCTGGTGCTGCTTTGCCACCTCCTGTGGCTCTGGAGGCCCCTGCTGGAAGATGGAGCTGGACCGGCACGGCATCGGCAGGGGCAAGAAAGCAGCTGCTTTTCAGCTGCAAATTCAAGAGTTGAGAATCATGCAGAAGAGGTTTGAGAAAACTCTTTTAATTTACTCTGATTTTACTACCTCACGGTTCTTGCAGGGGGCAGAGCCCCAGCTGGCTCAATAGTAAAATCACACTGAATAGCTTAGCAGCAAAACAGACAGATAGTGATCAAAGTACTGAACTTAAGACACAGAAGCCATAAACTGTGGGGTAGATCAAAAGAGAACATCATTCCAGCAACATTTCCTTTCCTGCTCCCAAATAAAGTCTTTCTTCAGCTAAAAATCAGGAAAAAAAACAGAGAAAAAGGAAAAAGTATGTGCAAAAATAGGAAAGAGAAAGTTTAAAGAGACAAAAGAATATTTTCTTTAGTTTCAGATTGTTTATAGTTTAAAAAATAGGTTAAATACATGGTGAATTAAAGTATATATCAAACAGTTGATTTCTTGGGGTTCTTAAAATTTTTTTTGCTTTTTTATTTTTTTAAAAAGGGAGTAAAAGACCTGCATTTAAAGTAGCCAATGTGCTAGAATTTGTTACTGAGTTAAAACAAGCTCTTTCAGTATAGCATATATGGAAATAATCCCTTTATATAAACAGCTTCATCTAAGTCAAGTGGCTCCCTGCAGACCACACTGGGGACAGCAAACCCTTCTCAACACCCTGGCTGAGCATCAGGTGGGACTCCAGGAGGAGCCAGTTCAGCTGCCACCTCCCAGCCCTGTGCCCATGCACAGCCAGCACTGCTCTCACCTGATGCCCTGCACAGGCACAAATAGGAACCACTTTGCCCAGATTTCTGCAGTACAAATTACTCATTTCTGTCTAAGCACACCCCAACTCTAAGTAATCTCCTAAATTTGCTGCTCTCACTGATGTTTTGGGTTGTTTCGGGTTTTTTCTTCATGAAAACATTTCCCCACACAGAACAAAAATCCAAACTCCAACAATAAAATCTGAGGTTTCCCAGGCATGATGTAATTTGCTGTAAGAATACTTAAATGGGAAGGAAAAGAAGAAATGGTTCAACTTCCATTTTTCAAACAGCCCCTTCTAAGTCCTTTATGGTTGGTTTTATTGTGAGAATTATCATTACTACAACAAAGAGCCAGCAACAACCAGGACAAATTTAAGAAAGACTGTGACATATAACCAGAACAATCCTCTATGCCATTCTGGGTGAATTTACTGACCAGCCCCCACTTTATTGCTAGCAGTGAATTACCACTGTTAACATCTTCTGCCTACAAAAGCAACCTAGTTAAGTGGGTCTCCTTGCAAATTTAAGAATACTCAGGCTGCACAATCTATTCTTCAGGAACATTTTTTCAAAAATGTTTAAAAAAACTGTTAAAGAACTTCCCAACGATATGCAGGGCTTTCAGCATTTGTTTAAATGCAAAGATTTTCATTTTTAGAGAGCCACAGTCAAATATTTGTATATTTAGAAGAGTTTGGTTTCTTAAAATGCTGAACTGCACCCAGTAGAGCAGCCTGGGAGGAACCTTAGAGCTGGGAACCTCAAACTGGTCACAGCTGAGAAAACACCTGGTTCAAGGGAAGCTTGTTGTTCCTCTGGAAGCAGTAAGGAGTCTTAAAACTGGAAGACCTGAGAGTCAAGTTTATATAAATTTCTTTTGCAGCAGAGACAGGCAGACTGGTACCTAGCCCTACTAGATGGAGGGCTAATGGGACACAAATGCTACTGTAGGACAGCTAAGGAGTCAAAAAATCAAGTTTTTTGCAAGAAAGAGGAGAAAAGTAGTAAAAAAATAAGTGGGGGAAGGAAGGGTAGAAAGCTTGCAGGAAAAAGGAATTTAAGGAGACTTTACTGGTGTAACTGCTCAATAACTGGGGACAAAATGTTTTGAACAAGTCTGCCAAAAGAAATTTTCAGAGTGACAAGGCCCTGTCCCCAGCCCCCAGTGACGGGTCTGTATCTGGAGTTACCAACAATGGTCCCACCCTGCTGAGCACATTTCCCTGTGCCCCAGCTGAGCCAGCTGAGGGCCAGCAGTCAGCCTCTCACTGGCACCCCTGGCAGCAAAAAGGATGCCCTCATGGGAGCTCTGAGTATTCTGGTCTTTTTCCCACAAACTCCAGAGGTCAGGTAACCATAAATGAACCTGGCTTTTATTTCAGTAAATAAACACATGCGTAATTCAACAAAGCATACTTCAAACTCTGGGATCTGTACAATAAAATCAGAAGAACAGACACTTTAAAGACTCAGAGAAATCCCAAATAACCTATTTGTAATTTAAAATCTCATGATTTTCAAGCCAAATCTCGTGATTTGTTTGTGGCCTGACTCAGGGTTTTCAGTGCTTGGGGCTGGCAACTCTGACTAAGCAGGGATATGAAATAAGAGCGAGAGTGACTGCCTGCCAGGCTTCTGTTTTCCTGGGACAGAAGACAAAGCAGCTCTGACAATTCCAGCTGGCAATACCATCCAGGCACTCCTCCAAGGCCAAACATGCTGGGTAAAATCCTCATCAGACCAAAAAGAAAAAAAAAAATCCTATCAGAAGCGGTAACTGTGGTTGCTTAATAGCTGTTTTCCGAAGTTCAATATAGCATATATTTTCTTTTTCTTGAAAAGGGGGAGAAGGGGGAGATGGGCCACATTACAGACTAATCCTTTGCCAGATGTCATTAGTGATGAAGTCCCTTAGAAATTACATCAGTTTGAAACTAATCAGAAAACACTGAGTTTCCATTTCCTCCTCCTGCCTGGCTAGACGGAGACCTCAGGATCAGCTTTCATCTGCAGCCTGGAATCAGCCCTCCTCTGCATCTTGCTTGGTGTGGCAGGGGTGTTAAGCAAGTAATTGCGACCATTAAAAAGAAAAATAGCTCACTCTCTCCTGCTCCCTGTCCCTGTCAAATACCAGCTCCTTCATTAGGCTTCCTGGGAGCTGTCTCAGCACTCTGCAGGAGATTCTCCCTGCTCCTGGTGGAGGTGGGTGCATCCAGCTGTGGCACACATCTCCAGCCACCACCCCTGCGTGCTCCTGGTGATGCCAAACCAGCAGCTGTCCCCTCTCTCCTGATGACCCCAAGTGTCCCCTCACACCTGGTATCTGGTAAGACAGCCTGGGCGGGGAGTGGAATCTAATTTCCACCCCTCTGTGATGCCCAGCCCTCCCTCTACTTGCTCACAGGGTGATGGATGAGGAGCAGAAGCACAGAAAGAGGTCAGGTAGAAGGGCCTTGAAGTTCTTAGTGCTTTTGCTGTCCCTAGTAAGGCAAAAGCATGCCCCATCCTGGTATCTGAAAGGGATTTATCTTTAATTCTTTGTTCTTGGACTGACTAAACCAAAACAATATCATAAACTGATGTTTTCTGTAGAAACTCAGTGCCTGAAACACATTTCTGGATCGTAAATCTTGGACTAGAGCAGTTTATGTAATGCCACCTATTCACGCTGCCCTAAGTAACCATAACTAACCATTCCATTATAATGAGTCCATTATCCCCTGCTTTATTGTATTTTCTCTTAAAACAGAGATCAAAGATTTGGATCTAGTGGCATCATACTGATTTCATTTTTACTACTGGCTCCCTAGGTCTATCATAAATATTCATTGGCCATCCTTAATACAAGGCATTGAATTCTGCTC
This sequence comes from Cyanistes caeruleus, assembly GCF_971803275.1. Lineage (NCBI taxonomy): Eukaryota > Metazoa > Chordata > Aves > Passeriformes > Paridae > Cyanistes > Cyanistes caeruleus. The sequence continues at coordinate 59,483,278 of NC_141704.1, forward strand.
ACTGCTATCTCTGGTGCGACTGCAAAGTACAAATAGGATTGTTGCTCAAACATATTAAATAAAGCAGCAGCAAATTTGTGACAGTCAACAACAGCAACAAAAAAACACCTGGAAAACAAAAGAACCCTTTTCCCCTTCCAAGGAAATTCAGAACCAAAGGAGACATTTTCTCTCGCCCCCTCCTTGCCTACTGCAGACATTTGACTGCTGTGGGAATTGAGCCGTGCAGCAGCAGCAGCTGACCTGCTCCCACAGACAGGAGACGTTTCTGAAAAGTCCACAGTTGCCACACTGTGGTCTCTGCGATACTGCAGCACTCTCTGTGCTTCCCAGCAAGAATTATAACCCTTACCTGGCAGTGGTACTGGAACTGCTCATAAACGTGGCCTTTTCTTATAGGAATTAATTCTGAAAAGGGAGTGGGAAGTGTGTGGGGAGAAATATCTTCCAGAATAATAGTCCAGAAAAAGGTTTATGTAGTTTTATTCTCCTAACTCCCAAAAAACCCTGCAACCACCCCAAACTTCAGGGTGCCTGCAATTTGTTTCTCTCACATGTTCCTCTGAACTCCCTTCACACCTCAGTGCAGCAGTTCCCAGGGATTGTGGAAACCCCTGTTGCACCCATGTCTCCTGCTCTTAAAATAAGCACAAAGGCTCCCTGGGATCTCAACTGGGGACTTTGAATAATCACCAATCACTAAAATTAGGGTGGCCATGGGAATTGTGGTTTTTCCTCCAGTTAAGTAACTCTGAGAGCGTTAACACATATCATTCTAAACAAGACCATCTACTCCATTAAAAACAAAACAATATGCTTACACACCGAATGAACATTCTAATACTTATCTTCTAATATAATTCCACCATGGAGGTAAAAGAAAAAGAGAAGGAATAGGAATAAATAACCTTAAATATATATTTATATGTATGCACATGAATCTATCCTCACACAAAACTCCACGTACCTGAAGACATGAACCATATGATAAAACTGTTGACTCATTTTACATATTACCTTACAACATATCTTTGGTCATTTACCAAGTCCCTTGCCAATCTAGGATCTGCTAGAACCTTCCACTAAATTCCTAAAAAATCTGCATAATTTAAAATCTAGAAATAAAACAAGTCAGGAAGAAAACCTTGATCCCAATGCCTTTGTGATGTAGAATTTGATTCAAAGGGCTATAGTGAGCATGGAATTTTAACTTCTAGATGTACTGAAGTCTTTATTGAAATTCATCTCACCTATACTCAAAACAACAACAAAAGAAAATCTAGTTGCTGTTGCTCACAAAAAGGATCCTGATCAGTTCCATGAATATTGTACCTGAATATTGTACCTGAGATGAATCATCCTCAGAGCTCTAACAGTTTCATTTATTAAACAGCTCTCTTCTCTTGCACTCTTTTCTAATTTGTTTTTAACAAATAGAAATATCAATAGAGAAGGATGTCAAGCAGTTTGCAGGCAGTTAAGATTTTCGTGCTGGTTTGCTCTTCTTAAGATCACATCCATAGGAAGGAGTTAATGTGAAATAAGATGGGCAAACCCCCTATGTCCCATATACTGTGTAAAGGGGGAATTCCAGAGCAGAAATCAGTCATTTGAAGCTCAGAGCAAGGAACAGGCTACTCCAGTTTTATTGGTTTGGTTGATGCTGTTTAAATCAGTAACCACAAAAAATATTTTACAGCATCAGATGCTCCTTTAGAGGAGAGATGACATATGTAAGAAGGGCAGATGATACAAGTTCCAAAATAATTTATCAATCAGGATTTGGGGCTTAATATTTCTGAAAGAAAACTGGATAACAACATACCATATTCTTCAAATTTGATAAATATGAGCTGCTGAGGGACTACAGTTTTTTGGATGAAATGTGTTAACAACCATGTGTTTTTACAGCCTGGGCATCCTGCCATTAGATTAGTTTGTGACTTGAAGAACATACAAACAAAGGAAAAATAACCAAGGTTTTGGAACAAAAAAGAGTAAGTACCAGAGGGTAGTGAACACCACTGCACACTGAACTATCACCTGAAACAGAAGTACCTTTAGGTCTCTGGAGATACTTTATTTGCATCATGGCAAGTTAACAATTATGCATATGAAAGAGAGGGCAGAATCATGACTGCAATGTAGTTAGGTCTGTGTTCACTGCCCCTGGAGCAGATTAAACTGCTCCTGCCTTTCACAAGATCAGGACCTGCACTTTGTTCAGTGTCAGGAGGGCTGTCTCCTGAATTACCTGTCCTTGATACATGACTTTGAGTTTAAAGTTCTTGTCCAGCTCAACAAGAGCAATGCACTCTGCCTGAAACTACCCATGGCACAGACCCCTGTGAGCACCTCACAACTGGCCCAAGCACAGTGGCTCTGAACAGGCTTCTGAAGGTGACACAAGCAGGTGACAGTCCAAAGCTGGAGCAAATCTCTAGGGCCTGTTACTTACAGAAAAAAAAAAAAAAAATCCCCTTAAAAATAAGTCACACTTTTCATATATGAAGTTCTCACATGTTTTTGCATCAGCAACAAATGTGCATGATTGAAAATCCAGCAGAATATCTGGGGGCTGTCCAGCAGTGTTGTCCTTCAGTCCAGAACAATGCACCTCACAGGAGGGATAAGGGGTACCCCAAAGTTGAGAAATGCTAATTCAGAATATTCTGGTTGATGCTGCCTGTCACAGCCCCAGAAATGTGCAGCAATAACAACACAACGGTGGCTGATGGCCCGAGGCTCTGAGCACTGTGGCTGACAACACCTGGCTAGAACAAACAACACCATCACATGCCTCCTGGTATCCTTTTGCTTAATTATCCCAGCTTGAAGCCTAGAGGGGAAAAAGTGAAACTGTGCTCATTTGTTTTTCTGTAGGTTTTCTCTCTTTTGTAAAATGTCAGTGCGTGGGTCTAATGAGAAATTACCACACTTGAAGGTTCTGACCACATCCAGTGTTTAGTCTTGCATATCTGAAAGCTCTGGTGCTCCTGCCACTGCAATTACTGGCTCAGAGGATTCAGGGCAATAGCAAAGCCTGAATCCTCTGCTGCAATGAATTCCTAGAGGCTTTGGTTCTGCAGCTGATCACCACCTTCACACAAAGCATCTCCAAGACCAGGGGTTTGTCCCACTTGTGTTTGACTTTTCACTCACCATTTAACTCCCATGACAAAGCCACAACAGCAGTTTTTTGACCATACCAGAAGTGCTGGTCACAACCAGTCTGGCACTGCTGGAGATAACCAAACATTCTTCCTCCCTTCACCTCCAGTTCCTCTCTGTGAACTGGCTTCCTAAGGAGGGAATTTTTAATGCAGGATCCTGCAAAAGTGTCTTTTATCAGCTAAAAGAGATGAGTGGTTTTTTTGGAAGATTCAGTACAAACAGCACTGAGTGTACATGTTCTCCTGTGGTGTTTCTGACCCTCTATCGCCTTGCAGGCACACTGAGCTTAGTGAGGGGAATGGCCTGTTGACAACAGGGAAAACCAGGCCAGTGCACAGGTATTTTTATACATCAGCACAAATAAAACTGACAGCAGAAAAAGGGAAAAAATAAATATAATTATTCAAAATGTCTGCAGTGCCACTGACCCAAAATGTGAGTAGTAATACAAATAAAGGAATTTGGATCCCGCTCTCCCATTTAAAATAAGCATCCTTTTGAGGTATAATACATTCAGCAAGCAACACATTTTCAAAATGATTCTCTTTTTCCTCCTCTTTTTTTTTTTTCTAACCTACAAATGCTGTTTATCTGAATGCTGCCTAATTTGCACATGCAAATAAGTCAAATGATCTTGAAAAGATGAGGCTGTAGAATAGAATGCAGTTTAAGTTGAGAATGTCTGTGATTCAACTGAGCTGCAATGCTGGGACAATTTAGTGGCTCCCAACAAAATCTCTTGGATTCTAAAACCCATTGGGCCATTCACCCCAGCAGAAAAAGACCTGCAGCTCCCACTGGCTTCAGCTTGACAAGTAGATCAATATAATAATAAATTGGCACTATTGCTTTTGACAAACTCACTGGAGTTTTGTCAACAGCTCTACATGAAAAGATTCAGTTCTTCCAGCACAAAATGACCAAGAGCCAGCAGTGGTCATATCTGGGACCACATCTTACAGGAATAAAATACATTAGTATTTCCACCAAAGCTGTACTGGTTTTTTTCACATGTGTATTTGGTGGTGTTCCTGCAAACAAAGGGGAGAGGACAGCTTACATTTCATAGCTTACATTTGATGTCTGAAGTTGAATGCAGAAACATTAACCCTGCAAAACAAAAGGCCACAAAGCCACTTCCATGATTTTAAATCATGAACTAGTGCAAATGTCTAAGAGAAAACCAACATTTTTCATGAGTTTTTCCAAAAAAGGCAAAAAGCACAGCTACTTATTTCTGACAATTAAGCAGCTTACAGAGTCTTTGTTCTACTGACACTTAAAAATGCAGTTTTCAATTATTTATATTGAAGTTCAACACCTAAAAGAGGAAGAAAAAGTATAAAGTGTGTGCTCTGCAGCACAGGCACCCACCCTTTCCTGGAGGGTTCCATCCATTTACAGCACTGTTTCTCAGAGAAGCTGACCTAGGGAGGGGCACACAGGCCTGGATTCTGCCACATTTTCTAACACCCTATCATCCATTAGCACAACTGACCAGAGGTAGTATGTACATGGTAGCAGAGGATAATTTCTCCCCAGGGGTGCTGACCTGATTTATGAACAGGTGGGAAATCAGAAAGTTGTCCATACCCAAGGCATTGCCATGTCAGCAGGTGGAGTGGTGCAAGAAGTCACCATCTGAGCACCCTTAGGTCAAGAGTTCAACAGCTTCACTTCACTGAGGAGGGTTTATTTTAAGCTTCTGAATCCTCTTTGAAGCTGCTGGGCCACCCTTCCTGGCCCACCAGCTCTGTTGTACAAACTGGCACCTTAAGCAGGGCAGCAAGGTAATGCTAAGATTTTAAACTGCTCCAATCATTTGCAAAGTGAGCGCACATCAGTCTACACGTCTCAGGTGCTTTTGGAAATGTTACTCGGATTCAAACTGAGATGTATAAATAGGGCTAGAGGCAACATTCTCAAAGAAATTAAACTGATATCAAGCACTACAGTGAAACACAAAAAGATATGCCTAAATAAATTCAAAAATCCCAGTCCAAGATCCTTTAGGTTTTGGAAAATGGGTATAAAAATGGCCAGCGAGTCTAAGCCCAAATGTAGATGAGGTGGATCTAGTCCAAGCACAGTCCTTTCTGTCCCTCCTGCTTTTCTTCTCAAATAGTCAGTCTGAACCAAGCTTTAGATAAATACATTTAAATACTACAGTAGCTTTCTGAACTGGCAATGTGAGCTCCCTCCACACACTGCTTTCCCCAAGTGTTTTAACTCTGTTTTGGAAGAGAGGGGCTGTAGATCAGGTTTCACTCCTGTTAGTGACCTAATCAATACGAACAGAGCTAGGACTCGATGCAGAACTCCCAGGAGACTGCAATAATCACCCACACTTACTTATGAAAGCCAATCAATGTCCAGGGGGTTTTATGTGCCATTTATATACCTTAAATTAAATTTCTGAAATTAAACTTTGATTCCCAGCACGATTACATGCTGTGGTGCTAAGCAAGACAAGGCACAAGTGAGTGCTGCCTCCAAGGCTGACTGCAAGGAAATCCAAGGATGTGGAGCCAGGAGAGCATGAGAGACCTGAAACTCACCACCAAGGGTAGGTGCAACCATAGCATTCACATAGTGGATACAGGAATAGGCATAAAATCAGTGAAATAAGCCCCTACTTCTATTTTGCCTCCTGTTCATTCAGCAAATGACATAGGCTACCTTCCAGTGGTCAAACGAAGGACAAAGATGGTAGAAGGTGCTCAGTGGTGGGAATTAACATGAAGAAAGAGGATAAAGTTTTATTTCATGATTTCATCCTTCTTTCTCACTGTGGGAAAGTCTGCAGAAACTGGAGGTTTACCATTTCTGTCAGGTTTATCACAGAAAATACAATTTGATGGGTGATTAGCAAACTCAGGCTTCCTGTCAAAATGTCCCACATCCCTCAGTAGTTTTGTTCTGGTTATGACCATTATGTGCGTACTACTTATTTATTTTTTTTTTAATATCTGCATACCATAGTTATAACTTTGCAGGCAGTGAGATCACAGCTCAAAAAAAGATGGGAAACACGCACATGAGGCTATTCATTGTGCTATTTTTAGTGTTCTGAAGTCCATGGCATTGAACAATGACTCATAAGAGTAGCAAGCCAGAGAAGCACTTGCAAAGCATATCCAAGCTTGTTTATTCACGTATTTGTTTGCACTGATTCATCACATTGCTCAGTGTAAAACCAGTGGGACTCCAGAGGAAGCACAGGGGAGAAATTCTGTTTAGAAGGAGTTTCTCCACCCACCATGCACCCCTGAGCTGATGGAGGTCACATGAGGGATTTGGGAATACACCTCCTCTACCCACTCCCGAGAAGCAGAGCCCTTACAGACCCATGGAGTACATTCCCTCTGATGGGAATTCGCTCCCTTAACTGTCTCCCTTTATCAGCACCCACAACAGGGTACAAGGAGAAACTAAAAGAAGCAAATCTTCTTGCTTGTTTCAAGTCCTACATTAAAAGTGTTGCCTTTTTTCCTCCCCTGTAGTCCTTACAGGAGGTTAACTTATGGTGCATCTATGAAATTCTTTTGGAGAGGTTTGGCAAAGGTCAGTTACAAAAGCAAATTATTTTTCCCATGTGATGCAGTGGTGTTATGCACCCATAATGCTATTACAATAAATGTGAATAATAATAAAGAATAATAATATCTGCTTCCCCTGTGAAATTCTTTTGTGACATTTAAAAAGAATTTGTCTGCCCAGGCCTAACTACAGTTTTCTTTGAGGAGGAGGTGAAGATGGGGTTGGTTTCCTCTACTTACACTGGTTATTTTTGCACAGGGCAGGTCTGATGTCAGCACTGAGAGACTGGATGATAGCTCCATGATTCATATTTAAGAGTGAATAATGCTGAAAGGATTTGGGGAATACCCAGAAATACGGATAAGAGGAAACTACACAGAAGACACTGGGATCAGGCTCAGAAGGAGCAGGGACAGCTGACATCTACACCTGAATCTGCCTACTGATAGCCAAAGGAACAGGCAAAATGAAAGAGGCATTTGAAAGACTTGGTTTTGCAAGAGAAAACTGGGCAATGAGGGGAGAGAAGAATGCAATAAATAATTAGACACTTGCAGAGTACAGACTATGTCACTTCTTCCCAAAACTGGCAGCTCTGCTTAAACATTGCAGATTTCCTTTCACACATTTGCGAGTATGAAAAAGTGTGTGGAGTACAAAAGTCTGGCACCACAGGCAGCAGGGAAAAACTGTACAATTGCAATTAAAAAGACCTATATGTCTGTTGATTTTGTGGTAAAGTCAGGTGTGACAAATGAAGAACAATCACCAGAAACAGAGACTATCCAATGTATAGTAATTACACTTAGTAATACTTGCTACTGCTCCTTCATTTCATCTTGCTTGCCTTGACTCTTACCAAGTCCCTCACACAAAACTATGTAAGGCAGAGAGTTTCTTTTATTTCAAACCAGCTTCCTACCTTACCACACTGTTCCTAAGACACCAGGTTATCTCTAAAACATGCACAAAATTGAAATAATGTTAGATTCTGTTATTAATACTGTGCTGTTAGTTCTATATTTAATATGAAAGTGGTAGCAGTACCTCTTCTGCAAAGTTGGTTTTCTTGTCAAGCATTTCTCGTAAAGTTTGAAGGATTTTAATGCACAGCTTTTCTTCTTTCTCCATTAGCTTTTTTGTGTGATTAATCAACCTGAAAGTGAAATATTAAAACTCAAAGAGCATTTCACATTGTTGCTAAGCCATACTACAATTTCTTTATGTAAAAATTGTCCATCACTATATTTTTCCTCAAGGAAAGGGAATAAAAGTGGTCAAGAGAAATCATAATTAAAAAGGAAATGGGAGTTTCAAGGTGTTGGGATATTTTTGTGTCAATTTGCATATTGTACTGCCCATACAGAAGGCACAATTCTACATCCACCTTTTATGAGGGCTTCCAGATTAAGATCCAGACTTGCTATTTCATCTTTATTTAAAGGTAACTTATTTTAACCATTATTTAAAGGTAACCAGGATTCACCATGCATCTTGCATACTTTAAAAGCTACAACCTTTACACCTTCCAACTTCTATGATGGTTATAATATATTTATGATATAATTAAAGTGGTATTCAGCCAAAAGGATTTCCAAAAATCCTTACATGGAAGTGTTCAGAAATACAGACATTTGGATGAAGCATAATTGTTGTATACATTCACACAACCACTTGACAAGCCAGAAAACAAGGTCCATTTCTGTCTCCAGCTATGACTGTGACAGGAGTTTGGATGTCAGTCAGCTGAAGCCGACACCAGAAGCAGCCTTTCTGTCTTTGTGCAGAACAGATCTGTGCACAGGTCCTTGCACTGGTTCACACATTGTTGGAGAAATGTTTGTGAAAATAAGAAGGGAGGAAGTCTGAAGGCCTTGGACAGGTTTTTTGGGGTTTTTTTTTTGCATTTTGATGCTGGCTTCAAACAGGAGTTTGGACAGACAACATCAGATAGGATAATCTCAAAACTGAATTTATTTTTTTTTAATCTTTCCAAACATATAAAGTGTATTGTTAAAATGCTACCTCTGCAGAATATGCAAATAACCAAGGAATCAGGAGAGCTGCCAAATGCATTCATTTCCCCCAAGTTATCTCTGTTTAAATTATAGTTTCTCAAGGGCGGGGAGGGCATCTCACTTGAGAACTAATAAAAAATTTGCAAGACTCTATTCCAATGCACAGACTGCAAATAAAACATCTAATAATTCAAGACCAGACAGGGGTCCCAGTGAAATGTATTTTCAAAAAGCTGTTGGCAGTTTAAAATTAAAATATCAATTTGCTGCACCAAAAAAAAAAAATCCAACAAAAAAACCACGAGCATTGAGCAGCCCACTGCTTCATTATAAATTCTTGAAAATTCTGCAATGGAAAAATCTATGTTTCTGTTGTAGATTTGGTGAAATGTAATAGCAAAAGTAGCCCATTGAAAATACAGAAGTACGTTGAGCCTGCCACAATTTTAACAAGCCATTAACATCCCATTTCTAGCAGGTAAGGCAAGCAACCTCTCTCTCTCTGTGCTCTCCAGACAACAAAACTGCTGAGAAATATAAAATATGGAGCAAAAGGCCTCACTTTAAGCTTTCAACAGTGAACTTGGACACCTGCATGCTCAAGTTTCTGCTGAAAACCAGAGGTAAGTGCTTCTGAAAATGTTAAAACCCTGCCATCTTTCCCAAAGAAGCAAATAGGCCCTTCTGTACACCACTTACTTGGACATGAAAGCCCCACATCTTATTCTGGCATCGCTGCCCTCAGGGAACAGGAGCTCTGGGCTGTGCAGCACATCAACCAGCACCGAGAATTCAGCTTGCATCATGGGCGTGAATTGCTGCTCCAAGGAGGACACCACGTCCTGGGGAAGACAGGAGAACATCCATAACTGCAAGAGAACTACTTACAGAATCACTGTGGCGTGCACAGTTCGGTGTGATGCACTGCTTGACCCAGTGTGATGCCCAGCTGCAAGAGCCCTGGGCAACCCAGGTGGCTGTAAAGACACTTCAAGCCTTTTTTCATGCCACTCCTCACACAGGGCAAGGGGAAAAAGGTGCCCATTGTTACTCTCTTTCAAACTTCTCCTCTGCAGCAGTACTCACAAAACTTGTGACAACAGTTAGGATGATGGTGTGCTGGACAAACAATGCTCATCACACACAGTTAATGTGTTAACTCAGGGGTTGTGTCCTTGGTCTTTAGGGCCCCTCCATTTGTCTGTGTCCTGCTGTTTTCTCAGGTCATAAACCCCTGATGCTGTTTAGGCTCTACATGCACAAGGTGATCTCCATCTCATGGCAATCTCCAGTGACACAAACAAGACCTCCAGTATCTCCTCTGCATCCAGAACAGGACATGTGGCCATAAAAAGGCAGAAAGGAGATGATGCTCTGTGGAGCACTTTGAGGAGAACACAACTTGAACACTGTGTGCAGTTTTGGGCACCACAATGTAAGTGTCCAGAGGAGGGACATGGAGAGGGTGAAGGGCCTGCAGGTGAAGCCACATAAGGAGCAGCTGAGGGCACTTGGTCTGTTCAGCTGGAGAAGAACAGACTGAGGTCAGAGCTCACTGCAGTTCTGCAGCTTCCTCACGAGGGGAAGAGGAGGGACAGGCCCTGATCTCTGCTCTGTGTGATCAGGGACAGGACCTGAGGGAATGGCGGGAGCTGTGTCAGGGGAGGGTTAGGGTGGGTATCACAAAAGGCTCTTCCCCCAGAGGGTGCTGGGGCACTGAACAGGCTCCCCAGGGAATGGTCACAGCCCCAAGGCTGCCAGAGCTCCAGGAGTGTTTGGACAGTGCTCTCAGGCACAAGGTGGGATTGTTGGGGTGTCTGTGCAGGGCCAGGGGTTGGACTCAATGATCCTCGTGGGACCTTTCCAGCTCAGCTCATTCTGTGATACCTCCTACCCTTCTCTGACTTCTGTAGGAGCCAAATACTGATCCTGAAGAGCTGAGCCTTCAGCTGCCCCCACACAGAAGTGCAGTGGGTCCTCTCATCCAGCACTAAAAATTCACTGGGCTTGTCTCTGGTATTTTCCACATTTGGCACATGTGAGGTAACTGCAGTCTCACTGCTGCCCAAGCCATTTGCTATTTCTGTACCTGTAGTTTCTCTATGATATTCCTGTAATCCCAGGCAGGCCCACCAAGAGCTTCTTTGAAGCGAGGTCCACTGCGGGCTGACATCCTCCACCCCATGGCTGCCCTCTGCACCATGTTGGAGTGACTCTTCATGAACAAGGTGTTCACCTGGCTGTCCAAATCCACTGGAATCGCAATCCCACGGTTCTTTGCTTTAATAGGAAGGAAAAACCCAAGATATTTACAGTGGCAAAAACTTTAAAATCTTACAGAGATTATGGCATGCTAAAGCCTGATCCCGTTGAAGTTAAGGGTCAGGGTAATCTCACTTCAACAGGTATTAAAAATAAGGATCCTAAAAATAAGAACCCTTAAAAATAAGCATTCCTAAGTGGTAGAAATCAACAATAATCTAGTTAAAGAAAGCAAGCTGTACTACTTTAAATGAGTTGAGGGTCATTTCCAGTATATATTTTCACAGACATTTATTTTTTAAAACAATATTAAATTTTTTACTCACTTGAAAAAAATCCAGAGATATTATTAAGAGTAACAAAAGGAGTATGTGTTATTATTTCAACAGTTATTTTTACTCTATTCAGAAGGAAATTCTGAATTTTTTCTTTCTAGTGGACATAGGCACATTTATATAATTTATCACAAGTTCTCTCTTGTTGCTTAACTGTGTATTTCTCTTGTGAAAACCTTGAGGAACCAAGTGCTTACCAATTAATTCTGAAAAGACTGTCTCCTCTTCTCTCTGGGTTTCCTATACTGCTAGGGTTGCTAAACCCTGGATTCCTGGATGGTGTCTGGATGCCATCGCAATAGATACAGTAGCTAATAAATATCTGACAGTCTAACTGATAGTTAGAAGAATTTAATCAATAGCTAAAAAATTAATATTTTTTTCTTTTTTAGACTTAAGAATCAGGAAATGACAGTAGAGAGAATTTAAAAAAAATTAGGAGAGACTTTCAGGAATTCTTACAGAACATCCACTATTAAACTACAATTGCATCCTGAGCTGTTCGAAAAGGAAGTTTGAATGGCAATGCTAGAAGGTATCTGCCCTCTCCCCTAGTAAAATCTCTGTGCTAGCTGCTCCTCTCCATTCCACTGGAGATCAGAGTGACAGTGTTCTTTGTCTCAGCATTGGTAGTCTGAAATTCAACCAAAAAACAAGAGTTTGCTCCATTCCTGGAAGTGTTCCAGGCCAGGCTTGACAGAGCTCTGAACAACCTGGGACAGTGGAAGGTGTCCCTGCCCATGGCAGGGGGTGGAGCTGCATGTTGTTTAAGGTCCTTTTCAACACAAACCATTCTGTGAGTCTGTGATCAGTATCTCTGAAAGATCAGGTCGTGTTCCAGCGATTAGGCTCTGTATTCCATGTCAGTTCACTTAATTTCTGTGGCACAGCTTCTGTGTAATAAAAACTTAAAAGTAAAATGGACCTGTTCTAATCCATTTGTAATAATGACCATGAGTAAGTAACTTTTCTGTTTTCCTTATTGAAATAAGCTGAATTTTAAAGAACCATTAGCCCAAATTGCAGTTCTGCACAACGTTTCTCTGAGGCATTTCCCCACCTTTCCACACTAACACGCTTTCCACAGTGGGGGAAGGCATCAAAAATACTTCATCTCTCCCTCCCAGCTCTAAAACATATCCAGCTTTATGTCTTGAACCTGTGAAGGCAGCAGATGCCCTTCTGTCCCAAACAGCCCATGCCTCCAGCCCCACGGGAGGATGTGCAGGCAGAGGCACCACACAGCTCTGATGAATGAAAGCTGCAGTGCTGCCAAGCACAGTGAGTCACAGATCCCAGGCACAAACTTTCTCTTCTCCTCAGGACTAGACTGAAATGACAGCTTTTATTATAAAACTAAATCTGGCTGTGACACCTCAACCCCCAGCCTCAGAGACTGTGGCAAGGGCGCTCTGTCAGAGAAACTCTCTTCCCTCTAATGGATCCCACGGGTTCAGGGCACCCTCCTCTCTTCCCACTGCAAGGCTGGATCCTGATGCAGGACTGGGGCTTCCCCCCATGGATCAGGCTGTTCCATTGGGGTGGAAGAGAATTATCTAATTCCATTTCTGGTAGGCACTTTCTTTTAAATAGTTAGCCACAGGGAATTGAAAAAAAAAAATTAGGTTAAGCTGGGAAGACACAAATTGACTTTTCCTCTCTCCATTTGTTTTGAAGGCAGGTTCCTGATTACATGTGGAAAATGCCATGTATGGCTGGCCATTATTTCTAATGATTGTTTTTCCATATAATTCAACTGGGCTGTTTTTTCAAAACACATTTGCCCTGTTGCTGCCTACTTTACTAGAGAAGTCCATTAAAGTTCTGCCAATATGGGTAGGGTGCTGCAGCCTATTAATCCAATTTATTGTGTCCTCATGTCAATCACTGGAATGCTACTGGACAATCCTCACTTCTCAATTAAGTGGAATGTATGCAGAATCCTTATATATTGAAGAATAAATTTAGCAATGGGGAGCACACTGTTCAGAGGAAAACCCAGGCTTCTGCAGTCCTATAGATGCCATTTGAACTTAACAACTTCCATCATTGTCTAAGGAGCAGTCAAGGACTATGATTGTTCAAAGAGTTGCAGCTAATTAAAACTATCACAAAGAAAACCAGAGAGAGAAAAAAAACTACTCCTTTGTTTTGAGCAGTTCTTACATGTATAATTCCATTTGTAATTAAGATTTGTATTGGTTGTCAAAGGGCACTGTTGAAGTCTAAGCTATAAACAAAGCCTTTGTCTTCTTATTTCTTTTCAGCTTGTAGAAAGTTTAGCTTTCATTTGTTTCACATTTCATTATTTAAAATAACATGAAACATATTTTTACATTTTGGAAAGCTGATGAACAAATGTGAACATAAATATTTATTTTTAATTTAGGTGTTGTAGGCTGCTTTCCTCTTCAAAATGTGTCAATCTCCCTTAAAGCATCAACATCAAATATTTAAAAGCATGTTTATTTTTGTTCCACTTAGAAATACTTTTGGACAGCACTCAAACTTGAAAAGTATGGTTGGAGCTGGTAGACAAAGGAGCCAAGAGGGGGTAAAAGTCTGTCTTTCATCTGACTGATGAACTTGGGAAATAGCTACATGGCTGTCTGTACATAAGTATCTAGCAGGATACTTACCAGAATGGACTCAATGATCCTTGTGGGTCCCTTCCAGCTCAGAATATTGTGTGATTCTGTGATGTCTTCAGCACAGGTAAATTCTGCCCTGCAGTGGAGGGCAAGTGCCAGGCTTATACAGTGCCCATTTCCCACCTAGGGCACTGTGCATGGGGCTAATTACATCCTGAATACACAACACCATTTTGCCAGTGTCAAAGGAGATGGAATTTCTGGGAAATCCTTTAAACTACTAACTCTCAATCTGCTGCTCCCAATTATCTTTCAGCAAGAGAGACAAGATGAGCCAAGACAAGTGAGCAAACACGACTTGTGGCAGTGGTAAGGAACACAGTGCCGCAAATTCAGCCAGGTCACAGCAAAATGTCATGCCCTGTCCTGGCTGGTTCTGTGGGCATCCAGTGATCAGCAGCATTCCTCTCCCATACTGCTTAAACAATGAAATAGTTTTCAAAAGAAAAGGGCACCGTGAATGCTAAGAATCAAGCAGGTAAAAATCAAGGTACTCTAGATGAGCAAGTTCCAGTGAAGCCCCAGTCCACAGTCCAGCTGCTCCCAGAGAGGTTGAAATGGGCCCAGGTGTTATTTTGTTAAATTACTTCCATGTAGTTCTCTTCACAGAATACAGCAATTGGACCTGTTTCAGCAATGCCTCCTGAAGCACTGTCCTTTCACTGTGTTGCTGCCTGAGGACCAATTTAGTCCTAAGGATTTCCAGGAAGTAGCCCTTGCCTGTAATTTTCCTTACATGCCCATTCTTCAGAATAATCTATCTTGCCATAAGGAACCTTGCTGTTCTTGCTATTTCCACCTACTGCTCCCTAATTTTAAATTTCACTCCATTAGCTTTTGCAGTATATACAGAACACAACAGTGTGTGGTGGCTTCACAGCTAATTCCCCTGAAGCACCCCTGGTGTGGGTTTTCAGGGGGACACGCTGGCATGTGGTCCCTAGGAGCCCCTTGAGGAGGAATGTGATGGGCAGTGTGGGTCAGGAAAAAGCCCCAGCTGTACCTGGCTGTGAATCCTTTGCTCTGCTCATAGTTTACACCCCCTGGTAGTCGCAGACAGCTCTATCATGTTCCCCCACACCTCCCAGTTGTCACGTAACGGAGTGATGCATATTTAGTTCAATTAATTTTGTTCCATAAATCAGTCCCTCCAGCTCCTTAATCATTTACTGACTGCTTAACAAATGCATTTGGATGGAGAGACACTAATGCTAGCAACAGCAAGACTTTTTAAGGGAAATAAAAGCTTTGTGTAGACACGACACAAACCTGCCAATCTTGTACCCTTCACTTGAATGTTTTTTTCCAACAGAAAATCTACACTAAAATATTTATCAGCCTGTAAAAAGATCATCATTGAATTTTTCTTGCAATTAGGGAAACACAAACAGTTAAAATAGAATAAAATATGTGCTTCATCTGAAATGTATTCTTCTTGCTGTCAAAAAAGTAACAACAGGATAATTATTTTATTTGAACTAAAAATTGAAAATGAAGGTCTAGCTTTTTATAAAATGGGAAAAAGATTTTAAAATTCAAATGGGAAGTGAAATAAACGTATTTTCAGGACTGAAAAAATTGTTATATGAATGTTATATGAAAATTGGTCCATAACATATATGGACATTAAAATACACATAATAATTCCAAAGAAGCAACAAAATGTGACCCAGATTTTATATTTAATATTTTGCATTTGTAATTTGTCAGGGAAAAATAAAGGGCTTTAAAGGGCACAAAAGCATGGTCAAGAAGAACCAGAGGAGAGTTTTCTTTGGATTCTGTACAAGGAGGTATTGGTGACTTTAAATTAGGGAATAAATACTCAACTAGAAAGGACTTCACTACACCTTCAGACCATCTGCTCTCTGTTACAGAGAACCCATGCTCTTAAATATCTTTGGAAAAATTTATTGAGCCCCATTTTAAATGATGGCAGCTTATGTGCCATCCCTCCTCCCTCCACTTTCTCTCAGCCCACTGACCAAGGACATCCTTCCAAAGTTGGTTCCAATCCTCTGATTTACAATCTAAATTTATTTAGGTTATTTACAACCTAGTGTAATTTATGTCCAGTTAGTTTTGGGTCAGCACTGTCCTTCAGTTTAAATGTCTCTGTGACTATTTATCTTCTTAAGTACTTTTAAAGAGCAACAACACAGGTCTGTGTTTTGCTAGGCAAAACATGTGGGGGTTCTGAATTCTCTCCCAGTAACACAGCTCTCCTTTCCCCTGACCACCACAGCAGTGCTTCCTCTGTACCTGTTCCAGCTCTGAACATAGGAAATAGCAATCTTACAGGGCTCACCTCAAATTCTGTAGGATGGAAACAAGAATTCTCCTTTTGCTTCTCCTGCGCAACATCCTGGAACATAATCTGATAATGACTAATGCAATTTCGCTTGCTAAAAGATTTTTTTTTTTTTCAAAGGGTCTGCCAAGAGACATAGTGAAACAAGATGCAGGTTCCTATCTGGCACTGTTTACTCATCTGGGAAATTCCAATTATTTCATTATTGGTGGTCACAGCACTGGCACAGACATACCACATCCTTGGGACAGATACAATACCAGAGGAGAGATTCAATTTTTTAAAACATGAAGGAGAAAACTAATGGACACTACAGAGACAAGAGTGTAAGACAACTGAATTTGCCCTTGTAACAGAAAAGAAAACTGATGCTCAGAGGTGAAGACACAAGAATTGCTGCCTTAATTAGGAAGCCAGGAGAATTCTTTGCATGAAGACCTGCTTCAGTACCATTTAGGATATGCAATTTAAGATATACACTCTGGTTGTGAGGAGAGGTGATATTCCCCAATCTTTAGAGAATGACAATAGCTAGTTTAAAATGCAGACTTTAAGACTGGCCTCCACCTTTCTTGACCTTGCAAAGATCATAAAATGCATGAACTGAAAGTCCTTAGATAATGAATTCATTTGAAATAAATGGTTGGATGTCTTATTTTTTCTGTTTTCCCAAAGGTCTGAGGACCTTTTAAATATTTTTCAGTTGTTGCTATTTTACCAGGGAGATGGGAGCTGTTTTGATTATTCATTTTTTGGACTGTATTTTCAAGCAAAAGCTCAGTCCGATGTAATAAAAGAGAAAAGGCCATAGTGATACATGTATGTGTTCATTCTCACCAGTGTGATAATCTGCTTCAGAAATCCCTGTGAACAAGTCACACACACACATATATGTATGTATGTATATATATATATATATATATATTTATATTTATATATATGTAATTTCACAAGTGTTTCTATTCTTGCCAAGCAGCCAAATGTTTCCTGAGCAACAGAAACCTGGTTCACATTGGTATCTCTGTTCCAAATCTCCTGGAGCCAGAGGGGTCTGTTGAAGAAGGGGAGCAAGCCTCTATCCTTCCTGCTGAACTGGAGGCAGGAAAGTGCCTGGAGACAAAGCAGCAAGTGAGGCTAGAAAAGCTTATGCAGTCTTTCCCTAGTGGTAAAGTGGAGTTGAAGTACTAGAGTTATAAGAAATAAGCTTCTGTAAGATATCCTTTTTTTGACCTGGAAGGTACTGCACATTCTTACAGTGCTCATCAGAAAGCAGATGTAGTGATCTTCAGCTCTTGAGGCAGTACTTGCATCCACCTGCCAGCAACAAACCAGGAAGCACTGAGCAGAGCATATGTTGTTCAAACAGTGTGCTATTATCTGGACCTTTGATATCTAGGGAAATCTGTGTATGATGTTTCTTCCCCCTGAGAATAATTTGTAAGTCCAGGGCCATGACGCACCAACAGAAAAAAAACAAAAACAAAAACAAACCAAACAAAAAAAAAAATTTTGTTCTTTCAGGTCTATACTACATTTATTTTCCATCAGAAGTCTTTCGTCCCTGCTGTAAATATGTCCAATACTCCATCTCTCTGATATAGGCATAATCTTTTTAGAGGGTTTTTTTAAGCCCTGCTGTGAAACATGAAGGCCCTAACATTAAAGCTGTCACATTCTCAAGTCAGAAGAGGAGGAAAAAAGGGTCCACATACGCAACCAGCAAAAGAGGCATAAGAAGTTGTT
Source organism: Cyanistes caeruleus (assembly GCF_971803275.1). Lineage (NCBI taxonomy): Eukaryota > Metazoa > Chordata > Aves > Passeriformes > Paridae > Cyanistes > Cyanistes caeruleus. The sequence continues at coordinate 59,501,312 of NC_141704.1, forward strand.
ATGTTTGTATATTGGAAGATGCCTCTGGCTTCTCAAAGTGAAGCATCATTTTGGACAGAGGAACACCCGACAGAGGAAGGCACCAGGCACCCACTGCAATCACAGAAGGGCTTTGGCTGTAAAAGCCTCTGGTATCCTCAGCTGGGGTAGTTTTTTCTGAATATTTCCATGAAGAAGAGCAGGCCTGCTCCATTAACCCAGGCATAATGTTTGCCACTGTGCCTAAAAACACTGAGTATCACCCACAGTTAAAATCTCTGCTGGCCAGGCAAATTTTGCACAGGGGACTTTGTAAAAAACTCTGCTTCCACTTCTTCTCCAGCTAACTTGCTCTTTGGGGAAATCACCCTCTCCTCTTCCCTTACTCTTCCCTTCTGCACTGTCAAAATAAAACAATAACAACGTGGCAATTGTCTGACATGACACAATTTTACCATGCTGGATTAGTGGATTAGTAATGAATCCTTGAACAGTTGTTATGACATGGGCAAGAAAATCAGCAATGGGGATGCTGTGTGCTTTCACAGAGGTGCTCTGAGGCTGCCAGGGATTCCCAGCCTGGCAGGTCCTGCTGCTACTGCAGGGAAGTCCCAGAGGAGGACATGGAGTGATGCCCTTCACCAGCAGCTCAGGTCTGCTCTGCCACACCTGAGAGTGACCAAGGCATGGCTGGAGGCCCATGGGTGGGAAGCCAGAGAAACAAGAAGGAGCCTGGACCCATAGGACAGCACAAGAGCTTACTTAAAAAGAAACAACAAAAAAAGCCAAAGCAATTCTAAACCATCTCCAGAAAAAAGAAAACAGGATAAAAGAATGAAAGAAAGGACTGTAGTGACTGTTTCCACAATAGGGAACGAAGTCACATATCTGAAGCAAACTCCAGACATCAGCCGTTCCTGGAGCCCCCCAGAAACAAGAGGTACACAGAAGACTGCCCACCAATGCTCAGCAGCCCTTTCATGGGCTGGCACACCTGGCATGAATCTGGATCTGCCATCCCCTTTGGGTGACCTGTGGTTTCCCTCTCAAGCTGCTGTGGGGACAAGTTCAGCTTGGCTGTCTCAACAGGGCAGAATCATAGAATAATTTAGGTTGGCAAAGACCTTCAAGATAGAGTCCAAGCAATAACCTAACAGTGCCACGTCCACCACTACACCAAATCCCTAAGTGCCACATCTACACATCTTTTAAATACCTCCAGGGATGATGACTCAACCACTTTCCAGGACAGCCTGTTCCAGTGCTTGACAACCCTTTCTGTGAAGAAATTTTTCCTAACATCGAGCCTAAACCTCCCCTGGTGCAACCTGAGGCCTTTTCTTCTTGTCCTAGCACATGCTCCTTGGGAGAAGGGAAAGCCCAGTGAGAGCCTGGCATGACTCATCCAGCAATCAGCAGAGCTCTGGATCGCTGGAATTTGCTGGGAATTTTCACGCTAGAATCAGCTGTGTGCTGTGGGCATGTAGCCAAATGGAAAATAAAGCCACGCTCAGATGTCTCCAAACAGCCTCATCTTGATAAGATAATACGACCAATCTGAGCTAAATTTGATTTTAGGTGCAGCTCTACAGAAATGAAGACATTGAGCTGTCTACAAGCACACAGAGGGCATGGCTGGTCTCAAAACTACTCTCACCTGCCCTGCTTCTCCCCCTTTTCCCAGACTCCCAAAGAAAGTAATTTATTGATGACTGCTTCCAGAAATGCCAGAGAAGAGCAAGGACATAAGTGTTAAACAAACAAACAAGAATTTGTGGAGATGGAGCTTTATGTGAGACTGTAGTAACCATAACATAAAGGAAATAAAATGTTTTCAACTTCCAAAGTTCCTTTGCCAGATGGATCCATAATTAAATCATTTGCACAACAAATAAAACAACTGGAGGTTGCTAAATTTTTAGGTAACTGCTTATTCACATTCTCACAGAAAGTTAATGAGATATTTTGGCTAAAATGTTAAATGATACTTCCATAAAGCTATTCCAAAAATCTAAATTTAAAGTAGATTGTTACAGTGATGCAGATGGCTCTGGGACCCTCTCATATTGATTTATCATTATTTATTAATACTTTTTAATAAATGCATCAACAATGGAATTTGGCCAATCTCTATGTATCTCTGCCTCTACTCAGCTTTCATTCACACTGAAATCTTATTCTACGAGCAACCAGCATCACTGACTTTTGGAAACTACATTGAATAATCCTTTATTCTGTCATGGCAGAAGACTTTAAAATCATATTTACAGAAATTTAACTTAATGAACTTTTGCCAGTCTTATCTATGTTCTGGTGAAGAGTATTTTTTAATATAGGATAAGAAGCTTTAAAAAAATGTATTTGAACAAGGATGCTTTTGCTTATGTTGTGATTTAATATCATAACCTGCTTGATAATAAAAAATTAAAATCATCAAGAGTTTCAACCATCAAATTAAAATTGATGGCTAAAAGTTCAATCATCACTCACTTAGGAAGCTCATCCCTCTGCCCTACCAGTTTCACCCTAACAACCCTATTTGATGAGGCAGGTTGGAAAGGGTTATAAATGAAGGAAGAATTTAGCCCTAGAAAGTGGGATTTCTGAAATCATTACTGACACAATTTCAGGATGCTAGAGTCAAATGAAAAACCATTAAACTTCAAGTCTGATCTTTAAACATGAAGAGCAATAATCAAAGTAAAACCTGGCACCTACCCACTTCAGCCAAAGTCTTGATACAGGACTCCACTGAGGCTTTCTGTGTTGGGTTTGGCCAGGTACAGTTGTAAATTCTAAAAGCAGACTGCAGCAGCTGAATAAAAACAGGCTGGTGTGTCTGAAAACAAAAACAAACACGGAATTTTACCCTTAAGGATCTCCTCACAGCTGCCTTACTGTTTGACACAACGTAAACCAAGGGGGTTTTAGCCTGTAGACTCAAGTTATGGCTCCATTAAATTCTCTTTGATCTTTAGGTCTGGCAGGAGCAGAAATCAATGCTGCACCTCTAAATAGGCCAAATCATGCAATTTGTCCTCAGATTGTCACTGATATCAAGCAAACACAGTACACACTAGAAGGACAGAGGAGATTTTCCTGTCCTCACACATTCTGTCACAGGGTACAGCATCTCCCTCACACAAAGATTTTTTTGCAAGGATATCCCCTCCAATGAATTCACAAGAGCCAGAAGTAACTTTGACCACACTGAGCTGTCTACTGGTTTGAGATGTAAGCGATTAAAATGAAGAATTAAGTGTTTTAAAGAGGGATTAAGCTGGTAGTCAGTGGCATGAGAGGGGGAAGAGAAATTAAAGAAGGATGAAAAGAGACAGCATTCCTATGCAAGTAGCAGAAGATATCTCCTTAATGACTTATTTGAAGTCCTGAGTTCTCCTGAATAACTTATTTTCCTGTGTCTCTTTTCCTTACCTGGAGGCTGGTGCTGTTATCTGAAAATGGTGAATTGAAGAAGCCACTCACAATGCTCATGACAGGCTCAGTGACATATTTCTCCAGAGACGTGTCTGCATGTTTACGATCCGTGGTTGTGTTACAAACCTACAGGGAAGGAGAAGGAAACAATGAGATTTAGTTCTCCCCAATAAGCAAGCTTCATTATTTTGTGTTTATTGCAACACATCTGATATTTTTTCTTAAAGTAAAAACAAAATATTTTTATATAGTATCTATCAGAGAGCACTATGTTAGAGTTGAAGCTGGATTTGTTATAATTGTTATCTTTCCTATTGGAGGTCCACCCTTCTCTTCTAAACTAGTTCTTTCTGGCTGCCTGCTTCTTCTTTCCCACACCATGAAGAAAAGATCCCCCAAAATCAGCACACTGCATGCCACTTACATATTTAGACAGTTTCAAGAAGAAACTGGACCTTTCTTCCCATTGCAGGGCTAGCTGGAAGATGCTTCAGAGACAGGTGAGTGATAAACAACCGAGGTTAGAAAGATTTGATACAACATTTAGCTTCTCTCAACAATTAATCACCACAACTAGGTGGTAAAGGTGGAGCTCATTTGCAGGGCAAACATTTAAAAGGAAGGAAAAAAGGGGAAACAGTACACTCAATACCAACAGGCTTTAGGACAGTACTGGAAGTAAGACAGCATTTCTTTGGGAAGCCACATGGGGAAAATACAGAAGCCAAGCTAAAACACTGATAGAAGGGAATGGATGATACCAGGACAAATCTGGAGCACAGAAGGATGATTAAACGGTGGGAGGAAGTGGGAAGATTTGTACAAAAGGTCCCTGAAGACTCCCTTTGGTACAACACTTTAAGTTTGTTGCTGCGTAAAGATGTCACGCTTAAAGAAAGGGGAAAATTACTGGTGTGGATTACATCCTTCAGTATTTCCTTTATTTCTCTTCAACACTTTTGAACATCTATACAGTCATTTTGAATTTGCATGTGTCAGTGTACACAGTACTGAAAGGAGTCTTCAGAGAGCCAAAAACAGTGAGAAAGGCAAGACAAACAGGTAATCAAAGACAAATAAGGAGTACAGACTGTGGTCATACTACCTCTTCAACAGTCTTTAAATAAGAAGTTGTGGTCACGTTTAACAAGAAATGAAGGCAAAGTTGTTATCTCTTTCACCTAAACAAGTGAGAGACAACTGCAATGTTCTAGGGAATCTATGCAAAAGCAGACAAAAACTCCAGGGGTTTTCATTGCCATCTGTGCATTAACACATAACTCCAAACCTGAGTGGCACACACTTACCATTACATCTCTTCAGGGATGGAGAGTCCAGAGAAAGGTCACAGGGAAAAGGTGTGACAGAAGCAGAGAGATAATCCACAGCACCTGAATCTCACACAGGGCAAAGATTCTCTCTAATTACACACTGCCACTGTCACTACAAGACAGCAATTTCACCAGGAATGTTTTAAGGAAGTTTATTGACATGACATCCAAAAGCACCTGTGTTCAGGGTAGATGGAGCTCAGGGGAACACAGAAGCACCTTGCATCTAGCACACAAGCATTGTCATGTAGTAAGACAAGGAAAAACCAAAGATGATTTCAGACCTAGACAAATGAGGCATCTTGAGGAGTTTGCTTGTCTGCTTATCTAAAATGTGTCAGATAAATCAGTCACACCTCCACAGAATGCATTTTTTTTCACCCCAGGAAAGATTTTGGTCAGAGAAGCAACAGTGGCTAAAATGAAAGAGCAAGCTCATCAGCCTGTCTGTTTTGGGAAAAGTGTGACACCATCACCACCTCCAGTCCTCACGAAGGTAAATGATTCAGTTAATAATCAAAACTTGCTATTTTTTTTTTAAAAAAAGAGATCATGGAACTAAATATCTCTGGGAGTTTTTTTGCTTTTAATTAATCTGCATACCACTTGTGGCTGGAATCAGTAGCTGTGAGCTCAGCACCTGCAATCCCAATAGGAAAACAGGGAACTGTGCTAGCACAGTGAATGCAGAAATCACCAAAACTAAATTCCAGAACACTTTTAAGCTTCCCCCTTCAGCTGCCTGAAAAGCAGAGCCATATGTGGGAATACCACTGTGCTCCAACACTGGTCTGAAAAATTCCCAGCAAAAAGGAATTTGGAAATCCTCTCATTAGTTCTTATCCCTCTGCCCTTTGGGGACTGAAAGATCTTCCTCCATGGAAAAAAAAAGCAAACCTGAAATGCATGAAATGGAGATGAGGACTGAGAAAGCAGTGTTTAAAAACCCCTTAAGAGGCTTTGGGACCAAAACTCACATGAATAATACTTTAAAAATTCTGCTGAGAAAGCCAGGATGACTTTACAGCTGTCAGATCCCTGGCTCTTGTCTTTAATCCTGCTCAGACTACAGCTGCTGATTTACACACAGGCTGGGCCACACGCAGGGAAGGGAAGCCATTCCTTGAGCAGCACCCAGTTTGCTCAGCACAAGGCTGTAAGTCACACCCAGCAGAAAGTAGGTTGGCAGAAGCTGTAGAAACAGGGTATCTTTGAAAGCAGGACAGCTTTTGGCACACCCAGTTTATACACAGATCCGCCTCATGCCTTCATTTGCAATGTATCACATTGAAAGGAAAATGACAACTGGGGACTAAATATTTCCTTCCTCAATCCAGAAACAGATAAAAAAAAAAATCAGTTACTTTTTTTTTTATTTTTTTAATATATATCTGAAACAGAAGGAATCCAACCTGGGGATAACACCCTCCGTCTTTCACCTTGGTGCTCTCCAATAACAGGCTCAAAGCTCACAAACTCACCCACTGACAGGCATTTGTAGCAGCTAAAAGAAAAGCATTTCCCCTTCCCCCATGCAAAAGCATCCCTTTTAGCTCACTGGAACACAGAGGATCAAAGGACTCTTTTTCTAAATGCTTTGAAAGCTATTGTAACATCTTTCATGAGGCTGACAGCATTCTAGCTGTCCTGATAGCTACAGAACACTGATGTATTTATAACACACGGGCTCTGTCAGGGCCCCAGAGCACCAAATCTGAACAAATACACTCCATAACCTGGAAAATACAACTATCCATGGCTGGAGAGCAGAACAGGCCAGAGCACTTCTGACATGCTTGCAGGAGAGCAGAATAAACCTGCCAAATAAACCTGCTTTTTGCCAAAAGCACCTGCATACAAAATGCAGCATTTTCCCTCTTCATCTCTGAAGACCTGGAGTCTAATTTCTCCTAGGAGAAGGGTGTGTGAAAACAAGCTCACTGGCCACCAGCATCAGGACAAGCCCCCAGCATTTAGCCCAGTGCAGTTTGTCTCCAGGCTCATGAGAGGAAACCTGAACAGAGCCCTCTTTCTACTTGTCTGCTTCTAGCCCAGGGGCACAGAAAATTGGCCACGTTCAAGGGCTAGGGAGGAGGGATAGTCTGTATGGAAGGTCAGTGTCAGGAACGTCAGGAAAGAGCAAGCCAGAAAGGGAATTAAATAGAAGGAAATACTTCTTGAGGTAAAACCAGTAAGGTTAAAAGTCAGAATGCTCCTCCAAGGATGTTTCTCATCTTAGCTTTCAACCCAGGTTGTTTTGTCCAGGAGAGCTTTCACTGTGGAACACAACCACAGGGACAAAACAGCAAGAAAACAGAGTTTGTACAGGACTAATTATTGCTGAAAATGGCTACCACCAAAAAAAGAGAGCACAAACATCCCTGCCTTAACCTGCTCCCAGGGAAAAATAAAAAGGTTAAAAAAAACAAAACAAAACAAAAAAACACAGAAAAAAAAAGCCACAGAGGAAAAAATCCAGCCATGTTTAAGGTTTCTGTTTCACAGAGAAATGAACAGGTCCCAGTGCCTATTGTACAGCACAAGTCTTTTTATTCCTTCTTATTTTAGACAAAATTCATGATATTTTCTCCCAGTAGGTTTTACAGCAATTATTTTGTGGCACACTATTACTTTGGGATCAATGTCTGCTGCAGGACCAAACTGAGATTCTTTGCCTTTTTTTCTTCATTTCCGTGAAATGAAGAATGCAAAAAGTGAGAACTTAAGTACTATAAAATGTAATGGACTATGGACTGGAAAAACCCAAAACCCCATGGTTCTACTTCTTGAGCAGAAAGAGTAACACCATTGTTTGTCATTAATATTGTAATTATTTATAATTACAAGAAGCATTAACGTCCTAGAAAAAGATGTGTAGTGCAGGCTATAATCATTACATCACACTAGCTTCCCCTCATGGCTCTACTATTGTATTTAATCACTGTGGAAGTCATAAGATTGCTCTTGTTTTCTGCCTTCAAAATCCCTGGGAAAGGAAGCTTAATTCATCTTGTAACTTAAAATTTAATTCAACAAGTACTGACACCATGAGGCTCACTGAGGATTTAGGAATGGCAGTACTGGTACTACCTATGGTACTGACTGAGCCCTGTCACCTTGCAGCTGTAATTTATATTTGAATTAGTATTCTGAGGGACCACAGCTCTACACCTGCCTTTCACATCAGCAGTGAGAATGCAGTGACAGGAGAATACAAGACAAAAATAGAGACTAAAGAAGGAACACGAGCCAGAGAAGATCTTGATCTGATTCTCACTATAACAAAAGAATAAAGGAAGAGATTACAGATGTGGGGGTTTTTGTTACCACCATAATGACATTTAACACACATTCCCAAAAGATGTACATAGGCTTTCAACCATGTACACACACCTAATTTATTTCTCTGTAAGAAAAGAGAACGGCAGTGGTTCCAAGATGCCCTTTTAGAAAGAGAAGGCTGCTAGTAATTAGCAGGTAAAAAGATGATAAAGATCATAGAAATGACTGTTTGTTAAATAAACAAACCAACCAACCACACTTATCCTATTGTCAACTTTGAATAAGAATAGATAACAAAATAAAAGAAGTTCATAAAAAAACATTACTGCCAGTTCAGTTGTCACCCATGACCGACCAGTCTGTAATATTTAACACCTGGTAAAGCTTACCCTTGCCATATCAACAAGGAAGTTCTCAAAAAGTTTCCAGATATGGTTACTGGCGTAGATTTCTTTCATTTCCACTTCAGTGTCCACATAACAGTGGTTAACAAAATTAACATAGGCAATTTTCACCTGCAGGAACAGAGAGAACACAACCACTATGAAATGGAACAGTAAAAACAATTAACATAATGTTTTCTATCCGCAAAAATACTGAACAATAAAGATGAACCTTCCAGTACTAACAAACAGTCATAACCATAATAATGCATATGTTTGGTTCTGAAGATTTAGGGAGAAGCAGGGCAACACATGCCTTAATGTGCTTACTGAAAGACCACAGGAGGAAAAATGAAAAGGTTTTGCAAACATCCTTACTCTAATGACAAAACCTCCACAAAACAAACCAGTAACGATTCTGGTATTTAACTGATATTAAGACCAGCGAGGCCTGGCTCCAAAGCCAGAAGCTGTCAAGATGCAGGATACCCCTGCATTTACCAGTTGACTGCGGTAGGTTGAAACCTTGTGACAGGCTTGCCAGATATAAAATAAAAAGTCTTTTGCAGAGCTGGGACTGAAGTCCCTGTATTTCCACAATCCTAATGCAGCACTTGTATTTGGGATCTAAATGGCAGAGAAAGGTTGTGGCACACTGGGACTGCAGCAGTGGCAGCACAAGGCATAGGAGGAGGTCTGCAGTTGCACTCCTCTCTGGCATGACAAGTCTGCATGTGCACAGCATAAAAATGGTTATCCAGTGCCCAATATGTATAGATTACATATAAACACATGTAATATACTGAAAATTTCTTGTCACAGTCAAGGAAGATGAGTTAGTTGTGTATGTTTAATGCAGTGAAGAGAAAACTAAGATCAGACCTTTAGGTTTCTTCTGTTTGGGATTTTTTTTCTAATTACCATCTGTTGAAATTAATGTTAAGGGGAACTTTTGGGCAAAGCAAACATATTTCCTTTTAGTAATAGGATCATTTGATCACAAGGGCAATTTTCATGGCACAGAGAGAGTTTTAACTCTTGCAGGCCCCAGTTCTGTTGTTTTGAGACCCATTTTTCCACCAGGTAATATCACAGTCCTAATTTAGCATGACACGTGCAGAATTGTGCCTTCATATGCAGTGAATAAAAACATTTTCAGGACTGCAATTGAATTTAATAAAATGAGACTTAACCCAAATTTCCACTGACTTCAGCATGGACAGAATTTTATCCATCATTTCCAAGAAATTCAGGCAGTAGCAAAACATTGGCTTAACCCAACACTCAGCTGGGTCTTCACACCTTCAGACAGAACTTATGAAAGCATTAAACTCTGACAGTGGCTGGACAAACCCAAAACAAAACAAGGTGTCTGAAAAGCTGACAAAGCATTAAGGACAAGGAATTTTCTGTGATATAAATACTGTCTATCCTTTCTCACTCATTCACCTTAAGAAGCACCACTCAATTCCATCCCATTTCCTGTGCAAATATTCATCTTGTCACTACCTTATAAACAACAAAATATTGGCTGTGTTTCTAAAAATGCTAAGTCTGCTTCCTCCTACCTCAGGTATGCAGTCATCATGGGTCACTACCCTCACGATATCATCCAGGGGCAGCAGTGAATTGCACTTGATCTCTGTGTACACGTTCTTGCCCTCTGTGCAGGCAGCCAGCAGTTCCACCAGAGTGATGTGATACGCCAAGGGCCCGCTCTCATCAGCTCGGTCGCGCTCTGAGCACATCATCTGCAGTAGCACTGGGAAGGATGCTCTGTCGTTGTAGAATATCAACACGTCTTCACCACCATTTATCAGCTGAGAAAGAGATCACGAGGTTCTGAGTGCCCTGAGCTGAAATCTTTTTAAACTCAATGATTTTGAAGGTCTTTTCCAATCTAAATGGTTCTATGATTTTCTTAATATCATATTTTATCTCTAAGTATGCAAAGATTCTCTGGCTAAAACCGAAACAACTAAACAAAATCTAGTCTGATGCAGTTTGCCAAATGAACATGTCAAAACAATATCCAAGGCAAACTTCTGCTCTTATCAACATAAGTGCAAAACTGGAATAACTCACACTGATGCAAGGTGAATTTGAGGTTTCATTTCTGTGTAGCTCTGTCTTTACCTAAGACAGCATGCCATCCTTATTATTCCTAGCATCTCAAAGTTTGTGTGAAGTTCATTAATTATCCCCACCTCCTGCTGGGAGGCCAGCATGCATTACTATCCCTGTTTCATAGATAGGCACTTGAGGTTAGGCAAGTGAGATTAAATCTTCCATGCTGCCTCACACAAAAAGCCTGTGGCTCACCCAGAACTGGACCCAGCTTTTCCTCGCCCATGCCAAGTATTGGAAACAAAAGGAGATTCTTCCTACCCTCTGCAAACTTGGCAGGTGGGTCATGACTTTGTCAGTGTCATGTCAGCTCTTTCATTTAACAGAAAACTGGTATATGTGATGAATGTTTGATTCCACTACAAGTGCTCTGCTCATCTCAAGAGGATCCAGAGCGGTGCTGGATGGCGGCAGCCCCATCTCAGCACATCTCACTGAAGAGCTTTGCTCTAACCCTGTTTGGAATCCTCTCTCCATCACTGTCCTTTGGAGCACAATACACTCACAATGTGAGTGAAATAAGCTCCCACAAACCCCTTCTAGTACAGAACACACCCTGGCAGCTCAAAAGTCACACTTATTTTGTGAATTAGGCACTTGACCTATTCCAGTCCATATGTGACATGAAATCCCAGCTTATTCAATTTAAGGGTAGTCATAAAGGTTGCTGAAGCTGCTGAGAAATGGGGAAGCAGCAAGAACAGGAATTAAAATTAGTCTCCCAGAATGAAAAGTCAAGAAAACATTTCATTACACTTTCCAGGGTTTCAACACTTCAGATTTTGAATTCACAGCTTTTCTGTTTGTGCTTTCCCTTTTTCTTGCTTAATTTTACTTTGACATTTGGCTGGAGTGAATTGTGAATTCAGTCTTTCCTGCAATTCCTATTTCTCGTTTATCTTTGGGTTTCTACAGTATTTCTATACCCAGGACTTTTCAGACATTTTCTGGACAACCCACAGTACAGAAAAAAATAAAATTTAAAGGGATGAGAGCTTACAACAAAACAACCCAGCAGCACTTTCTGCCACTGAAGTATATTTTCAGCAAGTTTAGAATTCTATGGTAATATAATAAAGGCTGTCCAGCTGTTGATACTCTGCAAAATACTACTCCAGAATACTACAGGTAATAGAAAACTCTGCTGCCACATTGAAAGTAAATTCTGCTTTCCCTTCTGTAAAAATGTTTGCACTGACAGGCAGGGTTCTCCCAGGAACCTCAAAGCCTACTTGCAATGAGAAAAAGCACCCTAAGGAACCTCTCAGGTTGGTAAACATAATTTCAGACATGGAGACCAAGGAGATGAGAATAAGGGAATCAACCAAATTTGGGATGTCCAATGGATTTTATGAGAGTGTTCTCTTGCCGTGGTGCTTCTTCATCTGCATGCACTTTCTAGAATATATAAATATGAGGATTATCCCTCCCTCCCAGTAAACAGGAACAAACTACAATATACTTCCTGTGGGGGAAAGAAAATGCAGCAGGAGCTGAGGCAAGCTGTACAGTCATATTCTATCTTGTCTTGTGGTAAATTGTTTATGTGCCCCATCTGGAGGCACAGGAAAAGCTACAGCACTTGTTTAAAAGTCACAAAGTACATCTCAGTTGTCTAGAGAGAAACCGTCCAAACTCTATGGCAAGCTCCAACCACTTGTTTCCTTTAGAGTGGATTGCCATTCAAGTACCATTCAAGTTTTGCAATTAGCATCCTTTTCTAAGAAATCTTAATTACTTACCTGTCAATTCCTACTTTTTGAAAAACAGATCATTATCTTACCCTATTTCATCAAAACAGGGTTGCTCCCTTCCCCCAGGAAATTCCTGCAGGACTTATGATGTGAATGCCATACCCAAGTTCATTTCTACTTTCATCATGGAGTCAGCTTGAAAATGTAATATGACAGTTTATCTTTGTGCTCCAATAGGTCAATAGCAAAATATATTGAAACTGAGAAAAATCTGAAAATTTTGTTTGATGATTAAAAAAATCCTCTAGAAGAGCCTTTGGTGGAAGCAGAAAAATCTAAAACCACAAAGGCACAAGAAATGTTTGAATTATGTAAATCAAAGACTTGTAATTGAAATTGCATGTTAAAATACTTCAGTCAAATTGAAAAGGTTGAGGTGAATTTCATTAAAGGTTATCCATGTAGGCAGGAGCTTTATTTTCTTAATTAGAAGTTTTTCCTCTTGTTGCTGTGAAATAAAATTTCACCATGGAATTTTGTTTTGTTCAAACCACAGAAAAATAAAGCTCATCTCTGATTTCTTTGTGAAGACATCTCTTAAAAACACCAAACCAAGCCAAAAAAAAAAAAACCAACAAAAAAAGCACTTTGTAAAGCAAGTAAAAATGTTCCTTGGACTCTAATCCTACCATGACTTTTCACCATATTCAACTTTACCCACTTACTAATCTCAAGGAACTGTTAACATAATTACAGTTAAATGCACAAGTGTCTGCAAGGATGAAGACTTCATTTATCATGCTCACAATATATCAAATCCTAAATGCAGAGAAAGTCAATTAAGTTTTTTCTTAGGAAATTTATTGGCATAAAGATTTTTTCACAAACCACTCGGCTGAATTTACTGGGTCAGACTCTGAATCCATCTAGTTAAAGCCAGAGCAGTTCTACTGACCCTCATGGAAATGTTCTGAAATAAAAAATAAAAAAAGAAACAAAAAAAAGGCAGAAATTACATGCCAATAAAAGGTCTTCAACACTATTTAGACAAATCCATAGAGGTAAGAACCTCCTGAATGGCAAACCCATGCCACAAGAGTGGATAAAGGCATTCCTAAATTACATTACAGGAAAATGAAGATTTATGTAACTCTGAGATTTCCATGCTAAATCATCTACAAATAGACATCTCTGTATCACCATGCTAACACTCATGTTTTCTTTCTAGTAGTTATACAGATGGCCTTACAAAATTAGATCAAACTCCCCAAAACGTCTGCTAAAATATTCATTATTTGTGACGCCGCTTAAAATTCTAAAGTGAGGATGTCATTATATCTCATTGGTATCAAGAGCAGGAAAAACAGCCTCAAAATACTCAAGTGATTAACATGTGAAACCTTTGCTTACCTCTGTCATTACCATGTCCTGGCACTTTTTCACGTATTTGCCATCTGCTTTCACGATGGTCTGCAAGAATCGCAGGTACTCCACGTGCCGGCCATGGGTCTCGATGCAGTGCACAAAGTGCTGCACCACCCTCTCGCTGATCTCGTTGCACAGGAGGTAATTATTCATGAAGATGTGCCTCATGGTCTCAGCTTCCAGGAGCTGAACAGATCAAAAACAGCCTCATGAGCACAGCAGATTTGCTTTGAGATTAAGAGAGGCACGGGATTCTCGACTAGAGGAAGGCTCAGTGGTAAAGGGAAACTGAAGAAATCCTTTCAGTGATCTCAGGGTCCAGGTTCCAGTTTTGAGGGGATTTCTCCATACTTCCTTATGAGTACAAACAGTCCTAAAGTGGATATAAACCACACCTGTGTCCATGTGGAAGGTGAGCACACATATACACTACACTGCTGGAGGCTTTGCAGGGGCTTTGGAATCCGAGACACCTGAGACCACACTGGCCCCACTCACCATCAAACTTTGCAATGAGGCCACCTAACGAGATGATGTGCTTCTCTGGCTCTCTCTGGGGCTCACAGAGGAGGCATTTCCACCAGGCACATCCCTGCATATGCAGCCTGATGGTCTGCCTCAAAGGGTATGTCTCTTTCCACATTAACTCCAGAGGGAAACTAGGGCTGTGTGTCCATGAGTAGCATGGAACAAGAGGAACAGATCTGGAGCAAGAAGGGATTCTGCTGAGGACACAGCACCCAGGCTTTGTGCATTCATGGGGCTTTTGCTCTAGGTTGGTCCCTTGGACTAAAGGCTCCTGAGGGTCAGATATGCTCCTACACGTGTCTGTTTAGTGTCATCTGATAGGAATCCACATCAAGTTTGCTCCACAATGTGCACAAAAGCACAGTAACTGGGGTGGATGATCAGGAAATCAGCTTCAAACAACAGAAATACAAGTGCAAGCTGGCTCCATGCTTGGCACCCGAATTAAGTGTCAGTATTGGATGTGATGGAATTCGGGCTCTGGTCCCACTGTGGTCAGCTCAGAGCTGTTCACTAATGTCACAAAAGAGCATAAATAAAATAATGGTACAAGTGGTTCCTAATGAGCACAGGCCAGGTCTGCAATCCTCATACTCACAACTCCTTCTAATGAAAGCATGTTTTGCTCACTGAGCAAAACTGAGTGTTCTATTTGAATATGTCTATAAACACACAAATATATACAAAGGGATTGTGACAAAGTATTGTAAAGACAATGATTCAATAGAAGGTCAGACTTTAGTGGTTAGTTGACTCAAATGGGAGCATCATCAACAAAAATGTATGGGTCTGAGTCTGTTGTCACACAAGGTTTACGACAGCCGTCACAGTATTTCCTACCTTGACTTTACAGTCCATCAGTGAATGAGTCAGGATGAAAAGAATCAGAGTCAAGTTCAATATAATGATGTGACACACATTCATAGATCCTTCCAGTAAACCCCAAAGGTTTCTTGTTTTTTGTTTTTCACTTTTAAAATGGCAACATTAAAGCCAATGACATAAAAAGCAACACTAAGGGAAATGAAAGAGGGGAGGGGAAGCATAGTTTAGTGAAATTATTTATTTAGCACTGGGATGTTTCAGCAACCCCAAATTTAATTCCAATTATCATATTCTATTTCAAATTAAATACTCACCCCTGGAGTTAAGAACAAGTTGAGATTTTTGTGGAGGAGAACTTGATTCTGAGGATTTCCTCGACAGAAATTCTGAAGAAAAGTGTGGGCTAGATTCATAACTTCATTCATCTTTTCATCACTCTGCAGGAAGAAAGGACAAACAAAATCAGCTGGTTATACCTAAACACACTTGTTAAAACCACACAACATCAATTCATCCAGGAATAAAACAATTCTCCTGAGCCTTTATAGGGCAGGAATTCTCCCTCTGGCAAAAGTAACTGATGTAGTTTCCTTCAGAGTCTATTAGCAGCTGTACCTATTCTGAATCAACTTGACCATAGGGTCAATCACAGGTACAAGCATAAAATCAAAGTAAGATTTCTTCATGTATGGTTATAATTTCCTAGTTTAAAAAAGTGCTAAGATGCTTGATTTTAAAAAAAATCAAAACAAACCAAAAATGTCTCCCTGCATTTGTTTTAAGCTTTGGCAAAGGTTTGGCTTTTCTATAGCTACATACAGAAACAGATGTATGTGTGCATGTGTTCATACACATACTCCCACACAAATATATCTCTAGATTCATCCCCATTTTATATTCCTCTCATGTAGTATCCTAAGTATGATTTGATGAACCACCTGTATGGACAAGCACTATTTTCCTGATGACTGCTGAACCCAACTGTCCGTAATAAAACACACAGGAAAATATAATCCACAAGAGGTTTTACCTCCTCTTAGTGATTCCTAGAAGATCTAGAAAGATGTTCTCTTTCAAAGCCTATCTAGTTCATTCATTTGTATGCTCCATTCCACCAAATCAGTACCAAACAAATTTATCTTGTGAAAAAATGGCTAGTGGAACTAGGTTAGAGACATCCACCATACAAAGAAGTTATTTCAGATTTGATCTGTGAAAGCTTTTGGTCCCAAGGTTTGCCTACTTTAGGAATGGGTACAGCAATGACAGTACTGTGACATCCAGGTACCCAAAGCAGTAAATATTAAATTTTAAATGAAACTGTGCAAGCAGCTGTATTTAAACTGAGCCCAAACTCACTATTCTTAAGGTAGAAAAAGACATCATCATTTCATGTTTGCACTGCAGCTGACAATTAAAAAATATTTCCATTGATTCTCGGGCCTACCAAGGCCTCTCCCTTCCTTGAGTTCATGTTTTCTACCACTAAAATTAGGAAAATAACCTTTTCATAGGGGATCTGCAGAAGGTCCAAGACTACCAAGTGGGCACCCATATTTTTCAGTAAACGCTGCTGTTGATTCCGACATTTTTTATTCTGAACACAAAGTTTGCTGAGTCGAATCAAAATCTACAAATTAAAAAAAAAACAAAACAAAGAAATAAACCAAACAAATAAATAAGCATGCAAGCAAGAAAAGAAACAAGTCATGTCACACAAAACCAAACAAAGACATTTTCTTTCAAAATAATTACTAAATCTACTAATCAAACAGATATGTCAAGCAAGTTTCTTAGCAGATATACTAACCTCTTTAACAATATTGTAGTTATTGCTTTTAATGCTGTCTATCTGGGGTTTTTTGGTCCCATCCTGTATTGGGCTCAAAATGTTTGATTCCTGTAATAAAGAACACATGACAAGTGGAGATTTATTGCAATTTCCTTAACATGAATTAACTGTATTTAATAGCAGCAAGTGACAGAGTATTACAGCAGCTCATAAGGAATTGATATAACACAGATAATAAAGAAAGACTCGTTTATTCTTTATCCAGTGAGTGACAAGATTTACATTCAAGTCCTTCCCTTGTTTCAAATTTCCAATGTAATTTGAGGCAATTACTCTATGTCTTCATGCTTCTGATCATTCTGAAAGAGTATGTCCCTAAATTGCAGATTAGGCACACCAAGGAATTAAAAAACTGCAAGGAGATGGACCAAAAGTGTATTTCAGTAGTGACCACATGTTCCAAAAAATACAGCTGGAAAGATTACAAAATCTGTGTATGTGAACACTAAAGAGTCTGGAGAAAGAGCTTAAGACAACCTCTGCAGTTAAGCAGGGTGGAGTTGTCAACAGCACAGGAACAAGCAGCATGTGGAAATTAGAGATGTTCCTCCCACAGAGGGGATGCTGCTTCTGCCTGTATCTCTGGATGAGGCAGGAAAAGATTTGAAAACAGATTGGAACCATATGCTAAACTGCAGCATCAAGTCATGACACTGTATGCTTTGGACCCTGGCTCCTGGAAAGCCCCAGCTGGGTATGATAAATAAGAGAAATCAAGTCAGCAAGAAACTGCCAACACCCACGCACCTTTCCATGCATATCTCTCAATCAAAACATGGGAGAACATGTACACAAATACTGCCACTAAGAATATTGGCAGTGTTGGGGGGTTTTCTGCCGTCAGCTGTGGTAAGCCTTTCTTAAGAGGAAACAAAAATAAATTGAAATATTTGACTTCAGATGCTGAAGTCATAAAGCATGAAGAAAAACTAGCAGATCTCGAGACTGACTCACAGTATGACCACAAGGATGTAAACCAGTGTAACAGCATTAATAAAAAAGAAGAAACAGGTGCACTTCTGTGTTTCATTGTGTCCTCAAACTTCCTACTGTTTTAGAAAAGAGAAATACACTAAAGCAAATATATGCATGCCAAGCTGAATGTTTATATGTCCTGAAACCTCTCTCTGAACTTTCTTAGCTGATGGTGAAGGTCAGGAGTTCTATAAATCCCATCTGGTCCTAATTTCCAGTGAGGTAAGAACAGCTGCACCACTTGGCCATGGAAGCTGTTTATAAGAGTGTCAGCACTGCTGTTCAATGCTGATCTGTGTAACAAGAGCTGATTTTATTTGTTTAGGTTTGTTAGTATGCAGGCTGCTGTCTCTCTGTTTGAATCAATACTTTGGGAGATGTTTTAGCCTTTTTGCTGTAATTAACCACCCTCTCCATTCTGGGACTGTGGGTTAACCAAGATTAATTTACCTGTTAGTTTTATCAGCATTCTTACTTCATCAAAGTAGTTTTATAATCTGTGTGAACTGTATGTCTTATCTGGAAGTACTGATCAGTACTGCTGAATCTATCCTTTCTCTTAACAAAATAAACAATTGTTTATTGAACCCACAAGAGTATGCCAGGGATGTAGTTACCAAGAGATAATCACACCACTGGGATACCAAAGACACTCAGTTGCATATCTGGCCTCGTTATGCTCCATGACAGACATTCCCTGTCACACTTTCCCACAGGGAACAGGGAGGCACAGAGAGCTCAGTGTGAAAGGTTCTTACCTGAGTACCCTACCTTTAGGAAATTATGTTATCTGAAAGAGACCTCTTCCTCTATCCATAAAATTCCTGTGATAACACTTTGCATCAGTCTTAGATCCTTTCTTACGAGTCCCCAGATTCCAGCATTCAGTCTGAGCAGCTCCCCACCACCAACCAGTCTCCCTCAACCCAGCAGGACAACAGTGCAAGGCACATGTCAGTGTCCCCAAGGCACAGCTTTGCCCTCCACAGGCTGTATTTCCTTACCAGAGGAATGAGGGACACATACAGAATTCTCAGTTCACAACCTCAACCTATATGTGATGTTTGTTCAAACATCCCCAGAACCAAAGCAAGGTGCCACAGAACAGAAGAGAAAGGAAGTAAAGGATCAGGTCCTGAAAGTTTAGACCACTGAAACCTTGCTGAACTTTCTCAGCAGATGGAAAAGATGAGGAACCTCATAAATGCTACTGCACTCTATTCCTGCTTCACCTTAAAATTCTTTCACTAAGCCTGTTTCTCCTCCTCACGTTCTGGCACAACGCCACAAAACTCGTCTTCCATGGATGAGACAATGAAAATCACACTTTCCGTGGTCTGTGGTATTAGCACAGACCCACAACACCCTTCCTAGGGAGAACCAAGTGAACAGGCTTTATCTGATTTCCCCTTCTCAAGCAGGGCTTGTATGCGAGATCAGTTGTAGCATTTCTTCCTAACCCTACTGGTGTCTCATTTATGTCTGACCTAACTCCAAGTACTCTTTCCAACTCTGATCTCCAGCCCTTATCAAGGCATTTTTCCTGTGGAGAACTCTGGATACTTTTATAAGAACAAGGCCTTTTTTTCTACAAATCCCATTTCTGGAGTCATATGACTAAAAAAAAAAAGAGAAAAGGCCCACAGGTTATGATAGTAAGGTGAAAACAATTACTCAGGAAAAAAAAAAAAATTATATTTTTAAACTCTTATGCACATCTTTCAACAGCTTTCATGTGACAACAGAAATTTGGGATTAACATTAGAATGTTCTGGAATGTCATTTAAGTCCTTGTGCACACTTCAATGTTCTTTGGGAAAAATTAAACACAGGCAAATGGGGCATATTCCCTTAAGACCTAAAGGTTCATCCAGCTCTTCTGAATATCCAGTATCCATTCCAAGGAAGCATGGATCTCATGGGATTTTTATCTGCTTAAAGCTAGACACCTGCTTTATACACTGTAGATTATGCCCAACATCACACCTTCTACATTTGATTTAAGACCTCAAAGAGAGTACTGACTATCTAATGTTACTTTTTTGCCAGGTAAAAACACATCTTCACTGTTAAAGGAAAATTTAGCAAGGGAAAAAAATGATGGACAAGATTCTGAGCTACTGTAACCTGGCACAGCTCTCAGGGAATTACCAGCAGACGATCTAACCAGCAGATTACGTATTACTGCTCTGATACAATAATCTCTCTGATCTGCTAGAGATAATATTGTGTATCTACTGAAGCACTGCTAATCCATACAGACCCACAGGTGCCTCATGGGAAAAAAACCCTCAAAATATCCCATTGAGAGATGCCTCTGTTTCAAACACAATGTTTTTCCCCCTTTTCCTGGAGTTTTCTTGCTATCAAAACAACCCATAGGAATAAATTACACTTCAAAAATGTATTATAGCTAAAAAACTTGTTAATCCTGACGCAATTCTGTTTTCTGTTTCCCCATTACCTTTTCAGTTCATTAAATACATAAAGGAACATTTTCTTTCCTACTAGAGCTGTACTTGAGGAAAGAAATAAGGAAATACCACATATTTAAGCACCAACTCCAGATTCCTCCCCTAATTTTGGCAACACTAAAGATGTGGTATCAGAACATCAGCTAAGACAGATCAGAGAAAGAGTAGGACCTACACTGTTGCAAGAGTTTGGGATTCTTCCTTGAAGTGTTGGATTTTCCCCTGCATGAAGCCACCAAAAATCTGCTTTCTCATCTAAAATACCACATGTGTGTCACAGATATTTGCAACTCTCCTCTCTATTCTCCCTGGCTCCAGGCTTTTCCTAATGTGTAGCCTTCACAATGCTGAATAACCTCTACTTGGCTTTCTACTTCCCTGGGGACTTCCTTACCCATTTTTCTTGGCAACAGGAAAGAGAAGGAAAATGCTGTGTCAGAAATCACAGCTGTTCATCTCTCCCCACCTCCTCTGATGAAAAGGGAAAAGTGGGAATAAATATTGGTGGAAAAGCCTGCTCTGTCTACTCTTTATCTACCTATATGGCACAAACCTCAACCACAGCAACACTTTGTGTTTTAAGAAAAGCTCATGCTGGAGTTAAATTATTAAATGGTGACTTCAGTTTGCACTGAAAAGCAAAATTTAAAACATCCAAACAATTAAATCTAAAAAAAATAAGATCAAAAAGAAGGACTTCATGGTCCTAGATTCAAGTTCTACATCAAACCAGAGTATATCCTGAGAAAGAGGTATGACAAGGGCCAAAGAAACTAAAACATTAGTTCACCTACAAAATCTCAACCTTCTTAGGTCAATCTGGTGTAGTGAAGAGTGGAATTACTTGTGATTTTTGAAAACATGGGTTTGATTGTACTCCTCTTCCTTAGTTGCAGGACACTGTCTACTCCTCTTTTCTTCCAGCAAGCCAACTCAACTGCCAGCACACAATTCCCAGATTATTTCCAGGGTGCTGCTGAACACTGTGGCTTGCACCCAGAAAGGAAGGCAGCTCTGTGACATAAGAATGCAGTTACTGAAAGCATCAGGAGAGAATATTGAACACATTGATAACAGAGGTATTATTTCCTTTTCTGTCAGTTCCTAAAGCTCAACCAGAATACTTCACATTCTCATTTTGCCACTTTGCTTAACCAGACCATGATTTTGCCATTGTCCATGAAACTGCCTATTAACACTGAAACAGTTCTGATGGCAAAGGCTTTAAACCCACCTCCATTGGCTCTTCTCCCCCTTTGGTTTGATTGTCGCCCACCTCTCCACTCTCATAATTGCTGCTCTTCTCAACCCACAATTCTGATTTTTCTACAGTCAGACGTAGCTGGTCAAGATCAGCCTTGATTTGCTTGTAGTTATCCACATCTTGATTGGACACCAGCAACTGAACCTGGAAATGGAGAAAATTGTAAAGCTGTTACAGCAGTAACACCAGCACTTATGGCTGGGTAATTTTCTTGACAGTTCCCATTCTAAGCCTCTCTTTCCAGGTGCCTTGTGCAACCTTCCCTGTGCAATTGAAACATGGCACACACAGGCTTTTAGCCCCCATTATCATTCAGCCTTTAGCAGAGCCAGAGGCTGCAGTTGCCCAAAATGGATAGTTAGAACATTCACAACATCCTCTCACCGTCTTGGATACACTGCAAAACATTTTCAGCACAGGCAGATTTACAGGCTCTTGACTTCTGTGCAGAGTGAGCTCTGATGCACTGATCATGATCCTCATGACATTAAACAATACAGTTACACACTATTAAAGCAATAGTTAGAAATAGCTACTGTTTCAGCACTGCATTTCAGAAGAAAAAGGAAAAAAAAGGATGGTATGACAAGGGATCAGGGCATCCAAAGAAAAGTCAGAATGGCCAGAAATTTTAATGATCTCCTACACCACCATAGTCAAATATTGGAAAATAAGGCCAGCTTAGAAAAACTTCACTGAATATAACTGACAAACTGACTTTCAGGTTCATGGAATTCTCACCACCTGAATGGTTGCCACTTATCAAGATTAATCTCATATTTTCTTTTTTCTGTACTGCTCAAATTATCTGGGTTTTTTCACTGTTATATGTAGTTCTTGATTTAGCATGACCTACATATATTCTTTCTTTGTAACACTCTCTGTTCTCCCAAGATTATTAATGAAGATAATATGCCAAAAAACTATCAGCAATCTTTACAGTAAATTAATAAACACTATTAAGAAATCATACTCATGTAAAAGATAAAGGTCACTAACAACACTGATAGGGATTTTTTTTTTTTTAAAACCACATTACATCCAGGCAAATATTCACTATTTTGTAATATAAAGTCTTCATCATAATCATCTCTCTTGCCTTGCAAGAACCTTGTTATTTTACAGAATTTATGAATGCTGCTCAACTGCAGGCATTCTGATTTCACATGTTCTACCATCTTTTTTGTTTATTTTTCCATTAGCCTTTTCCATCCTTCACAAAAACACGTTAAGCAATTCAGTCCTTGCTTACCTGGGAATAACAGCTATTTATGCAACTAACCAGCACAGCCTAACTTTAAATACCTGGTGGGAGGCCATTATGCTGCACAACAAAAACATTAAACAAAAGCTTTTCAGGTCTTTATCATTCATCTGTTTGCACCGGAGAGAAACCTCCCCACCTTACATAACGATGAGACAACATGCTACCAAGCTCCTGAAATAAGCATCAGATGTTCTTATCAACATATGTTATAGAGGGTTACGTAACAGAGGCATCTCTGTCTTGCAGCCCCATGACATCAGATCTCCCCATCCTAATCCACAGACACATGGAGCCTGCACATGCACCGCTACCAGAGGGGGAGAATAAAAGCTGAAAACAGGCTTGGCTCTATCCCTGTCTTCCTGCTATTTGGGCATAGCTGTATCCAGCAGGGGAGCCCCCTGCAAAGACACCTGAATTAGAATTAGAAGCACCAGGTGAATAACAAAATAACAATACCTGGCCTAAGTGGCCCTGATGACAGGGAAGTGTCACTGATGACACGGGGACACTGCTTGCCAAACATGAGGCACTGGCTCTGTCCCTGAGGGATCCCTGTGAGAGGCTCACCACAGACCTATGTTTTTCCTAATGGTTGCAGTGCCAGCAAGAGCAATTTCAGGGGGCACAGAACTATAATATACACCAGCACATAAGGCCATAGAAGTCTGCTGATACTTGACCTCTGGGGAAATAACACTGTCACGCAACAAACAGCAATTTAAGTAGAAGAGCAGCCTTGGGAAAGGCTCCCTGGGTTCAGTTTCCTGGGATAACAGTGAGCCCATCCATACCTGTTTGAATGCTTGCAGAACTTCTGCTCTCTGGCTGAAGTGCTTGAACAGCAGGTGCAGAGCCCCTGAGAGCAACGGGGGGTAGTCGTGCATGATGAGGTGAATGAGGACCCGTAAAAAAGTTCTGCCCCCTTCATCATCAAGCTGAACTGCATTCTTCTCCTTTCTGCAATAGAAAGGGGGAAAAAAGGGTCAAATAAAGTAAAGTGAATAAGAAAAAATAACAGCTCTTGAGATAAATATCCCTCTAGACACAATCTTCACTCAACAGAGTTCTTAAAATCAAATCAAATATGTGGAAGGAAGGAAATTATAAATATGACTTTAACATATTTTATAAGGACTTCTATCCTACAGTTATTGCAGCAATCTTGTAGCAGAATGGACACTATGGGGCAGAAGTATCTACACACAGAAATGTGCCAAACACTGTGATTAAAATCCATATTGTAAAAGCATTCATTTATGTTATGGATAAGTTGAGCCAGGCTCATCCCCAATCCAAATTAAACTGCATTTCATCAGAGATTAATTTGACCCTTTCCTTTTCAGCTGCTATTAAAATTTCATTTAAGAAAAAAATAAGATCAAAAATAGCAAGAATTGCCAAAAGCATCATATTTCTGGAATCATATTCATAATGTGGAATGGCAGAAAGCAGATTTACACTTAACATATCAAAGCAGAAAGAATGTTTCCAAGAAACCATTCGGTCTCGCTGTTCATTTTAAAGATGCAGATGCCAAGGGCTGTGTCTTGTTTTACGTTTTGGGAGTTCAGAAGAGGCCTGAAGGCATTGCTTGTGCTGGTAAAGATTGAGGATGCATGAGGGACTCAGAGAAAAGATCATAGTGCCCACATTGCAGATCCTTCTCCTTAACTTCAAGAAAAACTTTAAAGTCTATGGCCTTATCTAAATGGAATTAATTTTTACTGGTATTATTATAATTATACCCATAAAATTAAACCAATATAGTGATAATGGTAATAACTCTCCAGTGTGAGTGTTTTCCATGGGTTATTTTTTTCTGTTCACAGTGTAGCTGAAACCCCTTCCAAAACTCTGCAAGCATAAATTGTGATCTACAGGCCTCTGGTGGACCAGGAGATCATGGCAAGTGGTCCACGCCTGATCTGAGGAGTCACGGGAGAGATTTCTGTTGACACAGTTTTCCCAAGGAGTTTGAACACCAAGTGCAGGGACAACAGGTAGCAGGAGAAGTACTAAGAGTTAACAGCAAGCTGTTGATCCAGGCAATTTGGAGCTGTAGCCATAAGACACACCAGAAGAAGAGTTGTTTTTCAGCACCCATGTGAGGCAGTATAAGACAAATAGAAAATTAGTGTGATTTAGCCCAATACACCTGTACACCATTCCCCTGCTGCCTTTGGGAAAATGACAAAAGCTTTCTACCAGTTCTGTTACAACTAAGAAGGTGGTCATAGCCAATCCCACAGCCATCCAGCTGGGCTGTTTGCCTGATTGAAATCCAAGTCTTTCCTGGCACATTTCTCTTCAGGTACGGCTTATGCAATTAACAAGTAAGAAGGCAAAGGAAGAGAAAGGGCTATAAAAATAGGCACAGAATAAACAGATATTGGCCATGAGAAACACTGATGTGAACAAAAAAATAAATAAATATACAAAGAGGTAAAACTTCAGAGAATATACCTGCCAGCAAACATGGTTTCAGCCTGAGCTGCAATTTCATCTATGTCGGGAACAATTGCTGGGAAAAAATCAGAAGAAAAGATTTAAATGAAATAAATTAAAAACAACAACAACAAAAAAACCAAACCAAAAAACCAGCCAATGATCATTATTTAATCTGCACAACAAAATGGAATTCTGCTCCTCTTTAGAGCAGATGGTATCAAGTAAAGATCTAACTATTCATTCCCCAACTACACAAAATTTGCTTTCTGCAAGAGTAGCAGAGAACAAACAGGATATGGGACAGACCTAAATTGTGGATTGCTATCCCTGAGGAAGAGCAATGTAGTGATGAACCAAAGCCACATGGTGCTAGGAGCTGTACTAGCCACCATCAGTGCCCCACAAATGACACAGATTGTCAAACTTTTACTTTGTTTCTTACATGAGCCAGCCCCAACAAAGAATATACATGAACTTTTGAATATTTATCATTAACCCAGTTATTTACCACATCATCATTTTGCTTTAGAATTGCTTTAATATAACTTATTACTTAAGACTTTAGTACCCCTGTATTATACATATGCCCACCTCCACCTAGAGCAATTCTCTTCTGCTTGCAGGTGTTCACATAGACCTTTTGAGCACTTTTGTGTGCATGGGAAAGCTCCCTGTAAAGCCAAATCATTCCTGTACCACATTCACCTTACTTAAACCTGTCCTCATCTGTCCCCAACCACTGACCATTTGCTGCCATGCAGTGTTTCGGGAAGAGCACAAATAAAAGAACAAAATATCATGGTGGGGAAAAAGGAATCACTTTTTTGTTAGAGGACAGGGCAGCAAAACAAAATTTGTGGAATTCCTTAAAATTTTAATTTTTTTACAAGCTTTTCAATGTGCAGCAGCCTGTGTTTTTCTGCTGCAGAGGAGCTCAGTGTTTGCAATTGCCTACTGAGAATTGCTTTGCATTGAAAGGAAATAGCAAGGTTTACCTGAGGCAGTCCCTGGCGTGTCAGGGGGGGATGATGTAGAGCAGTCAATGTTTTCAGTGTTTTCCCCAAACTCTCTCTTATAGATAGACAGCATGTAGGATATTCTGTAGTCCAGTCTAACACTGAGAATAAACTACAAGAAAAAAAAAAAGAAGTGAATTAATTTAAGTCTACTATGAAAAACCAATCCATTACATTCACCAGTTTTCTGTGATTCCTTTCTTTACCGTGCCCATCCTGAGACATGGTGAACTCTGCCCTATGGATTGCTGAGTACCCCTGGGTGTGTCCAAGGGCTCCAACATGCTGCCTTGCCCTCACTACCTGCAAGCCAGGTCAGAACCTTCAAACCCTCGCTGACATCAATTATTTCACATTTCAGCTGGACTTCCAATGTCCCATAAAGTGGAATAAAGAGCATGCAAAACAGGCTCAAGGCTCACCCTCTTGGATGCCTGAAAAATGCCTTTTTGTTCCTCAGCTGTGAAACTGGAAATTTATACAGGAAAAATCCTAATTCAGACCTGGAAGTGCTGCTTTTATATTGGAATAGTGAGGAAAACAACTAGGCTGGAAGTATTAGTATCAAATGAAGGGCTGACACTTATACACATGGATGCTTCTTACCCACAGGAAATGCAAGCACATGATCAAACACCTTTAAGATCATTTACATATTTTACAATCAGTGGAGATGAAAGACATATGCTGGGTTTCCAAGGCTGAGGTGACAGGTGATCTGAAAGGTGACTTAGCAAATGGTGGCAACCTGTTTCTTTGATCTACAGCTAAAGCCAAACATGCTTTCCCAGACCCACTGTAATAGGATTTGTCTATTTCGGTTCCATAATTAAGTTGCCTCAGAATTGTACAAGCAAGATTTTTAAAAATAAAAATTTCCCAAGTCCATGCATAGTTGACTAAGTCTATCAGACCATCTGTTGAATTCTGGCTGAGGGCAGAATAGAAATCATAAGTTAAAAAGTCTTTACTTAAAGCAATAACAAGATATACTAAGAATTAAATTTCTATGAATTGAAATATTTCTGAGAATAGAACAGCTTTAATCAACATTGTACTTGCTATGCATGTTAGTATAATGAATCTAAAATATTTTTACTCACCTTTGAGACTAAAAACACAGTAATGAAAGGTAACATGATTTAAATTAATCCTTCTTCATTGCATTTTAAATAAAACTGATTTATTTTGTATTTTGTGTGGGCTAGGATCATATATATGCACATTTACTGGGATTCAACCAGCATATGACAACCTGTTTATCTGAAGTAATCTGACCACGTGACTAATCCTTAATTAACAAACCACAGATTAAGCAGAAAATTAGGATTAAGTGCTCTTCAATCCTGAGTGCTCTTGCAATGTATGGGCTATGAAAAAGGAAAGGATGAGACAAAATGTGATTCCCTCAAGGAATGCACAGGACAAGGTCCTGGAATCATCCTCCTAGGCATCGACCAGTAAAGCAGGACAGTATGGGGAGAAATTCAGTCATGAAAACAAGGAAAATGAAAAGCAAAACATGTGAATGATGTTGTTTAGGTCATAAAATTTCATAACACTCTGTCTTTCACTAAAAGTCTTGAAGTAAAGGAGGCCTGGAATCACAGAATGCCGTATTGAGTGTAGTCTAACAATTGATAGCCTTTCAGATGACAAGTAATTACAGTCATCTAAATAATTTAAGAGCAGTCAGGACAAATGGGGAATCCTTCAAAAGTGACATTGGTACCAACAAATCCAGAGAATTTATAGAAAACACTGAAACATTCTTTAGGGCCTAAGCACTGCAGAAACCAGGATTTGATACACAGAGCAAGCGTGTGCCACTTCACTTATTAACAGCACAAAGTGCAAACTGCATCTCAGGAGGCAGGCTGGTGTCACACAGCTTGTCAGGTCAGCAGGGAGAAAATCATAGCAGCCCACAGTCTGCTCTCAGCCCAGCAGTGGAAACCTGAAATGCATTAAATGCACCACCAAAGTGCACAGCCTCACACAGCTTCAGTGGTGCCGGGGCCAATTCTGCCCTTCATCCAACTACTGCAACAAAGGGGTCAAATGCTTAAATCAAGCAACCACGCCAGTGTTAAATGAGTGTGAAAGAAATGGAAACAGACACACTGTCTTCAGGAAACACTGGTGAGGCAGATTAGAGGACAAGTTCTGTCATTGCACAGTTACAGTGAAAGTTTCTGCAGCATCCTGTGCCTTCAAAAGTGAATCTGGTACAACTTCAAGGGTGAGGACCATAACTGTACAGTTGTTCACACAGAGGACTATCCTTCTTCATAGCAAGGAGTTACTTCTACAATGAGCAGCTCAGTGAATAGTAAGAATGTAGGTGACAGAACTGGCCACTATGTGAGTAAAGAACCATGAAATGACTGCTGTGTAATATGCCACTCCTTATCATTACCTGCAAAATCTCAATGATTTTCAATTTGGTGTCCATTACAATCACATCTTCACTGTCTGCAGTGCTGGCTTGCTTGCTTGGGTGAATGCCTGGCTGGATGTCAGGGGTACTGATGGGAAATACAGACCCTCTGCTCAGCACCATTTGGGTCATCATCTCTCCTACTCCATGGATGGTCCTCATGACGTTGTTCCCTGGGCATTAAACAAAAAGAGACATTTCCTAGGACTAAAGCACATCAACAACGCTGTGTATCACACACACACCCGTGTTGTCAAACCCCTTTCCAGTCTCAAGAGGAATACTGAAAAAGAAGCCCTCAGCTCCTGAGTTCATTCAAATTACCCAATTAGGCAAAAATTTTCTACGCTGATTTTCCAAGATATCGTTTCTTACAGGTCAAGAGATGGTAAATACCCAAAATATTTCCAGAGTTCTGTTAACAGGATCAACAAATGATAAAAAGTAGAACTAAAGAAATTTCACTCATTCCTTTGCCTGAAGGTGTATTATCCACATCTAAAATAATTTCTTAAAGAGATTTGTTTAACCTGTTTTTAAGGCTATTTGCAAAGTGAGTGCTGCATATCCAGTATTATAGAGCATTTCTATGCAAGCAATTCCAGTACCTGACTATGTTTACCATTATAAAACTTTTATTGGTATTTTATTAATACCATCTATTGCTGCAATTTGGAGACACATGGGAGGAGTTTTATATGTCACACTGAAAGAGAGTAAAGAGATGAGGTTGTTGAGGTAGTCTGATCTTTGTGTGGTTCAGATGACAGGCCACAACCCAAACCCAACTGACACATCCCCCTTCAAAAAAAAAGTCCTAGGAGAATGCCAGGCTTGAAGGTTGTCCTGAAGGACAAACCAGTATCTGTAATCACAGTGCCTTTTATAAGTTATTCATGAGGGAAAAAATTATTTTACACTTACGTGGTAAAATCCTTATCCAGGTTGCAATGGTATACTGCAAAATCTACCAAGAAATATCATCAGTTCCCACAGATTATACTGGTCTTTACAATGAATTTTGATGGGAAAAGCATCTCAGTGAACCAGTGACTTTCTTGAAAAGGTGGGACAAGAAAGTGTGAGAATCTCATGCTACCTACCTACATGAATTAATTTCCTTTCTTGCAAGGCAGATAGGAATGAATGGAGGAAAGGAAAGGAATTACAGCATCTCTTCACAGGAAGAGTGCCAAGATCTAGGCTACACTAAAATCAAAGAAAAGAGTGAAGGAAGTGTAGCTTTGTTGAAAGAAGCCTGAATAGTTCTTGTCTGTCCTTTAGTACACTTTAATCACCATGCCATGGCCAAGCTTTACTCACACTGAAGAAACCCTCTTCCCATATAATCTTCTGTAAAAAGCCAAGGCTGGATTTTATTTTTTTTTGGCAAAATCCTCCTCTTATTCCTGTCTTTCTTCAATCCATATAACTCAACTACAATGTGTATGGAAAGAGAATGCCTTTAGCCCTGACTTTAAAAGGGAAACACACAATGAGTGTGCTTTTTCAAAAGCAATGAGGCAGATTAATGTCAGGTTTGAAGTCCCATTTAGCATCTGGTCTGGTGTGCAATCACTCTGAATGGGTCTTCTGAAAATAACACTTCAAGTCCCTACGAAACAGAGAGGGGAAAATGTACTTCTGATTTTGCATGGTGTTAGGGAAAAAAACCGAGAAGTTAAATTATGGGCTGGATCCTCACATTAGGCAGGCACAGAAAGTTCTAACTGCTTGCACAGGCATAAAGCAAATAAAATCATCACAAATACCCTTCATGACACAAAATTAAAATGATGTGTTTTCCTTTCAAATCAAGTAAAACAGTGTGGGAATAACATGGGATGGATATGTCTCCCCAACTCCTTTCTCCCAGTGTGCTAAACAAGTATTTGTATAGACCACCACTCAGTGCACCTCTGCAAAGCTACAGTACTATGTGGAGGACCTTCAACCCTTAAAGTACCTTCAGTTAAACCAACATTTTGTGACTTCTTTATCTTCAAACCATGAAATAAATGAAATCCATTTCATGCTGTCCTTAATGCTGACTGATACACCCTGTAACAACAACAGCCCTGTACAACAAGACCTGTAACTTGGGCAGCTGCATCATGACCTGCAATACCCCTGCCATATACCTCAGATGAGAAATTATCATCATCTCTCACAACATTGTTTCAAAATCCCTTTTGCTCAGTTGTGCAGAGGGAAATATAAATAGAGGGCATTCGGAAAACTCAGGAATCCTTTAAAAACAAACTTCAGACAGTGGAGTTAAGGATAAGGAAACCACTCAGGTCTAAGACAAGATCCAGAAGATATTCTTGTCAAAAACAAGATACAACTGCAGTTTGTCCCAAATGAGGAAGAAGAATTCCACTTCATCTTGAAAAGTTCCTGCTCACCCTTCAAGACTGAAATTTACTTGGTGTAAAGCTAACAAAAAAAGTTAGCTAGCATCTTTTGGACAAGATATCAGACATCTTGGGTGGACCTCAAGTTCCTGGAGAAAGCAAGCTGAGATTTTGCCCAGACCATATCTTGCTTATTTCTCAGCTATTACTGGGGTACTGCACAGGCATGGCAGGAAATGGGATTTAACTCCTTCTGTGAAAAAGTTAATAGTTACTGTCTCTGCATTTCAGGACAACTTCCATAAATAAGTAGACCACCTTTTGCACCTCTAGGAAGGACAGTTAGAGGCCTGCAATAGCAAAGACTCTGAGGTACTCAGCTCATGTGATACTGAAGCCTAGAAAAGTATCTAGGAAATAAAAAGAAATGAGGTGACTGCTGTCCTTTCCTGTTACCCACAGAACACCAGTGGTCAAAGGTGGCACAAGCCAGTGAGAGGCAGCTGTGTAGCTGCTTCCCAATGGCATCAGTAATAAGGATAAACCCTCTGTCCACAGCATTCCTTCACTATTGACCTTAATGCAACTGATCACAAAAGATAGAGGCGGGAAAGTAAAGGAGGATTAAGGCAGTCCTTATTATCCCTGCCATTTCAAATAGTATTTCATTAATGCATAGGAAAGGATTTTAGTAAGATAAAAGTCTACTTAATCCAGTTCAGTATTTACAGCTGGAATAGGTAGTGATTCAATACTGCATTAGTTCTGTCAATAACAGCAAGGAGACAAGGTGTGACAAGGTGTCATCTTGGAAAACTTTTTAACCAACTGCCTGATGCTGACTATAATTTTCAATTAATTCAGAGCAGGCTTGAAGAGAACATTCCCAGAGTTAAAATGCTGCAGCAACTGCAGCAATTAAGTGTTTCTTTTCAGGAAAGGTATTTCACCAACTATGTTTTGCAGGGTGCTGATGAAATGCAGCCCTCTCCATGGAGCAAACAGCAGTCAAGCAGCACATTCATGAATGGCAGTGAAGCAGCTGATGTGTCTCAACACTGAGAGGAGCTGCTCTACTTTGTGAAAGAAGCCATGGAGATCCTTCAGGTTCATAAAGAGTGGGCAGCAGCTTCTCCTCCAAAAGATCCCCCAGTAATCAGCACTGGTGATGCTCAGCATTGTCTGTCCAGCCTTGGAAGCCTGGATCACGTTAAGCATGGATTTATATCTATCAGTCACAAGCACGAGGGGCCAGCAGCAGTCTTGCTTGAACACGGTTATCTCAGCAGGGAAGGGTGTGCTTCCCTGAGGTAAGGCATGCAGGAGGGTTACTGCAGCTTAAAAAGGGACTGGCTCTCTGTCAGCTAAGCCTGCAACAATGCAAGACAAAATACACTAGCTCAATAAAAGAGATTTAAGTTCTTAGTACATGTGCACACAATGACTAAAACAAGGGAGCTCTGATCTTAGTCACATCTCCAAAGTGCTTCCTGAATACCAATGACCAAGGAAAAATTAACTTACTGCCTCAGCTAGTTAAATGAGATAAATCAGGAGAAAGAGCAAGTAGATGTGAACCCTGATTACTTTTATGTGCACTTTGCTAGATATAAGTGAAGAGAAGCCTGAGCTGTGCCTCCATATGGTACTGCCACCCTTAGTCTGTTGACCTCATCTTTGGCTGTTTTCTTTGAGGTCAAAGTACTAACATTTATATATGGCTGTGAAGCATGGCAGGGAGAGAACAGTCTTTGCAATGTTGTGAGGTGCTAATGTGTGCAATCAACCACTTTTCTCAGCACCAAACTGCTGCGGAAGTGCTCAGAATTGTGACTGACCAACAGAGGAAAAGAACGCAAGGAAATCTCCTTGAATCTTTATCCAGTTTTCCCTTCCTCTCTGTTCCTCCCTCTGCCAAGACAAGTCAGATGCCAAAAGCCTTCCATAAGCAGTGGACCCATCAGAAATGTCTCCTATTGAATATACAGTCTCAACAAGATTAGTCAATGGAAAAGTGAATTCACTATGCACAAGTGGTAATTTAAAGGAGCTGCAGATTGACAGACACGGAAAGAAGAGGAAAGAAGAGAATGCTTGTCATGTTTTGAATAGACAACTGTGTATCTCCTTTTCATTACTTTTTATTACAGTGATCACAACTTCCTAATGAGTATCAGTTTCTGTCACAAAACTGTAGCACATAATCTCATACAATTTGGCACGATTGACAACACAGCGGCCTCTCTGAGAAGAAAGGCTTTTCAGAGGAGTCAATTATGGAAAAAAATAACAACCACCCAAGTAATCGAAACAGTGGATAATTTGACACTTCATTTTCTACATAAACATATTTTCTTGATAAGTCATTTACTGGTTGCAAAAATTCTAAATGCAGAATATAAAAGTAAACAACAATCTGCTATGCAATACAGTATGGATGATAAGTGACAAAATACCATATTCAGTAAGAAGAACAACTGTCAAAGGCAGCTGGCAATTTGTGCCTTTTCTTCCAATTGTTCCCAGCCCATTCCTATGGAGCATCCTCAGTTTGCTCTCCAGGACCCACAGAATTTTGGATATTTCACACACAGTGCAGAGAACCATGTAGAAGCTGAGGGTTAATAGTCAGTGGAAACCACAAAGGCTGGCAGATCCCCTTAGAGCCAGCAGTCCTCTGCTCCACAGAAATCCCCAAGATGCCACGGAACAAACATGCAGCCTTGTTTATTTTAAAATTACCTATAGGCACTTGATCTGGTCCCTAGTTACCATGGAGGGACAGAGCTTGCTCTTACTGTCATTTCTGTTCAGTCTTCCTCAACACAGGGAGATGAAAGAAGGATTCCTAGGACTCAGTTTTGAAAACTGCTCAGCTATTTTTAGCTTGGACAGTTTCCCACAGTGCTCATCTCCCTACACAGAAATGTTAAAAGTGCCCATATTTTCAAAAGGATTTCAATACCCAGCAGCTTTCATTAGGGACTGGACCAGCTGGATGCTCAATGCTTCTGGAAACTAAGTATCTAAATGGGAGCTACCACATAGAATCATAGACTGGTTTGGGTTGGAAGGGACCTCAAAGACCACCCACTTCCAAGCCCTTGCCATGGAAAGGGACACCTTCCACCAGGTTGCTCAGAGCCCCATCCAGCTTTGCCCTGGACAATTCCAGGGATGGGGCAGCTTCTCTGGGCAACCTGTGCCAGGACCTCACAAATCTCACAGGGAACAATTTCTTCCTAATATCCAATCTAAACCTGCTCTCTGTCAGTGTGAAGCCATTCTCCTTGTCCTGTCACTTCATGCCCTTGGAGTAAATAGTCCCTCTCCATCTTTCTTGTAGGTTCCCTTCAGGTACTGAAAGGTCTGATCAGATCTTCAGGAAATCTGTTAAGGAACAGAAAAGACAAATATATGTGCATTCATTACCCCAACAACCTCCATTAATCTGCCCATAAAAATCAAATATATTATTCAATCTTGCTTGCAAAAAAAAAAAAAAAAAAGAGGAGACAGAAGGAAGAAATCAAAGGCTTTACAAAAATATGACAATTCTCACATTGTCTTTGTAGTTATTAAGTCGTAGAAACAACTCTCTGATGTCATCAAACCTGAACATGCTTTTGATTAGGACACTGACACTTCAGCCAAAACCAGCACAGAGGACCTTGTCTCAACCCATATATGTCAGTGCAGGAGTGTTCAACCAGGTTTTAAGGCAGTATTCACAACAGCAAAACTCCAAATATCTTTGGCTTTGAGGATTTCAGTGAGATTTATACTATCACTCCACCAAAAGCTTTCCAAAGAAAGCTTCGGTGCCATCTTAAAGCATACAACACCACCAGTCCTTGGGGATCCTCTGTCAGGGAACCATGTGTGCAGCAATGGCTAAATACCAAGGGCAAGATTAAGAATACAATGGCAGCTTTAGCTCTAAATTTCTTTGCTGATTTGGCTACATTGCTTCATGCAATTTAATTTTCCTGCATGAAAAGTTACAGCCATTTTAAGGACATATAATAACAACACTTCACCGCCTAAAGGAACACATTTTATTTCAAACTCTTTAGAGCTATATATTTGCCAGAAGCATTAAAGCCTTACAGCTCTGTTTCTGAAAGAGGTATTAATTTTTACAGGTTTTCTACAGAATTTGTTCATAAAAACTTCAGAACCTACCATAAACAAGCTAAGAATCACACTTTATGTCTTCATTAACAATTTTTCATCGCTCAGTAACTAGCTGACTTCAGGTAAGGATTACAGAAAATCTAATGCCTGGCATTAAGGACACATGGTATCACTTCCATTTTCGTAGTCCTCAGAAGTAATGAGGCAAAACAAATGAAAAAACTTACAATATGTCATGCCCTTGAATGAATCTGGCCACTGCAGCCTCCACTTCACCCCAACATATCCACAAACACTCCCTTTTTAATATACAAACTCTCAGCTGCCCAGCCATGCAGAAAGGTCCACCAAACTTCACCTTCTCCTGACATTCTGCAAGTTCTGGGGTTATTGCCTATCTCCAAAACCACAAAGCAGTGTCAAGATGCCACAGACATTAGTCCAAGGAAAAAATACATACATCAGCATACTGGCCTTGATGGTAAAAAGCACTGTGGGAATCAAGCCTCTTAGCTGAGTTAAATCTGTAAGACAGATATCGATTCCTAGAAGAGCAATGGTCTCTAGAATCCCATTAATGCACGGGTCTTATAATGAGAGAAAGAGTAAGGAGGAAAGAGAAATGGTTCATGCCACAGAATTAAGCTCTCAGCCTGATCTCCCCTTTGGTCTAGCAATACTCTATGCTGAACAACAGTTTCTCCTCTGTAGGTATCTGTGACTAACACAGTTAACTTTCCTTTTTTGTCTTATAACCTTTCTTTTCTTGTAAACTGCTGGTATAAATTATTGCTCCATTCTGCCAGGCAGCCACTGCCTCATTAGCCCTGCTAATCAAAGTATGCCTCAAAGAAGATACTGCAAATTGTTAACTAGACAAAAGTGCAGGTAACAAACCCAGATGCAGGGCTGGGAAATAGTAGAGCAATTTCTAATAGTCTTGGATGAAATCTGTGGATGACACAGAGGACCCATAGGAACCACAGAAAAGGTAGGTGCAGCCTCATTCTCAACCCTCAGTGGTCTCACTGGTGTTTCCAGTCACTGTGTACCTTTACTTGCAGCCAAAAGGGCTGGAAGAAAACATGAGCTAACTGGAGTTGGAGCTGAGGAGGCTCCTGGGCTGTGTTACAGGGCCAGAAGTCTGGAAAAGAGTCCCCTGACACAGAGAAACACAAGCACTCCTTTGCAGAGAGAAGGCAGCAGACCTCACCAGTGCTGGAGACTCCAGGAGAAGGTGAGGCCTCCTCAGTCCTGCCCCCTGGCAGGATGGAATCTTGTGTCCCTTCGGTGTGCAGGAGGAACATACCACCAAGATACAGACCCAGGCACAATATGAAGCAGCTGGGATATCTGACCACCAGTTTGAACAGCTAAAGAGGCATCTCCTTAGGCAGTTTGGGCAACACATTTAATATGAGAATCACAGAGGTGAGAGCAATTTAAGATTATTATAGGCAGTTTTTAAAACCTGTTTTTTCAAAAAGACTGAGCAATGGAAACCAAAAGACTCCCCCTGATGTCAGTGGACACTGGCTCAGGAAAACTGTAGAGCTCCTGAGGGACACTCTGCAGATAACCCAGGTTTGTACCACTGAGGGCCCTTTCAGCTGGTGCCCAGCACTTTGGACTGCATCCCAAGACATATGGAGCTCAAACAAGGATGTGTTTCCTGGCATGTCATCATTCTCATTCCCAAACTACAGTAACTGAACAACACTGAGCTGCATGGCAAATGTGTAGCTTACCTGCTGCTACTACCATGTTGCTTCCTCTTTCAGACCTAACATATGCTGTAGTTGCACGGTTTGACTAAAATCAGCTATTTGAAAGAGCAAATAGCACCTAGAGAAAGATGTGCATTTTAATTCACAGAGAATAAATTAGCAGTATTGGACAAGGCAGATTGGCTCCTTACTCTGGAATGATACAGCAGGGTGCACTTACTAGGAAAGCAATGTCTTTACCTTTTAATTAAAACTGCAAGAGATTATAATGCTCTTGAAAGGTGCCAGAATGACAGCACCACTAAATGAAATCCTCATTTTTCTCCTTAAGAAAAAAGAAGAAGTCTCTTTAGGATACAGGTAATATATT
The DNA here is from genome assembly GCF_971803275.1 of Cyanistes caeruleus. Lineage (NCBI taxonomy): Eukaryota > Metazoa > Chordata > Aves > Passeriformes > Paridae > Cyanistes > Cyanistes caeruleus. The sequence continues at coordinate 59,538,654 of NC_141704.1, forward strand.
TTGGATAACCCATATATTTTTTTAGAATCTGAAAGGGGAAAAAAAAACCAAACAGAAAACAGCTTCAAATATCCGCAAAAGTAAATCAAAGACAAGACACACTGACTGAAAAAGAAGTTGGCTGCAAGATTTTCAAGTCAATTCATTTTTAGGGTGCAATCTAGATAAGAAGCATTTCCAAAAATATACATGCTTACTTTTTAAAGGATCTTGCCTCATAAATGTTTCTTAGCCAGCTTTCTCCAATCTGTCTCATGAAATAAGGTCACACATGAAAACTACATGCACATTAAATTTAATTCTGGTTAAAATATCTGACAGTGGCATTAAAATTAAGCTTTCTAAAGGAAGTTAGACTTAACATTTACAATAATGTAAGGATCAACAGGACAAGGGGGAATGGCTTCATACTGACAAGAGTTAAGTTTAGGCTGGATATCAGGAAGAAATTGTTCCCTGTGAGGATGGTGAGGCCCTGGCACAGGTTGCCCAGAGAAGCTGTGGCTGCCCCAACCCTGGCAGTGTCCAAGGCCAGGCTGGATGGGGCTCTGAGCAAGCTGGGGTAGTGGAAGGTGTCCTTGCCCATGGCAGTGAGTTTGAATGAGATGATCTTCAAGGTCCCTTCCAACGCAAGCCATGCTATGATTCTGTGTTTTTAGAATCTTTGCCAAACCAAGACAGAGAAACCCACAGAAAACATCAAGGACTACCCCAGCCACCAAGGTGGCCCCAAATTTAAGCAAGGGAGAGAAAAGGATTTCTTTAGGTAAAAGGTCAATTAAGTCTTCATGCAACTTCCACTAAGCCTAAAAATACATCCCATTTTGCAGATTTGCCTCAACAGTTCAACACTTGTCATATATAATTCCTTACTTAACAAGTAGTTTTACTGAAGTAAGTGGGTGTACTGAAGAAATAAATATTAAACAGGGAACAAGACTCAAGACTGCTGGTTGAAAATTTGGTTCTTTTAATTCTGAAGTGCATACCTCCAGGAAAGCCTTCCATATTCTTCCACCCATCATTAATACATTCCCTAAAATCCTGACTACAGTTTTCACAATGTGGATTGGTCAAACCAGTCAGGAATCCAGCTCACCGGTTTCTGACAATTTTACATTACCAGAATCAGATTGGAAACTTTTGTTACTAGTGACCTGGAACAAGTCAATGGAAAGACAGCATAACCTACCTGTCCCCAGATTTATTCAGCACTGATTTTCCCATAGAAATCAGTACATTTTAAGAAAAATAAAATCTAAAATCTGTCACTTAAAATACATAGATACTGACTAAAATTCTTAACTTCTACAGAGATGCTGCTTTCTGTCTACTACAGCTGTAGCACAGGAATTACATGATTTATCCATTTGAGCAAACCTCTTTTCAAGACATTTTTCTTAGAACAGCATAACTATTGACAAAATCTTGTTGTTAAATATGGATTTACTATCAATCTATGCAAATTTACACTTAAATCGTGCTGAAAATTAAAATATGCAGAACCTAAGCTGGTATTCAGTAGCACTTTTTCTACAAGAGATTTACAGGATCATGCCCCTAAATGCTTGATAAAATTTAAACATATTTGTTTATACCAATAAACTGTCAGTCTCAGACATCATGACTGGCTTCCAGTGTTTGTCAAAACTCGAAATTAGAGCTACACTTCAAAGCCCTAAGCTCAAGGAATGAAATACATGTTCTTACTGGATTAAAGCTTATGCCTAGACATTTGTGATCCCCCCGGAAGCTTTAAAAAACAACCAACCAACCAACCAACATGAAAACCCAAAGCAAGCCCCCCCCAACTTCTATAAACTCCAAAATTAATAATTTACTCCCATACATTCACAGTATATACACAAAAATCACAACAGAAACAATAATTTATTTTTGTTTGTTTGTTTGTTTAAAGAACATCAATGTAATGATTCTTGCAACTCAGGGAAGCTATATTTTCTTTAAAAAGGAGTTATGTTAACCTGCACATCCCTAGGGTAATAATGTGTTGGAGGGACACCTATCTGCAATATTCTGCAAAGGCTTGGTATGACTGTTACAAGTATTGGACCTGCCAGAGAGGATGCTGCAGTCTGGAGGGATGTGGGAGAGTGGACTCTGACCTCCTCTAAAGGCAAGAACTCACCCTCACCCCCACCTGACTGGAGAGAGGGCTCCCACCACCCTGAAAGAGGGCAGGGAGCAATCCATCTCTCTGTATTTTATGGAAGTTATGAATAAGAAAACGCTTACTGGAAAAAATTGACAGACCATTCAGATTTTAGAAAATGCCATCACATTTTACAAAACTTAAAAAAGCCTAGATTGAGATAATTTCTACTTTAATCCTTTTTAACAGCCTAAGAGACCAGTATTGTAAATTAAAAGAGAGACTGAAAGGCCCAGACACGTAACTAATAAAACCACTAACATATTCTAAGCAACACAGTTTCATAAGAGAGACTATCTATGTAAAAAGGGAAGGAACCCTTGTGTGTACAACCTTACAATTACTAAAAAATGGAAAACCAATGTATACATCCACCTGCATGGTGAACAGTCCTTACTCTCAGAGTGAGGGGAGATCTAGAAAAAATTCCCAAGACCAATTTCTACGCCTGCCTGTTCATTTCTCAGGATCCCTAGTGGATCCTGGACAAGATGGATCCAGACTCCACAGGACCTAGGGAAAACCTGTGATTCTGGACTCACCCTCAGGATCATCTACAGCCCAACACATGAAGAGGAACAGAAGCTCCAGCCCAGCACCACCCCTCAGTGGTGCAACGTGCAACTAAAGTGATGCTGGTTGATTCTTGTGTGGTTCTCCCTAATAAAAAGTGATCCCCTGTTTTGCTCGAGTCATGTGATTTTCAGTCATGAAATATGTCCTTTGAACACAAAGTCGTATGAGCTGGGTGCTCAAAAACAGTGAATAGGAGTTATTAAACTGCTTAAACTTCATCCTTGTGACACATGCATCTTTATAGCTCATGAGTAGACAAGTTTGTACCTCCAGGGAAAGCAGGAGGAAAGGCAAGATGCTTGGACACAGCAGTTAAATATTCAGGATCATTCTGTCTCAAGTGCAAAGCGAATGCACACTTTATATAGTTTATAGCCTCTCAATCAGAGAGGAAAAGGGAGGTTGAAGAAAAGATCTTACCATCCAAAGACATCCTTTTATTTTACAAAGACTGTAGAAGGCCTCTCCAGGAAGTCTTACAGCTATTTCTACATAAAAACCACAGCAAAGTTTCAATGCCTGTTTTTAAGCCTAGACAGCACAGCTAATATCTCCAGACTTCTGTAAGATTGCAGACAGGACTGACAACAGTGGACCAGCAAAGAAAAAAATTTCTCCAAAGCTTTCTAGACATAGAGTTAGTAGAAAAGGGGGAAAACCCCACACAAACAAACTAACTCACAGGTAACTACCAAAATATACATAGATTGTCACATCCTGACCTGAACAGGTCAGAGTTTGAAAGGTAAACAGCCATGGAGACAGCTACAGCAGGAAATAAATTTAACTTGTACAAAGACAGAAGCTTATCCAAAAAAATCACACGTTTGTTCTGTGCCTTTTTTGCTGAAAGAACATGAGACAAAACCAGGTTTCTGACAAAAAGTTACCAACAAGGCTCCAGGACACAGTTGAGCATTCTAAAAAGGCTACTGAGCTTCCATTTGCATGGTGGTGCCATTTGCAGCATTCCTTCACTTTCATTTATTTCAAAGCAAATCATTGATTTGCATGGAATTGCTAAGGAAATTCATATAACTGAGAGCAGGTCTGTTTGCACTTAATGGGTGGCTCCTTCCTCGCTTACATAGCTTGAAAGGAAACCCTTCTACAGAAATAAAAGGGAATTAAGGACAAAACATGATTTTATGGGTAATGAATGTGAGTAAAAACACTGAACAAGATGTATAATCAGGATTAAAGGCTTGGGCAGAGAAAGAACTAAGCAGAAGAACCACATCTGCATGTCCCATGTTGCCAATATGCCAAGATTGTGTCTGGAGTCAAACTGTGTCCAGAGCCATTTAATAAGAGAGTCTGCAATGCAGTCTTTCAGGGACAAAAAAGGGAAACATAATTCCAAGTGTCTGGGCATACAGTCTTTTCTTTAGCGCTGAGGAGGGACTGCAGCCAGCTACAGCATGACATGGTGTGCACTGCATTGCAGGAAAGACTTCCAGAGGGTTTCAGAAAAGTCTGCTGGCAGTGATAGAGAGAAGATCAGGAGGAAAAAAAGCATATGACTTCTTGGTTCAGAGATGACAATGACAGTCCACACCTTTCCAGAGTGTGTGAGCCTCAAAGAAGAAAAAAAGTTTTGAGGAAAAGCACACTCCTGCAGGGCATCTGAGGGAGTGACTGAGCAAAATGATTAGAAAAACTCAAGGCTGGGAAAAGGCCTCCCAGAAAAAACACAAAATAATTGTTTCCAACAAGACAGCTCATCCATTTTGATGCCATGAGCCAGCTGGCTGGCAACACCAGCTACATATTAAAATAGAATTTGCTATCAGTCGGTCTTCTGGACACAGCCCACACAACTCTCACACCTCTCTTCCACTCACACAGGAAAACTAAACTGCTATATTTCAGCACCTTCCTGGCATGCTCATTCTTCAATGCAATTTTAAACGATGGTAGCAAAGGCAGTGGGACACACAGAATAGTCCTAGGGTTGTCAGAGAGGCATTGTGGTCTGGGTTCAAAAAGAATATTCTAAGCTGACAAACACAGGCAGAGGATTGCCTCCTCTGGACTTCCATTGGGTACTTCTGCAACTGTGGGCCCAGAAATATCTCATTTTCCCTTTCAGTGAAGTGCTAAGAACATTAGCAATGAGCTGTGCCACAGATGAGCCACCATAATCCCAGTGCCCAGACAAATGCTGCTTGGACTCCCTCAGGATGCTCAGAGCAAGGGGCACAAAGGTTTAGAACCAAAATTTGAAAGTTCCAAATAAGCAAAGGAGCAGCAACACCAATGCAGTACCCACAAGTCATATAGGATGCAACTCTGTTCAAAAAGGTTCCTTTTTAGCTGATCATCTTAATGTCCCCTGCAATGCATTCCTGTAGGTGGGCTGATGTGTGAATACAGAACCTTGAAAGAGTAATGAGATTTTCCATAAATTATTTCCAACTTAAAAAGCTAATTACCCACTGGAATAACAGTCTTTGCTGCTCATCTCACCTCCATCCTGAAATTTGCTCAGCCTTTCAAAGTATGATGATATGGGAACTTGAACAATATCTAGAATTGCCAGCAGCGTCCGGGTCAGTCTGAGAAGCTCACTAAAACTATAAAAGCCAAAGTATATGAGGTTTCGAGCCAGATGTACCACCTATGAGAAAAAGAAATTAAAAATGAAGGAAGTACTGACAGCCTTTGTGGTTTTCAGTTGCATTTCACACAGCAGCTTCCACAGAGATTCAGATCTTGAGTGCACTCAAACTAGCACAAGTCTTCCCACTGATTTTTGGAATAAGGTCAGTGACATTAAATGTTTGTCAGGATTAGACAAAGAAATTGGTCAGTCAGGTTACAGCAGACAGCAAAACCAAGGTGAGATTAAGAAAGGCTTGAAAGGATAAAATTGCATCTGCGAAAATACATAAGATCAAGAAGAAAGACTGGGAAATTACTTAAAGAGGCACCAGCTTTGTGGAAGATGGAAGTCAGAAGAAGAGCCAGAAGAGTAAGATGACTGTGATAAGTTTGCACAGAGGTGATTTCAGGTGACCAGAGGCAAAAGCAACAAAGAGAAGTAGGCTGAAGGAAGAACTATAAAAGCTGTAAGTATTTCCCCTTTATTCTTTTCTATTTGAACTTAGAAAATCTAGGCCTATATAAAGATTCTGTCAGGAATTTCCAACAATGTTTAAACCACAGGATTAGGTTATTCAGAGTGTTTGACTGAGTGGAATACCCTATACAGAAAACAGCACTTACTTATACTGTAGAATCCTTAAAGGTTATTTCACTAATGTAGAAAGAGCAGGAATTTTCACCATTCACCCCCCAGAAATCCCCTCTTCCTTCACTGAAATGCAACCACTTCAGGAGGAAGAAGGAAAGGTTGGAAAAACAAAGCAGACAAGAATATTATTTTCTGTGGTACCAGTCATCACCAAGAGCAATGGAATTAGGAACATGTGTTTCTTTAGGATATTTTACTCCATTTATTCTGCAACTGGCTTTAGTTTGAAAGAAGCAACATCAACTTATCTGAAATGAGGAATACTGCAAGCAGGATGCAGATAACTGAGAAGTACCTCAAATGTAAGTTTATTTTTCTCTTTGTCTCCAAATGGAAAGGGTTGATTCACAACTTCTTTCAAGTACTCTTCTACAAATTCCATTGTCAGTGCAAACTTTGTCTTCATTTCATTCCTTGAAGAGTCAGTGAACGAATCATACCTACAATACAGAGGACAGAAAGAAAGAAACTTCAGCACCTCTAATATCAGGATCAGCTGTCACTAAAGTAAAAACAAACTGATCCTGATCCTCTGAAATTACTCAGTTCAGCTCTTTGGAGATATGAAAGTGGATGCACAAACCTTCCCTCCAACAATAGCAGGAAGGCTTGAAGCAAACGAGAGGAACATAGACAGGATAATACCACTCTTGTGGCAGATAGAACTCATAAACCTTGCTGTGGTCATTAACAGAAACAACACTGCCTGCTGCACTGCTGTGCTTCTTCCTCTGTCTCTCCAGCCAGATCCTCCCTGGCTGGGAGCATCCCAGTTCTACTGCTCCATCAAATCAGTGGAGCCAGACAGGGTTTCCACTGAAATCAATGGTCCTTTCTCTAAAATTAAATTTAACACATGCTTAAGTACTTTACTAAGTGAAGACCAAAGCCTCTGTGAGCTGTTTCTGGTCAGCAGCTGTGTCTTAATTCTGGGTTCCCAGCTGTGGCTTTCTGTTGAACTTGAGTTATAAAACCAAGTTCCAGCCTAGCAAACCTGTCATGTGAGACACAATTGGATTACTTGGAGTGCAGCTGGTCTGAGGAAAGGCCATCCCATCTTCCCCAGCTTGTTTAATAAAAGAACATACTCAGAAATGAAATTTAAATATTTAGTGATTGAAAGCTGCCCATGGAAGTTTTCAAGAGTAACCATAATTAATAGTTCCATGCTCTGCAACAAAATGCCTTTTCACCCATATGATTTGTGGACATTGGACATGTACAACTGTGTTCTGAGACTAACCCTACAAAAAGCTTTTATACTTAAGTTTGAAACACTTTCAACTCACTCATGAATTGTAATCTTGGTAGGAATTTCAGTCCACAATCTGGCGTATTTGACAGGCACCACAGACTCCTGGGGATCTCTGTCCACATGCATGTGCAGCATCAGACGGCAAAAGGAAGCCCGCAGGTCATAGGGGAGGCTTTCATCAGACATACACCTGAGGATCAAGTCTACTGACAGCTGGGCAGAAATCTGGTTGATGGCAAGATACTGGCGGTCCAGGCACATTCTTGCAAAGAGGTTCAGTTGGTACCTTAAAAAAAAGGTAATAATGTGGTATTCAAGGAAATCACTTGGAAAGAACACACCTCAGAATCTCATGTTACAAGCCTGTTGTGAGCCTTTCTGATATAAATCCTAAAAAATAACAAGAGTGACTTTGTTAAGCAAGGGAGCAACTTGACATTAAAAACTATTTGTTCACTTGTTGTTTCAATTTCATAAAACATCATTCCATGATTCCATTTCTTCTCTAATCCTTGAGACACTCAGGACACTCTGTCCTCAGAATGTACCTTGCTTCTGGGGCAGCAAAACCTAAAATTAAAGCCCAATAAATAAAATGTTAGAGGGAAAATAAAAGAGACACACAGAGAGATGTGATGAGTAAAGGAAATTCTACATTTGCCTGGAATAGGCAGCAGAGACTGTGATGAGTCCCACAGGAAAAACTTGAAATGAACTTTTAATCTCAGTTTCTGGCATGACCTGGTTTCCTTTTTTTTTTGATATTGGCAAATGAACTGTATAAGAACAACACTGGGGGTCTTAATGGAGTTTACATTTTCTTCCCTTTGAATAAGCAGGTTTACCTGTAGTAGGTAAGAACCTCTAAATCAGCTTTTGTGCCCTCCTTTGCCTCCTGAGCCAGATGCCTGATGGCTTTGCCATGAGGCTCCTTGTTGCTGTCGATCCAGTAAAGCCACACTTCTTCTTCATCAATGTCATCCGAGATGATCGGGCATTCCAAGGGATTGTCCATTTGCGTTGAAACCAACCTGCAAACACAAACCATTCACAATGGAGCCACAAGCAAAGTGCTCGGAATTTAAGAGAGCAGACAACAAAAAGGTGGCATGTTCTGATTACAGATACTCACTTGGTCTGTATGAGAATGTCAGCATTCCCTGGGCTTAGCATAAACTTGCAGATGAGTTCCTGAGTTACTGGTATTGCTGTGGTGTTAGATACACACAGGTCTGACAGATAATCCAAGAATCTGCAGTCAAAAAAACACAGATGGAGCAGAACATGAGACTTAAACTACTACTGGGGAACAGAAGTAGAAGTTTCTAGCACTCAGCATTAGAGGATGGGTAGACTAGAGGGACTCTGTATCATGATATTTATCAACATATGATCTTTGCCAGTTCATACTCTTGCAACTCACAACACCTTCCACTAGATCAGGTTACTCCAAGCCCTGTCCAGCTTGGCCTTGAACACTGCCAGAGAATGCTGGGCTCCCAGAGAAGAGTGCAGATCTGTCAGGACCTGCAGATAGCACTGTGCATTTAAAGAGGTCATTCCATGTAAAGCAGAAAGAACAAAGCTTTGCAGGGAAATCAGTTTCCTCTGAATTTGTCTCTCAAATTTAGTTCTTCTGATGTTTAACAAGGTTCAGGCTGAGGCCTTCCTCAAAGCTGGGACATTCATTAGGTACGTGGGTTTGTCTCTTTTCAGGGATTCCAGTGTGTGCAGTAACAGGAATCCGTTCTGCAGCCTTTGACAGTGAAATATAAGAAGGGCCTCTTCCTTCTATGTAGTTTCCACTTTCTACAATATTCGTAGGAATTGAGTATCTCTGAGCCTACCACTCCTTTAGCAAATGTAGCTAAAACTGAGCAAGGTGCTCAAGAGCTGGTGGGGGAGAAGATGTGAGCAGGCGCACATGCACACACACACAGATCATATATTCCACTTCCTTAGAAACGCAGGTACAAACTCTGACCATCTGCTATTAGCCATCCAAGGATCCAACAGTTTGAACCTCTAGAACAGACCACAGTCATCACTAAAGTCTGGGAACTGTAGTGGGTGAGTACAGACAGCATTTTCAAGGTAGATTTAGGAAAAAGTCTACCCATAACTGAAATTAAGCTTTGTGACAACTGGTAATTAAAAGTGCATAGCAATCACAAAGATAAAATTAAGCAAACAGCACATAATTACATGGAATTCTGGGGAAGTCACCTGGTTGGAGCCAAAACTCAGGAAGGTTTTTAATTTTAGCTCATGTGTTTTAGAGCAGAATGCCACAATTCTCACTCACCCCAACACTCCTGAGAAAATCTACAAGACTCCACGAAAATCAGTATCAAAATCAAGTCTTTACTGTTCAGATTACACAATTCTGACAAGGGTCAATTTTGAAACATTTATTGCTCCTGAATTCTTCAAAGTGGATACAGAGCAATTGCATGATGTGCTTATGGCATAAATTCCATTACATCCTCCACCACAAGAAAACACAACGTGCAATTTTCAATAAACAAACCCTTCAGAGACAGAGCTGATCTTGTGATTTCCTCTTCATTTTGACCAAGCCCAGCCCAGCTGAGCATGGGAGAGGCAACGAGCTTACAGAGTGAGACAAACAGGCATATTGAAAATAACTGAGGCAGTGAAGCAGCAAGGCCCTGAGCAATATCCTTAATGGCTACCTGGAAAATGGTATTCACAATTACAGAAGACAATATTTGGCATTCAATATGTTCATTTCTTATATTTGTATTATTTTGCTAATTTTACAACTGAAAACCCAAAAATAAAGAGATTTTTCCATTTTAAAATAAAGAAATTAATTCCTTTTATATTCTGACCTGAAGCTTATAAAAAAAAAAAAAAAAATCAGCTGAGTGAAATTCAAGGCCAGAAATTTTAATTTGGAATAAAATCTGGTCTAGGACACAGGTTTATGGGATCTTCACTGTCCTAGGCCCCTTTCAGGTCTCACCTGGAATCAGAACCTGCAGGAAAACTGATATTAACAAAAGCTTAGAAAAATTGACATGTGTGTATAATTTACATCAGGATTAATAACAGGGGAACCAACACAAGTGGCAGTTTCACAGAGGAACTGCAGAGCTGGGAGAAATTAAACTTTCTCTTCATTTCTCTTTGCCCCAGTCAGAACTGAGACCAAATTTTCAAAGCTGTCCTGTAAAGTATAAGCCCTCTTTTCAGTAAGCTCTAGTTTTAAAACGTGGATATGGGTAAATTCCAAGAATTACACGTAGCTCTAATATTTTCTGTACAGGTGGGGTTTTTCTCTGCCAGGTCAAAACAGGGAGAAAGAGACATCAAAGCAATGAACAGCATGTAATTCACAGCTACTGGAAAAATGCTACATGGACCACTTCAAACCTTGGCTCTCGATTTCTCCTGAGTAAATTCACAAACGTCTCTATTTCTTTAGCCGTGATGTGTTTCTCTAGCAGTTTTCTGTTGTTGTGCAACAAAGCTGTGATGGTGTCTTCTGCCAGAATATCATAACCAATCTGGGACTGCATGACGCAGAAGTTCTTAGCAATATATTCCTAAAAAAAGGAAAAATTCCCATGATGACCTGCTGAGCAGTAATGTTTTCTGTTGTAGAACCAGAGGCATGCAGCTCAGATAACAATCAAAATAACGCTCAAAACTTTCCTCTCTGAACTGGCCTGAACAAAAGAACTTTTGAACAACTCAAATGTGTACCCTGAGAAACAGATTCTATATTAGGGATGACTAACTCTTCTTATTCTTTCATAAACCAAAAGAATGAATCCATGAAAATATATCCAAAATTTAAAATTCAAGAAATGGCAACATCTTTTCTTTTTTTTTCTTTTTTTTCTTTTTTAAAAAAACCCAAACAAAAAAAAACAAAACCTGAAAGGTTTTTATAATGTTTAAGAAGCTTTTTTCTTGAGTATTCCCTCCTCTTTTTCTCTCCCTTCAGGACAGAAATATTTTTGTGAAACACTGAAAAGCAAACAAAGAAGCCACACAGCAGTTCAGGCTTTTATCTCCAGTCCCTTCAGTCCATGGTCTGAAATACCTCTTGTTCACAGGAAGTCTCCAGCAGTGGGAAATCAGGCTATCTGATATAACAACCTCTGCTCTGACTCACTGCCATCCCTCTACAAACATTTAAGCAAGAGAAGCAGACAGCTTTACAGATTTCCCACTTCACAATCCAGGCTCCAAGAACATATTTTTAATAACAGAAAGCTCATGAATGAAGCAGTGAACCTCAGTCTCAGTCTGAGCCTGCAAATGTACAAAGTGAACTTGTGATATTCATTGTTGAACTTTCAAGTCACACACTACTAAGCTACACACACAAAAAAAAAAAGGCCTTTCCCCATTACCACAGAATCTCACTTGTAAGTGCAGAGAGCCATGTCAAACCCAGGACATATAATTATAGAAATCAGGAGGAAAATTATTCTCAATACCACTGACCTGGTTCTTCCTGTAGTCCTGTTGGGAGTGTCTTAGAACCCTGTAACATAATCTCAGCATGTATTTGTAGGGAGCATATCTCTGGTCACCCAGGTCTTCAAGTCTCAGCATTGACCCTTCACCTTTGTCCTTAAAAGGAGCTTTGAGGATGCCAAATATCTGTTCAAAATCAAAATCACTGAGAGTGCAAACCAGACCCAGATTTCTGCTGAACTTAGAACAGTCAATGGAAATGTCCTCTGACAGGATCAGCACAACAGCCTTGACTAAACACAAGTGTGGACATAATCTGAGACATCACAGCTTTATGCATTTGGGGTTAGCTTTACATTTCCCACCAACTTGATTGACATTGACTCTTTACTATCCCCAATTTTAAACAGTTTTAGTTACACATCTTAAATTTGGATAATTTAATGATGAAAAAGGAGGACAATGCTGCCTGCTATCCAGTTTCATCCTTTTCCCTTTTTATTAAATTTCTTTCCATTGACTTCTCAAAAAGGACATTAATTTTATTTACTTGCAAATTTGCCCTCATGCAAACAAAGTCAGAGCTCCATAGGGCCACTATGTGGGGAACACTTGCAGGACTGGGACCATGTTCCATGTTTGTCTCAAATTTTGTGAACAACTTGCGCTCAAACATGATCTTAATCAGAATCACATGAAATTAAGAGCCCTCTACAGCCCCTTGTTCTTGACTCTGATTTAGGGACCAAGAGATGAGCTTTGACAAAGTAGTGTCATTTATACCCAATCCAACCACACACAAACCCAACCCAGCATAAGCCAAGTTACCCAAAAATAACTTTTTCTCACATCACTCTCTCCTACAATCTGTTTGCATATACAGTTAAGTTATTAACACAGTAGGACATACCTGAGCCAATATATTTTGCTCCCTCATTAATTTCTGCCGTTCCCGGTTTGGCTTGGTAACGATCACATCCAAAACTTCTTGCCCGTTATTGGGCACATCAGCAACAAAGAAAATGAGATCTTCCAGTAGCTTGGTTACAAACCTAGAAAGAATAGACAAATCATTATTATAAACAGTCACTCAACACTTGCTAGGATTCATTCAGAATGAAAATCACATTTAATCACATTAAGCTTTACCTGGCACAATGGAACTTCCACACTGCAAAGTTAAGTACTTAAGGATTCCAAGCCTTGGTTCAGCAGAAACTTAAATCAATCACTGGGCTGTTTACCAAGGCATTAAACAACAACCAGAGAGAAAACAAGAGAAAAATACAGTCTTCTGGATTGATACACAGTATTCAGAAACCCAAAATCTATACCAGTTGGCCTCAAGGCCCAGGAACAGTAAACAGAAACTTCCACAGCCTAGCAAGGAGTTTTGTACTTTATTATGGGTCCATGATGGACTCACTAGAAGAATAAAAACATTCTGCCACTACTGACCTATGAAACTGTTTCATATATATGCTTTTTCATATATATATTCATATGTAACTGTTTTCCTATGTATACTGACCCAAGAAACTGTATTTGTTTCACTCTTTGCTAAACAAAAGATTTGTCAGAAGCGGGTGCTAAAAAAAACAGAGGCAGTAGTGATTCCTTCTCTCCTACTTTCAGAAAATGCAAAAAGACAAAATATAAATGGGGAAGAAAAAGAAAACAAAGTCATCATTGCCTCCTTGTTACTAACACCTTGCCAGGCATGCAGTGAGAAACACAGATGTCCACAAACGTCAAAGAATATCCCTTAAGAGCACCAGCAATCTTTTACATGAAAACTCAGCATCATCTCAATTTGGCCAATGTCTAGTCTATAACTAACAAATCTGCCAGCTATGAGAGAGGCAGGAAGATCCCCAATAGATTTTCAGTCATCTGTGGGATCCAGACACAAAGTTATCATTATCCACAAGTGAGCTGGGCTGCTCACCTAAACCCTCTGAGTGAGATTTAGCTCTAAAAGCCTCAGCTCCCCGGAAGAAAACAGCAAGGTGTGTGTCACCTCCACAAAATAAAGTAGAAAAGGCAACTGTAGGATGAAATAATGACGAATAAACTGTTAGGACTTCCACTTCTCTGTGCTAGAAGGTGATAAGGCAGGAAAAAGATTATTTGGGGGGTTTTCCAAAGGGCTATCACAAGAACAAACAAATAATGGTACTGCTGTGAAGCAGCTCTGAAACATTTCACATGTTTGTTGTACTGTTCGGTCAACATAAAGACCTGACAATACTGACAGTGACACAAGGTTTGTACAGGGACATCCCACCTGGACAGTGTCATATCCCTCTATGGGTCAACTTCACCATGAAATGGCCCCACAGCTTTTCAAGAGTGAGTTCCAACACCCAGGCCACTAAAAATCTGCCTGTTAAGATATTAAACTATCTGGTCTAATTGTTATTGGAAACTGACTGCAAAAATTCAGTTTCATCACCAAAAATTAACATTTTCAGAAAAAAAGAAAAGCTGCATATTATGTATTACAGTTATGAATTCACACTGCCAGAGATGATGTCTTATATTCAGTTAAACCACAGGCAGCTGAAGACAAATAGTGAACTACATCACTGGCAGCAGAATATATCTGGCTACAATGTACAACAAATGTACAACAAAATCCCTTGATATAGGGATGGGTGTGAGAAGCAGACATTCTAATAGTGCCACAGAAGAAATGGGAATGAACACCAAAATTATGTAAAATAGAAAGAACTGAGAAAAATAGAAATGAGAAAGCAAAGGGATCACTGAAGCAGCTTCTCAGCCGCACTGAGACCTCCTTCCAAGGTTTTTGAAGATTTGCAGTGTGGTGAACTTTAAGCAAGTCAAGACCCCTGCAGTGCTGCTTTCCTGTACATGAGAATCAGATGCAATGCACCCTCACATTACAGCTCAGAAGGAGATTATCAAAGGAAATCCAGACAAAGACATTTGCCCAGGGAACTACCCATTTATTTATGTGGCCAGTGACCTAGGGAGGTGCTGTTTACCCCCCTTTTACACAGGAGATACACAGATCAGCCTGAGGTACAGCAAGGATGCTCTGACAGAGGTGGAATCTAACCCCAGGCTGGCACTCTCAGAACTGAAGTGTCCTCTCCCAGTTACCTCTGTCCATGTGGATATCACCTACCCATGCCTGTGTTATCATGAGTAACCAAACACCAGTTTAGCAGGGGAAAAATTAAAACTCACTAACCTCCTTTCATTTTGGGTTATTGTTCCATTCTCCAGCTTTTTAACAGTTGATGCTAAAACCTTGTTGGCATCGTTGGCGAAGTCCAAGTCTCTGACCTCAGACAGAGGAACTGATACAATGGCGAAAGCTTCCTTGTCCTCTTTGGTCTGGCACGTCCCAATCTGCAATAGGTTTTGGTTTAAAGTGGGTGAGCAATGCTCTTACCTTTATCCTAGTTATTATGCACATTTCATAGGTTAGAAGTGAGACAGCTTCAGGAGTGAGTTTGGGATTTTGTTTACCTTTAACATCACTGGCCTCTCTTCCTCAGTGTCTATCGGGATGCTGGTGCTGGTGACCCAAGTGTTGGTGCACAAGTGCCTCAGTCGGACATAGGAGTTCCTAAAGAGGGACAGAGCAAACAGCAGCTGAGATGGATCAGTCCTGAGCCCACGTAGGCAAGTGGATGCCCTGCAACACCTGTCTGTGGCATGAGGCTGGAGCCACACCAGCCACTGCAACAAAAGGGGAAGGTGGACCTAAAAGACACTTGAGTACCCCTTTCCTTTGACTCTTTCTTTCTCACCCAGAGCAAAGCTGCAACAAGAACTGCCAGCATCTTGGGATTATGCAGAATGCTGGGTTTAAGTATTTATGTAAGTCTAGGAGTAAAATATTCTTTAAAGAAAAAAAAACACTATAAGGAAGATGTTATAAAATCCCATCTGAACAGAAATACATTTCATGAATAAACTCAATTCTTTTATTATTTTCTTATTCTGCAGAATAACGAACCCTTTTAAGCTGTCACAGCACAAAAGCCAGAAAGTAAAGCTGACCGTGGTTTCACAGCTTCATCATAATGATCTGCAAACCCTTGTTCCACAGCAAGCATTTACAGTACCAGTTCTCAACTGAAAATCAAGTGAACAAAGAGCAGATATGAGATCCTTCTAAATTCTTTCCATATGATAATCTGTGGTATTATCAAAAAGCAGAGCTGAGAAATCAATTACGATTTTAACTCTGAATTTTACTTTTGAAATATATTCACTGTGGTCTCCATTCACACTCTCCCTTTCATGCTGATGGGCTTTTGAGTATTCCAGTAAGCAAATTATCTAGCAGAACTTAGCATAGCAAACACACTTCAAAGTCACATACATCAGTATTTGTGGGTACCCAGCTTTAAAATCCACCCTCATAACAACCAGCCCCGAGTGTCTGCAAGCCCATTCAGTCACAGCCAACACTGTGTGACTTATCTAACCAATCTCAGCTATGCTACACAGCTAAAATTTCAAATATTGATAATTAAAACCCAAAAGCCACTTGCTGAACACATTTGAATAACAAATTAGCTTAGTGGCATCATGATCTGTCAGGGAAACAGAAGCCCAGCTCACCCCACACATTATTTTGTTGGGAACAATTCAGTTAAATCTATTAAAAGTACATTTTTTTCAAACAGTGCACAGAGCTCAATTCTATCCTCACACAGATCTGTGCAATATTTAGACCATTATTTTTTCTCTTCACAGACTCTCTCTAAGTGTCACTTGTTTTATCCTTATAATTATTTTACCCAGTCACAGCAGCAGTATCATGTTTTATACATCCCTTATTTATCCATGAACACTCCTCATATTTTAACAGAAGGATAATACTTGCTCATGTTTGACTTTTTCTGCTTTACTCACCAGCATAATGCCAGGAAGAAACCCTGTCAATGCAGCACTATTTTTTGCCCTTTTTTCATTTCCTTTTTTTTTTTTTTATTTTACCTTGGAACCAGGCAATCAGCTCTCTGAAGGGTGGTAGCATCCAGTTCAAAGAGAGATGCAATGTCATTTCCATGTGGCACAGAGACCAAAGTATACATAATCTTCTCCCCTGCCTGGCGTTTCTTCTTTGAAGCAGGAAGGTCGCCGTCTCTCTGCTGATTAGGCACAAGGGTTATTTGCTTGCATCAGGCCCCATTAGAATTCTTCAATTACCTTGCAGGCAAGTAATACATTTGAATTGGATGATTTTTTTTTGATTTTTTTTTTCCTTCTAGCAAGAATCTACCATGACTGGCTTTGGAGTAACACAAAGGATGCACTTTGCTCCATGGGGTCTCAGGCAGTCATTAGAACAACAGCAGGCCACAAGCTACAGAGGCACTGCAGCACTGGATATGCTTTACTTGACACCTACAACTTCAAAAAAACCTTCAGTAGTTGCAGACCCCTCACTCCCAGTCAACATGGCTACACAGTGCTGGTCTGGAAAGGGCCACATTTGAAAGAAGAGAATTAATGAAAATTAGATTTTTATTTTATTTTCTTTTTTCTTTTTAAGACAAGGAGAGGACTTAAAAAGTAAGCAATTTGCCTAAATCCATTGTTGTTTTATGTAAGTCTGATGGTTTTTTCCTCTCAGATGGTAGAAACAAGGCAGCACACTTTCAGAGAATAACAGAATCATTTAGGTTGGAAAAGGCCTCCAAGATCATCAAGTCCAGTCTTTGACCAATCACTACCTTGTAAACCAGCAAGCCACATCCCTTTTTTTCTGGACACCTCCAGGGGAGGGACTCCATGACCTCCCTGGGCAGCTCCTTCCAATGCCTGTCAGACCTTTCCAAGAAGAAATTATTCCTGATGCCCAACCTGAACCTCCCCTGGAACATTTCCTCTTGTCCTGTGGATACTTTCCAAACAGCAAGAGCCAGAACATCTGTTCCATCAGGACCAGCTTGTCATGGGAAGGGGGACAGGTAAAGCCCCAGCTGGATTGCATTACAAATCTCAGCACAGTCTGATAACACACTCAAGACTGGGTCCAACCCAGGTGTGACTTTACCCCCTGTGATTTTACCCTCTGCAAAGGCAGGAGTTCAAAGGCAGGAGTTGTTCCCCTCGAGGGACAGAGTTACTCAAACAAGGCACGTGAGCTGAGCTGGGATCTTCCTCCCACCACCTGCTGAGACTCCATAGGAATTTTGTGACCCCGCAGCATCACCCTGTATCTTCAGTCACCTCCATACCTTTGCCTAATGACTCCAAGTGCCACCTTCCCTGAGAACAATTCTTGGCTTGATGGAGTCATTCGGAATCTGTGCCCGTAACCACGTAACCAACAGAATTACTGGTGTGAGTAAAAGTTGCTCCTCTGGGGTGCTGAGCTACACATCTTACAAAAGACTGATAACCAATTAAGAGATTGGCAGCCCAGGGCCCTTCATGTACACAAAATACATCACAGAGGGAGAGGAGAAGAGCAATGAGTAAAGTCAAAAGAAAAAAGATCCAACCCTGGAAGCATGAAATGCTATTATAATGATTTACAATACAACACTAAGGAAGAGCTGTACAACGTAAAAGGCCAGGCTGTACTTGGTTTGCATTAGTAGCTTGATTAAAAACAAACTGTAAGGGGTAATCAAGGGCAAAGCTTTGATTATCCATATTGCCAATTGAGATTAAATAACAAAATCAAGGATGAGTGAAATTGTGGAAGAAAGGGTTAGTTATCAACTCATTTCAAGGCGCTTTTTGAATCCTTCCAAAACATCCATTTTTTCATTATCAAGCTTACAAAATGCCAGCTTTCCATCCCATGACATCTATCAGGGATGGAGAGAGCAGAAAAAAAAATACAGAAAGAAATTTTTCTTAAGTTCCTCTACTCATTAGAGTACTGCCACAAGTGTTTGAGAGGAAGACTTGCTAAGACAAAGACCAACCATGTCCTGTGACTTGCACGAGAGTAAACTCATCAGACAGTCCCCACATCTTCCTGTATCTCATGCCCAAAAATAGTACAGAAAAATGCACAAAAATTTAACCTATATGCAAAGATTGAGAAAATAGCAAATTGCTTTTGTGATTTCCATACATATTTTGTTTTACATACTCGTGATGAGACACAAACTGAAAAGGCACAGAAACAATAAAAAAATCCTTCTGAGAGTTTAACAGGTGTGAGTCAGAGTCTAATATTAAATGAAGAACTACTTCCTACACTTCATAACAAAACAGAAAACTGGAAATTCAGTTTAAAATTCAAGAGCTCTGTAAAGGGATGAGTAGTGCAGGATAGTTTAGAACATCATCCAAACATTTTGATTCCACAACTTACATTCAAATCTAGTCAGGGTTGCCCAGAAACTACCCACTTCACTATAATTTCCAAACTGAAATGACTGGTATACAAAGAGGCAGGACACTTCATAATTGTATGGTTTTCTTTTTATCCTGGGATTCTGGGAAAAATACAGACCAAAATGTGAAACCATACGGGAAGGGAACATGGACAGGACACCTGACTCAGATTGGGCAACGGGATATTTCCCACCACAGAATACCATAACTAGTGTACAAACTGGGTGAGCTGGCAGGAGGCAGAGTCAAAGGCAGGCCTCCTGGGCTTTAGCAGTTCACACCAACCATTAGCTCTGTGGAGAAGTTCACCCAGCAGTTTGGGGCTGACCTCGCCCACTCCCTGGTGCCCCCAACAGTTGCATTGATCCAGTTAAGCAATGGAATTGGCTCACCAGCCCTAAATCCCACCAACCAGCATCAGCAGCTGGAAGACATAGGAGCAAGATCTGGTTTTTACCCTAAAAAGAAATTCAGCACAGGGCAAGACAGTGCCTGAAATGCTGCTAACTACAATGCCAAGCTTAGCTGAGCGAAATCAGACCTGCACGAGAGCTCTACAGCAGTTCCAGGATGAACTCCCCCACAAGCCTCAGAGCTCTCCCTACAGCATTACTTTAGAACCTGAATCTCACAACTCAACCTGGGTTATGGGAGTTAAGCACTACTCATGGAAAAAAAAAATCTAACAAGAAGTGATCCCCCCCCACCTGACAGCTCTGGAAACAAGTTCCATACAAGGGGTACATGAGAGACAGCAGTGCTGCCATTACATAAGAACAAACATGGATTTGTATCTATGTCTCAGTTTATGTCCCAGTGCACGTGCACATGCCTGTGTGGGAGAGAGAGAATGCACAGACACTTGCATACATAAAGCTTCTCATGATAAATTAAATTTAGTAAGCTGCCGTGAGAATCCACACTTAACCCAGCCATTATTGAATCAGCAGATGAGTCCACGTGAAGATGTGGAAAGAAGTGAAAGTACTAGGCTAGTTTAAATTAATTAGACAATAGCTCAGGAGAAGCACTGCATTCCTAAGCAGATGAAAACAAGTTGACATTTGCTCAGGTAGAAACTGGCATATGAGCAGATGCAGCCAGCAAAACTAGATTCAATTAAGAGAAAAGAAGAAAAGAACTGCAAAGAAACTCAAATGCTGAGAGAAGAAAATTCAACTTAAAGCATTGTGAAGAGAAAGCCAATGGAACAGTTTCAGAGATGTTGGCGATGTGGTCAGTGACAGCCAAGGAAATCACTCTCAAGACTTAATAAAAAACAAAACAAAAAAAAAACCCAGGTAAATTACATGCCAGGAGTATAGAGAACTGTGGGTAAAACAGTATTACCAAATAGTACATTCCTAGGAGGAAAATGTATATAGCTTTGATTGTCCCAAACAACAACAAACTAGCAACAGGCTTTCACAAATCACATCAGACACACATCCTAGATGAGGAAGGTGTAATCACTTCATTCTTGTGCGCTGGTTAAATCACTTATGAGGATGAAAGAGACACAAATTCAGTTGTACATCTGCCCAGCAGGAGCTGGACCCACACCTTCCAAATAACCCAGTGTAAGTATCAGTGGTACAAGGAGCGGAGTCAGCTCCTTCAGCCTAAGGAAACCTCAGTGTGCACTGACACAGAAGGCTGTGAGCCCCCAGCCTTATTCTGCAGCCGCAAAGCTCAGTAACCACATCCAGGAAGGGGAACAGAGCAAACCCCCACAGCACAGCCAGGGCACTTCTCCAGGTGGGACCCACCCAGGGAAGCAAAGACTGAACATTGAAAAAAAGAACCCCAAGTAGTGAGAAAAATCACCATTTTGGTGAGAAGGGGAAATATTGATCCAAGCCCACAGCGAAGTCTGTAACTCCTGGGCTAACACCACTGATTTATAGTGCATCATGATTTAAAAAGAAGCTTAAAGAGAAAAAAAACCCCACAGACATACTGCTGCCAGGTGGAGGGCAAATGTAAGGAGAGACAAATTCCATGTTGGAATCAGTGACAAAATAATCAGGCCCAGTCAGATTTGTCTTCCTTGAGACTTACAGCCCAGAAGAAAACCCTTTTCACAGCTCTTAATAGAATTTGTTACTAATCGCTACCTATCCCAAACGTTCCTTATTTAACTCGACTGGGCATCATACCTAAAATTCAAGACACTTACATGGAGTTTTGCTTACAGAAGGACCTTAATTTCAACTGCAAAAAGCAGTACAAAAACAGGACAGACCTAAAATACTTTTTCTTTTAAAACCCGATCTACAATTCCAATTGCTGAAGATACCTTTTGTGGCATAGAGACAAACAAGGATAATGCCCTGCTCCTGAATGAATACATTAAGCTGCACTACAGATTTCAGCAGAAATTAAATTTAATAACAGCCAGAGTTCTGAAAATGCCTGTTGAATCCAGAGCAATGTGGTATCTCAATATATTAACCCAGTTTAGGAGGCTCTTGCAAACCAGCATTTTCCCAGAGCAGTAACGTGAGCAGAACTCCATAGGTTAGATTATTTTAAAAATTCTTTAAAAGAAGAAAATGGAGTAAATGAATGGCCAGCCTTGCTCCTGCCTGCTAGGAGCCCTGGCAGACAGCACAGCAGTTAGCCTCCTGTAACACCTTCACTGTTGACTCATTTGTGAGTCATCAGATTTTTAGCAGAGACATCACGTTGCAATCCTGTTGTTAGGAGCCAGAGACATTCTGTAAGAAACAATGTATGCACTTCCAGAGCTGATTCAGACCCGTGTGCAACAGCAGAATAATAATAATGTGCTGGCATCCGTGTCTCCCTTTCTCCCCCAGCCTCCCCAGTGGTTTGACTGCCGGCTTTATATAAGCTGCCATTTTTAAGCTGATGTTTTTTCAAGTCTATTCCACTTGTTTAAACTACATCACCCATATAAAATATATAATTCAATAAAATTAATTCCTGGAAGGTAAAATAATTTTTTTTTAAAAAAAAAAATATTAATTTACAGTTTATCTGAAAAAAAATCTCCTGGGCTGGCAGCAAGAAGGAAAAGTTAGAATTGCAGAATGTTGGGAATTCATAAAGATAGATAAACAGAAGTCAAAGGAGAAACATGAAATTGCACCTGGCAGCCCACGGTAGAACTGCCCAACTTCTTTACAAGATTAGTAAGTGCATATCAGTCTCAGTCCTAACAAAAATTTCAACAATAAAAGGCAGATTGCAGCTGATTAGAATTAGCCCTCTCATGAAAATGCAGACAAATGGAGATAAGGTACCCATGCAATGTCAGCTTTTAACACAAAGGCACTAACAAATGCCAGGTTCCCAGCTGTTCCTGACATTCCCCTGACATTTGTAGCATTCTTCTTGATACTGTACATTTCAGTCCTTACAAAAAGCATATTAATTTTCAGCATAAAAAACCACCAATTTTCAGTTTAGTGGGAACTGTAACACAGAGCACTGCATTTTGATACATGATACTCTACAATCTCCTAGACTTTAAGAGATGAAGAAGCTTTTATTTTTTTTTATAAGACCTTTAAATCACAAAAAAGTCTTCCCATTTAAAAAAAAAAATAAAAAATCTTCTGGAGCTTAGATGTGGGAATATTAATCAACGCATTTTAAGGCCAAAATTTGCCAGAATAAAAAGCAGTGCTTCACAAGACAATTTGGCTGGATTGTCAAGAAGCAGCTCATAAACAAGCAATGAACCTCAGTCGAAACGTACCTTTAATGCTTGAGAACAGAAGTCCTGGTGACTTCCAGTAACATTTATATTCTCTGGAGCCAAAACCCTTTCAGACTCTGGAGTCACTTAAGGCAAGGCAGAAAAGATATGCTTAGGCAGAACCTCAGTGTCTGTGCCCACTGCTGCATCATGTAAAACCCTTCTCCATTGCTGCTTCCCAAAATCCAGTTGCCTGAGCAACTGGGATCAGGCCTTGTAAACCAGGTCCTGAACGTGCACACGCAGCCCCAGCCCACACTGGGGAGTTCAGGGTTGGCACAGAGTGCACAGATGGCTGTGCTGCCTTCAAAACTCAGACAACAGAGAAGGAGCTGCCACCCTTCAATCCAACAGCCCAGTAAGAAAAGAAAGAGTCCCAGGATGGGCCAGGCTGAAGGGGCCACAGTGGGTCAGACAGCACCATCTCCCTGCTCCAGTAGAGCCATCCCAGGGCACACAGCACAGGATTGTGTCCAGACAGCTCTGGAATATTCCCAGTGAGGGAGACTCACCCTCTCTGGGCAACCTGTGGAAGTTTTTCCTCCTGCCCAGGTATAATTTCAGGGATCAGTCCCTGCCCGTTCCTCTGGTGCCATTGCTGGGCCCCCCAGAGCAGAGCCTGGGCCCTGCTCTGAGCCCTCCCTGCTCACAGGGACACCCAGGGCTGAGGGCCCCTCTCAGCTGGGGCTCCTCTCGAGGCTGGACAGCCCCAGCTCCCTCAGCCTTTCCCTGTCAGAGATGCTCCAGGCCCTAAATCATCTCTGCAGCCTCTGCTGGCCCCGCTCCAGGAGCTCCCTGTCCCTCCTGTGCTGAGGAGCCCAGGGCTGGACACAGCTCTCCAGATGTGCCTGGCAGGGCTGGGCAGAGGGACAGCATCACTCCCTGACCTGCTGGAACTGCTCTTCCCAGTGGAAGAGCAATGCCCTTCTTGGCCACAAGGGCACAGACTACAGGTTCAGTCCTTGTGGCCACAAAGATTTGTTTATTCATCTCCCATTTCCCTGCTACTCAGACTTCAAACTTCACTTCAATCTCCCCCTTCCAGATTTACTTCATGGGCTGTATTTCAAAACTGATTGTTCCAAAAGATGGAAAAGAAGATGCCTCTGCAGTGAGCCAGTTAGGCAGTGACCAGGCAAAGGAAACACTAGATCATAACCACAGAGCAAGGAAAGCCTGTGTGTTCCAGGTTATGTGCTGTTGGATACAAGACTGGCATGGCTGATCCTTAAAGAGCTCCAAATATTTTAAGATTCTTTTACTTTCAAGGGACAATTCAATACACTGCATCATTTTAACATAAAAGAAATTCCTGCACAAGGAAGTTTCTCTATTTGGTTGGTCGAGGGCAGAATAAATGCTTAAAGAGCCATTGCTGACTCATGGCATTTCCAAAAAGATTATAAAAGGGCGAAGGATCCAAAGGGATTTCTACCATGCTAATAGAGCCTGTAGGCTTGGATTTACATGGAGGTGCTACCAAAAATTGCTAGAAGTTCTTTTACAAAATATCTTTCACAAGAAAATGCTGACTGCATAAATTAAAATTTCCAGAGAGACATCAGTTTTGATCATCAATCAGCTTTGATTCCTTTTTTATTGGAAGTATTTCTCTAATGTGATTTATCTGGTCTGGAATTTTAGCTGAAACAAATACCTAGGAGGAATAAACCAAACTAATAGTGAAGCCAACTTTAACATTCATGCTTGTGCCTTTGTCATCATCCAGTCCAGAGAATATTTAACCATTTAGATAAACTTAAATGGCTACAGAGGGAAAACCTACACCATAAATAAGTACAGTGTGGTACAGTAGGTTTGGATCCTCAGTGACAAGGGCCTAACACCTACTCTCTGGGGAATTCTAGAACTGATGTTGATTTCTATTCAAAAGCTCCAAAGGCCTCAAGTTTCATTCCAATACAAAAGAGAAACAACTGGTGAAACTTCTGTACTTTCATAGCAGAGAGTTCTCATTTCTCTAGACAGCTTAGCTGTTATTGCAATATCACCACTAATGCCAAATATCAGTGAAGATGGAAAACCAATGTTGCCAACTCCTATGAAAGTCTCCATTTTTATTAAAATTGCAGTCCTCAAGGCATGTGATTATGTAAGAATCTTGGGTTTCATGTCATGAAAAATCAAAAATTTCTTCCCTCTGCAGAGAAAAACTTGAAAATGTGTCCTCTTAAAGAACAAAAGCCGGAAGGCAAGCAGAAAGAAATTAAATTGAATTTTTTTTAAGAACTCAGCCTTTCCAAGGCTCAATCTCATGAATTTGATGGAGGAAGGATTCTTTTCAGGAATATTTGTTGACTTAGTAACAGTAAGATTCCCCCAAGGTTTTAACTTCACTTCCTTCACACACTATAGTCTCCATGTCTGGCCTTGCCTTATTTGTCAGAATTAGCTAAAATGCTCTTGATGCTGCACCAGGCAAAGGCTGTTGCCATGAAGTAACACATCTGAGCTGAGAAGAATGAATACATTTCATATCTGCAGTATGAAATGAGATAACAAGCACGACAGCTTCAACTAATGCCACTATGATACAGAATTTGAATAAGTTTCTTATCATTTGCCTCAACGTGGGGGAAAACTTTCTGAATTGCCAGTTCTGAGATGCATCCTACCTTACACAGGATGTGGAAAACAATCCCAGCAGCTGGAACACGTAAGGAAAAGGAAAGCTGTGAAGGGCTTCCATATGTCGGGATGTGCTAGGTTAAGGATATCCCCAGATTATATGCAACATATAAATTCCACTTACCAAAGCTTTTCCTTCATTATTACCTTCTGGGTAGTGTGGGTTAAGCTGGAAAAGAAAAGAAGTCAAATACTATCTCGATAGCTTTCAGACATTTCATAACTGGGGGAGAGGGTTTGGTTCAGTTCTCTGTTACGTTTCCACCCTGCAATAGGAGAGTGGAGTTTTGGAAGCAGTGTGAGAATAAAAGACTTACTGCTTCAATTTCTGGCTGACTTAGCTGGCTCTGTCCTCACCTCTAGAAAGAGCATCCTGCAATCCAGCTTGTTAACTCAAGAGGAATCTCAAATAATGAAACCCAAAAAGGATGATGAAGAAAGCACAGTTACTATTCTAAATGCGGCCAGTTACAGTCACCCGCACACATGAACACACAATGACTTCCAGGACTGACCCTGGGCAGACAGATTGAGATAAAAAACTAATGTTCTCTATGTCTCCTGAGATTTTACAGAAGACAGTGAACTCAGAAACAACACATCTTTGAAACAGGAGTGACAATGCCACTAGAGAAAATTATTTAATTACACTGTGGTTCTGTCCCCATTATTAATGGGGATAATATTTCCTATGTCATATCAGAATTATCAAGTATTAATTAATATTAAATATGAGAAGCTTGGATGAAAGATGCTATACAATAATAAATTTGAAATATTACTATTTAACAGCTGTTTAATATAATTGTACTTTTGACAAGGGAAATATGTTGCCTATAAGATGAGGGATTATGTAGGCAGATATATTCACAAATAAACAAAAACACACACACCCACTCAACTGGCTGCACATGAAACATTTCAGGATTTGATTTACAGAAAGAAACAACTTTGCATCAATATTTACCAATATTCCCTGACATAGGATATGCCATCAAAGCTCTAAAAATTCTGAAGTGATATTATAAGTTATGTTTTTGTTCTTTTTTTCTTCAATTTTGTTCTTAGGCAATTACAGTGTGTATACATCTTACAGATGAGTACTGTCATTTTCTTGGCTTGCATTTGGCATTACCACTGTGGAAGAGTCAGAAGAGAATTACACAGGGCAAGATGCATGAATCCCAGTAGAACTTTTCAATATCACATTATCATACATCTAACATTACACAGACAACTGATGTGAAGAGATTTTGTTAAGTTGATAAGGCTTTTATTAAAAAATAATAATTTATATCCTGAACCCTCTCAAAATGCCCTCTCCACAACATGAGCCTGAAGAAAGCAGGCAAACTTTCAAACCTTTGTCAAATGGCTGAAAATACCTTCCCTATGTATCACAACTTGATGTGGTAACACAGAAATGACCAAAGGTTTATTCTGTCTCCATTTCATTTTTTTACATTAGCCACTGTGTTATCATTACACACCTAATTTGGAGAGCCTGCTTTCCTCCCTGTGCTGACACCTGTGTCAAATCTTGCATTTTGCTGCTCCCTGACATTGTCACAGTCTCCCTACTCCAAGTCCCTCTTGCTACTGCTATACAGCAACAGGAATGAGAGATGAACGCCAAAAAACTAGAACTTATACATGTATGTAACTTTTTTCACAGTTTTGGTTCCTTCTTATGATTCCACAGTTCTTTCAGCATGACATTTCTTCACCTGACACCTTAAAATAATCGTGGTGTCCCATTTTTAGCAGCCAAGCTGAGCTCTCTGCCTTTGATCCCCCATAAAGAAGAGAGAAAATTAGCCGGCAGTGCCCCTCAGCCCCAGGTATACACCATGGCCTTCCAGCACAGGTGCAGAGAAGGTACAGAAAGGATAAATTTCTTTGCTGCCTTCAGATATTGCTGCTTGCAAGCAGGCAAGAAAAAGCCTGGGTCATCTTGAGCTTGTCACAAGACTATGCACAGAAAACTAGGCACTGAGGACTTCATCCTGCAGGTTTTCATTGAAGGGCTCAAGTGAATACAGTTGTCTACCCAGTATGAACTGAATTCTGATATCCTTCAGCTGTCTGCTTTCAACATAATGGTGATTAAAAAAATTAAAAAATAAAAGTATATATACATATATATCAGTAAGAGGAGAAATTAGGAGAATCTCCTTCCCTCAACACTTCTTGCTTTCTTGAAAAATGACTGAACTGACTGCCCTCAAACTTCCAAAACAGGAACTGTGGACTGAGGGTGATGGAGACAGAAGGCTCAGGTGAGAAATCACATACATCCTTAATGATGATTTTTCTTGCCCTGCTGGTACAGAAATAATAAAACCAAAAATACATTGTTTAGAGAAAGTTTAGAGATGCTGACATTAAACCATAAACACAATGGAACCCAAGTTTTCAAGCTGACATCCATGGCCCCATTTTCAGCTCTGCTCTGCAGTTGCCACTTTCATTTTCATTTCAGCTGAGATTGTTGGTGCTGAGGGTTTCTAAAAAACAGACCAGTAGCTATTATCCCATGCTACATTCTCCAGGTAGAAGGGGCATAAATCATCTAGTGTTGTGTGTCATATTACACCTGTTCTGAGTCCCTTGCAATATGCCAACCCCGAATGACCTAGGGACACAGTGACAGTCTCGAAACTCCAAAATCTATTGCTTTTTCTGATCTATGTAAGATCACTTCCACATTCTTCAATAAACCACAAAACAAAAGAAGCCTTGAAAAGAACATTAATATGTTTATCTTGCTACTAATGAAATAAAGTAAAATTGTCTGCAGGTGTCTAGAAAGTGAGAATGCTATGCTAAAATAGGCCTCAATAAAGCTCAACAGTTCTCAAGCTTTTTTGTGTCATTGGATGTCTTGAAATTGCCATTTACTGAATTGTAGCTGAAATACAGCAGTGAATATTCCTGAAAAATGCCACTGGAAGGTGTATGCAGCCAATATGTACCAAGAATGTGATGAATTACAAACTGCAGAGCTTAAGCAAATGTAATTGTATAAATTATTATTGTAATAGTTTCATTATATGTTATTTTTTTAGAGTATATCTCCATCAGCTTCTTTTCCAGTAAGGAATAATCCAGAAGTCCTAATCCTCAACTGCTTGTTTTTCAACAAATTCAGGTACAGCCATTTTTACCCTTCCATGAATGGGAAAGAAAAAGGTACCACAAAAAGAGTTTTTCATTGACAGTTCTGGAGTTTAGAAACAGATTTGCAACTACAGAGAAAGCAATACCTTATTTTAAATCTATTTTTAAATAGCATTTACTTGCTCTCCTCTGCAAGAAGCCGAATTCCCAACTTGTGATCCACACAGGGTATCAGAGAGAGCCTGAAGGTCTGGGTCAGTGCTGCAGGTGATCCTCCTGAGTATAAAAACTGGTGTCTCTTGGACATATTTTGGGCTCAGCCATGGTACACAGTGGTATGTGAAAAGATTAAATATCTGAATGCATACATATATCAACATCCTCATCCAGTGGGAGCAGCAGAAGGCCCTCAGGGGAGAGTATGTGTGACAAACTCATACTAGAAGTCAGCTTTTACACATGGAGAACAGAGGTATAGACAAAGTCTTTAATTGTTTCTGGTTAAAACTACTTGAAAGGGCAAGGAATCTCATTCCTGAATTTTCACCTAGATGGCTTTACAAAATCTGTAAAGTCGGCATAGCAGGAAGATAACTTCCATCTCTGTGTGTTTGTTTATTACTTGGTATTTGGTGCTCAGAGAATACATGTGACATGGTAATCCTGGGAGGAATTCCACTAGATTGAGCACCAGGAGTTCCAGTCTCTGTCATCTCTACTGATTAAAGCTACTCAAAGCTGTACCTTAAAGTTTTCAAACTTCACAAGTCCACAGTGCATAATTTCCTGGGGTTCTACTATTGTGCAGATCATCTCACAGGTTATTCCTGGCTTTAATGTTACTTTTGTATCTTCACATAGTTAGATATCCTTTACAATCCAAGAAGTTTGAAATTCCACATTTCTACTGAATGTTGTTTCCTTGGAGGAATGCATGGAAAGTACCCAAACAGGCTATTTTTGGACACTCAATTAAGGAGAGAGATGAGTTTGGGGAAAGAAACACCCATGCTGATTTTAATCAAATTTTGTTGACTAGGTAAAGGATATTTAAAGCATCTTGTCAGGGTAAGAATTAGATTGCCAAATTTCAGCTAAATGAGCATTTTAATGACTTGGTTAAAACCTGCATTTATGAAGGAAACCCTGATAGACAAAAAAAAAAAAAAGAAAAGATCTAATTCAACACATTCAAACAGTTCCCATTTCATTTTATAACCAGCCTGTTAACACACAGTGTGTTACCCAGCCAACAAGGGCAAGTGTTTCGGGGAAGAAAAGCTAGGACAAAAGAAAAATAATCCACTTTTCAAATCTTTCATCTTCATTAGGCTTTCTTTGTTCTTTGTTAATGTCATACTGATTAGCTTTCAATAAATCCAAGGAACTTTTGCACAATTTCAAAGACTTTCAGTGGCATTCAAAGGACTTTTGCCATCTTATTAACTTGCCAGACAAAGAGTGGCTAAAACTCTACCTCGATAAACTCCATTCAACCTTTCCTCGGCATCAGCACAGAGTTCCTGATAATCATCATCCAAGGAAAGTTTAAAAATGTTAAAAGGTCTTTTCTTTCAGGACTGTATTTTCCTCATGAGCTGTGTCTTAGCTAATCAGCCAAGTTTCCAGGGAGCACTGGGAAAGCTGAACCTTTTTGTTTGCTTCAGGCCCCCCTGCTAGTCGAAAACAGGAATGAAAAGCGGCCCCAACATCTTCCTGTCCTGATTTTTCACCCTAATTTCCAGAAGAAAGATCATCTTGACAGCATTTCCAGCTGCTGTGTAAGCAATGGCAGGCCAGCATTTTGCCATGCCTAAATCAGCACAGATTTAAAGGTCTCACACAAGCAGCATAAGCTGGAGCAGCTCCGTGTTATGAGTGGTAATTGGGAAATTCCATTTCTTCTACCAGGATCAAGAACAGAGAACCTGAAACCAGTGCTCAGCCCCACTCAGCCATATCCCATCCTGCAGAGGAAGTCAAAGGAAAGAAAAATGTCTAAGAGATCCTTTAGTGTAACTTGGCTGCTGGGCCATAACCTTAGTCTGAGTTTCAGCAGCTCCATGCCAACCATAAAAGAAAGCATCCTCATCTCTGCAGGAGTGATGCTCTAAATATTAATATCCCATATGCCTTTCAGTGGTCCTCACAGGAGTAACTAGGCATGATTGAATTAAACATGACTGACATTTCTCGTCTTAAAGAAAACCAAACAAAAAACACAGGCACACAAAACCCCAAAATCAATGAAAAACAAAGGAAGGAAGTCTTGGAAACTTCCATCAAGCATCACAAATAAAAAGGCACAAATACAATTCAATAAAAGCTTCACAAGTTATCTTGAAAAAATATACAAAAATAATGCACCTAAGAACAGACCATGTCTACATTTGCTGTTTCGGAAGACATCAAAATGCAAGATGCATTTTTAATAACAGAAGTAGGCCTTTTGTAATGACTCCAATAAATGTTGAATTAATATCTTTGTACATTCTTACTCCTAAAGCTTGCATATGTACAAACATAGCCCAAATGCAGCCAGCTTCAGGCAGGACTGAAAAAGCTCAACACTCACATGTCACAACTGCAAATTAGTTGGCTGGGGGAAAAACTTTCCTCTGATATCCAGATTTATCAAGGTATGTGCACACAGACAGATTCCAGCCAAGCCAAGCCAAGTCAGGTCAAGAAATTTAGCCACATTCTCAAGATTTTTAAAAACCTTGGAGAAATCTAGCTCTGGGTTTTGCTAAATGGGCATCTTCTAGATCTGTCACTTTAAAAGGCCACATCCAAATCTGCAGAACAGGTCAGGCTGGCTCTGTAAATCAGTAATCCATCCTCCTCCTCTGGACCCCTCTGGATCTCTTCCATCTCGTCATGCATAGCTATAAATTATCCTTCAGATAATACTGCTTACAGAGCTTTAAAACAAACCCACACTCCTTTGAGAGAGTGAAAAACTGAAATAAGGCTTCCAGTGCTGAGTTCACCAGTCACCTTGACAAACCCTTTTCCTTATGAGAACCTTTAATCACCAAGCCAAACAGACACAAATTAATCAGAATGCTGTGTTAACATTCAGTGAAGAGATACTGGGAAAAACCAACCCCAAAGAAAGATTTTGAAGCAACCTCCAGGTGAGGAGGTCCCATAGTACCATGGACTGAAATCTGTGAGATGTGTAACGGCCTTGGTAGATGCTGCCATCTCCTGGCATCTTCTCTGGCTTACAAACTGTTCCTGAACAAAAGGTAGCTCACATCTCAGTTAAACAAGGCTTATTTTATTTGTTACTTGCCTCACTCTTCTGAAGGCAGAAGGAAACAGAGAGCATTTAACACTGTGTTCTCCCTCTCTGCATGACCAGGGCACAAACAAGTCCTTCTGCAAAGGTTTGTTTCCATATCACCCAAAAAAGAAAATAAAAATTACACTGGCAAACAGTGATTGTGTTGTTGCTTCCTAAATAAAAAAACATCTCTGTCAGTAGTCCAATTTCCAATAAGTGGATAACAAAAGGCCTAAATTATGGGCTTCAAATAATCTATCTCAGATGCCTTAATAAAACATCCTATGAAGGACTCCATTTTCCAGCAGTTTAAGGAAGTGGAAGAAAAGTCCATAAAACTACAGAAACAGTTTATTCAGGGCTCCAGGAGTTTAATCCTGGTTTTTAGCTTCCAGTTTAAGAACTGATTTCCCTTTTACATTTCTTTTATCTAATGCTGAGTATACTATTACCCATACAATTATCTAATCTTTCTTACAATCTCATTAAATTCTTTATTTTCTATTCTTGTGGGATTCTTGTGACAATCTTTACTATTCAGAAAGCAGGAGAGGATTATTTTCTCTCAGTATTAACTTGAGTGTGTACTCAGCTATCTTTACTGTGATCCAAATCAAGTGATTATTACAACAGGCTTAAATTAAATATGAAGGGTATGGCCCTGTCCATCTGCATAAATGCATACCACAACAATATCAATAACATGGCAGGCTAATATTTTTAATCACAGAATCATATAATGGTTTGGGTTGGAAGGGACCTTAAAGATCCTCTAGTTCCAACCCCCTGCCATGGACTGTAAAAGCAAAATTTAACAGCGATTCTCAATTTAAAGTGAATAATGTACAAAACCTTCTCTGCCAAGAAAGGGGCAGTTTGGGGCAGTTTTGACAGAAAAGTAGAATGATGTAATAGGGGAAGAAATTATTCAAGAAAGACAAGAGAAATATGAATAACTTCTATTGGCCATTGATCCAAGAGTTCTCAGCAAGTGGTTTACACCACAGCTGACAGCCCTGCAAGGCTTCAGCAGTCCCTGCTAACCCACCCAAAACACTCATGCTCTGGTGCCTCAGCTCAGCGACCAACACAGACTATTCCCTCTTCCCCATGCCCTGGAGTCCATGCCAACACACCTCAGGGACAGCACCTTACATCTGCACGATCCAGTGCTTGAGGAAAAGGACATCTCTGAAGCCTGTGTTGCCCCTGCAGTGCTCCACAACTGAACTACAGCCTTGGCAACTTGGACTGGACTTCCTGTTCAATTAACATGCACCTAATTGTCATTTCATCTCATGTGTGTGTGCTGCTCAGCCCAACTGAATTCAATCATTCCTACCTTCAAAAGAAATTCCACTGAGTATTTAGTGCTAAAATAATCCTAAAGCTGGAAGGATGTTTTATGTGGGATTTTAAGAACAGAGTTTAGAACAAAACTCTGATCAGAGCTGATCCATTTTACGGCTTAAACCCTGCCCTTTCACTCTTACAGAGAGAGGAAGGAGAACTCTGTAAGAAAGCCAGACAAGTTTTTCACAGCAGTAATTGTTTATGGACACAGTTCTGGAGAAGCACAGAATGTGAACATTCAGGCTGCCATTTTACCTGCCTTATCTTAATTCACTGAGTTTAGTAGAGCAAATTTATTATTAAAGACCTCACAAGATTTACTGCCATATTTTGGCCAAGGTACCTAGCAATTCTACTCTATTCAACAAGTAAAACAGATTTTTCCTTACAAATTCTGCAACGTGATTATGTACATGCTCACAAGGTTTCACAAGCAGCATACTGCAGCTTGTCTGTTGTCTACTGCAATATCTGAGACCAGCACGTGACTTGATAGATGCAGATATATTTTGTAATTATTTCAGCCACACCTGAGAAATTGAATATGAAATGACAAACTTATCCTGCATGACTTGCGTGTGGGCACACATATCTGTTTAGCAGACTCATAAAACAAGTGTTAATAGTTTCAGTATGAATTGCCCAGCTTAGAAATCACAGAATCAGAGCTGCTATGCTTGTGGAGAACAATATTAAAAGTGCATGTTTTGGTTCAGCACAATTGATAAGCTGATATTCAGTCCAAAGAGACTTTTATCTTGGCAATTTAGAATATTGAAAAGGCTACGATAGCTCATGAGAAAGGCACAGCTGTGTGGTCCCAACCTGCAGCATCTGCAAGGCTGTTCAAGCAAACTGCAGCTCACTCCCACACACACACAGATAGCTTTGGGTGCCTTCTACATGGGCTACATGCACTGAAAAGACTTTTGGGGAAATCTTTGATACTTTCAAACCTCCAATTTTCACCTGACCTTACAGCCTCTCTTTATAAACGTAAAGCTTCAAAATAACTTGGGTCATTTTGCTGTAACCAGGGCTATAAAAAGGATCTTCTGCAGAACTTCTTCTAAAAGACTGCTGACTCTGTGAAGATGAGAATAAAACTCTGTTCTGAGAATGAAACTCAGCAGACTGGATCTTAGCTGGTGGCTTAGTGCCTAAATCTCGTGCTGAAGATCTGGCTCAGCTCTTTTGGGTGAAAACAAGCCCTTATGACATCAATAGCAGAATTCCCGCTGTCTCCAAAGAAGACAATTTCTCTTTTCAATTTTTCAGCTGAGTATTTGGTTCTACTTTTTTGGGAATGTCTATGCCTGTGCCTTAAGCTTTCCTAATGTCAGATATCATTACCAAGTACCCAGATTTCCAATGTCCCAAATCTTATCACCAAACACCAAACCCTTTCTTCAGTGTGTTTATTCCTCCTGTGTCCTAAGTAATTTTGTGAGAGCACACAGACACTCTGAGTGACCCAGGGTGTGCAGAGCAGCAGAAGAATGGCAATGCAGGTGTGTGGAATCACCAAGTGTCTCCCACTGTGGCTCCTTCACCAGTGGGTCTTTCAGGGTGGCTCACCTTCAGCCCAAAGTCTGGGAGAAGGATCTAGGTTGCTTTAAGGTATTTGGAGGTCTTTAAGAACTTCAAAGCACAGTAATTAAAATTAGGCTAAATAATGCCAAGTGGAAAGAGGATTAAAGGAAATACTACTACTTGAGACTGTGTCAGAAGTCAGAGATATCAGAGGTCTTTGAAGGGCAACAAAAGTTAGACTGATTGTACTTTGTACTTCTAAGGAGCATGAAATTTAGGACTTACACATCCTGATTTCATCCTCTCAAATTTATAACAATTAGATTTACAAGTACTCACCTATGTTTTTTTTTACTGAACAATGGTATTGCCTCTTTTTTTTTCTTTTTTTTTTTTTAAACTAATTCTCTTACTGTGGTAGTGAAACATCTTTATGAGCTTTAAATTCCTTAGTTCTCTGAGGCAAGCATCTCCAATTTTCATAGTCCCCAGATAATCCCCTGGCCTTAACAAGCTGCAGGGGCATCCCTTTCCAACGTGGCTCAGTAGTGACCCACCAAATCAAAAACTAGACTGACCACTTACATCTAGCACAGGACAACTCCAAGGAAAAGAGAAGACACAGGCTGCTCACACAGGGTATGAAAAGAGAAAAGGGAGGCACCCAGGTGAAGGACACTCCTGCTCCTTGTCTGAGAGTTGACCATGCAAGACTCTCCTGCAGAAGCCTCCATGGCACACATCAAGTTGATTTAAGGGAGGATGAAGTAAGAAAAAAGACAGTTTTATAAACAGTGATGAATCCTGACTTACAACAGCTCAAACTGTGACAGAAATTGCATCATTAGCCAACAACAGAATGCTTAAAAGATTTGTGAATTTTCTTCTTGTGTTCATACTTTTTATTCCACTCTGGATATCTTTATCATGGAGGCTTAAACAAAATCAGGTCATGACAACGTGTGACACTGTTGATAATCCATACCATGAGTAATCTCCCTGTGCTGCCAGAGCACAGATAAGTAAGTGTTCAGTAGGCTTTGCCCAATTGATTTAAAGTTAGGTCACGCACAAGAAGTGTCTGCCTGCCTGTTCATAAATCTTTGACGTGTCTGGCTGGCTGGTGTGTTGTGCCTGACATATGAACTGTGCAAAATAGAGTTCACAGGGTTTTATTGCAGTAGTACCTTGAATATCTCCACCACAGGTATTTTACACCTCACGGACACAGTCACTAATACAGCTCTCCAGTCACTAATGCAGCTCTCCAGTCCCAGCATATCACCTCTGTTCAACCCAAAAGCTCTCCCAGCTCTTACTCTGCTGTTGTCAATTATATTCTCCATATTACAAGTCTGCCTGATGGGGATTTCCTTTCCAGAGGTAGAAAGGACCTAAGCTCAGGTCTGACATTCAGTGCAGTGTGGCACCTCTTCACCTGAAGATTTTTTGCCTAAAAATCCCCCAGACAGATCATCTGGTGGGAGAAGGATGCCCATCAGTATGCTCAGTGCCTTTCCTGACTCTCATCAGCTAGTAAAACCTTCCTACTAGGAGCATCCCTCACTGTAAGAAAGGAAAATACTCCCACTCTCCAGTGGGAGTACTGGTTGCCTATTGAAAATTAGCTTTTATTAGCTATTATTAGCAGTCCACTGTTTATGTTTTGATAGTGGCCTTGACACAATTAGAAATAAATGAACTTTTGATAGCTCCTGTTTATTCTTCCAATGAGTTCAGTACAGGCTGTTACAGAAGCTAGAAAATTAAAGCAGCACCCTGGGAATACCAAGCAATCATTTACATACAGAAGCTGCAGTTCTGTAAATCTATCTCAACCCAGTCAGAGAAATCTTTTTTCAGGGGTTCCCTAACATACAGTGATTTATAACTTTCTTCTTGCAGTAAATTTGTGCACTCATACTTTGAAGCATAAGTTAAATTAGGCAATCCTAACTAAATCAGTGGGAAAAAAACTTACTTTTCATGCCACTAATAAAGCCTGGACACAGACCTGTGTTAATACGGATTAAATACAACTAAAAAAGTTCACAGCTTCTTGCAACCATCAAAATATCCAAGGCTGTACCATTTCACATACTTGGTATTATCTGCTGTATTCCAGCTTGTCAAGAGCCATATTTCATTTTTAAGGAGTCTTAAAAGATCTTAAACTGCTCTTTTGGGGCGTCACAATACTCTTTTCCCTTAATACAGAGTACCAGATAATAACCATACAAGTTGCAAGATCTTCCTTCTCCTCTGGGACCTTCCATTCCATCAAAGGGCAGAGACTTCCTCAGGTCTTTTTTTATTCAAATTTTAGTCAAAAGGCAAGAGTGCACAGCAGAACTATACTGCAGCCTATATAATCATAATGAACTCACATGACACCAATACAGAGTCAAAACACCATTCCAAAAATCAAGGGCAAAGAGGAGCAGAGAGATAAATGAACCCAAGGGTTTTCAGTATAAATGTGTGGATATTTAACAGTGGTGTTTGCCCTGCAATCCCTGGGTGCAACAGTACAGTGTGACCCAGCAGGGGCCCAGTGTGGGATCTTTGTGAAGTTCTCCAATGCAGACCCACCTGCTACAGCAGTTCTGAACCAGCAGGACTTGGTTAAGCAGCACACAAACACTTGTTTAATTGGCATTCTTACCTCTGCCGCCAAGTAGTTTCCAGTTGCCAAATGCTTAAATCTAAACAAGCTATTCCACTGTCCTGCCCCTCCCCGGCAAGGGTCATGGTGGACAACCTAAAAGAAGAATTTAGATTTTAATCATGCTCCTCAAGATCATACTTTAGACCACTGACATTTCCTGCAGCTTACTCCTAATAAAAATACACAAACTACATCATTACAGCCTGCCAAAGAGAGGAATTCTGTTCTTACATGAAGCTCACCATAGATAACCACTGCTTACATTTACTTTTTGCCAAGTGCCAGGAAATACTCTTTCTATTACTTTCCATGCTTTCATTAATCTATTTCCTGCAAACATGGTGAGTCATGTTTTTTTGCTTTTAAGTGACATGGTGTGAATCTTCAGCTCAAGAAAGTAAGGAGAGATGTTCTACACTACTAGACACTATTTAAAAGCAAAATTCAAACCATCTTACATTATTTTACCTATTATACCAGCTCTATGATATAGATTCTAGCCCAATTCTAAGGGCTTCTGAACAATTTTCATTCAAGTGATATATCCTCTTATCATGTGAAATATCACAGGTTATTTATTTTAGCCCCTGACTGAGCTGTAGGTCATTTGCTTTCTTCAAATCTAGCAGTGTCTGTCTCCTTTAAGGAGAAATCTCCAGTAAGTACAAGTGCAATACACTCTACTCTGGACAATACTTAACCAGATAAAAATTAACCATTTTTTCTGAAGACACTGTTCTAAATGCAGTTTGTTCATCACACAAGAACTTTTGGGTATAGGAGTTACATTATTGAAACAGCAAGAATTTGAGACCTACCAATTTGCAATGTTTCTTAGTTGAACAAAAATGTTTGCTAGTTCCCTTCTCAAAATCATCCCCATTCACAATACCACCTTTATTCAGGTTAACTTTAAACAAGTGTTGATGTGTTGTGTGATGTTTGGAAGATTTCCTGTCGGCCATGGATTCCCATTTTTTTATACTGCACATGAAGTTAAACGTAAACACTCAAAACTCAGGAGAGGTGAGTGTCCTTTGATTGGCTTTGATAAAATCACACCATTTACGTCAAGTCTGAATTTGAAATTTGACTCTTCCTCATTTTAGTGCAGGTAAATATAGTAAGAAAGCCTCCTATCTCCACACACACAGAGCAATAAAGCAGCTCTCCAGGGCTCATCCTACACAAACTGCTTCATGAAATAATAATAGTTACAGGGAGGTGTGTGATGATATCAGGAGCCTATGAATGACTCATGTTGTGGTGAAGTTTTCTTACTGAACCCTGGCCTTCAAGTCCTAAAATATTTGTAAAAAGGAGAAAAAATACCTCTATTTCCCACAGTGCTTTAGAACTTGTTGCAGACGTGGCTGACTGACGTAACGTAGTGCGGAGGAAAATGTGTTGTTTCTTCTCATATTCATCACAGGTCAGAAACTTCTCTTGCTCTGCATGAAACAGCCTCACAACATCTCCCTAAAGAAATATAAAAAGGAAGCACTGTTAAGTGGTAGGCAAAGCCACCAGACTCATTTTCTATTTGTAACAGCTCCAGTGAAACCAGCAGAGCTGATAGGAAAAAAATACTTCTGAGTTTCCTATTGCTGGAGTAGGTACCAAGCATTCAATCTTAGCACCAAGTCTGGAAATCAGATGGGATAATTCAGTCCTGCAGGAGACCCATGGCCTTTTGGGAAAGCACCACAATGAATAGCAGGCAAAAATTAACCTAAAGGTGATTTTTAATTCTAGTTAACTTTACTAAACTGTTTTTCTCATTTCTAATCTCTCTTACTATTTAAGGGAAGTAAAGAGATTTTTCTAACATTGTATTATCTTATCTCTTCTACTCAGCAATCAACACCAATGTCCCCTCTCTACTTCTGCTGGAACCATTTTTGTCTCCTCCTGCATCTCCCCAAGACTTGAAATACTACCCTTAAATGGGTCAACATAAATATACAATGTTTCCTTTCAAATTCTTCTTCAAAAACTGCTGGTACTTTAACACCGAGTGAAAAATAGCCAGTTGATAATGATTTATTAAGGTACAAATTAAATTTATAGAGGACAAATTAAACTTATTTTTAAAACAAAAATATAAATTATCTCAGAGATTAATCTACAGGCATGAAAATGTTCAATACCTCAGTATGTAAAGCTACATTGTTTTATTACAGCTATTGTCAACTATAAGCCTGTAACATCACTTTGAAAATCTCCATAAAGCCCTTATTTCTTCTTTTATTCACCAGGTAATATTTCTCTACTGTCAAATACAGTAAGACTTTTTGAACTCAAAAAACAATTCAAAAATCTTACTTACTCCTTTCAGTACATCATCTCGGTAGCTACTGAATTTCATGAACAAAGTTATTTTCCAGCTTGTGTTACAGTTGACAGCATTTACCTTTAGGAAAAAATAAAAAAAAAAAATTAAAAAGGACCAAAATATAGTAATAGGGGATGCTAATTTCTTTTTTAGACATTCCATTCTTCTGAAAAATCACACATCTAGGATGGCAGGGGACATGGCTAAGCTACCTATAGCTGTACACTTACCTTTATACCTATACCTATGGCCTAAGCTACCTGCTGTACAGTTCCTAACATTGGTTCTGAAGTTCTCAAGTGTTATTGATTGTAATGTTGGAGAAGACTGGGTGGGCAAATGCTGCTCTGTTTGCTGACAGCCTACCAAGAACACCCCAAAGAAACGCTGAATGAGGATTTACGCTCGCATCAGTCAGAGTTTGAGATACTCAAGGAAACCTCACAGAGTTTTCAGTGCCTGGGCATCACTTCAGCAAGGATATTTTGTCTTGGGTTTTTGAGGCTAAGCTGGTACCAGTTTTTAATGCTGGCTTTGAGCCCATGGTGGGTTCTGGTTACCTGTAAAGAACAACATACCATTCTTTACATACCTGTAAAGAATCACAGAATGGTCTGGGTTGGAAGGGATGTAAAGATCATTCAGTTCCAAGCCCCTGCCATGGGCAGGGACACCTTCCACTATCCCAGCTTGTTCACAGCCCCATCCAACCACAGCTTCTCTGGGCAACCTGTGCCAGGGCCTCACCAACCTCACAGGGAAGAATTTCTTCCTCATACCCAATCTAAACCTCCTCTCTGTCAGTGTGAAGCCATTGCCCCTTGTCCTGTCACTCCAGGCCCTTGTCAAGAGTCTCTCTCCATCTTTCCTGTGGGTTCCCTTCAGGTACTGCAAGGCCACAATGAGGTCACTCCAATGCCTTCTCTTCAGGCTGAACAATCCCAATTCTATCAGTCTTCCTAAAACCATCTCAGAGTAGCAGTTACCCCTCCTGCCCCCTGAACTCACCTCTTTGCATCCAGGATTATCAAGAAGCTCAATGCTGCTGGCGTGCAGAGGCTGTCCTGCATTGACTGGCATGAGAACAACTTTATCTCCCACCACAACCTGGAAGTCAGAAATAAAGTGCAGTTTAGATCTATGTAGTCATCCAATAAAATAAAGTAATGTAGCATATTTAGAAAATTACTCAAATGCATGCTCTAGGAATGGCACTCGGTGAATTTATTTGCAGACAACTCACAGGGTAGGTCTGTTCACCCATGATCTGCAATCACTTGGGTTCTAGATTTCCCACTAAGGAGCCCTCATGTTCCCAGTAAGTATGTCCCTTGGCTCAGCAGAAACTCCAGACCGTGAAATATATATGAATCTACGAATTCCACAAGCAGCTCAGTTCATCCAAAAGTTACATTAAGTTCTCTTTATCCCAGAGAAAGCTTACAAAGTAATTATGAGCCCCCAGCTCTGTGAACCATCTGCTGGGCAAATGTCCTGACAGACTCAGGAGTTCTGTGATTCAGACTGACTGACTGCAACCTAGAAAGGCACAGAAATCACTGGAAATTCAGAAAGAGGTGAGCACACTCCATATCCCTTCTGCTGTGGCTCCCTAAATGGTGTGGCTCCCCACAGGCAGCAGCTACAACACCTGAGAGACCTTCTCTCTACAAGAGAAATTCCTGGCTGGCAACCTGCAAGCAAATTCCAATGCCCTTGCAATTCCTTTTGATACACAAAACAATATACAAAAATTTC
The DNA here is from genome assembly GCF_971803275.1 of Cyanistes caeruleus. Classification (NCBI taxonomy): domain Eukaryota; kingdom Metazoa; phylum Chordata; class Aves; order Passeriformes; family Paridae; genus Cyanistes; species Cyanistes caeruleus. Next base: position 59,580,151 of record NC_141704.1, read on the forward strand.
TTTAACCTAAAAGCTGCTTGAGACATGCATATGGTGAATTCAATTCATGCCTGGAAGGGAAAAACAATAAACAATAAAAAAATATCAATCCACATAGATTGGTTGGCACTAGGTCCTGTTTTGCTTATGTTGTTCACAGCAATTTTGAGCACACACAGACATGAAGACAAGTGGCTACATGTGATTTTTTACTACATGAAATACTGCACAAGCCATGCTTTATTTTGGAAGACAAATAAACAAAAAACACTGCATTGATCAGCACCTTTCCTGTGAAAAAGCTGAGCCCAGTTCAACCTTGCACAACTTCAGTGCAGGTGAATTTGGCCCACCCATTGCAGAGGTGAAAAGGAAGGTTTGCCTGTTCTTTACCAACACAGCTAAAATAAATAGTAGCATAGGACAGTGCCACCATGCTCAGATCACACACAGAAATCCTACTTGATCCAAGTCATGGGAACAAGTTCAGTAACAGAACCAAAATAATGACAAGATGTCTGTAAGACACATTTCTTATGCAATACATTCCTTCATGCCATGCTTCACAAAGACATTACTTACAGCCTGTTTTAAGAAGTTATGACCAGACAATTCATTAACCAAAATATCACCAGGTTTGCATCCTGCAAAGTGGAATCAGGACTTCAAAATGGTTGCATGTATACCAGGACTATCACAACTAAATCAGTAAGAGAGCACATCATTAAGCATCTAATTAAAAAAAAAAAAGAAATTAAAAAGAAAACGATCAAGAACCACCACACCAAAATGGCAGATAACTGCAGTGCAATCCACACAGCACCAATCCTGCTATCAGAGCATACTTTGCTATTCAGTCCATCTGGAACCAGCTCTAGCCTTAATCAGTCCTATCTTCCATTGAAGAGCAGCTTCAAAAATGATGAAGACTTAATAAAAGTCTGCGGAAAATACTCTAGTTATGCCAATTTTCAGTCATATTCTTTCATTGACTTGCAAAATTAATCAGTTGCTAGTAAAACTAAGCTAACCCTCTCTCAGAAAACTAAGTTCTAAAATATTTCACAAGGCTGAAAAACTGTGATCGCTTACCAGAGAAGTCACACACCTGACTTCCTGTATTAGATTCACAGATTCCTTTTCTTTTATGACATATGGCATATTTAGCTCTACCTTGCCTGCATTACCTGACATGGTAGCTGCCATCCAAGCAGTAATTCAATACTCACTTCTATTGCTTAAAATACTTTCTAAAACATGTTTTCTTAGGGAATTTCCTCATTATAGCACAGAAATATAGTTTTTAAAAAAACAACAAAATTTCTAAGCAAAGTAAGGGCCTGATATACCAAGATAGCTCCATGAATTGAAAGGTTTCCATGTCTGGGAGTTGCTAAAAAGGAAGGAGTGGCTACAAGGCTGGAGCCTCCCTCCATCTGTGAGAGGAAAATGAGGATTTCCCCCATCACTTCCTACTCCTGTCCTCTGTGAAACAGCTGCCTGGTTTGTGTACCTGTTGAAGAGGTTGAAATGTACAAAAGCACTCATGAGAGAGCTACCAGAGGACTAATGTTTATCACTGGAAATTTGCAAAGAAAATTGTCAAATCTGTTTGGGCCTGGTAGAAACAAGAAACAACTTCCCTTTGTTAATTCCCTCTGTAAATTACAATGGCAAGTTGCCAGCTCTGAAAGGCAACCTGGAAACAGAAAATGAGCAGAAAATAGAACTGAGTGCATTGAGTTAGGAATAAACCTTGGCCAGTTTGCCACACGGCCCTCACAGCTCAGAGCCTACCAAGTAAATCCCCACAGGGAACAGACTAGGAAAGGGATTTGTGGAATGGGATGTTCCTGCCATTGCTGCATTGATCTGCAATCTTTGTAGATCAGCAAGTCTGCTTCCAAACCCTTGTGTGTGCACAGCAATGGAGAATGGAATGAAAATCTCTATAGCAGTGAGGATGACTTTGAAGGGCTGGGATGGTTCTGCTGCTCTCAGCAGTAAGGGCTCACAGTGGCTTTTGCAGACAGGTGGGAATCCCAGGTTCTCCCTTGAGAGAGCATGACATACATATTTATTTTCTAGGCATGAGAAATTAAAAGATGCTGAACTGATGTTATTCTAAGGAATTAAGCCAAAACAATAAGCTACCCCTTTTTCCCTCTAGAGAAGGAAAAAAAATACCAAGCTAATGTTTGAGCCACATTTGTTTTCCCCAACTGAAAAGCCACTCAGAGGCCCTCCTGAGAGCTATATTTGCTGTATTTCTCCACATTGGGATTTGGGGAAAAGGAGAATTTTCACATACCCTTTGGATCACTATGTGGAGCAGGGAAAGACTCTGACTTTGGGGATATTTGACCAGGAGCTGGGAATACAACCCTTCTCCTCTCAACAGATTGCAAAAGGAGTTGCAAGCAACCACACTCATCATCCTGGAGAGCATCCCAAGGGCTGGATAACCACAAAATTAATGAGAGAAAAATATATGAACAAAGAGGCATTCCCTTCTACAATCATATGAAGGTTTTCACAGATTATGCATGAGGGAAAGCAGCCAAACATTCCCAGCCAGGTCTACAATATAAAACCCCACAAGTTCATCATCGTGTGGCCTTCCCAGAGGCAGATCTGAATTCTCCACATCAGTCACTTAACCAAGCCACAGAATGAAGAAGGGAGTTGTGATGTCATGGCACAGCTCTCAGATCTGCAGCAAACAACTCTCCTGTGCATTCTTCCTCTCATCAATATGCAAGACTCCTGCAGAAACCTACCCAGAAAAGACTTTCCAGACTATCCAACCCAGTTCCAGAAGGGAATATAGATTTAAAGAAAGCTGATATATTTCCTAGAGACATTCTCTATCAACCTTTTGAAAAAAATGTTGCCCAAAAAATTTTAAAAACCCAAAAATCTTTAAAAAAATAGACTCTAGCATAAACTATGATTTCTTGTCTGCTTTGTAAATCTGCACACAGATTGTCTTAAGTAGGATAAGTCTAAGGTAGACTTAGCTAAGATGCCCTAACAGAGAGGCTTGGTTGAATGTGGCAACACATTATATTCCAGACCATATAATTTAGTAACACTTTCTAGTTACACATGAAAGGTAACAGTCCTAATCACTCTTCTAATTTCATCTTTCCTGAACTGAATCCATTATGAAATAGGTCTGCATCAAAGAAATTGTATCTCCTGGAATTCTTCTCCCTTCTCCTTCTTAACACATTCAGTATTTCCACTTACATTGTCACCTTCACTCCGCAGTTTCCAGAATGGCTGGATATAAAACCAGGAGCCCTCATTCCCTGCAGCATCCAGGGACACACGCATAGCATTCTTCTCTAGTAGAGCTGGCAATCTCTTGTTGACTGTGAGGTACTTGTTGCTTTTTATGTGCAGTAGCTGGGAACAAAGAATAATTTTTAAAAAAAAATTAGTACAGCTTTTATTTGTTTTTTCTGCCTCCAGTCAAAAGAGGAGGCACAGGCTTTCACACTACAGAGATTTTCTATAATAAATATAAATACAAAATAAAACTATTAAGCATTTATCAAAGTATACTACACTTCAGGAAAACAGATGATCTATTTCAGATTGAGAGAAATGTGTCAGGAATCAATTCTACAGCAGGGCAAGAGTCCACTGCAGTGTTCCCTTCAGGAATTACATCCATTACAGAAAAGTTGTACTGCACTTAAGAACTTAGCTCTTGTCTCATTTATATGTCATGAAATACAGATTACTTCAATGATTTAAAAGGAGCTGCACAGCACCCCTATAGCATGATTTTGAAATAAGTCTTGAAAATAAAAGATACATATTTACATTCAGATTCTAAACTGCAGCACCAAGAAATACACATAGAATTTTTATTATGACATATTATTTAAACAGGAATTTGCAGCACTTCTGGTAGGCTTTGAAACAGGCAGAAAAGCACACTATTGTAAACTTCACCAAGTTCTGTTTACCTGACCCTAGCCAACCCACGTTAAAGCAGGTAGTTAGTTTCATTTTCATTGCAACCTTGAAATGAAACAACCGTTTCCTTTCCAACACTGAGAACACCGAGGGATTTCAATAGGTTTACCTGGATGACGTTGCTGTATTTCACAATTTCGCCCAACAGCTTCCTGTTCTCACTTTCATTCTGCTTTTGTTCCAGTTCTGCTGCATGCTGCAAGAGAATGATTATTTCTTTAGACTCTACAAAGGAAGAACCTGAAACACACGGTGCAAAAAGGAAATGGCATCATATTCAAATCTTGCAACCTATAAGCATTACTGCACTGGAAATATTAGCACCCAAATCCTGACACTGATTCTGATATTTTTATTACCCAAAATAGGGACTCTGTCACAATTTATGGGTCACACCTGAGATGCATGCTATTTTAAAAATTTTCAAGCCCAAAAAGTAATTCCAGGTGCTTTATTTCATCCTGTAGAGGATAAGAAAGGTCCTATGATTAGCTTCTGTCACCACTCCTTTTACTTGTTCAGGTTTAATTGTACATAAACACATGGACTTCAAAACAAAAACAGGTCACAATTGGCAATATTAAAATTAAACACAATAGACTGGGTCAAACACAGCCACAGAGCAAACTCTCAGCTCCCAGCACTAATTACTGTGTAACTCTGGCCACACACCACGTGCCTTCCTTGCTGTTTTTAACTGAAAGCACTGGTGACCTCTCCACTGCCCACAAAACTGTCATCCAGGTTTGACAGGACCTTATTTTCACTTAATCTCATGCATTCAGTTACAACATCAGGCCAGCTGTTTTTCAGAGACAGAGGAGTTGCTCCATCCACACCATATTTGAGGCAAAACAGAATCTGCAAAAGGGTTCACAAAAGACTGAAGGCAAGGACAAACACAATTCTGAGGATTTTCCTCGCTAAAGCCTTGAGGACATCTCTTTGTTCACTCTTCTGCCTAATTCCTGGTAAGGATTTCCAGCATTATTTAAACCAGGGCTCTGTCCTGATTTTAACTCCATTTTTACTTTATAAAATTTCTGAAAGCTCTACCTTGCTTACAGCAAAGGGGCAAAACCCCCAGCCCAAAGCAAGATAAACACCACAACTGGAGCTACAAATGCCAGTCAGGAGGTAGGAAAGCTAATATAGAGTTGCTATGGTGGCATAATAATACCCATCACGGTGGTTCCCAAGGCACTTGGTTATTATTCTTTCTGGTGCTATTGTAATTCTACAGCCTGCAGATTGAGATAAGATTACAAATACAGATGTCTCTTACTTGAAGTTTCTTCAGCAGTGCTGCTTCTGTATGGTTTCCTTGTTTGGCTTGCTTGGCTTTCCAGTACTGCTTCTGGGCTGAGTATCTGTTCATAGGACACACCTTGAAAAGGCAGTCTGGGGAAAGATTGAAAGAAATACTCCCAAGTAAAGTTGAAAGACATTTCCTTCATTTGTAAGTATGCTTTAGTTAGGTTTTTTTGTCCAGAAATGTCCAGATACTGGTGTTTAAACGCAGTCACCAAGTCAGCTTGGTGGCAGTGATACCATAAACAGGCTGGAATAACATTAGAGTTGAATCTAAAGTCTTTTAAAGCCCCACACGTTCTCACTGCAATTTTTGTAAGAGCCCCAGGCTGTGATTCTGCCATATCTGCCTGATGCTTTATTAGCATCACAGATGCACTGTTTGAAGGCAGTGAAACCTTGGAAGAACGGTCCTGCTGTGTGCATGCCACACACCTGGCTTACCCAGCTCCTCCTGGCACTGCTGAATCCAAGGATGGCAGGGGAATTCTGCTAACAGCCACCAAAAGCAGGTTCACACAGAGTTTGGGTCTCCACATGCCTTCACTGAGTTGCTTTTACTGTTAGGGTTTTTTAATCAAAGTAACACAAGCTGAACATCACTACAGTCCAACAGACAGGGAAAAAAGCAGGTGAGAAGAGAGGAGCCACCTGGGTGGCTTGTGCACAGGGTGGTTGTGCAAATGAGAGAAAAGGAGGAGGAGGAGAAGAAGGAGGAGATTGAAGCCAATGCTGAGACACTGAGTAAGAAATGTGGAGCAGCAAAGGAAAGAGAATCTCAACATACCAACCCTCATCCCATTCCCACCAGCTCCCCATGTGGAGTGAGGGGGCTGCATATCAAGAAAGGGGAAAGATATCTAGAATTAAGCCAAGGGGTTTTTCCCTAAATGCTTGTTCAATCATTCATCTTTATTTCTCAACACTGTAATTAAAAACTGAAAGTTAATGTTAATTGGTAAGGAACTGAATTTTGTGAAATTCTCTGACTCAAGAGGTTTTGGGGGTCTTTTGTCCAGTGGCAGTCCTATAAACTGTAAATAGAGGCTTGTGATTCATCCAAAGTAATTACTTTTAGAATGATAAACAACATCTAGTCTTGCACTGTCACAACCGTCAACTGCTCTAAGAGCAGCAAGATTTGACAGACATTTCAGATAGCAAACGTTGGTAATTGTCCTGTCACATGCCACATGTATTAATAGGCAAGAAGAGGGAAGGCTTCTGCTGTGGGAGTAGTAAGGACACCCAGGACTGCCTGGGTGTTGTAGGGTGAAGCTCTTCCCCAGCATGAGCTGCAGTCTGTGGATGTCAAAGAAAGGTCTGTCCCCAACTATGAGCCCTCCATATTTCACTGGCACAGGTGGCCAAACACTGAGGACTGGACCCAGCCCCTATTCAAGCAGCAAAGCTTGTCCACACAAAATTACCCCCAGTGGCAGAACTTTCCTTGGCACTGACCCAAAGTGCTCATGGATTTCCTCCCCCCGCTGCCCCTTGCAGCCCTGAGTTGCTGTTCCAAAGGAAAAGTCCTTATCAAAGCAAACCCAGCCATTCTGCAAAGGGGTTCGCTTTCATTTCACATTTATAATGGGAATTATATCACACAACCTACAGTACACAACTCCTAGGTAATTTTTACAATATTCTGGAAATCAAGAAGGTGAAAAAAACCCCAAAGTGCTGTGTACCATTAAATTGTACCATATATTATAGGATATTTTACCGGAAGTATCAGGATTTCAGCTTCTAAGACAAAAGCCTGCTATTATTTTCTGTCACAATCTATAATTAGCATGCCTTCTCAGAAGGTTTTATGAAGTAACAATACCTTCTTTTTATAGGACCAGTCTTCATTTCTCAGTTACTCCCCACACACCCTGCTACTTAGAGTAAGCACAGCGCTTCTCATTCTCCTGCAGAGTCTCAGAGCACAGTGCTATCACTCTGCAGGGGGCCTTTTTTAAATCAGTGTTACTTCAATTGTATTTCCCTCAATTTATAGACTAAAAAAAAAAAATCATATTATTTGTTCCCAAATAAGCTTTTTCCTATTTTATTTTACTTTTTAGGATTCTAGATGTCTTGAAACAAGGTCAGCTCATAATTTTTCTCTGGGGGTTTATTTCCATTTTTTTTATTAGAGTAACAAAACTATGTAAATTCAAGCTTCATGATCCTAAACATTGTGAGGGGGTGGAACACTGCCTGTCCTAGAGATCCTACAGTTCAAATAAACAGGAAAAAAAAGAGAAACTGAGGTGTAAGATTATAAAGCAACTTTCCACCACACAGCAGATCAAAAAGCCATTCCCTCCCGGAGGTCAGTCTAGCAACCCACTCATGAGACAGAATGTCTCTTCTGATTTCTCCAGGCATTCCCAGATTGTCCTAGTTCCCAATCCACTACTTCACGGAGTTTGACATAAATGCTTCTCTTCCTGAGGACTAATTTAGGAGGTAATATCAAAGGTAAGCAAATAGCGCCTTCACTCAGGAAGTCTGAAGAGGAAAATAACTCCTATTATGCCCTTTAATTGTTTCTTGATATTGGATAAAGATGGTTTAGAACAATATTTGTGAGATGCTTTCTCTCCCTGCCCTCTCTTGGGAATTTTTTTAAGTGTTAGAAATTCAACACTTGCCCACCATGAAAGATTTCTTTGGTTTGCAGAACTAGAGAAATTATCATGTGGCTTTACTAAAACCAGATAAATGGGTAAGAGGAACTGACAGGGCTATAAAATCACAGTGCATACAAATCTACTGGTTTTGGGGAAAAAAATAAACAGAAAGGCAAAAAGGATCTAACGTGAAAATGAAAAGGAAAAAATGTGGAGGAGCAAGGAGTGGGGCAATGAAGAGTCCTAGGCAGGACAATGAAAAAGCTGTCAGGAGTCTGAGAAGGAAATTAAAGCAATTATGGAACTGGGAGAAATAAGAAGAAAATAAAAGAATAAACCAAAATTATGTAGAAGGCAAATAAAAAGAAAAATGGCAGATGGAAGAGGAAAGGGCGGGAAGAAGAAAAGAGAGAGTGCAAAGAAAGGAAGGAAGAGAAAACAAAAGAATAATGTCAGAAAAACCTTAGATCAGACTAAAGCCTGAAAGGCAAAGGAGGGTATTTAGGAACCCAAGCATCACTTTCACTGCAGAAGCCTCAAGAAAAGAAAGGAATACAAGTTACAAGCAAGGAAGTTTAGACCAGTTTACAAGCTTAGGTCATTTTACATTTAAAATAGGAGAGAGACTCATGCTTCTTTTCCAGAGCTGCTAGATCTGACCAGCAAGCAGGTCTTAACTGTGCTACTTTACACCTTGGGAGCTGAAAGTGTTTCCCACTGGAGAAACACTGGGAGTGTTCTTCCCAATCTCTGTGAACCCAGCCCTGCAGCACAGTAACCATTTCCATCACCACACTCAGTGCCCTGGATCCCACCAGTTTCAGCTGGAATTAACACATGAAGCACCTGGTATGATCAGTCCCTTCAATTCCACTGCAATACAATAAATGTTTTGTGGGGTTTTTTCACCTGGCTTCAGGAAACACGTGTGGGACCAAATTTCACCCTCCTTTGAACTGATGCAAATCTGGATGTGCACCCTGGTGCACACAGAGCCACTCCAGGTTCATCCCAGTGTGACTGGGGGGGAATGAGGAGCACAGCTTCTTCATATGGACACAAAATGAGAAGCAATCACATCTTTCCTTAGCTTAACAACACTCCATGCTGCAGAATATTCTTAAACAACCAGAATAGCAACCACCCACACAAAAAAAAAAAAAAAAAAAAAAAAGTAAACACATAAAAATGAAACTGCTATTTTGAGACACCTTTTTACATAGGGTTTCAGTTCAGGCCAACAGCTCAGTACCTTGATTTGATCTCTGAGTGAATCCTGTAGGGGAGATACAAGCAGTTCAAAACCACAATCTTTCTTTTTTGTCCCTCCCACTGGGGAAAGGGTTGATAAAATATTACCAAAAAAGAGAAAACCCAGTCTTCTCTGATATTAATTTTCAGAGTCAGTCCTTGAAATCTAAACATCTTGTTAGAAACTTGTTTTTCTCATACTTCTTTGGCTCACAGGTCGTGCTCTAACCTCAAATCAACGCCAGTTCAGCTATCTGTGATAAAAACATTGTAAACCATGCAGACAGCACTTCCTATTAGTGAAGAGGCCGTACTCATCCTGCTCTTAGATGCTATTTTCAGTTGCTTATGTCTAATCATTCAATTAATCATTCATGCCTAAGTCTTCCTTTCATGTCAAGAACCTACTTAAAGCAGTTTCTGTTTGGTTTGTTAACTTTGCTGCTGTAATTGAAAGCTATTTCCCAGAAGATTCTTGGGGAGAAAAATATGGATTTTGCTTAGATTCTTGGTTATAAGAACAATATTTAGCAACTCCTTTGCCTCAGGGATCTGAGCACAGCTAAGAAATTTAGCAAAGCATGGCAGAGATGTGCTTTTGGTTGCTTTCATGGTAGAGACACCTTCATGGTTCAAGGCACAAAATCTCAATTAGACAGCAAGTTTTCTGGGCTCTCAGCAAAGCTCCTGCTATTCTCACACTTAGAATTTGACTTAAAGGATGAAGGAGAAAACATCCAAATGATAGGTTAATCTTTCCTGCAGCCATCCTCCTGAACACACATTGATTATGGATACTTGAAGCAGCAGGAAAATTATATTCAATGTCCCTAACACAATAGCCATGCTGTTATAGAAGGTGGGTTGCATAAATTAATGTGACAATTACTTTTTCACTAATTAGTTTCTCCTACAGGTGTTAGAGACTTTATAGCACCTTTCAGTACCTTTAGGAGACTTACAAGAAAGATGGATGGAGAAGGACTTTTTAAAAGGGCATGGAGTGACACAAGAAGGGGGAATGGTTTCAGATTGAAAAAGGGTAGATTCAGATTGGATATAAGGAAGACTTTGTTCCCTCTGCGGGTGCTGAGGCCCTGGCACAGGTTGCCCAGAGAAGCTGTGGCTGCCCCATCCCTGAGTGTCTAAGGCCAGGCTGGATGTGGCTCTGAGCAACCTGGGATAGTGGAAGGTGTCCCTGCCTATGGCAGGGGGTGGAATGAGATGGGCTTTAAGGTCCCTTCCAACCCAAATCACTTTGTTACAGCTCATCCAAATTTGCATGCTACCACCATGCCAGCAGTCCCAAAATTAAGCTATGGTGTGGCACTATAAAGTAGAGAGAGATAAGGAGTGACTGGAAGCAAGAATTCAAAGGGAAAAAAAAAAAAAAGAATGCTAAGCAGCAGCAGGAAGGAGGAGAGTAGCTACTAAAAAGTTTTGGGGCAGGGAGGGAGATGGAGAAGAGGGAATCCCCAAAAAGAGGAGGATCTAAGTTAGAGGAAAGGAAAGATTTGATGCTGTGGAGAAGAGGGAGCAGAGGCAACTGGAGACAAAGGGATGTGCCATGCAAGCAACAGACAGAGGTTACAATAAGGGACAGAGCCAAAACTGTCCACAACTAATGGAAACCACTCCCCTGCAGAAGCTGGGATGTAACTCAGGAGACAGTCCTTGGTTTCCCCAGCAGCAGAAAACAGCTGTGCATTTGTCAGTGTCCCATCCCCCTGTGACATCTGCTCCACATGTGCTACCACCACTGGTGGAAAATCATTAGTGCTGGGAGTTCAATCAGCTTCCACCCTGCATCAAAGTGCCCAAATCATTAACACAGAAACCTATAAAGTTTTTCTTTCTTTGCCTTTTGAAGTTAGAAATTAACAACACAGAGCTGCAAGAAAAGAACTCTTTATAACTGAAGTTATGAAATCAAGCCCTCAAACGCTAGACAGTGTAGACATAACTAGAAAGTTATGGCTGTCTTTTTAAGCTCTGTTGGGATCCTTAGTTGTAGGCATTTGGGTGTATTCAATCATCCTATCACAAATCTTTCCCTGTGACCTTGGTCTCATCTAGAAACCTGGATAAGTTAGACTTTAGAAACAGTCCAGTGAGAAAAATATCGTTCAAAGGATCCCCACATGATATTTTGCACAACCTGGAAAATGTGAGTTACATATGTACTTGCAGACAAGTGAGAGGGTAAAATCACAGTTAAGTAGCCTGAAAGCCACACTGGATGCTATCCCCCAGCTCTGCTTTAAAGTTATTCAGTCACACAAGTGACTGAAATTTATTACTGTTAGTTTCTAAGTATGCATCCTCACTTTCTCAGTTTCCAGTATCTGCCAGTGCGCTGAATGCTCACAGCTGGAACTGCAACCAACTGCTGATGTTTCCTGAATATATAATGGGAAAAAAGTCTTGAACTCACTGGGAAAGTAGAACTTCACTCTCCCAATGTTTTAAATGCTTTAGTTTTTGCAGTAGTACTGCAAATAAAATACTAAGGTTAAGCATGTCAGTGCAACCCCTGAAAATCATAGAATGGTTGGTGTTGGAAGGGATCGTAAAGATCATTGAAAATACATACAGTCATGAAACACATTTCCCTTGCTCTAAATCAGGCAAGGGATTCTCTTTATCTCAGAACCAGTGTGAATCCAAGCCCTTTTAAGCCAAAAGAGGCCTGGATCAGGCTAGTAAGGCTCTGCTTTGGCACAGTTAAAGAGTACTTTTTTAGCAGTCAAGAAGTAAAAACTACATGTTGTCAGTGCATTGGTATTTTTTTCCAATAAGCAAAACAGCAGAATTATCCAAATCTACAAAGTCAAGTTGAAAAAAAACAGATACAGTTTTAAGCAAAAGCAAAACAAAAAGCTGAGAAAATATTTGGGAGTACTCCTTAAAATGGTATCTTATCCTGAAAAAAAAAATAAACAGTCCATCAGCTCAAGTAGCTTTGGACCTCAAGTTTCTTTCCCATTTACAGTGAAACAGCAGGGCTTGAGCAAAGAGTTTGTCACAGAGCAGGGGATCATGTTCAATGTACAGAACAGAGTAAACAGTTCTTGTACTACAGGAAAATTCAGCCCCTTTCACCATATTTTCCACCTGCCTCTCCTTCCTCTACAAATTTTGTATTTTGCTCTCTGCCATTCATGTTCCAGTTTGAAACTTTGTCCCTGTGTCCACAAACCCTCTGGGAAGTTACATGACAAAAGTGCCCAAGGAGTTAGAACTGCATCATTTGGTCATTAAAGAGAAATGATCCCCGGTTACTGACCTCGGAACTTCTTTGGAGGATTAGCAAGGTCACCTGCCTCTGGCTGGACCACACACCGGTCATCCACTAACCTAGAAAAACAAAAGTTACCACACTCACTAAAACATGCCATCAATGCTTATAAATGCACAGACACACCATAGATCCAAAAGCTTCCACATTTCTCCAGTGTAATACAAAAAATACCGTAGAAACTCTGTTATTCAGTTACTAAGCATAACCAAGAAAGTCTACATTTTCCTTCCAGAGAGAGGATTTCTTCTAATGGTCTGTGTTTCAGATCATTTAAATCCAGTGAAATCCCTTTTGTCACACCACATACATTGATGTTCCATGTAAAATTTATGTTTTCCTTCATCAGAGCCATTAACCCTCAATTAGAAACAGTTTGCTTCTCTGCAGCTGTCAGATTTTCTCCTTCACCATTTCTCATCTTTTTCCTCTGAGGAGGCATATGGAATTAAGGTTAGCTCTGATCAAAACTCCCAAGACCACACTTTCCTGTGCTAAAATGAATAAGCATTTCTTTAAACCAAAAGAGAAAACCTAGATGACAAATCTAATATATTTCTTGCAATATTTTAGAAGTTAAATAAACCATAAAATTTAAAATATGAATTGTTAAACTTATCTCAGAACTTCCTAGACATAAATTCACCTTCCTTTCAGGAAGTATCCTGTAAATAATTTGCCCATTTCAAACAATTATTCAGGAAAATCGTGTTTAAGGACACGCTACTGCCCTGCCACTTTACAGCAACTTTCTTAGCAGCATTTTTGTTGGAAATTGCCAGAAAAAGAACAAATTGGCTTCAGCCAAGTTACAGAATAGATGCATTCAGCTTTCACTCAAGTTGGCTTTGCCTCCAGCCACGAGCACAGCGAGGCCGATCCCCCAGCATGCCCATGAATTTTCTACCTCTAGCAAGATGACAAACTGTGGCTGCAGCTCCCAGAAGCAAAAATGACAAAGAATTTTGGAAGTCAGCAGTTCCAATCTCAAAACAGACCTAGATGCAAACATGAGGTGTCAGTAAGTAAGGGGAATTGAATAAACAGCTTCAGGAGCGAGCAGGAGGCCTTAGGGAGTTGTGCTCTTCACAGCTTAGGTTAGGCCAGGCTTAACAAGAACAGAGTAAGGTTCAGAAAGCAGGACTCATGAAAAGTCTTGCAGGCATCCTGTGCTCTGTCCATGTTCTAATAGGCCAAAGCTTCCAATAAATAGCACCTAAATCCTGGAGTCACAGAGAGCTGACAGGAAAGAACTACCTTAACAGAAGCTTTGCCAAAGGATTTAAATGCCAAGTACTTCTCACTCTCAATAAAATCCCTCAAAGGTTTTTAAGGAGGAACCCATAAGGTTTGACCTTAAGCACATTCAGGATGGAGGCATATTGAAAAGCTAACCATAACACAAAAGGAACCTCCTGTGTTCCTTAGTGACAACTTGTGACAACCATGCTGTGGGTGAAATGCAAAACGTTCACCATGGCATGTCACTGTAGCAAGTCAGATAGAAAACAAGGTGGTGGTGCTGAGCAAAACAAATGAGATCCTGCACACTCTCTGAGCCAGCCAGCTGCAGTGCTCAAACACACTGGCCTTGCAGAGAACAGTCATTCAACAATTAATATTAGACATTCAACAATTAATATTAATCACTTGCCACTGAGCATTCTCTAAAGGCACAAATGTAAGGACTATAAATGAGTTTGGCAGCATTCAGGAACCAAAGACATCAGAGAACACAAAGGAAAAAGGAACTGGTGCCGCTTCCATCCTATGGACACAAAATCAGAGCAGAGAAAGGTTGATTGGCACGTGGCAGTGGCATGACAGAGCAGGAACATCATCTCCTGAGCCCTTGCTCAGCACCTCAGCTTCTCACACCTTTGTTTTTTATAGCACAGGACAAAAATCTGAGGAACGTTTATTTAGCAGTTATTATATTAACAATTTAATCCCCAGCATTTCCACATAATGCCATTCAGCCCATATTCCAGCTGCATGACCTTCAGGGACTCTAACAGCTCCTTGTTTACTCTGGAGGTGCTTGTTACCGTGCGTAAGGAGAGCTGAGCTGCACATTGTACCTGATGCAAGACTTCAGCACGCTCTGTGGAGGGGAACAGAAGAGGCTCTTCAAACACAGACCACTTCCTCTGACACACAATTCAAAATATTCAAATCCCACTTTTATAGCGAGCCAAAAGCAGCTGCTGGTTTGTTACTGACACCTGTGAGGTGGCTGTGTTAAACAAGCAGCAATTCAAGACCTTTGTAACCTGCTAACAAATCCATTTGAGATGTGTGAAACCAAACAACAGGCTTGGCTGCAAAAGATCCTGGACTCCTGCATAACCTGCAGTGTATAACCTGCAGTTACTGTCACACCACACCACAGCAGGTTTTAAGATCACTTGCTTGTAGGTTTGAATAGGAGGCCAAAGTGCACCAGACCAGGCTTTTCAGACAAAGGCAGAATTTATTGTATTATATTTACTGCATTATACCATAAAATGTGCAAGCTATGCAAACATTCATCCAAATTATGGTGCCAATATTCAAGCCACTTAAGCATGGTACTATCAGAGAAGCTTTAACAAACTTCAAGGGGCTTAATTCCTCAGCTGGACTGCAGACAATAATACTGCTTTGTGCTCTCTGCTGTCATTCAGCATCTGGCACATGCGACACAATTGCATTTCAGCTTTCCATACATTGGCAGCACATAAATGACAAAGGAGATCCCTGCACATATGAAATGATCTCTAGCTGAGCTAGTTCTTCCCTGAACACAATAAATACCTGGAGTTTGCACAATCCCTCCAAGTAACTGCTGTAATTAAGCTGTACAGTTCATTGGTAGTGCCTAAGATAAATCATCAGGAAAGTCAAAATAGTAATTACACCCCTGGACTTTACGTATGACCCTTTGTATTCAGTAATTGCAGAATTAAGGGCTGAAAGCAACAATGCTCATGGGATTGCTTGTCGCAGATGCCCAGTCATTCTCCCACTGAAGCCACTGGAAGTTTTTCCACTCACTGCAGGGCAAGCAAGGGCAGTTCCTCATCATAGTGCCACAGGCAGCCAACCTCACAGACCAGCAGGTGTTTGAGCCATTAAGGCCTCACAGTGTACAGAGGTGTATACAGCTACAGCGTACAAAGGCTCATTAAACAAGAATTGGAGCTACCTAAAGCATTGCCTAGAAGATAAGGTGTGCTTATCCACCGAGGCAGGGGGGGAATGTAAAGGCAGTTTCAACTCTCCACTGTCATCACAGTGAATCCCAGGAAGGGTCAGGGTGGAAGGAGCCACAGTGGGGCAGCTGGTCCCACCTCCCTGCTCCAGCAGGGCCATCCCAGAGCACAGGACACAGGATTGTGCCCAGACAGCTCTGGAGTATCTCCAGTGAGGACACTCTACACTCTCTCTGGGCAATCTGTTCAGTGCTCGGTCATTACACAGGAAAAAAAGTTCTGCCTCATGTCAAGTGGTCGAAGTATGAACCTGTAGGGTTCTGCACCTCTCTTCCTCTCATTCTCCCGCATCATTTGGTGGAGTTGAAGCTGTCCCTTCTCTGGTGAAATGGGAGGAAGGACACAGGGGTGGGAGGAGCAGGACTGAGAAGCAGCAGAGGTATAACTGATAAGCAAGGTATGTTGGCAGAAAAGTCTAATGGTGCCTGGGTTCATAGATAGGAATCATATATGCTCCATAAGCCTTTATGTCCTGCAAGCTCCCTTGATTACGTAACACAGATTAAAGGTAAATACACCAAAGGTTTCTAGGAACTTTCGGAGGTAGTGCAAGAGTCAAGGGATAGCTGTACAGGTGTAATAGTCCTAGAAGGACTGTTCCCAGTGACAAGTTATTTCAGATTTACTACTGAGATACAGGTGCATTCTGAAAGAACAAAAAACAGTGTAAGAAAATAATAGGAAAGTAATTGCAGTGGGTTTCATGAATTTTAGGTCGCTTTCATAACATAAGATGCTTTTTAGTTTGTTAAAGAAAGCAGCTACATAATATCATTTATCTTAGCTTTGTGCCTTGAGTTTCAAAAATACCATCTGAAATGTATTTTGCCTCTTCCTACCAACAGAGATTTCCACCCAATCATCATAGACAATATTATTAAGTACAATACCTGAATAAACACATGAGCACACGGACTCTCCCATACATGGACCTGCACGTGTGTGTGTGTGTGACTTGTTAAAAAATACAAGACCCAACTGCTGATGTCTATCACACACTCGGTATTATTTATATATCTATGGAGTATTTTATACCTCAAAAAGCTGAATAAACTAAGCTAGAGGCGATGTCTTCAATCTAAGACACTCAAGCTGCTCAGCTTTTACTCTCTTAATGGCATCATAATTTCACTGCCTTTTTGAGCAGCACACAAGGCCTGGGCAGCAGCAGGAAGAGGGGCAAAGTTGGTGACGGGTATCATTAAGAGAAGCTAGATATTTTTACTGCCAGTGGAGCCCAGCAATATATTTGTTTACAAAGAATGCTGAGGTTCCATTCCAAAACCACATAACCTTGACATCCCTTGTGAACAAAGGAGCTCCTCCCAATGCCTCCTTACTTTGCTCCTCAGATGTCCCTTCACACAACCTCCTCCACAGAAATGTTCCTCCAGAGCACCTGCCACCCAGGACACTTCTTTCCCGCCCAGCTGCAGCACAAAGCCTCTCCTGTGCTCCACACATCCCAGCAACCACTTGGAAAGAGAGGTGCAAGTCATACCACCAAGAAACCAACCAATAATGAACAATAGGTGATTAAAATTTTGCTGCCCTGGAAATCAAACATCAAATACCTAAGTGCCAAAACAATCAGATCCACCCAGTTCTTCTCCAAGTCCACCCACTTTTCATTTCATTGAGCCTCTTATCAGGCATCTAGGTCAGCCCACTTCTTGTGTGCTTCAAGCGGTCTCCTGCCAAAAATCTACAGTCATCCTACCTCACCCTTCCCAAAATGTGAGTTCATACTCCTTTCTGACTACCAGTCCTGCTTCAAATGATTTACAACCCTATGATTTAGCTACCCTGTATGAAATGTGTCATCTTTCTTGTCTCTTTCCAAAGCCAAATTTTCCACCATCATCTTTTCACATCTTTTAGGGTCACCTACATTAATCCCAGCTGGCACAGAAAATAAAAAGGCTCTTCCTTGCACTTATAGCAGTACTATTAAATCTCTGTAGCATTTAGGAAGATTCCATGCTAAAAAGCCCCTTTCATAAATGGGAGGACAGCAGAACACAATATTTCAAGAACTTCATACGAGTGAGGTACAGCAGCTAGGAGACAAGAAAATCTGGCTCCTGCCTGCCTCAAACATTAGGAACTTTATCGTTTCCTTTCTGAACAAATTTTAATTGCCACAAACACGAAGCACAAAACAGTTTGAAATTAGCTATTTAATGGTTTAACAGGGTATTCCCTTACACTAGGAAAGCAAAATTCTATGCATGTAAAACATTCCAAACTCCTCAAGGTGTCTAAAACCTTGACAAATTTCACCATGAACAATCTTCAGTGTGAAACAAGGATGTGGGTGCATTTTATGTCTACACAGAACGGGAACACTCAGCCATTCCCACCATCCCAAAAAATGCTCACATGGGTCACTTTGAACTGTATTATCAAATGCTGTGGAGACACAAGGGCAGAAAGTACAACCTCAAGCACATACTGAGAAACATAAACACCACCATACAAACAGGCAGCTCCACATTTGCACTAATAACTGCACAAATAATTAGCCCTAAAGTTTTTCCCTTATCTGATAGTACATTCATATATTCTTGTAACTGTACCTGCAGGCTTGCATGTCAAGGGGGAGAGGGGGGAGTAAAAGGAGAAGTTTTTCTGCTCAATTAAGCAATCCAGCTATAAATCCTGAATGTCATTTTGTTATTGTATTGTATTGTGTTATACTCAATCATGCTTTTAGCTTGCAAAAGCTCCTGTTCAGTAGAACTTGTTTATCCCTTTTTATAGCTATATTTACATTTTAAACATTGTGCAATTTCAATTAAATTATAAGAACAGAGCTAAAATAAATTATTAAAAAGGAATAAAATGTTATTTGGGGGTTACAGAGGAAATGAGAAAGCATGGTTCTTAGATTTTAGTCTCAGTTTTGCAATTTTCTTGGCCTGTATAATAGCTAAGCCATTAATGCACCAAGAAAATGGTACCAAGATTTGTTTGGACATACTAATTTTTGCCAAGTAAATGAACACTTGTACAGTGTTTCAAGATCCTCACATCAATATAACATACATCAAGTCATTTTCAGTGGTGCCAAGCCCACCTATTTTCTGCTGTGAAAAGGGGATTGGGAATTGGTCACAGTCCCAAGGCTGACAGAGCTCAAGGAGTGTTTGGACAATGCTCTCGGGCACAGGGTGTGATTCTTGAGGTTGTGCTGTGCAAGGCCAGGAGTTGCACTCAGTGATCCTCATGGGTCCTTCCAGCTCAGGGAAGGACCTGTGATTCCAGGGGAATTGGCAATGGCAGGAGGTGTGCCAGCCTATCCCACCCAGCTCCCTCCCCAAGCACACCCAGTCCTGCTGTACTTCTCTACAACACTGGTGCTCTGCTCCCAGGCAGGGTTTGGTTTCAGCCTGTCTCGGTGCCTTTAATAAACAAATTACATTCCCATAAACCCAAGGAAATGGTTGATTTCTTCCTTTGTTTCTTTTCTGATTTTTTTTTAGTATGAAAAGTAAGAATCTATCATACAAGGACATTGCAATTGCCCAAAGGCGTGTCATTGTAAAATACTTCCACAGGCAAACCCTCTTTTAGAATACATTTCTTTTAAGGCTAAAAAAATTGAAATGATAAAATGAGTATTAGGAAAGCTTGCTGAAGGCTTTCTTTAGTGGTTTGCAGAACACAGACCCACTAATAATGCATATCACCTGGAGGACTGGACAATTTTTCCATTACTAACATTTTCCTTTTAGGTAAAATCTTAGCTGTCTTTGAACGGACAAAATCTCCACCAATGTCTCTGAGGCCAGGATTTCACCCCTATCATCCCAGCTTCCCAAAAGTGCCCTGAGGGATGAAGCTTAAAGAAGCAGCAGTGTTAGCACCTCACACTGAGGGTCATTCATCAAAGATTTAATTACAATCTAACCTCTGCAGCATTTCCACTTAATCCAGCTAACTACATATGGAATATAAACAAGTCCAGGATTTGGCCCAAACGTAGAAGTAAATCAGAAAATCAAGATTACACACATGACTTTAACTCTGCGTGCTCACACCTGACAACCACCTGTAACAGGTCTGCAACTTAGCTCTCTCAATGCAAGAAAGCACAGATGAAGTAGAATTATTAGGTATATCAACCTAAAACACGTTAGAAACACTGACACTGGGACCACTGTAAACTAAAAATGAGGGTGTCAGAGGCAACCCTGCAACTTTATGTGAATTTTAGGCATGTAGCTCACTAACCAGGCCCTATCAGACTGAGCAGTTTAAATTTCCATGGTACACAGTGACTTCAGAAAAGAAATTCTAGTAGCAGCGTTGCTACTCCCAAAACCAAGGAGAACTCTTTGCAGAGTTACCTATTCAGCCAGAGACGGCAAAACTAAGCCAGCAGCATAGGGAAAATAATCCAAATCAAAAGAAAGTCTATGTTTAGTTTACAACAGAAGAATTTGAGGGTTTTTTCTCAGCTTTGCACATATTTATGAATGGCCACTTGAAAGGAGCCTCTTATCAGTTCTTAAAGTTCTTTGAAGAACTATATGCTAATAAAAGGAGTCAGAAAAGCTGGATCATTCACTGTGAACATCATTTAATGAAAACTGAGAGATTTACCCAGAAAAATACTGTTGAGAAATGCCAATATCTGTCCAGGAATCAAAAGTGACCTCATCCTCGGAATGAAGGCAGTCACACCTACTCATCAAAATGGCAACACTTACTGTAGAAAGGAAGCATAAGCAAAAGAAGAAAATTAGGAAACTTTGCTGAAACAGCACAATGTAAAAATACTGTTGTTTAAGCAGACAAACTGTAAGGCCTATAATGAATCTCAGCATCTGGAATGACAATGTATATATAAGCAAACACATGCATACAAAAATATATACATACACTAATATACATGAAAAAATTACCAATCCTGCAAACACAGGTATGAATGTAAATCCTGGAAAACGATCTAAGGGCTTTCTCCATTTTGTAACACAAACAGCAGTAATCCAGCAGACCAACCCATGTCACACTATGTAAAAATGTGAGTAGGAGACACCGCTCAACCAAAATGCTGACACTTTAAGCATTCTGCAGTGCGTTTCACACAGGAGATGTAAATTTCATATGCCTAAGTTTTTGCTTAAACCCCAGTTTTTCAGACAGTACAGATAACAAGCCCTCGATGTTACAAACTCTGTTATATGTCAGGATACCAAATGAAGAAAGGAACTCACCTCATTTCAGAGGCAAACAACAGGGACAAGCCCAAGTTAGCGTGAACACAGGTAATTCCACTGAAATTAGTCAAGCAGCCCTTTCCTGCAGCAACTCAGCACCTGACCCAGAGCTTTTCACATCCTTCCTTTAGGGCACCTTCCTTCAGCAGCCCCAGGAGCTGTCTACAAGGCCAAGCACACTCACACAACACATCCTGAGCTCCCCCAGCCACAGCCCCTTTCCATGAGACATGCAATATCCTGGCACTGGGTGCAAGCCTGGGCTTTACAGGAGGAACATGAACCTTTCCTGACCACCTCCTTGCCAAGGAATTACAGGTGCTGCCTGGTTTTACCTTCAGATAAAAACAGCATAACCACCGACAAGCTTGTAGCCAGCATGCAGACTAGATCCCAAAATTCTGCTGCTGGTTTCAGCCTTTACTTCTGCCCCTGGGGACAATGACTTGGGTTGGCAGGGATTCCCTGAATGAGGTCTGATCACCCTTTGATGTGTTCAGCTCTCACTGGTGGCAATGAGAATCGTGCGGGGAGATATCTCCACATCAACACATGCTCCAATTCTCTCAACAAAGGATTGTATGATTTTTATTTTCATTTTGCAACAATAAATGTTTACAAATCTTTGCAGCTGGGATGGGTATTTTTTGCATATTCTCTTTGCTCTTCTCTTTCTTCAGCAGCAAGTTAAAAAAAAACCTTCCAAACAAAAAACAGCTGAGAAATCACAGCGACTTTATTTACTTGTTTTAAAACCTAGAAGAGCCAGTTTCCTGCAGGGAGAGATCATTTTGGGAGCTGCTCCAGATTGTCTCAGAGCTGCTTTCCCAGTTGCTGGGAGCAGCTCTGGGAGTCCTTTGCCACACCTACCCCCGACCTGTACACACTCGCTTGAGAGAGTCCCACGTAGCAGCACAGAGCAGAAACCTGAAGAGGAAATGCGTGGGAATGCTCTGGCCACAGCAGAAGGAGCTGGGAAGTAGGAGAGTCACAAAACAGCAGCCACAAGCAGGGTGGCAAAACAGTCACTTCTGTGCAAGTGGACAGGTGTGAAGTTAAAGGTGGAAAAGGAGCCCATTCTACTTTTGGGAACTTCCCATAATCATAAAGCAGGAAAATGACATAACAAGCAGGTTCACACCTCAAAACTGTTTCAGACCTTTCTCAAACCAACCACCAAGCAGGCTGGCATCTCCCACAAGGAGGCTACACTCAACAGCAGCCAATCTCACATGCCCAAGGACTCTCCCAGGCTCTGAGGCACAGAAAATCCCACATGTGCCCAGCATTTTAACCAGTGTGGCTGCACACTCCAGGAGGAGCTTCCAGGACCCTTCCAGCCCCATCCCTGCACAAGGTCTGGGAACAGTGCAAAAATCACTCCAGGAAACACTTACAGCAGTACAGGCTATTGCATCCAGCACCCCAGAGCACACAAGAGCAGGTGTCTAGTTGTTACCACAGATTTTTTTGGTCCACCTGAGCTCTCAGCAATGACTCTGCTGAGCACCAAGAAGCTCTGTCTCTGGCTGTGCTGCCAGCTGTCAGTCAGACCACCTTCTAAAGTGTGTCTTAACAACAAGCTCTGTTATAAAGAAATGAGTTTGGCCTTTTCCCTTCAGGCCCTCCAGTTCGGCAGCATTCTTTTCAGCTGAAGGAAATGCTTCCAGGTGTCATCGCACAGCTTATCCTGACACCTTAACGGAGGAAAAACACCTGCAAACAATCACTTTCTACTGGGAAAACTGGAGTCTTTTATCACTTCCATACATTTACTGGGAATTAACTGGCAGAGAAACAAGGAAATCAAGTTTTCTAGAAAAGCCTGAACTTGGTGATACAATAAGTGGAACAATGATATCCACTTCATTTTTCCTTTGTAAGTGCAATCCTACTGTGCACACATACACTTATCAGCACTCATGCTATAAATCCCACAGAATCCATGGGTTTTAAAGATGCAGACTGTTTGACCTTGGAAAAAGGAGCATGGTTCCTCCTTCTGGATCAGTATCAAACACAATCTGGGCACACACAACGCACCTTCTCCCTCCTGTGCCAAAGTATATACCTCAGAAAGCAAAGGCAAGCCTGCTCCAGGGTTACACCTAACTCCTGTTGCAAAAACTCTTCAAGCAATCCACTTGAGAAGAACTGTGATGCTATCACAAATTTTATTCCAAACCATGCAATCTTTGGTACCTTTTTGATTGGTCTCCTTCCTGATGCTGCATTGAGAGACATTAAAAACCCCTCTCCTTTCACTGGAAAGGAAAAGATTGTGTGTTCATTGCTGTCACCACTGTCCTGAAAAATGTGAAAAATGGCCTCCAGCTCTGAGAGCTCATAAACCAGGAGACCAAGAGAACAGATGCACACATGACTACTTTTTTTTTTATATCTCACCATTTTTCAAACCCCTCTCTTTTGTTTCTGGGGGATCTGACTCATAATTTTCAGAAGCAAACAGGAAGCACTGCAGACATCTCCAAGTATTTCCTCTCTCCACCCTTCCACCCACCCCTCTTGTCTTTTACATAATTTCTGGAGACTTTATTATTCCTTTTGCTATGTTAACAATGAAATAGCACTTTCCTACACCAGCTCCAGTGCGCCAAGGTGCAAGAGACCCTTTGCCCTGTTCCAAGGGAGAGATGTCCTTCATCCCTCAAAGCAGGGCTTTCTGTGCCTGAGGAAGCCAGGCCTTGGGAGCTGGCAGGAGCCAGCTGTGGGGAATTCAGCCCCGCTCCCCACAGCACAACAGGACCTGGAGCAGAGAAACAGGATGAAGAAGTGTTAGAAGGTAGTGTGCTGGGAAAGCCTTTTTACCTCACTCCATTTATTACAGCGCTTCCTTTCATTGTATACATGGGAAAAAAATAACATTTCCCCTTCTGCACTCACCGGCAGGACCTGTCAGAGCGCCGGGCAAGCAGCTGCTTGGCGGGCTGGGCAGGAGGCGTAGCAGAGGGACAGCCTTGGGATCAGCTCCTCTGCACGCAGAGAAGAGCCCTGGCTGCAGCATACAGGGTTTTACTTTGTCCTGCAAGAAGTTCTGGATGCCCTCACGCAACGGGAAGGGCAAAATCCAAGGTGTGGGAAATGGCAATGGGATGGCATAGGGTGCCAAGGCACAAGTGAGGGGGACAGAAACAACACGAGGGATGACAGGAGAAAAGAAATTACCTGGTTTGAAGAAGACCATGCAGCTCCCACAAGGAACTGGAGCCAGGTCAGAATGTGATGGACTAAGTAGCCACCATTCCTTATTCCTGCATGACCAACTCTCAACCAGGATGATGGGGACAATGAAGAAATGCAATGGAAAGCCACCTGTTTCCCTTTTTAGAGATGTCAGCTCTCTCTGGCCAGAGTAAACAAAGTAAATTGGATACATTTTAGCAACTCTTCTCAGGAAGAAGGCATTCTGCTTTTCAGGGTGCTTTATGTATTCCACCTCTTTGTGTCAGTGCAAGGTCTTAAATGCAATCACAGGCAAGCCTGAGATCCGGAGGTTTATTTTCATGACACCCTTGCTCCCACTGAGACTTTGTAGCAGCAACCACTACTGCACACTCTCCCTGCAAAGGGAACCTGGACACAAAAACAAGTGTACCAAAGCTCACGCCTACTTTCAAGTTAAACTAATTGGTACAAGCAACCCCCATTTAAACAGTTCTAATCTAACACGGTGCAACAATATTTAGCACAGTAAAACTATTCTAGCCTTTTTCTTATCACTCCACAAAGTTCTCAGACACATTATCACAAGAGCTTAACCCACTGCCTGGCACATTAAGATTAAAAATCTGCCCACTGCCTCAGCTACTATTCCCTATTCACTTGTGCATAGTAAATAATACTCCACAGCTATAAGCTGATCTGAAAAGATAGCAGAGCACCCCACCCAAAAATCAGCTCCATTTTTATCACCTCCCCAGATTTTATGACCTAATCAAAAAACCAGTTGTCTATCGCTGTGGTGCAGCTTTGCATACGGTTACACAGTTCCTTCTCCAAGTCAAACAGCACCACATTGTCTGGGATAATCTCATCCACTCACATAAACAATTAGTCTGCTATATTTTGATTAACACTTCCGTTTAAGAGGACATTGAGATGCTTCAGCCTGAGTGGCAGAAGGTCTGGCCTCCTGTTAAAACAGACGTGCTCTTCCCAAGCTTCCTCCCTGACTGGAAATCCCAGCTGCCAGCCTTGCCCCAAGCACCGCTCTGGAGCAGAATTCTCCACTATTTTCTGATTTGACAGATGGAAATAAAATAGCATACCTGACACTCCTTTGAGTTACAGCACCCACAGATCACAACATTCAATAAAAGAACTAACTTGACCCAAACTCAGGCAAGGGCAAAAATAAACATTAATCTGGGTCATTCATTTCACATTACAGCTTTTCAGAGCCTGAGGGTCTCTAAGCAACAGTCAACCCCGTTAGCACAAATCATCTACTAAATTGCTTAAGTATATGAGCTCATATTGCTTAGAGAGGGCTGAGAGACATTCACATAAACTGTTTTGATGGGGAACAGTAATGTGAAGCCACTGATGAAAAACAGCTTTCAGAGTAAGTGTACATCCACAGCCTTGGTGGTTTGAAAAACTATTCACCAAGGCAAAAGACACAACCAGCTCTGATACCACAGTTTACTCACATATAAATTCTTCCATTGGTACAGTGCCCTAAATAAGACGTCAGAGGTTACCTGCTCTCTTTTGATCCATTAAGATAGAACCTAAATATTATCATATTTCTTAAAAAAACTGAAGCAGAGACGAGGATTTTTTCCACTGCATGTATATGCTGCTTGCTACTCTGGTTACTTAAAAGGACTACAAATTATTCCTGTACCTCACAATGTGCTGTTCATCTGGCTGGACTGCAACTTTGTGTCAGCAATTATGTGAGCTGGAAGTGATCTTGAGCCTTTGTTCCTTCTTTTTTCTAACCTTTAATCTGAGAAGGTTTTAGAACATGTTTTTGTTTATTTTTACCTTTCAAGTTTAATTTTTGTCATAGGAAAAGAGCACCAAAAATAACTATTCGTTTGTGTTTAAAGCTCTGTGTTTACACAACAGAAAAACTTGTCTCTAACTTGTCATCCTGAAATTAGAAAAAAGTATCACAGTACTTAACACACCAAAGTTCTGCTAAGTTCCTGCCAACTAACTTTGAAGAGATCCTGTCATAGCTGTAGAGCAGACTTTCAATGGCATTTAAATTAAATATTCTGCTGACTTACTCTGGCAACACAGTGCCCAGAAAACAGCTGACCAGAGAGTGCTCAGTTCTCTATCTGCAAGGGATGGCACAAATATCCAACTTCCCCTCCTCTCACCACACTGTAGCCAAGGTGGAAGAAGTAAAATGAGACTTCACAGCACTCCCTGGAATCCCTTCTAGGCAAGACCCATTTGAAAGCAGCTGCTGCCACATTAGGGCTAATATGAATCAGAAATCCAGACACACAGAACTTCATCTGGACACCCAGGTGCCAGATTAAGGTGGGAACAGCAGCCTCCAAAGAGAAAATTCCTTATCCCCAGACTAGGACCAAGCCACATGGAAAGAGCTACCAATATTCACAATGCACAGGAAAATCTTCCTCCCTCTCCTCTTCAACTAGATTAAATAACCCACAGCTCATTGCATTCACAATAATTCAGTCCCATTTTACATGGAGAAGGACTGAGAACTCACAGAAGGTGTTTAAGGTCCACCCTACAAAACAGATCCATATTTCTTTTGGCTGCAAAAATCAGGGAGAAAAAACTTGCACCAATTTTTTAACAGAAACAATGAGTACCTTCAACAATTCTTAGAAAACAAGTATTCAGATTTGATCCCTCAAGCTACCAGTGCATAAAAACAACCAAAACCCACCCAAAACACAGAAATTCCAAAGCTCCTTCAATGGTAACATCATCCACCAACACACATACCCACAGCCAAGATGTAGAGACCATTCTGACAACATCTGAAGATACTTAAAGACATTTCATCACTCAGGCAAGCCTGTGAATACAGTATCTTCGTTATCCTCAGAGGACTGAAGTGATTGAAAAGAAGAGCTGACAAGATATTTTCAGTCCTTTCCGGCTAAAGGGGTAAAATTCCTTTAGTTCTTCTATGACCTCTGCTAAACTGAGATAATAAATGAAAAGCAGCTACTGAAAAAAAAGTTTCCTTTCACCTCAGCTTGTTGGAAATCTTTATTCTTGATCTGGACATGAACTTGGTCTTCTTAGTCTATGCACTTGTCACATACTCTAACAGGGTATACTATTTTAACACATATTTCAAGTACATAGTTAAAGGAAGCATAAAGGGCAATTGGGACTGAATTCTCCTTGATTCATTATGTCTCACTCAAATCCAGTCAATCCCTGGACTTCATAAGCTTGCCTGTAAAATTCCATCCAAGAGATGTTCATGTTACCAAACAGGCTGGAACAAGCTTTTCCAGCCTAGTGTTTGATCTTCTACACAGTCCACATCACCCCAAAAGTTCTTCATAATGTAGAGATTTGCTTTATATTGGAACAAAATAACTTTTGGAGTATGATTCATATTCTCATCCACTCCTGTTTTAAATTCCTCAAAAGCACTGGGACACAGTGCCCTCATTTCCTTGAATCTATAAAATATGAGAGTTGAAGGCAGAAGTTCATAATGATCCTTTCTACCCACACCCATCAGCCTCTGGGTAGATTGGGTGTCTTTTCTGGAAGACTGCAGTCTCAAAGACTTAGCAAAATACTTGGAATTCCAAGTTCTCCTTTGATCCACAGATGGTTTACTCTTGTCTATACATCTACAAAAGTCATTCAGCCAAGTTTCTCCTGTTTGCAGTGCCCTTTGGTGCCTGACTTCACAAGCACTGGGTGATTTTGTTAAATAAACCATGACCATGCCAGTGAACAGTCATAACTACCAATTCTCTAGCTGAAAAAACCCTCAGCTCCTCAGCCATGCAATACAGAGATGCCTCCACAGGACACTGTTGAGCTGGACTCTCTTTTATCTGTCTTACCAACGTCATATTTCCTGCACCGTTTTCCACTTCCTGCTTACATGCCACCAAATCATACATTTTGCAAATCAGCCATGACTCTTCCAGCACCCGCAGTTTCAGCAGTTTAAAAGCCATGATACAATTTCTGAATGAATATAACCACCTGTGTGCTACCTCATTGCTAAATTCCAAACTTGTCTGATGAGATCAAGAAACCTTGATCATGCCACTTTGAGAGGATGCTATGCTTTCGGATGATAGCAAGAGCCCAGATGGTCTCCTGTGAAAGTTTTTGGCTGATCTGATATCTGTTCCTGGAGCAATACATACGTCAGGTGAGTGATTCAGGAGGTTTTGCACCTTATTCAGAAAGTTTTGCAAGTTATGAGAAGGAAAGAAAAAGTGATGCTTTTTTTCATCAGTCATTCCTTGAAACAGTTCCTTGATCTTCTGCCTAAGGCCATATCTAAGGCAAAGAGTTAATTTGGGTGAGGCATCAATTACCCCCAGACCTGTGAGCACCCGTGAGAGCACAGCCTTATTAATTCCTACAGCAAAATGTGTCAGCTGCTCTCAAGATGCCTCAGCATAGTACTGACCACATACTTCTTCCTCAGATAAATTACATTGAAAACATCTGAAATTTTAAGCACCAAGAGGAGTTCTCCCCAAAGAGTTTTAAAAATTCTGTCCAACTTTGTCACCTTCTAAGCCTTCTCATACCCGTGCTGCCACAGCTGAGTAACTGATCTGCAAGGCTATTCCTAAAGTCAAGTCTCTGCTGAGGCTCAAACACAAAGCAATCCAAAGCTCCCCTCACCTATATTTTGTGGGAAAATAGATCAGAACCACTGCAAATATATTTCTGACCGACAGGGTGACCCCACCCTGCTCTTTGAAAGTGGTTTTATTTGCCACTCATTTCCCTAACTTGCCTGGACAGTTTTTAATTGTTGCCCATATAAAGTTTCACTTTCAGCTGCAAATCATCACTCAAAGTGTCACTAGGAAACCTCTTTGCTTTGACTCCTACTGATGCACCCAGCTCTTTTTCCAGATGGTATTTTTATCATTGCTTTAATTCTACCCCCAAGGCTTCCAGTTCTTGTATTAGAAATAATATCAATTCTCTCCGGTCTCTCTTCTTTTCTGTGATTGATTCTTGCACTATGGATCTACATGAACAACAGTCAAAAATTTACACTTTGGAAGCTGGACCCATCCCATGATACCAGATTATTCTTAGTCAGAAGAAAATATGTCAGTTCTGGAGACTTAAGGGCTGTTTCTGCCATAAAGAAAAGTTTGAGATGGTGATTTTTTTTAATCAGTCATTTGGAAATAGTTTTATAGAATCATTTAGGTTGAAAAATACCTCTAAGATTGTGTAGTCCAGTGAGTCCAAGAACTTATTTTCCTGAAGCCAGGACATATCAAGCAGCAGGAGTTTCTTTGATGGCAGTTTTCAGAGAGAAGAGTGCTCAGTGGCACACTCATTTTATTGCTCTTGGGTCAGCAGATTTTCTTGTCTATGACTGATGTTTTTCTCTTGTGTTCTTATTCGAGCCTGTACACCTTGCTCAGATGATGCTGAATATCTTTCTAAGAAGTCTCTTGGGTAACACAGTCCAGTTTTTACGCAGCTTTACCAAGTGTAAGTGCTTTGGGTGGTGACTTCTATTCCTCCAGTTATCAGGTTGCAGAAAGGAAGCAGGATTTTCTCCCTCACCTCCATTACAAATGAAGAACATTAATTACACTTATCAGTCAACAAGGTTCCCCCCAATGGGTGAGCATAACAATAATGCCAGCAAGCGTAAGACTCTCTTCAGCATACAGTTTTCTCAAAGTGATAAACTCTATATCTTTAGACACGTACTTAAAATAAAACAACACAACTTTTGACACATAGAAACCTTAATGAACTACCTAGCTTTGTTACTACTGGTGCAAGCCCAGTTACTGGGAGATAAACCAATATAAAACAATTTATGCATTGAACAGCTCACCAGATCAATGCTTATAAAAGAGTACTGGCCCAGAACTTGGAGTCTTGTATTCCACAATTTGTCAACAACCTTGCGCAAGTGGCTCCTCTGCTCGTGTCCCACCCCTTAATCCACTGTTTCTCTTCAAGCATACTTGAATCCATGCTTGAAAACTCAAACCAGCACTGTCCCACTTCCAGCTCTGCTCAGGAAAACAGTTCCATTAAGAGCAGCCTAATCACAGGGACAGTTTAATCCCGCACAGAAAGGAAACGGATCAGATGAAATGGAGAGTTTGACTCCAGCAGCCCCATGCACAGCACGGCCTCAAATGAGCTGTTATAGCCATGGTTTTACTGTATCCTAGATATTACAGGGGGAGGGGGTGTGGGACATTCATTGGTCCTTGCCTTCAGTGACAGCAAAACCTGTTCAACTACAAAAGTTAATACAGACAAGACTTAATTGCCTGCCAGGTCCTGACCTTGTTTTGTTTCTGCAAGAGAAGCCACTGCTAACACAAACTGAGCAAACCTGTGAGCCAGACCCTGCAGCTGCCCAGGGACCACAGCAGTGCCCTTTCTGAACAGCCAGGTGTTTGCCTCTGAGGGGTTTCTTGATCAAATTCTAATTTACCTTTTAATACTCCTGAGGATCTAGCCAGGGAAGTAAAAAAATCTGAATTTGTATCCTATTCAACAGGTTCTTTTAAAAAATTGTCTCATGACATCTTTGCAGTTTAAGTCCACATATTTATATGCATAGGACCTACATCTTAAATCATTTATACAGGAAATAATGTTATGAAGTTTTGCAACGATTTTGTGAGTTACTTTTTCTGAGGAAAAGAATATATAATATCATAGAATGGCCTGGACTGGAAGGGTCCTTAAAAATCATTTCGTTCCAACCACCTACCATGGGCAGGGGCACCTTCCACTATCCCAGGTTGCTACAAGCCCATCCAACCTGGCCTTGGACACTTCCAGGATGGGGTATCCACAGTTCCCCTGGGCAATCTGTGCCAGGGCCTCAGCACCCTCACAGGGAACAATTCCTTCCTGATATCCAATCTAAACCTGCTCTCTGTTGGTGTGAAGCCATTCCCATTGTCCTGTCACTCCAGGCCCTTGTCAAGAGTCTCTCTCCATCCTTCCTGTGGGTTTCCTTCAGGCTGAACAATCCTAGTTCTCTCAGCTTTTCCTCACAGGGGAGGTGCTCCATTGCCTTAATCAGTTTGACCACCCTGACACAAATAAATTGTTACCTCCTCACCACCAAAATTAAAAAATCATTAATTTTTCTATATGCTATTTTGTACTTTCATGATTTAAAGGCAAGGTTATTCTTTATAAATAACATACTACAATAATACATATGGATATCTACAGAGATACCTGAAAATCTTATTTGAAACTTGGACCTCCTGTATTTAGTGAAGTGATCAGCTTTACAGTTCTCATAGCAACACTAAAATCTAAAATACTTATACATTGGTTCAGGACTTAGGAAAGTTGTTTGACAGTAAAGTTTGACTTCCTAAGTTCTGTCTTCAACCTGGGAAGCATTATAGATGTTGCCCTGCCTGATCTTTATATTGGCAAGCCTGATGGAAGACCTCACTTTACTCCACTGAAACTCCACAAAACTCTCCACTACACCCTGACTTTTCTGCTCTCTGTAAAAGCCAAGCTCACTGAGCCCTGTCAGATTTGGAACAGGAGCTTAGGGATTGGCACCCTCACCAGTGCCCGACAGCGAAGCAAGGACAGTGCATCCAACTGAAACTACCTTAGCAAAAACTGATAACCTAAAAAAATTGTCAAAAACATCACTAACAGGCAGCTAATCTTTTTCACTCCACACTTTGTTATTTTTGGGGTTTTTTTGTTTTTTTAATAAAGGATTTTTTAAAACCCCAACTTTCTAGGAAGGCTTTAAACTTTTATTCTTTGATCAGAGGAGTGAAACTTGCTTAGTAATGCATTTGAACTTTTTTCAGCATTCACAACTGAACAAAGATATGCTCTTAGTGTTTTCAAAAGTGATGTCCAGTCTTTCCTAAGACACTGGTTTTGCTTCCTCTTTTTTTATTGTTTCTGAACAGTAAAAAAATATTAGCCAGACTGAATAGCAATATTCAGTATATATATTATATTATAAATATATATATTATATATATTATAAATATATATCTATATATTATATATAGCAATAAATAGCAGTAAAAAAATATTAGCAAGAATATTTTAGCAAAGCACACGAGGGAGAAGCTGAGGATATCCAAAAGCAAGAGAGCTTAGGAGCTGAGATTTTACAAATCAAGTCAGGTATTGCGAGATCCAGGACAAAACTATACTGTTCACATCCAACTTTGCTGCCCTCTAAAGCTGCCAAGTTAAATTTTCCAAATCACATGCTCAACATGACACAACTACCCAAAATTTACTCTTAAGAACTGGGTTACTTTCTTTTAACCATGAGAAGCAGGTGTAAGAAATTTGGGGCTTACTAAGAGTTTAAGCAGTTGTTTCCATATTTCTTTGTGCTTTCAACTGCCCCTGCTGCACTGATTAACTTGTGTGTGGCAAGTGCAGGGAATAAAAAAGCTGTTTGAAATTCAAACAAACCTCTAAGAAAATCAAGATAAGAAGCCCAAGCATTGAATCACAAGAAGTTTCTGTATTTTGAGTTTCATATAAAGAGCCTAATTTCAGGGTTTGTTTGTTGATTTTCCTTTTAAATGACATTGATTTTTATCTGTCAGAGGTCAAAGAACAAAAACTTGACTACTGTTTTAATATCATGCAGAAAAGAGCTGGAGAAAGCTTAACTTGGTGTCAAATCAGAGAATTACAGAGCAAGCTGAGTTGGAAGTGACCCACAGTGATAACCACCACATTTGGATATGCTCTTCCAGCTTCCTGCCAAATATTTTCATATAAATTTCAACCCAGTACCTTCAGTCATGCAGTAACAATGACCTAAAAGGACATTTCAAATTAATTGCCCAAACTTTATTATATAAGAAGATTACCAAGTACCACAATTTGTTATATCTAACTTCTGTTGTTACAAAAAGTATCACAGGCAATCTTAAAACTGCAATTTTTTTCTGAGGAACTGGCATTTTACCACAGATATTCTCTTGGAGAAAATGATATAATTCATTTTCCTGGACAAAGTCAAAAACCTTTGGAACAACAAACAAATATTCAGGTATTTGAAACCTCACCAGCCTTAGTAAAGGCCTCAAACATTTGAAATAGCAAAGTAAACAAAGGCAATGGCAAGCTGACTTCTTCCCTTTGAAAAGAACAAAGTTTGTCAGTAGCTTTCAGAGCTATTTTCTCTCAGCAGGGGCTGCAGATCTCTTGGTAACTGCAGCTCCTGCTCCTCTTCAGCCCCACTTCCCTTCTAACACATGCACTGCTCATTTCTCATCCTAAATTCATCAACACACCTCTCTTCCTTCTCTTCATCATCCAGTGAGGGAGCACTGGAAGGACAGGGGAGGCCACTTTCCTCACATTCTTTTCTGCAGCCTATAGCCCACTCTTCAGGGTCCTCTTTCCTTTGTTACTAAGCAATGATTAAGAACTGGTTTTAAATCACATGCTTTGGACAACAATTTGTTTCTACTCAACAGCAATCAAAACATGCAAACAAATGAGGATAAGAGGTAGACAGAAACTGAGGCACACAGAGTCACAAAACCATCAACAAGAGCAACAAGACCATTCCTGACACAACCTTTTGGCTACCACATTCCTAACAGTCCCTCAAAACTTGAAGCAGTACTTAACAGCAGACATGAACAAGTATGTTTTAACCCCTTGCTTTTTTTGTTTAACTCTGTTTCCAAAGCCTTACTTTGCAAGAATGTCATTTCTCAGCTTGTTTCGTATTTGAAGTGAACTGAGGCACTAAAACCAGAAATTATTTTTACTTCTCCAGAGATAGGGAACACAAAGCAGTTGGACAACTGAAGCGCTCCTGTGACCCCCCCTCCCAGGAAAGGAATCTGGAAATCCTGGGAACTGGGATTCACCTCCCACACAGGTGAAGGTCAAGTCGAGGGCTCTTGGTGCCCAGTGCCAGCAGACAGAAGCTGAAACCAGGTAAAACTGCTGCAGGTATCATGACAGCACACAAAGTCTTAGGGTGAAATCCTTCCTCTACTTATATCTGCTAAACCCAGGCAAAACTTAACAGGGGCAGAGAAGCACAAGCCCTCCATGCTGGTGAGAGCCCTGCAGCTCAGGAAGACTCTTGACACACATCTACAAGACTCACGGGTTTTTTTAAAATGGGGGTAACATGATTTTTTTGTTTGGTTTGGTGGTTGGAGCTTTTTGGCTAATCCTGTTCTCAGAAAGGCCATTTTACTTGAAACTTTCCATAGCAAAACATCAACTCCAGGCATCTACCCTGCGTCCCAAACACCAAGCACCATAAAACAGCTGAAATCAGGACCTGTGTCAGGAAGTGCCTACACATTTACATAGTGGTAGAATTGCTGGTTCAAGTAATTGGAGGGAATCAGATTTACAAATAACAAATGAAGACTTAAAGGAATCAGTCATAAGGGGGATTATGTCTTTAATGGAATTAAAATATGCATCTCTGGTCAAGTGACCAAACACAGCACAGACAAGGTGAAAAGCAAGCCTTCAACTACTGTTGATTTTATTTTCTCCATTTTGATATCAAGTGTATCAAAGTGATGGAGCTTCACCTGCATTCCTTTTCTGCTACAAGAAGTAGACCTTTCAAAGCAAGCAGAAACCAGACTTTCAAGTGCAGAGGACATGGCTTTGAGCCGTTTCCCAACAAACAGGCTCAGGCTCCAGCCGAGCAGCACTGGCAGTGGAGGGTTCCAAAGACCTTGCCATGCTGTGAAACACCTGGCTGAGCCAAGGTGCCCCTTGGGAATCAATCTTCCAGGCTGGGCAAGTCAAAGATTGACTGACTTCTTCCTCTGCAGTATTTTTAAAATGCAGGGTAACTGTGGGTTCTAGTGACACCAAGAACCACACAAAGGTGGTCTAGTTTAATCCCCTTACTATGTAAAAAAGCAAGCTAAATAAGACTTCAGGTCACACAGGTCAAACAGTCTCCCCTCTCTTTCCTGACTACTCCCCACATCACACACAGCCCAGCTGAGAACTACAGAAGTTGTATGACCTGTCTCAATCCAAAATCCAAGTCCTCTCTTATTTCCAGTTACCAGCACACAGCTTACAGGTAAGGTCAGTTCCACATCAGTCAGTTCTTTCCCTAACCCCCATTTTCTCCCCAATTCTGTCTGAGAATGAGCCCTTTGAACCAAGGATATTACATTTAAGCATACAGCCTCATAAATCATACTGCTGTAATTAAGTCTAATGTTAGAGGCTGTGCTCGGTGAACAAGTAAAACTTCTGAAACAAACCTACTTCCCCTGGGGCTCAACTTCCCCTGCTGCATTCCCCTGAGGCTGCTTTGTGGAAAGCTTTGTCTCATTGTTTATTTAAAGATGGCACTGCTGTTAGAGTATTTGAAACAAGCATCAAAATAAGGTTGTTATAAAAGCTGGAGCAGTGCCTAATTGCTGGTGAGAGTGGATAATTACAGAGGATATGAGCTTTGATATATGGATTGAATAGCAAGGTATGCAAGA
This sequence comes from Cyanistes caeruleus, assembly GCF_971803275.1. Classification (NCBI taxonomy): domain Eukaryota; kingdom Metazoa; phylum Chordata; class Aves; order Passeriformes; family Paridae; genus Cyanistes; species Cyanistes caeruleus. The sequence continues at coordinate 59,615,767 of NC_141704.1, forward strand.
TACAGAGGTGTATTTATATGCCTACATCTCCACTTACATGGCATTTTTTGTAAGATCAATGAAAGTAGTTAATAATGCATCTAACAGAGCTTATTAGTTATCACAGAAAATAAATACATTGTGCAGCTGAAAAGGGTACATCACCATATATTCAAAGCAGCTGCAGAATTCAGACCAGGGCTGCTGCATTAGAAAGACAACCAAGAGAACATATTCCTGAAAATGCCAATCCCACAGAGTATTAAAGAAAAAAATCAGAATCACACAATCAAAACTGTCAAATTTCAATGGTTCTAACAGTCTAGAGGATAAAGTACCTAGGAAACAAAACATGCAAGTGCTTTTTCCCACAGAAAACCTGAAATTCATACTCCTGTCTCTCTTTTGGGTATTATTTGATTCTCTATGTGTCAGAATCAAATTATGATTAATTCTAGTTATGCCACTCTCACTTTCTTTGGGCTTTTTATTCTTTCCCGACTAATTACCTTTTTCCAGCTGGCACTTGAAAGAAAAATTTGCTATTAATTAAAGGAGGGATACTCTGTTCCTTAACCATAGCTTACACATGCAGACTGCAGGAGAGAAAGGTTGAAAGAATGAGTGCACTGATGAAAACACTGCATTGGTGTCTCAGAAGCATCATCAGTCACTACATCTTTTCCCTTAGCACCATTCCTGAAGCCACCAAGATGACATGTTTTAGCCTTTGCTACGCTTGCAACATTTTCATTTATGCTGCTTCTAAAGCAGTTTTTACTTAACCTTGTCTCTTCACAGAGTATGATTGACTCAACCTCTCTGTGAAGCCCAAGTTCACCAAAACAACTAATTCACAAAAACCCAGTGAAGGAGCCTGAATAAATCCAGGATGTTCCGAGTAAGAAAGTTCCAGCAAGCACTTCTACAAATTAAGAGAAGTTGTTCAAGAAAAACCAACATTACATGTAAGGAAATTAGTCCAAAATATTTTACAGCACGATTTTTGCTGCTAATTAGAAGTAAGTCTCAGCACCCCTCGTCATCCAGGGCCATCTATCACAGAGCAGGCGGGTCCTGCTGCATGCTCCATTAATTATGTTCCAGGAGATCTCTCACTGCACATTTATGAAGGTGAAACAGGAATGCAGCTCCCCATGGTGACTAACAGGCCCATCGTCAAACTGATCCTCATCATTGTTATTACTTATTTTTTCCCACCTCTCCAGGCAAGAGTATTTTCTTCCCCTCATTGTACTGATAGGTGATTAATGCAGTTTTAATTGCCTCCATGCATCATTGATAGCATTCACAACCAAAATACTGGGAAAGGTGGTCCCAACAGGACAATGTGAGACCACTAGACACATTGCCTGGCCCTGCCACACATCTCTTGTGGGACATAAGGCCTCCAGAAGCCAAAACACACTAAAAGCTAAAGAAATAAGGGAAAATCCTACAGAGTAAGCACAGCTTAATGATCCACTATCAAACCTATCTTGCAATGACAGAATGCTACCAATGGATGTAAATTGCTTTTCCCAAACATTGCCTCGACTATCAGCTCATACATCCAAAAGCATTTTCATTTTTCAAAAGGAAGGAGGGCAGGTGAGGAAACCCAGAGTGCCTTGAGGTTGGAAAAGGCAGACTACACGTCATCAGCACCTCAAAGCAGCATCCAAACCCAGAGAAAGCCCAAAGCCAAGCAGAAAAAAAAGAGCAGGAAATTTCTTGGGCTCTCAGTACCTCAAGAATCCAAAGGTCTGCAGTAGCCAACAGGGAATGCTTTACCATGATCCAGAGGTGCTCCTCTCCTTGCAGGATCCACAGCCTGGAACATCCTCCTGGAGACAGATGGTTACACCTCTTCTTCCAAAACTGAGCAAAACTGCTCTCTTTTAATGTATAGACCAAAAAGCAAAAATTGGAGCAACAGTGCCCAACTTCCCTGCTCCCATTCCACCCTACGGCACTAAGCCCAGATGCAGAAGAGAGGTTCAGTTTCCTCTTCTGATTAAGAGGGACCAAAGCTGAAAGCAGAGCCTTCATGCTCACATCCAATAGCTGTTTATAGCACTGAAACCATTCAGAGACAAGGAGGGCGAGGGCAAGGACACAGACTCCTTCCACCTCCAAGAAGTGTTCCAAGCCTTTGGGACACACTTACAGAATGTAGTTCCAGCAATTCTCAAACCCTTTTTGTAGGGGCAGGTGTGGAAAGGCACTCCTGCCCCCACCTAGCACCTCTCAGCATGCTCACATGGACACAGGGCCAGATCTCAATTTCCTAAAAAGAGATGGTTTATACCTCCTAAACTACACCAGAGCAAGATTTCCACACTCAGGTTATAGTATATATTAACCTGGTTCAACACATGATCTGGACAGCTCAGCTACACCTTCCTCTTGGCTTTTAGTTTCCTGGGAAAACTAAATAAAAATGTTGGCAAGTGAGGGAAAAATACTCCAAAATTCAAAAAACAATCTATGCTTCAAAATCCCCCTCAAAACTCATGTGTTGAGCTGGATCAACCCCTCAAGGAATAATGTCTGCTGACATGAAGGACTTGCTCTGCTTGGAGAAGTGTCTTTTTTACCTTCTTTATAGAATAGCCTTGCTCATGCTTTAAGAAAAAGTTAGCCTTTGACAGCTTCAAATTAACAGGACTCTCTCTCTCTGCTGAACAGTCACTAGCCCTGAGCTGGATTTCAAGTTTTTGAAACAGCATGAGACTCCCCAGTGGGCTCAGTAGTTTAAGAGAGGTGCTGGGCAAGCTTTCAGAACAGCACCCTGAGCAGTCTGAGCAAGAGTAATCAAACAAGGATTCACATCAGTCAAATGAAGCAAGTAATCATTCCCAATCCTACCCCACTTCATCCTTACCAACTAGAGGCACCTTTGGAAGGTGAGGCCTCCTCTTTCCAGAGATTTGCAGAGAACCTGCAGGTATTCAGAAGGTGCAGGTGTTTAGCAATGGTTGCACACCAAAAGTGCAGATGGCCAAGCTTTTTCCCTGAACATAAGAGGGTTTTCTGCCTCCTGTGTTGCTGCAACCAGACCAAAGGCAGAAATTGCAATGGCTGGCACAGATACTGTCACTTGGCATCATCATTTTAAATTTCAGACCACCAGCAAAGGGGTCAGCATTCCCATGGAGTAGCCATGGGAGTTTTCCACTGGAGACTTCAAGTTTCCCAGAGCTCTTCCACTCCAGCCTCCTGGTTCTGCAGCTGCCTTTACCATGCCAGGGCACAGGGCACAAAAAAGCTGTACTGAAAAGCTGACTGAGGTACATCAGCATTCTTGAACTCCTGTCTCATCCCAGATAGTTTTCTTGAGCTGGGTATTCTGGCTAAAAGTGAGCCTGGATAGAAAATGTTGGCACAAGTTCATTTGTTTCTTCTAGTAAAGAGCTTCCATGTGCCCTAGGCAAGCCTGGATCTTGGCTTCTCCTCTATGAAACTGGGAGTAAATGTCCTGCCTTAACTCTGAGGAATCAGAGAAGGATCAGCAGTCTGAATCCTGTGATGAGGCAAAGCCAACATGTATTCAAGTGACACTTGTACAAGTACCAGTCACAGCCGGGACATCCATGACATGAGCAGGTGTTCTCAGAAAGGAAGAACGCAATGAAAAGCAAAAGCACGGCACACTCCACTTCCTCTGGATAGCAGAGCCCAGCAATGAGACACAACAACACCAACCAACAACAGACCATGCCAGCAAAAAAGGAAGTGTTGGGGAGAACAAGAATAAGAAACAATATCTAGCAATTAACAGCTGCAGAAAGCAAAATTTTCAGATAGAATTTAAAGTTGTAAGAGGCAGCAAAACAAAAGATGTGAGACAGCATGGGTACTCACGGAGAGACGAGGTGCCAAATTAACAAACAGAGGAACACACCATGGAAAAACACTTGTCAAGAGATCAAAAGAGTGAACAGCAAGGATTGGATGCAATAATAAGATTTCAAAAAATATAAAAGGACCTTGAACACCAGCTCTTTTCCAGCAACAGCAGCACACCAAGTTAACCTAGACATTCATTGTTTGCATTTTCACACCAACAATCCTCCCATGGCAGGGATCTCAGAACAAAGGGAGCCTAACACAAACACAGGAGCGATACCCAGGCTGTGATTAACTTGCCTTAGCAAATTTCACTGCTACTCCGAGGGTACCACTAATGTTTAAGCAGATATTTACTAGAGTTTGACCTGCCTTGCCAATCGCGTCACTTACAACCATGCAGCACAGGAGCTGTTTCCACTGGCAAAGGTTTCAGGACATGCCACAAAGTCAGTGAAGCTTCTGCAGCTCTCCTACAAACATCAGAGGGAACAAATGCAGCCTCGGGATAGGTCACTGCAACCGAACTACAGGATGGTTTTAAATAATGTATCAACGTAAAGAAATGTATCAATATATCTCCGTCATTCTGCGCTGAGGCTTTCCCTCCCGGATTCCAAAAGGGTCATTTTAAGCGGTCGCGGTTAATAAAAGCCTGAAACGAGCAGCGGTTCAGTGAAGTAGCCACGGCTAAAATCTTTTCACCTCGCAAAGAGAAAGAGCTCACGCGAAAAGCATCCCCATGAAGCTAAACATCTGATTATAAATATCTCTTCACTGACAACCAGATTGTGCTGGACACAAACCTGAAATGAAGGGATGCACATTTAACGAGCTGGTAACGACGATGAGCAAGAAAGCAAAGGTTTTGCCTTTTTATGTCTTTGTCAAAAATTCTCGGGCGGGCAATTAAACTTAATTAATAAATTACTTAAAAGGTCGGCTATACGTAAAGACCGCGGGAAGGCTTTTGGGCAGGGCAGAGAGCGGGTTCTGGTGCTGCGCTCGGGGGCGCAGCCCCGGCAGGAGCCGAGCGGGGATCCCGGCACCGCCGCCGGCACGGCGGCCGCCCGGGCCCCGCTCGGGAACTTCTCTCATCTCCTGCCGCTCCCCATCACTTCCTACTTTCCCCGCTCCGCCGAGCAGCGCTGCCGCCCCTTCCTGTGCCGCTGCCGCCGGCGCTGCCCCGCGGGCCGGCTCCGCGCAGCGCGCACGGCTCCGCCGCCCGGCCCCACTCACCCCAGCGTGCTGATGAACCCATTGACGGAGCCCTCCGCGTAAAGGGACACGATGTCCCCGATGTATAGAAAGCTGGACATTTTCTCAGACATTCTGGTTCATTTTCCAGCTGGGTTCCGCGCTCCTCCCCTTCGAGGTGAAAAAAAAATAAAAAAAATAAAATAAAATATTGAAATTAAATCAAAGCAAATGACAGTGATCCGTAGGAAGGCCGGGGGCTGGGGCGAGCGGGTGGAGGGGCTGAGCGCAGCCCCTGAGGTGCCGAGAGGGCTGACAGGAGCGCGGTGCGCGGCTCGGCACGGCCCGGCCCCCGCCCGCCCCCCGCGCCTCCGCCCGCCCCCGCCCCGCCCCGCCCCCGGGCAGGGAACCGGGCCCCGGGCCGGGAACCGGGCCCCGGGCAGGCCGCGAGGAGGGCTGCCGAGACCCCCGGTCAGTGGTTCCCCGCGGGCGGCTCCCCGGGTTGGAACCCACTGGTGGAACCCCTTCAGCAGAGGCTGACGGGCGCAGAGCCGAAACCGGGGGCGTGAGGGGATTGCGACCCTTCCCCACAGCCTCCCGCTCTGCTGAGAGAGCGGGCTTGGTATGGTCGCCAAAAGTGTCACCTTCTACTTCATGGCTTGCAAGCTTCAGGAACCACAACTCCTTTAGTTAATGCTTTTGATGAGAAGCAAACCATGCTGCCGTGCTGTGCAGGAGTTCACAGAGTCACAGAATGGGTCAGGCTGGAAGGGGCCGCAGTGGGTCAGCTGGTGCCATCTCCTGCTCCAGCAGGATACAGGATTGTGTCCAGACTGGAATATCCCCACTGAGGAGACTCTCCACCCTCTCTGGACAATCTGTTCAGGGCTCAGTCACTGCCCAGGACAGAAGTTCTGTCTCATGTCCAGGTGGAACTTCCTGGGATCAGTCCCTGCCCGTTCATCTGGTGCCATCGCTGGGCCCCCCGGAGCAGAGCCTGGGCCCTGCTCTGAGCCCTCCCTGCTCACAGGGACACCCAGGCCTGAGGGCTCCTCTCAGCTGGGGCTCCTCTCACCCCCAACAGCATACATTCCCATAAGAAAATTACCAGCAATTTAACAATATATAACCCCACCCTCAATGTAGAGAGCACTCTGGAAGCCGTTTCTGCCCAGGCCACTGCAGCCTCCCCTCACTCAGCAGAGCGGGGCTGCCAGGGCTCCCCAACACACCCAGCTGGAAGAGGGCACAGTTGCCAGAGAGGCTGCAGCCCACGCCTTGGTGGCCAAAGGGGCTGCACAAACCCCCTCTGCTTCAGTTCACTCCAAAACCAAGCCCACCAAACCACCATTCCAGTATTGGATGGAAGTGCACTCTTATTCTTAAAAATATTGTGCATTCTTTAAAGAAAAACGTGATTTTCACTAACGGTTCTAAGAATCAAGCTATTTCTATTTGTTATGGTTTTTCAGGTGTAATTTACCTAACTGAGACAGCTCTCCTAATTATAAGCAAGGTCAGTATTGTTAACCACTGTATTTTAAAAAATGCTGTTTGGGATAAAAAGTGAAAAAAAAATAAGTAACTCAGGTCTAAGTGCCTGATCAAGTACTAATTCTGAAATTTTAAGAATATTAATCTAGTTGCAGGAGTGTGCAGACTGCTGGTTGTAACAAGCTGAGGGTTTCACACTTAGATTTAATCTCTCAGATCTATAACTTACAACTTTATTGCACTTCTGAACATAAATTGTTGAGATCAGAGATGATGCGTCTCCAAATTTTAAAAGAAAGGGTCTTACCATCTAGATGTATGTTATGCCATTCTAGAGGTCCCTCTTTTGCTCTTTTATGGTGAATATATTGGGTTTGCCACTTAATTTTGTACCCGCTGGGATACAAAGACACCAGCAAAGACCCCTCCCATGGAGACATGCTGAGAGAGTGGGATTTGTTGAGCCTGTGAAGGCTCTGGAGAAACCTTACAGCACCTCCCAGTACCAAAAGGTGGCTTATAAGAAAGCTAGAGAGTGACTTTTTACAAGGGCATGGAGTTACAGGAGAAGGAAGAAAGGCTTTAAACTGAAAAAGGGTGGGTTTAGATTGGATATGAGGAAGAAATTCTTCCCTGTGAGGGTGGTGAGGCCCTGACACAGGTTGCCCAGAGAAGCTGTGGCTGCCCCATCCCTAGCACTGTCCCAGGCCAGGCTGGATGGGGCTGTGAACAAGCTGGGATAGTGGCAGGTGGCCCTGCCCATGTCAGGGAGTTGGAATTGGATGATCTTTAAGATCCCTTCCAGCCCAATCCATCCTATGACTCTGTGTACACACATATACAGGCCCTAGATCTGCCACTGATCTACTCTGATTTGGCTTACCCAAATTCTTCCAGCTCAGTCTCCTGGAGTCACCACAGTTGTTAAATCCTTCTTGGAAAAGCTCTATGAAGATAACAGGTGCCAGAGCCCTCATTCAGGAACCAGCCCTTGCACAGGAAAACAAAATATGTGGCCCTTCAAACTGCCCCAAAGACTCACAGAAAACCCCAAAGCTGGGCTAATTTAAAACACACCAGAATTAGAAACTGAAAGTCCAAGCAGCACAAGGCACCAGAAGGCAGAGAAGCTCTGGCTGCCTGCCCACGTGCTGACTACGTGAAAAGCATTGACCCAGGGGCCCCCAGGAGCCACCGCACAGAGGGCTCAGGTGTTTTATTTCATGGAAAAGTGGTTCTGGACAGCTTGAGCTGAGCAGCAAAGGCTTTACAATGCATTGACAATATCCTTTGCCCTCCTGACCCTGTTTATCTCAGCCATTTTATACCAGGCTCTAATGGCCTAATTAAGATACTTTAGCTGGGGCAGTTTCACATTTCCCAGCAGTAAATGAAATCCTGGCATGCCTTAGATCAGTGGGAGTATTCCTGAGAATGAACTTCAGAACCTGGCCAAGCAGCAGGATTGTCTGTCCTTGGTGTGCCTGGGAGCAAAGCCCCACTTGGGACCATTCTGTCAGGAGGGGACAGCTCTGTTGCCTAAACACAGGTTACAGGTTATGTTTGAAATGCCCTTTGGTACCTGAGACATCCCTGTGCATTGCCAGCAGCGAGGCAGGACTGCTGTGTCCTTGACAGCTCTGCTTGCATGGGGAGAAAGGGGCCCACAGGTTTTGCCATTACAAGAAGGTTAATTCAGGTCACTTTAGAAAATATTTGGCATATGCTTGCCATGGCAAAGCTGGAAACTGATAGGAGTCCTACACTTGCTTCTTCCCTCCCCGCCCAGCCCTGCCACCTCCCCCCAAGGAAATCAAGGCACAAGCTGCACTCTCCTTCACTTCTAGGCTTGCTCATCTTGGCTCAGGCTGGATGGTGCCAGCAGCTGAACGCGGTTGCCAGCTCGCACCACTCCAGTGATATGCATGGACTGAACTGGAAATCTTAATCCAAGCAGAGAAAGCTGTTAACTAAAAATGAGTCTTGTGAAATCAGCAGTTTTGCAGAAAAAGTCATATCCCGAAGGCAGTCGAGTATTTAAGCTTCATTTTAAACAAAATGTTGCCATTGAAACACTCTGATAATCTCATTGAAGTTACCAGGTGACTTGTATGCTCAAAATAAACTAGCATTTACCCACTTTTGTAGACCAGGTCTTAAACTGGTAGAAAGATCACCCTGGAAAAGCAGACCTGAGGAACCCTAGCTCTTCTTGCAGTCAGGAAACATAAGTAGTGACAATCCTCTGGCATTTTTCACAAGCATTAACTCTCGTCTATTAAAAATAATGATTATGCCTCTCTGAGTGCTAGTTTTATGAAGATGGTATCTGGAAAAATTTAATTAAAATGAAAGAGATTTTGCCATAACAAGTCTACATAGGAAAAGATAAAACAGGGTCAGAGATTAAAATGGAACACTGCTTCATTTATCTGGAGCAGAAATACACCAAATTGGTTATTTGGATAAATATGGATATTTTTACTACAGTTTTAACCTTGTAATTACCTGCAGGGCAAAGGTGAGGCTGCTTAGTCAATAACTAACTGGGATATATTTTCCATCAGTTATCTCTGGTAATCTTTTGTTCCAAAGCTAGTTTTGCTGTGGAACAGGACCCAGATGCAGGCATCATCAGCTAGTTGACATCTAGCTGACAGATGCCCTGGTGCACATATTCCTCTGTACACTGTAAAAGTGAGGAAGTCTTCTTAACTCTCATTTCTAGTACATTACTTATTTTCAGAGAAGAAAATATTCAAGCAGTTTCTGCAGTGGTACTTTGACATTAAGTCTCTTTATAGAAGCATTTGACTGTATTTTAGTGCAGGGAAATTTTACCTGATGTCTAGGTCCTAGATTTTGATGTTCGTTCCAGTGCTGAGACACAGAGGAGAAGCAGCTTATCCACAGAGAGGTCAACACAAAAACCCCATTCCAGCACTGAGCACCCACCTTAGATGTGAAAATACACAATATTAGAAGGTCTTCAGACTCCAAAAACTCACCAAGTTAAATAGGCCGATGTCATCCTATTCCTGCTCTTTTTCCACCCCTTACATCTTAGGAAGATGTCTGAATTTCCTGCTCACCTTGCCTAAACAGGGGAGGCTCCTGACAGAAGCTGAGCTTTTTATGCATTTGAAAATTGTCTGATTGGAGAGGTTTTAGTCTCACACCTACACAGCCTCCCTGTTGAAGTTACAGATACATGGGCCACTCCAGGGAAGCAAACTGAACCAACCAGAGGCTTATACAACAGGCAGCATTGATGTTTGTTTTCTCAAGAGCAGAGGATAGTTCTTTCCAGCTGCAGGGGAAAAGGGGGAAGAGGAGAATGCCTCTAACTGTTTTAATACAATAGATGGAGATGGAAGCAAGCCAAAATCCAGTCAGGCACCTCAGAGCTTTAGCATGAAGCTATATGAAAGTCTGGACTCAAAGCTTTGGGTTTGTTTCGTATCTTTCTTATACACAAGTAAAAAAATAACAAAAAAAAAAAGAAAAAAGAAAAAAGAAAAAAATATAAATTCCCTACATTTCAATATTTAAAATCCAACTCTGATTTTAAAGCACATCTGTAGCTGGAGTATTTTTAAAAAACTTATCACGAGTAATGCACAATTAACATCTTACTTGAGGAAGGCCTTTTTTTTTCAAGGCACTCAATGAAGTTTCCCACAGCAGCTGAAGACACCCAGTACTTTGTGGATGTTCATATTTGAGCCAGCCGAGCTCTTCCCTGAGCACAATGGCATTTGAAAACTCTGGGATGTATAAAATCAGTGTGACTTGGCCCATGGGTTGGATCACAGAGCTCCAGAACAGCTCATTTTGACAGTACCCACACACAGGAATTGATTTACTGCTGGTAGAGCTTTGCTTTACCTATAGCAAACGTCAGAGCAGGAGCTGATTTCTTGAGAGATAGCCAGCTGTGGGGACTCATTTTGCCCTTTTTCTCCTTGTGAGACTTAGCTCTTTCTGATGCTGTTTCAAACAGCATGTTGGTGTGTTGGAGCCATACAAAATACCAAATATCTGGTTAAAAAAAAATTACACCAACAGAATACCCCTCGGGAAAAAGAGGCCTGATGGAGATAAATGTGATTTAGTAACATAATAAAGCAGTGAATCATGCAAAATAAGCGTCATTACTTGGTTGAGAATAATGAGAAAACCAGAATATGGAGCTTTCAGTGCTGGTTTACCTACTCCATTCAACCTGGCTTAGGCAGGAACAGGAAATTCCAGCTCAATTCCTAACACCTTGTCTTGTAAAGGATTTTCCCTTGGAGGGAAACACATTTTTTTTAATGTTAGAAAATGAACACCTCTTGCAGGCGACCTCTTGGGGGTTTCACTAGGAAATGGGTGTAAGATTTGTATCCTCACTGCCCAGGCACACTGGGTCACATCTTGGTGTGAATGAACAGACAGGACAGCTGTCTGACTTGCTCTTTGCTACACCTGAATTTACAAGAGCTAATGTACATGTTAATTCAAGTATTTAAATAATCACTGCCAAAGAAACAAACCTAGAAATAAAGAAAACTGAAGCTATTTGTGAATTAATACTTTAAGTAAGAGAGTATAGATTAAAGAGGAAGCTTGGCCACCCTTGTAGTTGTGGCACAACACAGCAGCTATGTAAATAAACTCCTGAGAGCAGCTCCAAGCCATTCCAGTGAAGATATTTCCCCTTGCCATACATTCGAGCCTCTCGGAAATCAGTTTCCAACTGTTCTACCACCAAAGCTGTCCATTCAAAGAGCCAAACACGAAAATCCAACCAAAGCAGAAAGCACAATGTGCCTTTCTCTGAAAAAAGGAAAAAAAAAAACAACGCAAACCAACCCCTGCAGAAAGGATGCTTTATTTAGAGGGTTCAGGAAGTTGAAGCGTTGCCTTCTATCAGCTCCCGACCGCAGAGCGAGCATCAGGAAGCACACGAAAATGAACTCACTATTCCTGCAGGGAGCAAGTGCCAGCGGCTACAGCGGGTTTGCTTCCAACCTTGCAGCCCTCACTGCCAGCCCCCACAGGCTTGTTAATCAGCCACTGTCTCCCGGGGCTGCTGTGCTGCTTTGCTGCTTCAAAATGAAGCCTTTCCCTAACAAATGGAGGAAGGGGCACATCCCTGGTTTGAATTTTCTCTTTTGCCAGCTGTCCTGAGACTTCAGAAACCTGAAAATGCAGGGGGAAAAGTGAATCATCAGAAAAGGGGGGAAAAAAGCCTGCTATAGAGGACAGTGACTGTAAAAAGCAATTGCGTTTTGAGTGCTGTTGTTAATACTGGCTGACCCGATGGCAGCAGTTACAATGTGGATACAGCATCAACAATATACAGCACTTATTTAAAATAAATGAATTTTAAACCATGCAAGCAATATTCCACGTGAAGTCAATAGTCAATATTGACGTGAAGTCAAAGTTGCCATTTTTTTCCAACTACAAAACTGAGAAAATTTTGCAAAAACTTCCACAGTAGAGTCTAAGAAAAGCAACAGTTCTAGTAAGAGGTCTAAAAAAAATGCAGCTGTATTTCCAAGCTGGATAAAGTGGCAATTGTTTAGCAGCTAACTAAAAAAGTGAAAAATATCTGTAATTGCTGTATGATTGCAGTTTAATTGCAGCCATGGAGCTTGTAAAGCATACCTGAGGAAAACCACCCTACCTTTCCTAATTTTATCATGCAAAGCCACAGGAAAGATGCTTCAAACCTGTGGAAGCTTTATGCTTCAGGGCTATTTAAAAAGCCTTGTGCTTTTGATGTTTTTTCTGATCAGCAATTTTTTATTTCCTTTCTGAAAAACTTTTGCAAATAAACAGAGCTCTATTTTTTTGCCAGAATTGTCTCCTTTCACCAGCATGCTGGCTATGTTTGGAGTGAATAAAGAGGGCTATGGACAGCTTTTTTCTTTTTTGGGGCATATTAAAAATTACTGGGGGGGAAATTGTGATCAGTTTTGGTCAAGCAGCTGCCACCAGGCCCATCCTTCATGGGCCACACTGGCATTTCTACTTTCTGGTCCAGGTTCAGGCAAGGAAACATCAGGAAAAACAGCTTTTTTTTTCAGGAGAGCCAGTCTTCCCTCATGAGAGCAGGGGCCACAGATCTTCACCTTAAGCCCATTTTAGCTTTCAGATGGGTAAAATAAACACCATTTTAGGGAGGCAAACAGAAGTCAACAGGCTTTGGGTAATTGGCACTGCATTTCCAGAGAAGTTGTTTAGGGAGTTGTGGAGTCATTAAAACACAGTTAAAGCCATTGCTCCTCTCCCTCTCCCCAAGAATTGGTGTTTCTCAGAAATGTGTTGGGAAGGGAAAATTAGAGATCAGGAATTCTATTGGTCACTGTGCCTTGAGATTTTTTTGGATGAGGTGGTCTAAGAAATCCTCTCTGACCGTCTCAAGCCTCCCGTGCCCTCACCTCTGATCGGTGTTGGCTCTTTCCAAGGTCATTTCTACTTTTACCTCTCCCAAATGCAGATTACTTTCCAGGACACTATGGAATTATTTAATTAGCACAGCCAAATGACTGGGCTGTGATTCCAAGTAGACAGAAAATATATTTGATGGCAAATATGGACCAAGATTTGAGGCTCACACCACCATTATTTCAAACTGATTTTATGCTGAGATGAAGGAAGTACCCTATATGGGAGATGTTCTCAAAGGATTTCTGTCATCTCAGCCCATCTGTGCCCAGGAAATGAGAGCCTGACTAAGAATAAGAAAGGAGAAACAATTTTGTTGGCTTTTTTATAAATTAATATGGAATTATGGACATCATCAAAACATTACAGCACATTTGGATTCCCCATAATGGAGTCTCTCTCTTCCTACCAGTCCAGAATGCAGAGGGCTGAAACAAAAATCTTATCTAAAAGTATGTTGAATGCTGAACTGCTAAATTTATCTGGAATTTAAAAAAAATCAAAACAACAACCAAAAAAACCCTGCATACTAATTACATGGAAATACCTGACTTGCTTTTTCATTTAGGAATGCCTTGTGTATTTTCCTCTGTCTCCTACCAGTATTTAACATTGTATTAAAGGTGTAAGACATGAGTCAGAAAAAAACTGCTTCATGTTCATGCCTTGTCCCTGAGAACTGGAGGGGTTTTGTTTGCATTTATTTTGTGAGTAGTTTTTAAATATGTTCCTCATTTGGGTGTCTTCCTTAGCCACAACAAAAGTTAGCAGAACAGCTGAATTCTGAAAAGCTGAGACATGCTATTTCATATCCTCTGGCATCATAAGATTTAAATAGATCCATGATGTAGATACTTGATGAAATAAATCCCTGTTTCAGTGGATTTCACCTAAATCGGTGAAATAACCTCCTGCTTGATGTTTTGCATCTCTGCAGCAGTGGAAGTTAGAAATATGAAATGCATTTAGGAGATTGGATTTTAACTAATCCATAGGCAACCACAAACGAAGTTCATTAAAAAAGCAGAACCGTCACCCACCATTTCTATTTTGTCAACCCAAAAAAGGAAAAGTTAGCAGTAGATTAATCATTTTACCAGTGAAATTTGTTTTTGCATAAAAAATACAGAAGAAATGCATATTGTTACCATGTCGAAACTGCTGGAGATGGCTAATAAACCCCAGCATTTAAAATGCACATGGATACATTCCACACTGCACTTGCTATTATCTCTTCAGTGATCTCCAGAGATATTAAAGTGCTAGTTGAAAACAGATGCATGACATAAAAGTGAAGCCTGCCCTCTGACATCAGCACAATTAGCACCTCTGTTTCACAACCAGGCTGGGAACTGCCACCTCTTCAGTGGCAGGGACATAAAAACAGCAACAGGAGACGTCCTGTCTGGTGCACACACATATTCAACAGCTGCAAGCACCAAGAACGGGTTCACGATGTGTTGGATTGGATCACATCAGGGCACACTGGATGGGCATTCACCCACAGGTTTATTAGAGAGATTATTAATGTGAAAATGAGGGTGTAAAGGCAAAAGGGGGAAAACATGCCAATTTCTATTAATTTTCTCTTAAGGTACAATTTGCTATCTGACATCTAGGAGAAAAACATACTTCCCGTGGCAACTAGAGGCTGTAGAAATCCCCTGGCAGCTGGCTAGTACAGCAAAAGAGGAACAGGCAAATGCTTCCACGAGGACACTGCTGAACCCCTCTCCAGGACAGGGAAGGGAGCAGAGGGTGTGGTTGGTCCTTGGTTGCATTTCTGCAACAGTGAAAAGCCCCAGCAAGGCACCATTCCTGCAGCATTCCCACACTGGGATGAGCCCACTCCTGCTCCCAGAACATGTTTCCAAGCTGTCATTTAATCATGCTCAGCTCTTCCTCCCCATCACTCCTGTATCTCCTGTTTTCAGTCTCTGCAGCAAGGCCACCCCATCCTTCCCTGGCAGGGACAGGTCATGTCTGGCTGCTGCTGCTTCCTGATGTTTTCATTCCTCCTTTCCAGCCCCTAGATCATGCACATGAGCTATGAACAGTGAGAACAGGGGATTTTGAAGGCCATGGAGATAAGCAGCCTTCCCCCAGCACCAAGAATCTTTCAGTGTATTTTGAAAGATAAAAGTTCCCTCTTGGCCAACTCAAACTGGTTTATCCCCCATTCCCACCATACGCAATTAATGAAACCACATTAATGAACATATCTTAACAACCCCCATGTGAGAAAGCAAACTATTGATCTGAGTAGGGTACAGCACAGGTGAGGAATGGAAGAACTGAGTGATCTGGGAAGATATTTATGAATTAAGCCACTAAGAAGCAGGCATATAGGAAGATCTATTTATTTTGTGACCCAGCTGAAGCACTTGCAGAGATCAATGAGATACTGACTCTTAGATTGCCTTTCTGCCTTTGAAAAATCTGAGAGGCTCCTCTCTGAATCTTAAATCTGAGAGGCTCCTCTCTGAATCTCAACTATTTGTGTAAAGAGACTTACATCATGTAATCCAAAGGCACAGTAGTGGTATCTTCAAGTCCCAAGCTAGTGCTTGAACCACCAGGCAATCCTGGCACTAGGAAATCTGATGGATTCCATACTTTAAATCCCAAGGATACAACAGGACAGGGACGGGGTGTTTGTTTTAAGCCCATCCCATAGAAAATGAGGATGCAGGCTTGACTGACAGGTGTAGTCCTCTACAGACAAATTTGAATAAACAGAGTTCTTACCACAGATGTTCCCCATCCAGCTGCCAGTATCTGCTCATCAAAACAACTGCTCAGAAACTCCACAGAACTGGAGGCAGAGAGCCCAGAGGGAGCAAACTAGGACAGGTCAGACACAGAATATTCCTCCAGGGTGAATACTCCTCCAGCAAGTTCTGCACATGGTGCAGAACCCCAGGAGGGACTGCTATGGTTTATTTTGTGTTACAAGTTTTCATTTCTATTTTCACAGCTAGCATGGAAGCATGATTCCTTTATTGATGCTTAAGTTGAGAGGGTTTATATTGCAAGGTGACAACCCCTACTGAAAGGTGTCATACACATGGCAGAGAGGGAACTTCACATGGGAGGTGCAGAACTTTGGGAAGGGCAGTGTTTGCTGCTTATTGGCAGGTATCCATCCCTCATCTCCCTCTAAAAGGTAACCACACATTACTCTACAGAGAAAGGAGGCTTGTTGCTTTCCTTCAGATGCCAAACTAGTAATTGGTATTTGTTCTTCACAGTGAATATTAATTCTTCTGCCACAGTGCCCTTGCCAGTCATGAGGACCTCAGCATGATGCACATCATGCACACCTCAGGCAGTAATTTCATCTTTACATGTGACCTCAGGTGAGGGCTGTGACAGAATAAGGAAAAACCAGCACACATATTGTTCAGCCCCTGAAGTGCAGAAAAATGTTTACCATTTTCAGTGGGCTTTTATCTAAGTTTCTCACCTGCACGTGGTGCCCACTGTTCTATCACAGACTCCCACGTCTGCACACACAGCCTCAGCTGCTGACAAACTCCACATCATCACACATCAGTTCACTGCTGCAACAAGGATGATCTGTATTCCCTGAACAAAATCTGTGAACTTGCTGCAAAATTCTTACAACCTGTTTCCAGAAAAGTACCCATGTACCACACAACACACAACAATGTTAACAGCAAAGAGATATCCACAAAAAATGAAAAGCAGGATTCAAATGAAAGGGAACACCCAACAAACAAAAGAGGCAGCTTATGTGTTTCTAAGAAAGTTAAAGATAAATGGACATAAACAGAGAACACAGGGAGCCATGCCCGGCTTGTTTGTGAGTGGAATTAACTGACTGTGTATTGCATAAATCTCAGAGTAAATGAGATACACCAGGGAGATCTTTCAAGCTCTTTACTAGTAGTAAATCAGCTACTTTTCATTATTTCCATATATGCTGTTACTGGAAGTGTATTCAGCTAATTTTTAAACAAAGTACTTTCTGTACCCAAATGGCAAACAAATACCTGATTAAATGGAGAGATAGCATACCCAGAAGATTTGCATCTATCTAACATCACCTCAAGTCATGTAATTATGCTTTGTAACACCACTGCAAAGGGCTTGAACTAAAATTTCCTAAAGACAGAGATAGTAATTGCCCCAACATGAGGTTCCTAATTCATTTTTAAGTATCACACACAATCCTCCCCTAGGGGTGTTGTGATGCCTGAAGGTCCCCCAGTCTCCAAAACAGGAGTAAGTCTAACTTTAGCCTTTTGCACAGTATTTTGTGTTTACTGATATGAAAGTGTTTTGTGCAGGGTTTCTTTTGCTCTTCCCTCACAAATCTGTGTGCATGAAACCAAGGGCAGAACCAGAGGCCACAAGCCATCCTTGCTTCACCTTCACAGTGAGATGCAGCAAACCCAGAGACAAATTGACAATCACACTCCTGTCACCCACTTTTCCATCACAGCCACCAGCTCCACAGCACAGCTTCTGGACCTTCAGAACCATGAAAATTCTACATCTACAAAGTGCCCACTTCTGTGCTTCCTCTCAGGAGCACTGGGGGTAAGACAACAGCTCCAAACCTGCAGGAAGATGATACCAGGCAGGATAGGTAAGCTGTGACTGCTCTGCAGCTAGCTTAAACATTACACTTATGGCACAGCTATTTGGGAGAGGGAAGCATTACTAGTCATGTCTTGGATTAGAGAAAGGGAAAAAGGGAAGTAAATATGACATGGAGTGGAAAATAATTTGGCTTGTGGCACTTATTTTACAGCATTTATTGATGATGGTTTAAAAAACATTTGCTTCTAACACCTGCACATCCTCTAAGATATGGCCTGTTAGGATGGTAAATAAGCCCTGTGGTAATTAAGTCTCCCCTGCTCCACCAAACACTTTGGGCACTATGTTTGAGGAGTTAGCTTCCAGCCTCTGCCTCAAATTTGCTGCCTCATCCATCCAAAACCACCTGGCCTCAAGCATGGGAGAAATCTTGAACTCCCAGCTGGAGAATATTCCTAATGTAGACAAAGTCCAAATAATTACATTCCTCATGCTCAATTACATTTATTTGCTACCTGCTCAACAGATGAGAATCCTACATACAAAGACATACATAGGAAACCTCTTGCAAAACAGATCCAAGGACTGCCTCAAAATAAAGCTCCTTCCTCCTTCCCAGCTCCCATTAACTGCTCTGTCTCTGACCAACCCAAAATTACACTGGCTAAGTTGTCTAGAAAGAGGAACCCTCTCCAAATCATGTTTGTCTTGGGGGGATGAGACAGATGATGTTTCTTCCAGCCTTTCCTCAAATCACTCCTGCCAGGGACCTCTACGGGGCTGCAGCCAGCTAAATCCTTGGAAGAGGGGGAAGGTCCTTTCCAGACTCCCTAACAGGATAGTCCCAGCACTCAGCAACAAAGTGGTGCAGGGGTTGTTAAGGGTTAGAACTTTTCTCCTATCAGAAGGAAAATAAGGAGCGAACCAGACAGAGGCTCTATTCCATGACATGAAACTAAAGTTGGTCCAGAGCTCATGATAAAACCAACTTCCATCAAAAAACAAAACAAGCAAGCAAACAAAAAGACCTCCACAAGAATAAAACCTACAATATTAACTGCACAAATGTTCTCCAGCAGTCTGCCACATCAGGATTGGCATGTGGATGCTGATGCTTGTACCTCTCTGATAATGCAGCTCAGAGGTGCAGAGTGAAGGCACAGAGAGGAACCACTCAGAGAACAAACCAAAGGCATGACAGGCAGCAAATCCACATGGCTCCTTCCCCCAAGAAACTGCCAAAGCTTATAGAATATCATGGGGAGAGCAGACACGCCTTATCCACCTCATGGATTCCCTAGACTGTCTAGAGGATTTGTCACTGCACACGTACCTGGTTCTCGTCTCTGCTCAAACACCCATCCCTGGCCACTGCCAGGGGAGAGGATTCTGAGCCAGGTGAATCACCAGGTGTCCTCATTCTTGCATTCCTGTCACTACAGAAGAAAATGGCTCAACTTTAGCTGGTTTTAATAATTCTGATCTTAGTTCCACTTAACTTGTTTATAAATTCTAAGTTTATAAGGCAAGCTACAACAACTTCGGCATGCAGCTTGCAAAGTGAGGATCACCACTACCATCAGCTTACCTAAGGAAAAGCCAACCAAATTGAAACACACACACACCATAGATAGATAGATAGATAGATAGATAGATAGATAGATAGATAGA
Organism: Cyanistes caeruleus; assembly: GCF_971803275.1. Lineage (NCBI taxonomy): Eukaryota > Metazoa > Chordata > Aves > Passeriformes > Paridae > Cyanistes > Cyanistes caeruleus. Next base: position 59,634,970 of record NC_141704.1, read on the forward strand.
TAGATATAGATGTACACATGCATGGAGGGAGAGTCTTGTTGCTACTAATGGACAGAATTCTCTTTGGGATTTGTCCTCAGTTGCAGCTGAAGCCTAGGACGAAGCAGCCAGGCTCTGCAGTACTGTTGAACACTTTCATGCAGTGGAATTCAGACTGGTTTGTAACCTGCATGCCAAATTCCATTCTCCTTAATATCATGTCATCCTCTTGGTTTTCAGCTGGGTTATCTCTTTGCTTGAAACTAAAATTGAGAAAATAAAATAGTTGAGTCTTCTCTGTGGCTTATTAAAGGTGGTGTCCTATTCCAAGGGTTGGACCTGAGCAAACATTGGAGAATCTCATCATTTTCTGTTACACCACAAGGGAGAACTGAAGTGATGACAAGGGCTGTGGTCTGCCAGCTCCTGAAGCAAAGCTGCAGCCTGGGGAGAACCACCTGATGAATTTAGGCCATGTGTACTAAATGAATCTCTGAAAGCGCAGCAATCCCCATCACCACTCCCAGCAAATGTCTCAGACAAAACTTCCCTTCATGTTTGAGCTGGAATTTAGCTGGAGCAAAGAATGAATGAATATCATTTCTTGTTGTTTGAGTAGAGAAAGACACTGGTGATACCTGGCAGGTCAAGTATGCCTGTCCTGCCTCCTCCTGTGTCCCTGGTACAGGAACCAGCTGTAGAGACAAGATGTTTTGCTCAGATCATTCTCAGTAGACTCTCCTGTTTACCCTGTTGGAAACACCGGTATGTGGAGCGTGCACCTCTGTTTTACCCGCACTGGCAAAAACACACAGTGGAGATCAAGAGATTAAAGAGAAAGCTTTTTCAGCATTCTGGCTAGCTGCTCTGGAAACCCTAGGAATTTGGGAGCAAGGATGTGCATAGACAGGCCTGGAGCACTTCAAGCAGCTGTCGGCTTTGCCAGATCACCTCCTTCTTTCAGCTTCCTTCTTCCACCAAGCCAAGAGTGAGGACAAGACATCAGACTCCTTTAAAAAAGAAGAGATGAAATTAAAAGCAGTGTGGTTATCCCACCACAGAGCAGCCCCTCAACAAGCACAGCTCTTGAAAGCCAGTGCTGCAAATGGGAGATTGAAGGAATTGGGGTTTCTGACTTGAGTTAGGAGAGGCCCTTCCCTCACCCACCAGCAGGTTCTCCTCAAAGCTGTGAGCTGACACATCATTTTCAGCATCATTTCGTCCTGTGAGCCGTGCCTGGGTCAGCCTTCCCAGACTTCCCACACAGTCATTTGCAGACCTGCTCTACCTCCAGTTATCCACAGGGGATCATAGAGCCCCTGGTTTTGGGGTAGCACAGGTTTACAGTCCCCAGTACCCACCCAGCAGCAGTGGGTCTAGTGGAATTATTTAGGATTTATATAGAATCATAGAATAATTTACGTTGGAAGGGATTTTAAAGATCATCCAGTTCCAACCCCCTGCCATGGGCAGGGACACCTGCCACTATCCCAGGTTGCTCAGAGCCACATCCAACCTTGGACACCGCCAGGGATCCAGGGGCAGCCAGAGGTTCTATGGGCAACCCATGCCAGGGCCTCACCATCCCCACAGGGAACAATTTATTTCATGCCTGGATTCAAGGTGGAGATTCCTCTTGATTTTTCACATGCCTGTTGTGTGCTGGTGAGGCAGAGCTGCTGTGCTCACCCAGACTGTTGTGGGGCCAACAGTAATCCATATCAAGGAGACACAGATAGATTTATACAGACTCTTTCATTCAAAAATGCAGTCAACCAAACAAGCAAGACTCCAGCCCTTCTTCACCTGCCTGTACACAGGTGGGGGAAGGAAAGGGGATCACAGGAACTTTTGTAAAAGCACAAAGGGAATTCTTACAAGATGATTTCTGAAGCTCAAAAACTAGCTTGATCTTACAAGGTGTTTTGCTCCCTGGTATTACAGAATAGTTACAAAGAGAACACTCTTTTCTAGCTGAAGCCCAAGCTGCCTCTGGATAGAAGTCACAGTAGTACAGATGAGGACATGGCCTCTCCTGGACCACTGCAATGTTTAACTCTTCCAAACTGTCCATTTTTCCTGCACTTTCTGACTGTGTTTTCCATAGTCTCATCATTTGCCTGTTTTTCATCCTCTGTGACCACTGCAGTTTTCTTTCTCTACTCTCTGCTCCTGGGCTTGTTTCTGCCCAGGCAAAACCAGCAGCCAGGCTGTGGCAGATCAAAAGGTCTGAGCTGTCAGTATTCAAACCAGCTGCACAGCAGATAAAAGCAGTTTTCCCATGCTCTGCTCACTGCTCAGACAAGGAAAGGCCATTTTACCATGTAGCACTTCATTGCAAGAGCCCCTGACAACATGAACACCCCAGCAGAAAAATCTGACCCCTCTTACTACGCCAGCTTCACTCTCTTTCACCCTTCTCTAGTAAACCCCAGTTTGGAGACTCCAGTGCAATAAAAATTGCTGGAGAAAAGAAGTCTTCAAGCATAAATCCAGCACAAAGCCTACAGCAGCACCTTAAGCTCTCAAAACAAAGAGAGCTTACAGGTGTCAAATTCCCAAGGACAAATATTCATCTCACTTTAATTTTCTGAGATGTAATTTATCTACTGAAAACAGAGCTGGTTAATCCCTGTGTGTATCAGCTCTTAAAAAAAAAAAATAAAAAATTATTTTCCTCCTCCTTTTTATGAGAACAACCAATACCAAGGATTTCAGGTTCTGTTTTTTCACCCATGGTAAAAAACAAAACCTCAGATCTAAAGACCATGAAGCTTTAAGGGAAGGTATTTGGTTTCAAACATTGCATGTAAGGCAACTCTTAAAATCTTTCTGAGGAAGAACACCCAACACCAGTATTTTCCTTTCTTTGACACAGATAATCCCATGGAAACACAAATAAATACTTATTTTTCCCCTCTTTTCAAGAGAGATGCCTCACACAGGAATTTTTTACTGAAACTGAGGGGAGAAGGGGGTTTAAGCATATTCTCCTGGGTTGATACTACCTTGGTGACGCCAGGACTCGAGCCCCTTGCTGCTCCTGGCAAAACGAGCAGTTTGCAATAACTCTTCCTTGCTTGAGGCCAGGCTGGGCTGGGTTTTAGGGCTTGACCATGTCAGAAGAAAAATAAACTTTTATGTTGCTCTGGTCATCAAGTAAAATACTAAGGAGGTGTAGATTGACAAAATAATCATACTTTCAACAGAAATAAACCTTATCCACATGACACACTCATGAAATATTCGTAACCACCCACCTCCAAGGCCTCTCCACGGCCACTTAGGGCTTGCTGTGAAATTGTTCTGAGGGAGAGGACAAAAAAAAAAGAAGTTATCGGCAGGAATTCTGTTAATTGTCACCAAAAGGCTTTCGCTAGATCATTTCCTGTGCCCTGGATCCAGCTGGAAGCGCTCTCCTTTGGGAAGGCCGGCACACAATCACCCGGCCCTGCTGCTCACTGCCAGACAAATGGAGGAAACTGCAGCCTATCATAAATCTGTCAGTCATGAACCAAATGGGCATCATGAGGGCTGGGCTCCTCTTCCCCCCAATTATCACTTGGCAGGCACACAGAAACAGAGCTGGGAGATAAATGGCTTTTTTCAGAGGCCTGGTCCCACAGACTCGGCCTGGAACCACAGAACAGCCTGGGTTGGGAGGGACCTTAAAATTATCCAGCTCCACCCCCCTGCAATGGTCAGTGACACCTTTCACTATCCCAGGTTGCTCAGAACCCCATCCAGTCTGGCCTTGGACACTGCATGGATCCAGGGGAAGCCACAGCTTCTCTGGGCAACCTGTGCCAGGGCCTCAGCGCCCTCACAGGGAACAATTTCTTTCTTACATCTGGCCCAACTTTCACCTCTTTCCATTTGTACCCATTACTCCTTGTCCTGTCATTCCAGCTCTTGATGCAGAGTCCCTCTCCATCTTCCTTGTGGGCCACTTCAGATCCTGGAAGGTGCTGTGAGGTCTCCACACAACCTGAACAGCCCCAGCTTCTCTCAGACCGAAAGCTGGAGCGGTGAAAGAGGCCGATCCATTGAGGTGTGGGATCAGGGGAACCTCAGGAGACCTGCCCACAGTCCTGCTCTGCCACTGGTCTACAGGTGAGCTTAAAACATTTCTCCTTTAAAAAACAGCAATCACTCAACCAACCACCAAAAAAAACCCCAACCAAAACCCAAAAAACAAACAAAAGAAAATGCAAATCTTAGCAAAACCAAGACCAACCCTTCTCTTTAGGTGTTTTCAGTGGATGAGCTAAAGATAATGATGTCAAGTAGTATTATTAAGCTAATTTATTTAATGCAAGCTGATCATCACTGTTTTGACATGTCCAGGCAGATTTAAAAAATAGGAAAGTAGGTAGAAACAAAGAAAACATTTGTGACTTTCAGTAACAGAAGAACCGTTCTGAGATTCCTTTCTCCAAGCAGCTGGTCCTACAAAATGTCAACATTTTCCCAATGGCTTGGTGGCAATTACAGATCAACAGAGGTAAAGCCACAGTGACAGCCAGTCCTGAAGTCAGCAGGGCAAACCTGGGGTCAGAAGGGAAATGGAGACACCAAGAGGCAAATGGCAGGAGCTACAGAGGAATCTGGGACAAGCAGGGAGGCCTGGAGTCCCTCTGGGATGTGGGCAAGGGGAGTCAGGGTCAGGGGTGGGCAGCGAGATGTGAGGAAAGCCCTTGGATGCAGGCAGAGTCCTTTAAGTAAATGTTGTGGATGCCAGAGGTTGCTAGGCAGGGACTCGGTGGCTGCCCAACAACAGGCACACAAACAAACAAATAAATAATAAATAAATAAAAGCACTAAAATGCTTTGCTGGTTCCTGCCAAGGGCACCTTGGACAAAGGCAGATACCAGCATCCAGGGTGGAGCTCAGTTCTGCTGGCTCCCGGTCCAGCACCCAGCCAGGAGGTCGAGATGCCACTCTCACCCTGCTTTCAAAAGGAAACAACAGACAAAGCTGTTACCCTGGAAACTTCCAGAGCAGGGGCTGTTGCAGGAACAGACATTACGTATGCAAATGAAAGCATCCAGGCACAACAGCTTAGGGAAGGAAAAAAAAAAGTGCAAATAGCCAGATTAATATTTGCAGAAATAAGTGCCTGAATCCAGAGCTAGGACTTTAAATAGATAATTTAGTTTGCAGAAGCTCTGAAAGACTGCAAGAAAAGAGCTTGAACTTTTCATAAAAACTTAGCTAGTTTACAAAATTGCAGCCTTATTACAGCACCAAAACCTGCTGTTGAGACCTGGCATAAAAACACAGCCCCACAAAAACCTCTGCTGTCTTTTATAAGAGTGGCTCCAAAGCTCAGCTCAAGGCTTTTTGCATTATTTCATGCATAAATTCATTTCAGGCACATGGCATCTATACAAACTAAATGGGTTTGGTTTTCTCTGTCCCCCAAACTCAACTCAATTTATAGCTCCCTCACTTTCCCTCTGTTAAACTCAGTCAAAACCTCAAGAGCTGCCTTTCCACCCCTCTTTTTTTCTCCCTATTATACTGATAAGCCTCCGTAAAAACCCTGGAGCGCCTCAACATGAGTCATGCACATACTTACCAGAGCCTTGGAGCAAGTCTCAACCAACTCTAAAATGTGACAAATTGGCTGTCTTTAATGCTCACATATTAAATATTTAGGGATTACTTTCAATCCCCTATCAAAGATCTGGCTTCATCACTGATAAATCATATAATTCCTGAAAGAGATGGAAGCAGTCACAGCTGCCTCTCTGTAGAGGCCTCAATCATTATTTTCACAACACTTTCCCTGAGCTGTGGTTTTCTACGCAACACTTCACCTACAAAAGGACAACTGGCATAAACTGAAAAATAATAGAGGCAGAAACTGAATCCCACCCATAACTCTGGGCAACCAAAGGAAGCTGTAAACATTGTTAAGAGTGAACATAAACACTACATTTCTGTAACTGTCATAGAAACCCCTTTGTTTTAAATTGATACCATGCTTTCTTCCCCTCTTTTTTGTTACTCCTTTGCAACTGAGGCAGCCCAGCCTCAAGTGCTTTGCTGAGGATATGGATTTTTATTCTGCTCAAGTGCTTTTAGCAATAGCAGGAGCAGCTTGCCCAGACAGCTCCAAGGGATGCAGAAAACAAATGGCCTTTTTCAAAATAGGCTTCCAGGGACTGACTTCCACCTCGGTGTCATGAGGAAACAAAGCTTGTGCAATTGCAGTATTGCAGCCTGTCCCCTCCAAGAACCCGGACCTCTCCCCAGCCAGAAAAGCCTGATCCCGTTATTAGCCAGTTTAGAGCATTGGGAGCAGGAGGGACCTTATTGATGCCTTGGAAATTATGTTATTTCAAGATTTATTTGAGAACTAGAAGTTGGCTAAAGGACAGAAATTCAAAACCATGTCCCCACTGAGGGAGGGAAAAGCCAAAAGCAGCCCTGCTCAGCTCCTGGCTGCCCTTCCCCGTGGAAAATACAGCAGAGGACAAAGCTGAGATCATTAAGTCAGAAGAAAGGGAACTGCAGAAAAACCTGAAGGAAACCAGACTCCTGGTCCAGACTCAGCTGCACCACTCACACAGCGATTTGTTTAGTCAATTGCCAAAGTAAAACAAACACCAAAAGAAAAACATCTGGGAGGATAAATTGGTGAGAGGGTTCTGGCTGTAAATTTCCTTCCTTTCCCCCATCAGTTAACAACAGCCTCTCAGCTTCTGCCACACAGAAAGGCACGGGGGCTCAGCTGTTATTTACTTTTTGGAGAGAGCTTTAGGACTGGCTTTACAAAACAAGCAGAGGTGAAGGAGGGATAACAGCTCAGCTGCCCGGTTTTCAGCACTTCTGGAAGAGCCTAAGGGGGAAAGAGGTGCTCTGCACACCCGGAGCCAGCCAGCCTCTCACCCACTGGGCACCGCTGCCATCTCTTCTGCAGCTTCCCCATCACTTCCAGGCACGACTGACTTCGCTCTCCTTATGACAAGATCCACAGCTGATCACATGGAAATGTGACCTTTTTTCCCTTCTTTCCAGCAGAGAAGAGAGAAAAGGTCTCATATGAAGACCGAGCAATGTCAGCATCACCTGTGTTAGTGGAGTCCAGCACTGGGTTTAGCAGAGAGCTGTGAGACACACTTGGGACTGGTGCCAGGGGCAGGGAGCTCTGTCCCAAACTGTCACATCAGCTGAGAGCCAGGTGAAACTGAGCCCATTGAGTGAAGCACAAACCATTTCAGTGTTCTTACAGCAGCTGGTCTGAGAGCCTGCTCTGGGAAGGCAGCATCGCCGGCTGAATGCAAAGGCTGGGCCCAGGAGCAGCAGCAGGCACCATAAATAAGGTCCTGTCAGCCTGGCCATTATAAGCCCTGTACTCCTTGTTTGGTACATATCCCACCCCCTTTTGAAAAAACCACACAAGGTTGGAACTTGCACACCAGCTTCTGTCCTTCCCTGGGGTTTCTGGAAACCTCAGCTCTGCTCAGACTCCTCTATTTGACAAAAAAAAAAGGCAAAAAAACCAAAACAACAACAAAGACTTTGCCAGAAGACTTCAGCCAATAGCTCTTTTTGCCATGCAGCACAGCTCAGAGTAGTCTCAGTTGACAGGATTTCTAAAATCCCTTTCGAAGTGACAGCCCATGTTGGTATTAACAGCTGGAGAGAGATGCAGTTTTAATGGGGTTTTAAAGGTTTGTAAGTCTTACAATGAATTTAACAGGTGTAAAGGCAAAAGCCTCCTTTATGAGCAGCTCTAGCACCTTCTCCCATCTCCCTTCCCACAGAGCAGTGCTACAAACAAAACCTTCCTACAACAGAGCATCTTTATTCAGGCCAACCTAGTGATCTTTCCCTTAACAGCATTATTACATAATTAATAACTTTGAAAAGGCCAAAATTTAATATTACTTCAAAGTTTATGAAAATATGGTTTTTCATGTAAAAATAAATTTGAATTTAACACATTTCCCTCATTTTCAAAGAAGCTGAAATGGAAGACAAAAAGATGGTGCTTTAGAAAGTGAAATCATTGAAGTAAATTCTTTCTCCTCATTTTTTAGCTCTCCCAAGGGAAAAAAATCCAACAAACAGCTAAGATGAAATAGTGAGGGCTTGTCTGAGCAGGAAAGCTTTATCTGCTAGATATGTAGCTGTAAGTGCTTGAGTCCTTTTAGTATAATCTTTTCCAGCTCAGTTTAATCAGTTTGCAGAGTCATAAACTGAGCTTTAAAGAGAAAAAGAGAACCATAGCTTGGGAGGGAAAAAAAAGCTTATAGCAAAACAACAGTGTTCACATGGGTAGGTAAAACAAAATTTAACCTTGGTATAAAATCATCCCTTGACTTTCATGTTTAAACTTTCCCACATACACAATTTCTCAGAGGAAACATAAAGGTTTGGGAGGGAAGTGGGGTGGGAAGTGAAAATACTTTCCCACTGCTAAGCAGAATGAGAAACAGCAGCAAGTAAAGACAAGGTTTAAGAAGCAGCTTTCCCTCAGATGTTGCTCCTTTTTCCTTTCCACCGTTTCTCCCATTTGTTTTAAAATAAGAGCAAAAGAAATAAAACCCGAGGCAGACACTTAAAGATAAAACACCAGCATGATTACAATTAATAAAACTGGGGGTGGGGAGGGGCTGCATTATTATTTTGAAGAAAGGCATGAAAAGAAACCCAACCCTTATTCTGACACTTATCCCAGATACCAAACCTTAACTTTCTAAGTAATTAACATTTGGCAACACAGGAGTGCCATGGTTGTGACACCCAGGTTGTAACATACAGGCTCCTTTCTCCCACCAGATTAATTTCCGTCTTTCCCAACACCCAGTTTCCAGGATTCTGCCTTCCAGAAACAGGCAACGTGTTAATTGCCACATTCCAAGCAAAAACATCTCCCACATCTTGCACGAGACTCAATGCACCAACAGCCAATTTTCAGGCATATCTCCACAGGTTTCTAGGCAACCCCAACACAGGAGGCTATTCCTGGAATTTAATGGAAGTCAAAGGTGGAAAACACATACTGGACAATTCAGCAGAACATGTGCTACTAGCAGGCTTCCCATTATGTCCGCACAAACCATTCTGACACTGCCTGGCAAGTTATCAACATATATGGATTCCAGGACTGCCAGCACTGCCAGCTTCAGACATTGCAAAAATAATGAATCAGGCCACCAAAACACTGTTCTGAAGTCACCTCCTGCTTGGTGAGTTGGCTGGGGCTACTGGGAAAAGATCTAGGTTCCCTTTGCAGCAGAGAAGCAGCCTGTAATATCAAAGACACTTGAAAGGAAGTTAAAATTGCCAAGCAATTACTTGATTCCAGGTGCTGGGGATTTAACAGATACAAAAAACAACCTAATCAAAAAAACATTACCTTTATGTTGCAGGCTGTAAAGCCATTCTGGGCTATTTAGAATGTTGCAGGAGACCCTAAACCCTGCCAAGCAGGTTTCCTAAACATGGACAGAGAAGTATTGGACATTTGTTCCCCATTTCCTCTAAGAAAGAGTGACAAGAGAGTGCCTTAGGCAGGAGCAGCACAGGGAAACAAGACAGTCACAATTTCCATTTTAAAAGATCATCTGAAAAGAAAACAGAATATAGTGTACCCTTCAGCTGTGTCCTTCGGTGTTTTAGATAATGATTAAGGGGTATTTCTTCCCCCAGTTTCAGAGTCATATTTGTATAAATGCAGCACACACCTGTAGGAAAAAGTGTCTAAAGCTAGAAGTGAAGCAAAATAAGTAAGTTATTTTTGTCTTTACAAGTACTTACAGGTACCCCAAAAGATCCTGTTTCATTCAGTTGCCCACCTTTATCTCTGCACCCTGGTCATGAAATCACATGAGAATGGAGTTATTCCATAAAACTTTTGATATTTCTTGGTTCAGTGTGGGGAAGATTAGCTACATTTGTTCCCAAGTTTGCCTGCATTTAGACAGAGAGTAACATTTGAGTTTCAGAGAATCATAAAGAGACCTTAAGGATCATCCATTTCCAACCCCTGCCATGGGCAGGGACACCTTCCACTATCCCAGGTTGCTCAGAACCCCATCCAGCCTGGCCTTGGGCACTGCCAGGGATCCAGGGGCAGCCACAGCTTCTCTGGGCACCCTGTGCCAGGGCCTCACCACCCTCACAGGGAACAATTTCTTCCTCATATCTGATCTAAACCCACCCTCTTGCAGTTTGAAGCCGTTCCCCCTGTCCTGTTACTACGTGCTCTTGTATGAAGTCTCTCTCCCATTCTCATTTTTGTTTTCATCAAAAGCCATTTACCCAACAGACTGCCACGTGCCTCTGTTGCAATTTAGCAAGAACAATTCATTATGAGCTCAGTAATTATACAACTGTGAAGATTACAGGGAGGCTCCGGGGAAATTTTAAGAATCTGATTATTTTAAGCAATTGCCCATTTATGTGAGGTTTCAGTAAGTTTATACCCAGAACATCACAACAGTAAGCAGTGTGAAAATATTCTGCCTCACCTGACACTGCAGAGTAAATACATGACATCTGCCTCTGTCAAAGCCAGGAGGACAAATGTTACTAAGGAGAGACAGGACCCAAACAGGTGAAACAGTCACTGACATTCCTTCACCTGAAGCAAAGGTGTGTCCATAGGCTTTGGATCCCTGAACTGGGCAGATGTTGCCCCTCCAGGGGTGGTTTGGAGTACTGTCAGCTCACAGCAACCAAGTATTCCCATCATTTCAGAGCATGCTGATGATTCATGCATGGTTACATGGTAATATTTACTCAGCTCTCAGGAGGCAAATTCATTAGAAGGGATTAGTCAGCTGTCAAGCACCCATTCCCTTGCATAAGAATGACATTCCCTAAATAAAAGTCCTCATCTGCAACTTGAACTTTTGCCTCACCACCTATTCCCTCTTTTCATACGGGGTGAATGAGGACTTGTCATTGTTTTCAGGGATTGCAGGAGAAAGGAACATGGGAGATGCTGACCATAAAAAATGGAGAGGTGAATGTAATAACTTGTTTCTCAGAGCAGCTGAGCATAATCAAAGAAACACAAACCTTTGATTTATTCAGGGCCAATCACGGTTGCAAGGGAAACTGACTTTGCTGGATAAAGATTCATTTTTGGCCAAATGCAGACAATGACATCAAGCACTGCACACCTATCAGTAGGGCAAGCAGGTTTCTGTTTTTTCTAGAGTATAGGAACACACTGCAGGCTCTAGCAGATCATTGTCTTTTGGCAGATATCACAATATTTTTGTCTTTTTGTAAAATTTGCATCACCACTTCTTTCTCTATCCAAAGCATGCTCTACTTGTGGCTAAAATGGAAAGGATCTGTGCAACAGGGCACAACAGAAAGCTTGGTGACTACTACAAACACATCTACAAACAGATGGAAGAAAGTACATGTTAAAAACCAGCAGAGCAGAACCTGATTCCTTGATAAACAGCCACTGAGTTTGTAAGGCCAAAGCAAAGCAGGCTGTGGTTTTCAAGCCATCCTGCTGTCAGAGCTGTACCAAAAAAGAGCACTCCCTGCCCTGCTGCCGCAGTCATCTGGCTCCAAAACATCATCCATGCCTTCTCAGTTGTATCATTTGGGCTAGTAAATGTTATTTTCCTCTTGTATGCTTTTAAATAAAGCTGTCCTAAGCAGGACAGACCAAGCATTTTGTATGCACTGCCCATCTAAAAGCTGGAAGCCACTCAGGTTTGTGAGAGCCCTTATTTCTGCTTTTATCCTCTCTTGAAGAAGCAGCATCAAACACAGCAAATCGAATTCCAGCCCTTGATGCTACAGAGCAAAGGATGATGAGTCTCAGCCTGCCTTTGTCCCCATGATCAATGCCATTTGCCATATTCACCTTTCCCTTGGTTATCACTACACCACAAAATCCCAGCGGGTCAAGTTACTGCGCTGCTCACCTGGCTCTGCCCTATGCCATATGTTGGAGGCCCCCCCCTGATGAGGCCCTGGTGTAGCATTTCACCTCTGAGTGGGCATTTATCACAACGGAGACAGAGATGGGAGCAGCATCGAGACTGAAGGCAGCTGGGTTAAAAAGCATCATGAAGCAGCTTTGTGCTATGTTTTGTTTGCCCATGGAAGTCCTTCAGCCAAACAGAGCAGCAATGGTGAGTACTGAGGCTTCTTAAAGCCCAGAGCCCTCCCCAAATGTCACTGTGACCCAAAGAGACCAGCTTTAACCCATGCAATGAGAAGCCTCGGACATTTGGCAGTGTTCTGCTTTGCTGATCTGAGGAGCACGTGCCCATGGGTTTGGGTTTCTCTTTACCCTGCAGCTCCAGTAGCAGCACCCGGCTGCCGGCAGTGCTGCAGGAGGATGGAAGATGCCTGCAGGGACCCAGGGCATGCCCAGCACAGCTCTCCTGCCTCAGGATCCCCTGTGCTCCCAGGGCTGGGGATCTTGCCCCTGCTCCCTCTTCTCTTTGCGCCACTGTCTGTCTGTGTGAGCTCCCCTTCTGAGGTTGCCAAGGCACTGAATAACAGATGGGAAGGAACAAAGAGCCCGCAAGGAATAATTCCAGATGCAACTGTCCTCATGGGAAAAATATTCTATTATCCAGTGCCAGCGCTTGCCTTTCAGGGAAGGATAACTCAGTACAAGGTAATGCTATTCAATACATTTCCTGGTACAATCCTGCAGCAAAGACATTCACTTTAAGTTTAAGGGGAACTCACTAAAATTCTCCTTCTAGAAAGTGCCTCAGATGTATTAGAAACAGGTAGAACTGATAGCATAAATCTCACCATCTTTCACCTGCCAATGAAGCAGTTCCCTAGAAATAAACAACCTACATACATGTTTTATCTACCAGCTGTGTAAATAATGCAGGGTCTTGAAAATGGACATAAAGTGTTGCCACTATGGTAAAAAACACCCAAAACAAGTGCTACATGAAAAGCCAAGGCTCTGTGGTTTCTAGGATTTTCAAAAGGATCAGTTGTGCCCGTTTCTGAACTTTTGTCCAGCTAGAGCTTAACTGCAGTAGTAACACCATTTCTTATCACAAATTCTGTTTCTCTGCCATCCTCTAATGGAGCAGGTCACTTTAGCCAGTGGTGCAGATTTGCCAAAATGGTTGGAATTCAGCCCCAAAACAAACATGCTGCAAGGGCTGCCAATGGCAGGGGAGGGAGGAGCGTACCTGCTCAACCTTGCTGCCTCTGGAGGGGACCCTGACCAGGAAACACTGAGGGCTGCTGGAAATTTCACCATCCATGTGAAGGACAGCAGTTTATCCTTGGAAATGCAGAACTTGCAACACATGCCAAACAGCTACAGGTGAGTACTGCTGGCCTCAATGGCTTCTGCTCTAATCAGTGAGGGGAGAAAAAAATGGTATTTTTCAGAAAAAGAGATGGGGTGCTCCCTAATTGCCTCAGGGCGGGTTTCTTCCTGCTGTGGAAATGTGACATCAGGGAAACAAAAACAAAACAAAACCCCGCAAAATATTGAACAAGTGCGTGTTGAATATAAAAGCAGGGGGCTTGGTTGTCCCAGAGCAACAGTGCACAGCAAACATGGGCAGGAAGACTGCAAGCCCTGCAGCACAGGGACAGTGATTCTCCATTGTACAGGTGGCATCCAGCCTCCCTGCTCCAGTTCCTAACTCTTCTGTGAGCAGGGAGAGAGGCAGGCACCCAGTGAGGCTCCAAATTGCCTCCACAAGACACTGATTGTTACCCTTGATGGTACTTTCTTAGTGTAAGTACCTACATTTGATGTCTAACAGACTGGGAATATCTCTGAAGTGAATTACTTCCACAATGAGGACAGCATTTGGAAAATTCAGCCCATGCTGCTGTGTTCTGCACAAGCAGTTGGATCAAACTTAGCAATCAGTGAAGTTAGTGGAATTGGGAACATTCATATATTCAAGGAGAGGGAAGTTTTGGATTAAGAGGTAAAATTTTGAGCAACGATTGACAAAATTCAAACAGGGATCTTAACAAAAACAGGGAGGGGTAAAAATAATTACTCTTAACCACTCTAATTCTGGACTTTCAATGTCAGGTGTGGGAAGGAAGCTCCCATCACTTGTGCTGAAATCATTCTCTCTGCTGGAGCAGCAGCCCTGGAAGTTCGGGAGCGCCTGTCTGTGGTGTGCAGGATGGCAGAGTACCTGCACCTGGACAGTTCCCTGCTGACCCTGCTGCAGCACACAGGCCCAGCAGCCAGGGGCTCACAAGTCCTGGCTGAGGACACCGGGCGCATCAACCTCACCACCAACCACTACGTGGGGCTCTCCTGGCCCGTCACGTGTGGGGGCTTTGCCCTGCTCCGTGAATTCATCCAGGTCTTGCAGCACAACATGAACTCACATCACCTCTCACGGCTGCTAGGGTATGAAATTGAAGGCTGGAGAATACTCAGGAGAGGGGAGTATGAAAGAAAGTCTCCAAGACTACACCGCAGGCAATTAATGATCACACCAACACCTTCATTAAAACCAACTAGAATTACCCAGCGACCAGCTGCAGGAGAGGCTTCCAGACCTTTGTTCATTCCTGTGCCAAGCCAATTACTCACACCACTCATGCTATCACCTACTCAGAGCTTATCAACTTTCTGTGCAGAAAGTATAACCATGGCAAGTTACAAGATGCAGAATGATACCCACCTTGTAAGTCAGGAAAGCTTGATCACCTTAGAAATGGACTCAGCACAGGACATGCCAACTAACCCCACAGTTATGTTTGCAGACTCTCATTTCCCAGATCTTTCACCTTCACTGATGACTAAAACGAGGCTTCTCTTCTCTGAACTGGAAGTGCTGCCTGCTAGAGCTTCTGGTACATCGTTGATGTTAGAGCAGCCAGAGTCTCACGTGCCTGAGGTAGACTCCTATTTCCTTTCCAGTAAATCAGAGATATCCACATACCATCTCCTAGAGGACATCACTTCAGGCACAGAGCAGCTTTCCAGGCCATGGGTGATATATACTATTCAGGAGTGGCCTCAAAGCTCAGCAGTGGAATTTTCTCCCAAGACAGAATTACACTCATTTTTGCCAGGATCAATGTCAGAATCAGAAGTGCCAGATTACAGCAATGAGGCAGAAAGCCACTTTTCAGAACTTGAAAAGTTTTCTGATGCAACCCTCTGTCCAGAAGCACTCCCTTCACTATTCCAAGAAGCTTCAGTGAGGGCCACAACTTTGTCTGGCTTCACATCTCCCATCAAGGACACATTCCCAGCTGTCCTAGCAAGCAGCAGTCTGAGCCAAGTGTTCACTAATGGCTGTGAACCTCAATCTAAACCCTCTATGACTGTCCCACAGCCCAGTGGCTTTACATTTGATGGAGGGAAAAGCACAGCTTCTTCTGAGGCCCAAAGAGAAGCACAGACCCTCTATTCCAAATTGATTTTCAGTGCTGAAGCCTCAGCTAGCTTTCCTCACACATTAACCAGCACTGTCCCTGGTAAAACTGAAGCACCTCATGAACCAAGTCTGATCACTCTGTCCCATGCTGACACCACTCCAGTCCTTACTGTGCCAGAAGACTTTTCTGCCTTTCACATGTCCAGGCTATCCAGACCAGCAAATACATTTCCTCCTTACAGCAGCAGCATGCTCAGAACAGAGGCACAACCCACAAGGATTCTACCCAGTGGCACAGAGGAATTGCTTTCAGACAAAGATCTGGACACAAGTGGGATTTTGCCAAATGTCACTGAACCTACCTTGGAGTCACACAGCATTTCAGGCATCAAGCCAGATGCTGTAGAAACACCTCTGGTGACTTTATTTAATGCCACCTCTCACCTGCCCAGCAGCATACCAAGTATGTTTAAGATCTGACTTTCTTTTTTCCTCTTTCCTGCCCCGAGTCCTGCCAGAAAAGTTCAATACAGTTTCTAGTGCAAAAGCACAACTTCCCTGCACTAGGCATGTGCCAGCAGCAGTCTTCCCAATGAGGAAATGCAATTTTTTTTTGCTTAGCTGGGACCAGATAAGAGCTCAGCTGAATGATCAGGCCCAGCTTTGACCATCCTATCTAAGGAAAGATATGAATCCTTAAAAAAGCTCCAAAGGAACACAAGGATGGTCAGAGGTCTAGAAAACATGTCAAACTGAAATAATTTATCTAGAAGACAGAAAATACGTGGGTTTGTAAAATATTTTGTTTAAAAGATGAGAGGTGCTTTCTCAGAATCCCCTGGGAGCTAACACAGCGCTAATGACATTCAAGTGCAGTTAAGATGATTTAAGTTAGACATTAGATAAACTTTCTCACAGTAAGGATGATAAAACATTAGAAAAGATGCTTGAAGAACATTGAGGAGGGTTTTTAAGAACTGAACAATAAATATTTATCAAAAATGACACAGAAATAGTAGAGTATCCTTTGGAGTAACACATTAGGCCAGATGCACTTTTTAGTGTGCCTTCTCCAACTGCATGAATCTGTGACTGGCTTAAGTGTATAGTAGACAAATAAAGATGGTTTGTTTGTAGTGCCAGTTGGGTACATTTGTGGGATTATGCCTTAATCACCTTACCTTAAATCTGTAAAAATGTACACATGGTACATTCTAAACAGTTATGAAGTGCAGAATTCAGAGCCCTTCAGAGACATCTTATTTGTAAACCTTTATTAGACCTGCTTTAACTCTGTACCCAAAGCCTAAGTCTGCAGACTGAGGTATTTAGGTTTGCAATCTGGTGTCCCAGCAAGCATTATATGGAGAGAGACTATTTTACAAGAGCATATGGGGTGTGACAGGACAAGGGAATGGCTTCAAACTGACAGAGAGAAGGTTTAGATTGGCTATGAGGAAGAAATGTTTTCCTGTGAGGGTGCTGAGGCCCTGGCACAGGTTGCCCAGAGAATCTGTGGCTGCCCCTGGGTCTCTAGCAGTGTCCTAGGCCAGGCTGGATGGGTCTGAGCAAGCTGGGACAGTGGAAGGTGTCCCTACCCATGGCAGGGGGTTGGAACTGGATGATCTTTAAGGTCCTTTCCAACCTAGGCTATTTTGTGATCTGTCAAAGCCCACAGATGGACAATACAGCCCTAACACATAATTGTTATTAGTGCTCTTGGAAGTTGAGGCCATGTAGAAACATTTAAAAAAAAAAATAATAATAATCTTTTCTGTCCAGAGATAAAAGCCACTTGCATTCCCTCATTTTTTAAAGGGGAGGCTGAACTCCAGCCTGCTTCCCATGGTCCTTCCTGTGCTGGCAGAAATTGACATAGGTCTTTAATCTCATACCATAAAAGCTTTCAAACTGCATTCCCAACCCTGTAACACATTATTGACATAAGATTCCTTTTACATAGATCTAAATGACCTTTCACCTTAAACTGTAATGATCTCACTTTCACAGAGGTGGGTGAGACACTGCTGCCATCACACCTGGATCCAAGCACCCGGCTGTTTCCCTCATCTGAAAGACTACATTTTGTGGAAAGTGCGTGGATTCTTCCTCCATTTTCTGCTTCACAAGAGCTACAGACAGTAACCCAAGGTAAAAACAAGTTTACTTTTCTGTAACACAGCTTCTGAACACTGCTGCCATCCACCTTTTCATCCACCCTGCAAAGTGTCTCTGTTTCTTAGGTTTCCTGTACCAGAGCCCATGCAGTCCTCAGATTATCATGACCAAAATCTTTGTGTCCTCAATTCGTCCCTCCCTAATATTTAGGTAATATACAAGGAGAGGATAATACAGGATTATTTTACATAGTTACACACTACTTTGATAGTCCTTGCCATAAAGTGTAGAAAGCACAAGTACACAAGATCCAGAAATGGCAGGAAGAGAGCTTGTGACCACTTTTGTCACAAGCTGCAGGAACTCCACGTTCTGATCCTTCACTCCTTGAGCCTGGCAGCAAACTTCACCTGACAGTCACAGGGAGATTTCCCTCTAAATTTGTCCCCACACTTTATTATCCTCCAGCTTACCTGGTGTCTGCTCCCAAATTCTCTGGAACTCTTCAAACCAGGCAGATGTGAAGCATTCACGGGAATCCCATCCCAAGCATCCATACTCATAAAATCCCCCCCCCCCCCCCAAAAAAAAAATCCATGGTTAATGTTGGAAATAGAAGATGAAACAGTACATGTTGTGGTATTTTTGTGTAAATGTTACTAGAATTAGATGTTATTGTTTGGGAAGGGGCTATACAAGACCTGACTGATATTTTGAACTAGATAAAACAGCACTGAGGATATTTATAACTCTTTAAATAAACAGGTATTAAATATGCTTAACAAATGAGGTTAAGATGTGATCAAGGATAAGACTTTACTGATAAAAGTTTAAGTTTCAGTTTCAGTACACTCCACAACCCTGAGACTGACAAGATTTCTCTGCCATCACTCAGCAAGAGATAGCAGTATTTTCCTCCTAATTCATTCCCTCCCTTTTCTCCCTCCTCTCTAAAGGGCAAGCAAACACTTCCCCAAAGGTTGCTCATTCCATTAAATTCCTAGCAGCAACCATCGGACGCCTGTTCTTTTTCCCTATACCCGCCAACACATTTGATGACAAGGAAGACGGCAACTCCACTCAGTTATCCCTACAAATCCTCCCAGCTGATGGCTCTCTGTCGGGATCCACGAGCTGGCTGCAGTTTAACACCTCCCAGCAGGCCATGCACGGCTATCCCCTAGAGATGGACTTCCAGTATTCCCCTCAGGAGTTTGTGCTGTCTGCCACAGATTCCGGAGGTCTGACAGCCTGGCAATCCTTCACCATCGAGCTCCTGAAGCCTTCCGAGCTACCGTGCCACCTCTTCACTGTGCGGACCAAGAACAGCTACTCCTCTTTCCTGAGGGAGAGGAAAAGGGTGGGTTTGTTCCTGGAGAAGCTCTCCCTCTTCCTGAACTCCAGGAGCCCCAAGGACATTGTGCTGACAGCTCTCCAGCCCGGCTCCACGCTCATCTCCTGGTACAACAGCTCACTCTGTGTAAGTGCCAACAGATCTTCCAGCTGGTGCGGGAAAGACGAAATCCAGCAGGCACTGGAGAAACTGAGAGTGCCAGCTGGGTCTGTGAGCCCACAGTTTGTCCAAGCAATGCTGCCAGAGTACAGAATCGATATGACTTTTGGCATTTCCTACACTGAGGACTGCCCAGCCAGCACAAAGCCGTTCCCCAGGCCTTGCAGCAGCACTGGGCCGACACTCCAAGCCAAGAACGACTCCAAGATGCGGAGCCCCCGTGCCTTACTGAGCAGTGTTTTTGCCACTGCTGGCGTGGGGCTGGCAATAGTGGTCTGCTGGCTTTGCAGGTGTCCCAGGAGGATTCCTGGAGCACAGCGTGTGATGCTTCAGACAAACTCCCAGCTAAGCCACACTAATGTGGAACTGGATGCCCTGAGACCTCGTAAAGTCCCTGTACATGAGTGCAGGGCTTCATTTTCACCTCCGTTATGGATCTCACCTTCAGGACCACTTCCCTCCCATGAGCAGCATGCCAGGACGATCCCTCACATCATACCACCTTTCCAGCCACCAAAATACCGACTCCCTCCCCACTACCCAGAAGCTCTGACCACCCACCACAACCAGGGCAACATCCAGAGGCTTAAGTCTTAAATTAAATGGTATTAGGAGCAAATCTACAAAAAGACAAATTGCATTACAAAGTGCTATCCTTAACACTCACAAAAAAAACAACATAAACAGGCAGTAAGTGATTTTTACTATGTTTTGATTTACAATAGGATTTATTTGAGCCACACCTGACAAAGAGACAGTGGCAAAAGCAGTATCCAAGTGAAGCAGGCAAAGGCACTGCCTGCTGAAAGGGTAGAATTACAATCCTGTGAAAGTCAGGACAAGAAAATACACATCAAGCTGATGCTGGTGGGAACAAGGGGCCACAGTCAGTGCTGAGCAAATCGCACTCCATTATGTCTCCCTGACTCAAATATACATTTTACACAGAAGAGGCAGAACTGTCACAGAAGAATCACCACAAAACATGATGGTTCCATTGAAATTCAGAGGTGCCACAACCTCAGCGTGTCTAGGGCATCTTGGAATTTTAGAATTTTTTTTAAATGCCTGACATTGTGTCTTGTCCTTTCAGTCTTTCAAAGCTTTTTAAAGTGTTTCTATAAACACATCATACGTAGCATTTCTAGAGGCAATAGTAGCTATTGAACTCTTCCTGCTAGGTACTTTGGCACAATGTACCTTTAAAGATACATTTCAAAGCTCCAGGCTTGCCTTCTTTACAGTAAAACCTGTCTCTTGTCTGCTTCCACCTGGGATAGTTCTAGGACAGCAGAGAATTCCTGAAGTTCTGCAAAAGAATTTCTGAGGATTTTTTAAACACTTTGAAATCCTTCCAGTTTAATAGATTATCATATAAAAAATGCAATCCATAATTTAATAATGAACTGCATTTTGCAATCACATAATTACAGATTAAGCTACTTAAGCTCTTTTTAGAACTGACAAAACCTTCCCTAAACTTGAAAGCTGAGTGTGAAATTGGAGCCAAGCAGCACCAGCACCGCTATGCAGGACAGCAGAGTATGGAATGCTGTTTCCAGAACTGCAAAGATCAACCCTTGCAGTCTCTTGTGTCCCTGAGAGACTCTTAGAGCACGTGAAATACGGACCCACAGTCACCACACCCTACTCATCACCAACCAGTCTGACCTGGCAGATGCTCCAAATGTGGAGAAAGGAGTTAGTAAACAAACTAAACAAACACATATTTTAATAGCAGGTGCTAATAAATTTCTCTTCTGCTAATGAAATATTTAATTCTTGTGCATATTTTCAAGGAGTGCAGCTGAATATTAATGGCACATGAGGAGATGTAACACACAATCCAAGGCACGGGATGAGATTTTCAGCTCTAATTCTCCAGCCTAGCAAATTGCAGAGCTGACATTTACATGCTCCCCAGCTTCTAGACTTAAAAGTTCCTCTAGTAAACAAGAGAAACATCCAGAGTGATATGCAGTAAAATCTCATTAAAACAACCTAGAAAGTTATGAGAAGCAGTAATTTTGTGGCTTTTTTCTCCATCAAAACATTTCAGCTAGGATATCCAGAGATGTGGTGATGCAGGACATTCTTTTTTCAATGAAGTAGTAAAAATATAAGCAATAAAAGTCTTCAGACTAGGATCTGCAAGGTACACATTGCTTCTGTGAAAGCTAAAAATGTTTCACAATATGATAGAAAATATTACCATGCAAGTACTATTTAATCACTCAGTAAAAATGGTTCTAAAATCATTTTACAGAAAACACACCTGCATCAGAGTGGCTGAATAATCACCTTGAAATCATTCCTGGTACTTCAGCAGAGCTGAATAAAGGACTCAGTCACAAATGTTAAGTGAAGAATATTTGTGTTCAGATCTATACATCATGAACTATGGTATTTAAAGTTGCAGGTGAATATATTGATTTAGTTTTAGAAAATTTCAAAGATGTGTCTCACATCAACTTTAAGATATCAAATCTGTGAGCCCTTCAGTTGCTTACAGAAGCCAGATGCAGATCAGAGGAAGGCTGACACACTTGGGAGAGCTCAGGAATTCATCTTTCCTTAGCCCATGTGGAAGACAACTCAAAATCTGACAAGGGTTCAGATCACAGACATCGGATGAGTTTTCCCAGTTGAGAATTCTACTCCCCAGTGAAAAAGGTTCTGCTCAAAGAAACTGAAGACAGATTACCTACTTTTTCATTCACAGTCATTCATACTCAGTCTCTCAGACCTGTAACCCCAAGTATTTTACAGAACACACTTCATCAAAAAATAATTATTAGCAAAAAACTTTATTGTACTTTTGCTTACAAAGCTCAACTCAAACACAACAACCTGAAAGGTTTTGCTTTCTAAAGACCATTTCTGTTCCATTTTTTGAAAGTCCTTAAGCCAACAATTTTTATTTGTAAAACCCTTCACCCTCCCACCCCTCAGATGAAAACCAAGACTGGCACTCTCTCAGCTCAGTGTCTGGGTACTCAGTGTGCGGTCTTTTCCATAATTCTGAGCTCCTGAGGAATCCTCATATAAATAAAAGGTACCCATGAAACAATTAATGATGTTAACAGCTTATCATAAATCACTTGAATTTAATTTTTTTTTTTTTTTAGACAGTCATCATTGATTTTGAAACAGTATCCAATACTTCTGGGCAAGGACTTGAAGCTGACTAATGTTTTTAATTACTTGATTTACTCCATGGCAGCAGAGGTTGTCTTCATCTGAAAGCATGACTGGAAAACACTTCAGGACAGCTCCTATTTGCACACAGCTGGTTTAACGTGATATACAGATTTCATACTTCATAGCAAAAATAGGACTAGAAAAATGTAAAAACCAATCAAACCAGAGCTATACAGTTGTATTGAAACAGTACCAAATGCAATTCCAGCATTCAATATTTTTGCAATTTGGCCAAATTTTGTTCCAAGAAACAGAATTAATCCTCACTGTCGGCCTGCTTTTCCATTTTCTGTTGCTTCCATTCTGAAAGGTAAGACAACAATTGGTAAGGCTATTACTGCAAGAACAAATGACTTCATATTTTTTACTTCACTAACTGTCCTGTCTCTCCCTACCCTAATGTAAGCAATCTTATCTCCTCTTAATACTTCTTTAAGCAGCAGTGCGTATGTGAAGGAAAGATTTCTGCAGAGATGCTGTGAAAAACCATCTATTATCAACTTCACCAAAATACAAAATGTTCATGTGACTGGAGAATCCATTTTGAAAACTTAAGCTTTGGCTATTTGTTCCAAGGGCTTAATTTGCACCCCTCTTACACTAATCATTGTCTACCACAATCTGATTTCCTTCAGAGGAGGCTGGTTTAGTTTTCCAGTACTTTTTGTAGAACACGGACCACTGTCAACTTCCATTACAGCACAGCCTAAGATTCAATCATTTATTACCAACAATATTTCTGTATCAGCCATTCCTTTGGAAGCTACAAGAAGCAGAAAATCTCAGCTACTGTTTAACTCTCTGAGATTTAATAAGAGTTTTGCTGTAGGGGCAATCCCTGAAGCCCAGGGAAGCCCAGCTCTTAGCAGTCAGGCTCGCTCAGCACAGATGAAAAACAGAAAATCAAACACTGCTGTGGTTCTCTATCAATGTTGAAAAGCAAAGAAATGGATTTAGGTATTTTAATCATCAAAAGAACAGTATCTAATGCTGTAAGCTCCACACTGACTACTGCCAAGATATGGGTAGTGATGCATTTCCTGATACACACCCATTTTCTTCTTTCAGATGTTGATACAGCTCAGCTTTGTTGTTGACAGAGTTCAACCGACCAATAAATTCCTGGTGTTTCCTAGAGTTGGCAGTATTAATTCTGTTGCTCCATAAAGACAGCAAGGACATTGGCCCTGAAATTTTAAGTAAAAAGAGTCTAAGCGATGAAATTTTTGAATTAACATTACATCATTATAACATCTTAAAGGAATTACAGATTATGGTAATACAACACATTAAAACCACTAACATTAAACAAACTTAAGTTAGGGGCAAAATAAATAGAAAATATGCAAAGTGATAATGGCTGAGGAGTTGCTGCACATGATATGGACTCTGCTTTAAATGCAGAATCTCAGCATCAGTTCAGCCACTGTGACAGAAAATAATTCACACCAAGGAAGAGAAGTCAGTGAGAACTGCCCATTCTGACAACTGCACTGCTTAGGCAAGTCGATTAGTTATTAGCAGAAGACAGTGATTTCTGATACCTGCCCTCAAACAGCATTTCTCACATAGACCGGCTCAAAAAGCACCAGCAGGAACTTGGCCTACCCCCTGTCAACCCAAGAGTTGATAACCAGACCCACACAGTGTCTTGGTATCTCCCTTTCTTCACAGACCTGGTGAGGTTAACATGTTTCCCAAGAATTTCTAAACAGCTAAACATGATCTTCACTGACTTAGCTTTAATTCTAAAATGATTCACATCATTACTTTAGAAAACACAGACTGATGCAACAGCATCTACCTTTAAAAGAAATAATCTGTTGCAATTTTTCTGGTTTACCTTTTGCCTTTTCAACTGTGGGCATTTCATCCATTGTAATGAGAGGCTTTTTGTTGGGGGGCTCAGGAGAATCAGGGGAGTCTTTGATAACTTCAGCTTCTGCCAGTTCTTCTTTCTCCCGATCCAAAAGACCTTTTAACCTTTGTCAGAGGGAAGGAAAAGGATGAGGGAAAATATGCTTGAGTGGGACATAATTCTTGATAGCTTTCTGTACTCCTCAAAATTATACAGGACCCATACCGTAAGAAAATTTCTTTTGGCTCCTTGGAGTAGGTGACAAACAATAAGGCATTCTAGCCAAATAATACTCTGTATAAAGCATTACATAAAGGAAAGGCTCTTAATACACAGTTTCACTTCAGTTGTTGAGACAATTGATGTCTGAATTTTGAAGGAAAAACTAAATAAAAAATATATATAGAAATATCATACAATTTCCTATTCTATTTTCTAGGTGAATTCAGATCCATTCACACCAAATCCCTTTTATTTGAGCCCCCATCTCTGATCCACATGTGAAAGCAAAGTTGTAGGAATGACCTTTGAAGAAAGGCATGGAATGTCATCAGCATGGTGACAGCAGCATATATGAAAAGGCCCTCCTATCCTAAATGAGCCCAGCATGCACAAAACACCTGAAAATTAAGCTTATTACCATGAGTTTTTTGTATCTCTGTAAAAAGCAGTTTGAAAGAGGAATACAGAACAGACTGACAGGGGCTTGCCACTTAAGGCAAGCTACAATAACAACATGAATTACAGACAGGAGGTAAATAGACATTAATCCTGATGTTCAGTTGAAGAGAAGAGCCAAATCAAGCTGGGTTGTTTAATTAATCTGACCACTGAATTACCTTTACAGCCCAAAAGAAAACAACTGCTTGTCCCCCATTCTCAGACAAGCTTTGGATTTCCATAAAGCGGTTTAACATCTAACAGGTGGTATGGTTATAATAGAATCCAACAGCAGGAACTCCTCAAGCTAAAACACCTGGCTAACTGGTCAACAGCTAAGAACTAAAGTTATGCTATAGTTTGATTTCACTTGAGAAAATGTACCTCTCTGATTCCTGCCACGGCTTATCTGATTCATAGTCTTTGCCCAATTTCTCTGACTTGTCCTCTTTGTCTTCTCTCTTTCTGCCTCGTTTCTTGCGCTCCTCCTCCTCTGGGGGTTTGCTCCTGCACGCCATGAGACACTCAAGGACTCGCTGGTGTTTGTCAGAGTTGTTTATGTGTGCTCGGACAAGGGTCTCCAGCTCGTTCCACATAATGCGGTACTGCTCATCTCTGAAAGGGCCAGGAAAAACAGATCACACAAAGGATTGCCAAAATCATTAAACTACTGACTGAATGAATGCAGACCTCAAGAAACAAAAAAGAACCCCCAAACCAAAAATAACTCCAAAGAGATTATCTGCCCTCCTGTACTGCAGGTCTCTCCACCTGGGATTACTCCATGCTTGAAACCCTATTAACACTTCCCAGTTAACACCCAGAACAAAGTTTAAATTGAAATGGATTATATCCATTGAAATCATATTGTTCCATGAGATCTCACTGCCAAAAGGCACTTGTGAAATCTCTCAGGTGCTTGCAAACAATGAAATGTCGGAAAGCTATTAATGTACTGAGATGCAAATTAATTATGACATTATTTGGGTTAACATAAGAAAGAACTGCACCACACTTCTGTCAATAACTCCCAGTCACACAGGCAAATCAGGAGCTGAATTTATTTTCAATCAATTATTGGAAATACAAGGAACACATCCCAATGACTGAGGGATCAGAATATTCTATGCTTATTTTAAAGAAATATCCCATATTCTAAATAAGCGTTTCAAAAGGATTCTAATGTAGCCCAATTTTAATGCATCATTCATTTATAATATACTTAAGTTTTCCTTTTTATTCATTTGAATTTATTCCACTTTATCTGTCCAATTCGTATTAATTTCTTACTGTTGCTGATAACCATCTTTGATTTCATATTTTTAAATATATTTAAATTCTTAGGTAATATAGAGGGTTTTTTCCCAACCATACAGCAGTATCAGTACTGTTACAGCCCCTAAATAATACAGGTGGAAGCACTGACAGCATTTAGGCTGTGCACATACAGCATTTAATTTACTACGTATTACTTTTAGCTGTATTTTAAAAACTTGGTATGAAAACATTGTCAACAGAGTATTTCTGAAAGTAGTCCAGCATCAACAAAGAGATATGCATGTAACCTTTTTGGCCCCTTTCCTCTGGTACCAACTGTTGAAATTGGCAGTGGATCGTTCTTCCTCTCCATGTCTACCAAATTGTATATTGTTTTTTGACAATTTAGCACATCCTCATCAGTCATTGCTTCCTTTACAATCACACTGGCCAGTGGCACTACCTGCAAGACAAAACAGAAATGAACAAGAAAATGTGTATGTGTGTCACAGGAGAGCAACAGGGACAAAAAAATTAAAGGCAATGAAACAACACACAACAAAACCCAACCCTCTTATCCTCAGTTAGTACTAAACTCTAAGCAGATGCTTTCTTTAACCAGCAGAATGGGAGCTGTCAGGTTCAACTCACTTCATTTAAACAGCATTCCAATACTCTACTGCATTAAATACAGAGATACTTCAGGAAAAATAAAGCTGGAATAAACTGATTTTACAGCAAGGGATTTATCTCCTCACAGAGTTGGTATTTCATCAAGTGACAAGGGGAAACTTAATCTAGGAACAGAACAAAAATTTACAGAGCCCAGGTTACTTACAGCTTGCATGTTGAAGATGGTGGTCTGAGAAATAATCATAGGCCAGTAACGAGTATGTTTCTCTAACTGATCTTTTGCACGTTCCAATGGAATTTCAAGACTTCCATCGATCTTATATCTGGGCTCTAGAAAAGGAGTTAATCGGTTTTCCCTCATAAATTCACCAAAATCCTAATGATAACCAAACAAGATACAATTAGGCATTTCTCTAACAAATTAACTTTCAGTGAAGGGGCTAAGCAGCTTAGCCTTGCTTATCACTTTGTACCATCCCACTGCCACATCTGACCCTACCAACCACAGCCCTGTCTCTAGCTCTCATACATTAACCAGGGGAACACAAGAACAGGGGCACAGAAATATGGGGTAAAAAAATCAATGCCTGGGTTTTGACAAGGATGACACTTCCAGCCCTGAAAGGCATTTCATGTATGGAAAAAGTTTTATTTTTCCAGAAGGAACTTCTGCTTGTTGACAAAAGATATAAAGGATGTGTTGAAAGAAGGATAAACAAAATGCATGTCAGCTGATCATCTGATATCAGGGTTCAAAGCTGTCAACCTCATCTTTTCTTTCTACTGTAAAAACCAGTCATGTGCAATCTGTCCTTTGACAACAAGCATGATATAGTCCTATGTGCAGCCAACCCACAGAAGATACTTGCCAAGAAAAAATTTTTTCTAGAACAAACTTTAAACACTCCTAGTGCATCAAGGAGGCATTCCTTGACACATGAAGTATTACATGAAGCAGGCATAACAATCAACAAATATAGTATTTCCTACTGAATATATATCAAGGTTTATTACAAAGGAAGCTGGACCATGCAATCCACTCCAGCATTTCCTTCCCACATCTACTGCCCTGCCTCTGTTGTCATGTGAGAGAAGCAGCAGTGTAGGACAGAAAGACCCTTACTGTGATCCTGTAGTCAGTGACCCTCCCACCGCAGCCTTCACTAATTGAGGGGGGATCTTCCAGAATTGAGCGGGAGCTGCTCAACACATGCAAGAAAATCTCTCCCCCATGGCTGCTGAGCATGTGGCTGATGACCTTTGAGCCAGACTTGCGCGGCTGTTCCAACAACACCGAACGACCTGGTGGAAGGGAGATCAGTTTCATTCACTCATTCATTCCTGTGCGCTGCAATTTTAAATTTTGAGCTCCATAAATACAGGTTTGTGTTCAGCCATCTGAACCCACCACGGTGGTGTTTTCACCCAGCTGAACAAGAAACTGCCTTCTCCTCATTTCTTGACACAGAACAGGTCCTTATATACTCCTTAAAATTTTACAAAGCAACACCAAAAGGCCTCTCCCAGACCAACCTTTTTTTCTATAGGATATTATTCTTAGGAAGAAATACATATTCATAAGGCATTCAAATGGCCCTGCTGCAGAAACACTCACTTCAAAAAGTAGTAAAATAACCTCTTGAGTAAAGGTATCAGCTGATACCACTTGCTAATGCTTAAAATGGGTACTGTTCCTCAGAGAGAGAAATAAAACTGCCTTTGTCTTATTTTCAGTAAAATACACTAAGCATAAAAGGGTGCATTCTCCAAATAAGTTTCTTTTTATCAGGAAGAAAAAATAGCAAACATCAGAAGAGTGAATGTATCTGAAATATGCTATTAATTTTGGTTCTAACCATTTTTATTAATCAAAGGACACAATCACAATCTCTAGAGAAAAATAAGAAAAATAAGATAAGAGCGTTGAATAAAACCACTGCATGTTTAGACAATCAAATAACTTGATTGAAGTAAACGTTCCATTAAAAAGATGTTTGTAATGCCATTTTTTTTTGCCAACATACTAACCTCCATTTCAATACTTGTTCCTTCTTTACATCTTTCCTCCCATCTTCAATCAGTTTCAAAACACATTTGCCTTTGAGGACATTTAACAACTTTCTTCTCATTTATAGGACATGTTAAAATAAAATTACTATTTTTACAATATATAGACATTACTGCTATACACAAACTGCAACGTGCTAAGTGCTTGATTTACAGAATTAAGAAATGTAACATTGACTAAATTAGCCAAGGACACAAACTTACCATTAAGGAGAAAGTTTGTAAGGCATGAAGAAGGTCTGCTATTTACATCTACTGGTGAAATTCTGTATGCTCCAGTGCAATAGTGCAGTTCTGAAAAATAAAGGAGTAGAAAAGTTGAGTATAATTACAGAGACGGAAAAAAAAATAATAACCCACAAAGTAAAAGAATAGAAGAGGAGGAGGCTAGTCCACAATGAGCAGAACTAAAAAGTCTAGATGCCTTTCAATCTAAAAGTCCTTTCATCATCTCCTCACTGGGAGGATTCCCAAGAATCCACAGCTCTGAGAATCTCATCCATTCCCAAGCCCTTTTTCCAGCAGAAACCCCAATTCTTTATCTCCTGAATTACTTCACTAACCAGTCAGTCTGCTCTTATTTTTCTCATCTGTATTTTTGGCCCTCTGGCTCAATGAGTCAACAAAAATTGCTAATAGTTAACAAGGTGCATGAGCTGAACAGCCACACAGTTCCTATATTACCTCAGACCTTCCCTGTCCTTCTCTCCTGTACTCAGGTTTGTACAAGTTACCTACCAGTTCTGGAAGATTCCTGTCACCTACCCACACTGTTGGTTCGAGGAGTGCACCACTTCAATGTCACAGTTTCCTTAAATGTGCCTTCTCTGCTATTACCACCCATGTGGTTATCACCTGCAGAGAAATGCAGGAAAAGGGGGTGATCAACAGGAGTTTCTTTATTACAGCAAAACAACTATAAACTTTTAAGGTACAAAATGTATGTAACATGAACATATACACAATATAATCTAAATTTAAAACTCAGATACTTAACTTTTTGATTTGACAATTACAAAGTTCCACATACATTAGTTCTATCGGTAACAAGCAATTTTTTCCTGCTAAAATGCTCAGGGGACTTTAATAGGCTATGCATTTTAAAATTTTCCACACAGAAATCAGAACTCTTAAATGCTAGAGCTGACTGTTTCTTGTACATATTATATTCCCAAAGTCAATTAAACCAATCTAAAGGCACATTTGGCAAGTTTAGTTTTCTGGAAAAAGAAGAATTTGGTCTCATCATCCAGTCTCTTTGCTATGTCAGCCTGAATTCTCTCAATGTGTTCTACTGACCACAGATTTTTTTTATTAAAGTATTAATTTAAATATTAAAATACTGGAATTACCTTATTATTAAAATTAACTGCAACAA
This sequence comes from Cyanistes caeruleus, assembly GCF_971803275.1. NCBI lineage: Eukaryota > Metazoa > Chordata > Aves > Passeriformes > Paridae > Cyanistes > Cyanistes caeruleus. The sequence goes on from NC_141704.1 coordinate 59,664,970, forward strand.
TTTTAGAAATTATCTCAGAATATCTAAAGGCCCAATTTACTTAACCTGATAATTCCTTGGCAACATTTCAGAGAAATAAGACCATTGTAACTGAACTGCTGCTCTCCTAGCACCAGAGCTATTACAGCTGAAATATGCATTTAGAAACAAATGGAAGAATCCAAAATTTACAGGATTTAAAAAGAGACTTTTTCCTCTCAAAGTTCTGATGGGAAAAATATGAAAAGGAAATACAGTTACAGTTTGCTTCAGTGTTTTATTAGCAGACCTAATTCCTTTAGCAAACGGGTTTTGCAAAACTGCTTCTGAGCCCTGGCAATAAAGCTTTAAGATTTCAACATCATAACAGCAGTTCAGGTGAGGCTGTGGTCATTACACATGCCACATAGGACACACCCTATGCTTTTCATCAATCTTTAGTCACCCACTCCCCTATAATGGGAAAAAAAAAGCACAAACTCCCCAAAATGGGGCTATTTATGACATTTAATTCTACCAATGCAGAAGTTATAAGCTCATTTTTAACAAACTTTTACATCAGGCAGTTTCCTCAACAAAATAGTTCTGCAAAAGTCAGGACTGGGTTGAGCTATTAAAAATTCATCTCACAGAAATCCTAAGTAATAATTCCAAACTTACAACAAAAAGACTGTAGATATTTCAAATACAATAAAAAGGCTCAACAGCCAAACAAGTCTTGTTTTTTCCAAAGCAATCATTGTCATAAATAGGCCTGTGGGATGTAAGTGATGCCAATTATTATTACTTGAAGTTCAATTGTGCAAGGCATAATTTTGCACAAATACCCAAAAGAGGGACTTCTGGTCTCTCACCTACTTTTTATACCTCAGTAAGAAGCTGGCATGCCCTTCAAATCTCACAGCAATATCCTGAACATATATGAATTTGACTTGTTTACTGATTTCTGTATTAAAAAATGTCAATGAGTAAAACTCCAATGCCAACATTACAAATAAAGTTTCTTGAGTTGCAAGGGATAACTGAAATATTTGCTACTTGAGTCTGAAATTTACATGGATTTGAAGCTCACAATTTTTCTTTGTGAACACTCCCAAAGTGGCTGGTCAAAAGCCACCTTCAGATGGCCATTTCTACTTACCACTCTTTAAAAAATCCACATGTGCCTCTTTGTGATGAAGCAGCTCCACATCATAGTTGGCTGATGTGTTGGCATGTTGTTCTTCCTTCAAAAGAGAAAGGTAGACAGAAACAGAATTACTTTAGCTAGAGGTCACCATTTTCATAAATGAATGAGTCTACATTTGCCTTTCAGTCCAGAGGGAAACAGTAAGTCTCCAAGTCAACAGGATTGCAATGTTGAGGGAACTTTGCTTTCTGAGCAGTTTAAAGATGCAGCCAACTACTTTTCCTCTTATTTTCTGACCCCCTATTCAGAAGCATCATGACAGGGGGCACCAACTACAGGTAAAAACCAAGCTTAACTACTTTGTTTAAATTAGTGAAGTTAAGGAGACCTAAAAAATGTTACATAAACACCAGCAGTTACAACTTACTGAGCAGAAACAAAGGCTCACTGCAGGGTAGAGTGACAGACTTCATAACCAAAAATCAAGAATCCAAACCAAAACCCACACTCTGAACTTACTATTTTTTAAGATTATGATAAGAAGTGCACTCGCAGCTGCAAATTTATAACTAAAAAAATGGATTTCTGTAAAGAGGACACTGCATCTTTAAACAGCTGCAGAGGATCAGCAAAAACAGAACAGTAACTCTGATAATTTACTCCAAGTTTTAGAAGAAAAATAATTTGAAAAAAAAAAGAAAAAAAAAAGAAAAAAACACAGAGAACCCAACATAGTCTATTACTATTAGGACAGAGGCAGAAGGGAGAGGCACACCAGCAGCACACACGTCAGAAAGTTACAGACAAGGTATTTGCAAACTGAAGTCACATTTACGCCATGACCCATGTCAAACTCTCAAAAGATGTGAAAATCATTTTCATATCATGTTTTAACTAATAAAATCCACACAATATTGCCAGTTTTCAAAGATGCAATTAATGACTGACTGTTACAACTTAATGAATTTTTAAATCATGAAGGCTACCTGCACATGGGTCTTTCTTTTTGTTTGAATACTGACACTTTTGTCTCAATTGTCTCTTGCTGCCTGATCAGAAAACTACTGTAAACTTAACACCTGACGTTCTAAACTGCACTAATTTCCCTCCAAGTAGCAAAAAAATTAAAAATATGGACATAACTTCTACCACAAGATGTTTAATTGAGCATCTTTCTTAACTAGGTATGTCATGTCCCCTATTTCATGTTCATGGATCTTCAGAGTAGAAAACCCACTGGAAAACCCCAGGTAAAAAAGCAGCTTTTAGTTACAAACACCTTTATGTTGGGTGGGCGTGATAATGAAACAGAGGAAAAAGATTCACTATGCCACTATAATGCACAAGGGTCAAGAATATCTAAATACAACTAGAAAAAGGCAAAAGAATCACAGACAAATTGATCTGAGGTAAACAAGACTGTATTTATATAAAGTAACACGAACAGAACTGAAATAACACTTGTATTGCTACATCAATAATTGAGATTCAGCAATACAACATTTTGTTCTGTGATCCTTCTTTACTTTTTTTTCCCCTTCTTTATTTTTACTAACCTGATCACAGACATTGAATGTGGGCTAATAAAAGAAAAAAAAAAACAAAACAGAAAATATGATATGGAGAGAAAAACAATGTAAAAATTCAATTAAAATAAACATCAGAAGTTTTCAAACTAATTCAGAAGTGATGCAGCTGGTTAACAGAGCTGTAGACACAATATTACCTTCATAGGGATGTTAGTTATTGTGGTTGAAGCTAGATCAAAGTGTTGCTGTACTAAAAGATTCAGTTTTGTAGCCAGGTGCCTCCCTGCACGGACACTGTGCACTTCACTGGTTAGAACAGGAGAGAGCTGAAATAAATTGATATATGGAATTCATGATTTAGGTTGTGGTAGCACTCAACAATATAGTTTGCTCAACTCTCAAATAAGCATTTATACTCATAAAACTACCACTCAAAAACCCACACCAGGGGAAACTACCAAGCAAGAACCAAAAACTATTTTCATTCTGAATTTTTAGCTTATGCCAAGTGCTACAGATACAGTTCATACACATGGTAAAAAAAATAAAATTAGAAGTGTGCTAAAATATTTGAGTCACTAATTGTTAATAGAAAAAATCAGTATCACAACATGGGGAATAAACCTTAACAGCAGCTCTGGGCCTAGTTTTTACTTCTTTTAATACTACTACTAAAAAGTTTTTAATTCTACTTTAATGCTAAATAACAGTAGCAAAGTAATTTTAGATGTCTACCTGTAAGTGCATCATTCATACACAAGGCAAACAAACACAAGCCAGAAGATGCATTTGATTTTTCCCTAGCCAACAAGAACATTGGACTGGGGCTCAAAAACAGAACAAAAGCAAAAAGGAAAAAAAAAAAATAAGAAACTACAAACAACAACAATCCCCAAAAACTCCAAAACAAGAACCCAAACCAAAAATACCAAAATCCCAAGACCCAAACCCAGTGACTCTTAGAGAGGAAAGCAGTCAATTTGTTATCTTCCATTCATTACTTATAGCACAACCACAGAAGGGTTCTGTAGAAATGAATAGGAAGGTAGCCCTTTATAGTCCCTTCCACATATTAAATAATATGCAGCACTATATGCTTCTCATGTTAAGACATTTTTCTGGTGTCTTTTCTTACAGAGAGCAGATTAACATGCAGAGCAGACTGTTGAATAGCAGAATATATTACAGATATTTTGTATGTACTTGGCTTCGACCACCACATGTGCTTTTGCTACTGAACAACTGTGAATAATCTGCACTATTTTCAGTCTGACATGGTTCCTAATCCTGGGATAAGTCTTCTCATTTTAAGCTACTCACCTCTTTTTTAGGACGATCTGAAACAAGGCTGTCTTCACCAACTGGGTATGTGTGGATTAACACCAGCTCACATTTCTGAATCTGCATTAGACTTAAAAATAAAAACATTTTGCTCAGCCTACAATATGGCAAATTAATGTCCTAAAATTAAATGAATTCTGATATCTACAACACAGAACCATAACATATGTTAACAAGTTATTTCTGAAAGTGTGCTGCAGAAACTAGATTACAGATATGATTTTCAAAAGCACAGACTTCAGCTCTTACCAGAATAAAAATAAAAGCCTAACATTTCTTGTTCTTTAGATGCTATAGCGCTGTGCTTCTTTTTGGACACATAAATGGAATAAGTCCTTAACTGGTGCAATCTGTTCAGCTTTATTCAGCTGAATATTGACACTACAGAGGATCTGTGTCTCCGAGTGTAGGTATGAATAAGGAGATTCCAGGGAACACTGAGAACAGCTACCCAAACACACAGAGAGAAGGGACATGAATGGGATATATGCTGATATCCTGATGTGGCTGTGTCCTGGGGTGACTTTATAATGCTTGTATTCCCAGTCACCTGGTTTATGTAACAGATTAAGTTCTGCACCTTTAAGACCGGCTCTGAGAGCGAAGGGAGGAAAGAAGAAGCTGCAGTTCGTGTTCAGAAACAGCACTCACTCCCCCGCATCCTGCTCCTGGACTGTGTTGTCTGCAGCATGGACGGACAGCAGGACAGAGCCCTCCTCGGCTGTTAGTTTTTTAGCTAGCTGAGACAGAGAAGTTCCCCAGACTATTTTTTCCCTTGGATCTGTTCAAACCTGCCCTGGACTGAAAACCCAGAAAAACACTGGGAGCCTGTGGTCCATCGGGGCCTGGGCTTCGGCACTTTCCAGCACCAGACGGACTGATGAGAACCTGAGCGAGCCGAGCTACACCCCATGACAAGGACTTTTCTGGATGTGCCATCTCTTTGAACAGCAAGAGATTTTATTGCTTAATATTATCCAATTTCTGTTAAATTAACAGGGTTTTTTCCACTTTTCTCCAAGGAAATCTTTTCCAGAACCAGTTGGGGGAGGGGCCGCTTGAATTTGCTTTCTGGAGGGACCCCATTTGGAGGTTTTCTCCCAAATTTGCCCTAAACCAGGACAGGCTGGAAGTTTGGAGTGATACAGACATTGTACCACATCTCTACCTACAAGAATGAGACATCCCTGTCTTTACAATGGATTTTACACCTAATTCCTTGGGCAGGAACCTTTATACATGTATGAAATTGCAACTGCAACAGGAAAAAAAAAAAGGAGACTGCTGCTTCTGCTATTGAAGTGCCTGAGGAGCGACCAGGAATAGGATCTCAACCCACTACAACTTTACAAGGGAACAACAATGCTGTGGCCAAACACTTCAGAGTTTAATTAGACAAAACATAGGGTGGATAAAGACTCCTTAGAGGAGATGCACTCTGTATTTCAGGATTCCTTTATCTCAAGGGAAGTTCCAGGCAATACAGTCATTTAGAAACTAAAACTAGTTTCAAAGAAGTTAGCTGTTTCAGTCAAAGAAAGATGAACAAAGAAGTAATACAGTATTATCAAGAAAAACTGCTTCAGATGAATTAGTCATTAAAAACACAATGTGTAACAAGGCAGTTACATGTCTAATTTTGAAGCAGATGTAGAAGGTAACAAGTTAAAGAAATCCTGTCCTATGAAGGATGAAGAATGATAATGAAAAGATAATGATCATACATCAGCTCTCAGCCAACAACATCATGATTTACCACCTTCTACTTCATACAGACATTCATTTGAACAGTTCATTAGAGTTCTGTGACAGAAATACATCTGTATTTCCTAGAGAATATAAGAAACTCTGTAAAAAGCATACTCACTGGTCAGAGTTAGCTGCAAGCTTGTTGTGCTCATGAATGGTCTCCTGAACATAATCCTCCAGCATCCGAACATGGCTGTCACTACAAAAAAATGGTGGATTTCTTTTAAGGCTACAATATCAATCCTCCTGTTCAAAGCCACTGAATATTCTTCTTAAAATGGGAAATCTTTTAAACTTTTGGCTTTTTGCTGTCAGAACCTCGTAAATAAAACCTTTGGTGAGAAGAAGCTCTAAGAAAGACCTGTGCAAAGAAGCTCAGCGCAGCCCTCGCGGGGATGTGTGGAATTGCTGCGTAGGGGCAGGAGCCCCAGCACATCCACAGACCCCATCTCCCCCACCTCTTGGCGTTGGTGATGCAGATGATCCTGCCCCTGTTGCCCACGCGCTCGGCGTTCTCCATGAGCGTGGTGCGGGCCTCGTGCTGGTACTCGGTGATCTTGCAGAGCGCCTCGACGGCCGCCACCAGCCCGTGCAGGATGCTGCAGCACTCGGGGTCTGCCCGCGGGTTCGGCGGCCCCACCGCCGCCAGCGCTGCCATCAGCTGGGCGGAACAAAGATCTGTTAGCCAAAGGTACCTCCCACGCCTTCCAAACCATCCCAGAGAAGCCGGCGTTTTCACACATTTGACATGCAAATTAACGTTGCCCGCAGAAGAGCAAATGGAACGATTAACGAGCATTTATTGGCAGCCTTCTGGAAAACATCAGGCCCTAAATTATCCTTTACAATTCAATTTATTCATGAGGAAAAATATTCTCATTTATTACACAAAAATACCTGACCATAATAACAGCTTATAACCAACACCCGAAAGACATTCTAACATTGTGAGTTGCCTTCTGCTTTTATTTTCTGAGAATTTGGAAATGCACTTCTTCCTCAAAGTAAATTTTTCAGAGGATGAGCCTTTTCAGTATGAAATATGACCATAAAGAGGATATTAACAATGAATGCATTTAACACAGGTTATTTGCCTCATGCAAATGGCTCCTCTTTAAAAAAGAACTTAAGTTCAAGAAGTAGCACCAAATTACAGAAGAAATACGTAACCGATTTCTTCATGTTTATTTTAAATATTGAAGTCACTACTCAAAGATACTGGATTTTTTAAAATTTTGTCTGTAGAATAATCCAGGTTCAGAGGCATCTATTCGAAATTCTGCTATACAACAATTTCAGACTAGATCCACCACCACTAATTAACCAGAGTTATTTCATATTGAACACGATGTTTATTTCACAATAAAGTCTGAACTAAAAAATAAAAGAACAGTTACAAATTATACCTCCTGCAAGTTCTGATCTTCTTGAGTCCAAGAATTCAACACATGAGCCCCAGAATCACTCACAATGAAATTCACCTACAACGATCAAAAAAGCACATTAAGATAGCAGCCATTATATTGTTACTTCCCCAAATTTAAACAAACATGAATTGCACTACTTGTTTCTGATAGTCTGGAGATAATGTGCAATGTCAAGACAAACCCAAAATAACAAACCCACAGAAATCACACACTCCTGCTATATTCAGTTTTCCCCTTAGTAATAAGTTTAACAACTTCTACTTATATTTGTGCACTATAAAATTCTCTACATCAAATAAGATTTTCAAAATATTAGTATTTTAAGAATTAATCATATTTTCAGTAGAATAGCTGCAAAATAAAGTAAATTCTAATACTGTAAATAGCACATCATTCCCCAAAGTCTGTCACAGTACATCATGGGGTAAATATCTACCAGTATTTAACAAACATCACTAAGAAAATAGGGCTTTCTAAACAAGGAACTGTGTGCGCCAGCAAGCTCCCCACTTTTCCCAACTTGTAGCTCCAGGGTGATCCTACCTCTTCCTAAAGCCCAGAATTCCTTCAAAGGTGACACCAAAACCCTTATGAGCAGCTACCATATGTGTTTAGCAACAAAATTCAACTTGAAACAATACCTCACTCAAACTTTTGTAAAGTCATAGCTCAGGAGAGCACAATAATAAACCTCTAAGTTGCCCAAAAAGCACCTCTTCATGTTTTGCACTAACTTGCAAAGTGACATTAAGACAATGAAAGATTCCAAAATTAAATATGTAATGAGAATCATATACTCGTAAAACCAATTAAAAAGACTATACATATAAACGGCAAAACCACAAGATTTTTAAGTGATAAATTATATTTAGTGCTTTACTCTAAACAACACAAAGATATTAAACGACTTAAATCATGAAAACATTCCTTATTGTATCAAGCACAACATGCAGCACAGCAGGCAGAACTTACCAGTTTCTTGAAAGGGAAAATATCGTACATTATCCTACAATACTCCATGGATGACTCCACTGAGCAGGTCCACAGGGACTTGGAGATGGGTGCCAGAGGAATGATGCCCTGGGTGCGGTTCTTCACTAACATATCGAATTCCACGTGCTGCCTGCATGATTCTGCCATGTAGGGGCAGTGATCCACAACAAAAACAGTTTTGTGGGACTCAGAAAATATTTTCATTTTCTTCCTGAAAGAAACAGACATGGAAAGCAGAAAGAAATTGCACATAGTGAAAAAAAAAATAAATCAAACAAAAAACACCATAAGATGACTCTGCAATTTACACATACATCCTAGAAATATGCAAGTTTTAAAGTCCATATTTAGTAGACTACATTTTTTATCAGAAGAAACCATTTTTTCTCAGGAGGAAAAATACAGAGAAAAGTGGAATTATAGCGCTGAAAAAGCAACAAAAATGCACAGCATTGCTCTCCCCACTTCTCTATTTAAAATAATCAGCTTTGAATAAGTACACAAACTGCTTCCTATATAAAGCTTTTTTCCTGAAATAAGGAACATGCAAAAAAATAATTTATGATAAAGACCTTTAAGTAGTATAGTCAGAATTTTAAGCTGATTTTCAGTCTTTGCTAAATACACCTTATTTTTAAACGAATAGTTGCATCTGTACTGCAACCTCTCACTGACAAATACACCAAGTGTAAAATTACAAAAAACACAGAGCAGTTACGGCTGGAAGGAATCTCCGGAGATCATCCGGTCCAACCCCCTGCCAAGGCAGGGTGACCTAGAGCGGGTAATGCCTTCATGTGTGTTTGGAAAGACTCCAGAGGGGGGACTCCACTCCCTCGCCAGGCAGCTGCTCCAGGGCTCTGCCACCTTTTACGTACAGAAGTTCTTTCTCATGTTGAGGTGGAACTTCCTGTGTTTTAGTTTATGACCACTACTCCTCGTCCTGTCGCTGGGCACCACCGAAAACGTGAATTTCTAGCGTAAGAATTTATTTTACTATATACTTCTGCAGAATTACAGAATACACAAAACAAAAAATACATACAAGCTCATTTTAAAGAAACCTAAAATATTAAAGCAACGAGGATCACGGAAGTCAGACGGCAGCTTCCTCGGGGTAAGGGCGAGGGGCAGGCTTGGGCCCCGTGCTCGGCTGCAGCTCACCGCGGCCCCTTCGGCGAGAGCCCCGGTCGCTGCCTGCGCGGCCCGAGCACTCGCAGCCTGCCCTCGGCGTGGCGGGGAGCCCGAGGGGCCGGGGCAGCGCCGCTGAAAAGCGTTAAGGGGACGACAAATGCTTCTCACCTGGGCCGGCTCCTCCTGTGGTGCAGCAGCCCCGGTCCTGCTCCTCGTCGCGCCCGGGCGCGGCCGCGGCCCCGCTCCGAGGAGGAGGAGGGACGAGGCCCGCGGGGCGCCCTAGATGGGGCTAGGCGCGGGCGCCTCCGGCCGGGCGCCCTCCATGTCCCTGCGGCGCTCTGCTCCCCCTCCTCGGGCGGCTCGGCGGGGAGCGCGGGGCCCGGGTCCGGCCTGCGCGCCCGGCGCCCGCGGGGGTGGGAGAGGCGGCCGGAGCCCCCCCCGCTCCGCCCACCCCTGAGCCCGCGGGGGCCCCGCGCGGCCACGGGCGCCGCCGGCACCGCGGCTCCCCCGGGGGGAGCGCCCGGCCCCTGTCCGCACCTCCCCGGGCCACAGCGCCCGGCCGGGATCACTCGCCCGACATGCCGAGGCCGGCGCCGGCCCCGCTTCTGCTCCCAAGCCCGATCCCGCCTGGGCGCGGACGCCCCGCCCGTCACTGAACTCCCCGCACGGCTCGGGGGAGTACCCCGTGATCTCGCGAGAGCAAGGGGACGCCCTGTGGGCGGCTCCATCGAGGCTGCCGTGTTCTCGCGAGATCGCCAGTCCCGGAGCACACACCGAGGGGCGGGATCTCCGTGTGTTATTCCAGTTTGCATGGGAGTTCTGTGTTCCAGTGGGCAGGGAGCAGAAGCATTCCCGCAAAATGCTTCCCGATCACTGAACCTTCACACTACTTACAAGTTTTAAGAATCAGAAGCATCAGCGTTCACGGGCTGAAAGTTACGTAATTTGTTAAGTAGTATTCAACCCTGTGTGCTAGATGTGTCTCTGGCTTTCCACGCTCATTAGCGCGCAGCCAGAGTTCTCTCCATTTGAGTCTGGGGTCTGTTTTTAGGAGGGTTCGGTGGTTGAGATCGCCGGCATTAACTTTCCCCCAGTTACTGCTGACTTCACTCTTGATGATTCTCAACCACACAGCCCAGTCATTTTGGAATCGTCTCCCTTTTTTCTTGAAAGATGAGACAAGCATACAGTCATATGCCTGGCCTCGGAGGAGCCCTATTAGCCCATCCAGTTCCAAGCCCCTGCCATGGGCAGGGACACCTTCCACTATCCCAGGTTGCTCCAAGCCCTGTCCAGCCTGGCCTTGGGCACTACCAGGGATCCAGAGGAAGCCACAGCTTCCCTGGGCAACCTGTGCCAGGGCCTCACCACCCTCACAAGGTCCTAATATCCAGCCTAAACCTATTCACATTGCAACTGCTTAATCTTAAGTGTCCCGCTAGAGCTGCTGATGTACAATTTAACACAAATCCCGAGATCTGGCTCAAAGCCCTGCTCAGACCTGCAGTACTCGGGACCTGTGGGAGGGCGAGGCACCCTATCGCGAGATCTGGGGGCCGCGACTGCGGAGGGGCGTCCTCTCGCGAGAGCGGTGTGCGGCCGGTACCGCCCCCGCTCTACGGCGCCCCCTGGTGGGGACGGGACGGGACGCGCCGCCCGCCGCCATTTGATATCGGTTGGGGCCGGTCCGGGCTCACCCCCGGCGCGGCCGGAGCCCCGGGCATGAGTAAGTTCCGTGGAGGGGTTCGGGGACACGGCGGGGGGTTGCCGTTGTGGCCGCCGCTAGGCGATCGGGAGCGCGGTCAGACTAGCGTTGGGACGCCCCAGGGCCGGGGCGCCCTGAGGGGCGTGAGGGAGGAGGACACCCCTTGCCCCCGCCTCAGCCTCCTCTTGTGTCTCGGCTCGAGCCGATATCGCGACAGGCGCCGGTGTTTGGGGGCAGGCCCCTCAGCCTCGCGGTGGCGCCGCGGTTTGGGGGCAGGAGGCAACGCTCCCCGCGGTGACAGCCCCGGGACGCCCCTGTCACACCGGGAGTGCGGAGGGGACAGCCGGGATCTGTCACACCGGGAGTGCGGAGGGGACAGCCGGGATCTGTGACACCGGGAGTGCGGAGGGGACAGCCGGGATCTGTCACACCGGGAGTGCGGAGGGGACAGCCGGGATCTGTCACACCGGGAGTGCGGAGGGGACAGCCGGGATCTGTCACGCCGGAGTGCGGCGGTGACACCCCCGGGATGCTCCTGTCACGCCGGGACTTTTGCGCCAGCCTGAATTTCTTAGAAGTGCTTGGAAATTGCATTCTGGCTCAGCGCTGCCAAACTGGTCTCCGTGGTAACAAAACCCACGAGCCGTGGGAAAAGGTGGCTTCCAGTAAGGATAAAAAAAAAAAGAAAGAGCCAGAAAGTTAGGAGAAGGCGGTGGTCGCTCAGAGATATTTATTCTTTGGCGTTGTTTTTTTTGGTGTTTAATTTGGTGATGAAAGCCATTAGCAAACAGCAGGAAGTGACAGTGGGTAGTAGGAGTGTTGCTGGGGTGAGTTGGTGCTCTGCTACCTGTTGACAAGGTTGCACTAACGAGCATCTGTGCAGCTGGGCACCTCTGGGAGGGCTGGGCTCAGGACTCATTAACTTCAGCTCCTATAATCATGCTCATAAAAAATAATACATGATAAGAATTCGCTCAAATCAATTATGTTTGACTGGGTTTTTTTCCCACTCCCTAAATGTCCAGGCTAACTCACAGGTTTAGCTCAGTTTCAGGATCAGGCAAAGGTTTTGTTTTTCACAGGCAGCAAGAGAGCATTTTAATTTTCTAGGATTAGGACCAGTGTCTTGCCCAAAAGGTAGTGTAGTCAGGATTTGGGGCCACTGTGAATTACTATGATACAGTGATTCTGCTTTTTAAGGTACAAATGGTGTCTGAAAACTGGAGCTGGGCCCTGACCTGACAGGGGACAGTGACTGCAGAATTTGTGGGCTGCATTCCACACGTCTTTCTGGGTACATTTCCTGTGGAAAGAAACATCAGTGGCTTTGCCACAAACAAACTTCCTTTTCCCTGGCATGTTTGGGCTGAAGCAAAAATGAGAAAGTGCATATATTACACACACACTGTTTAAAACTTTATATGGATGCAGGCAAATTATCAGAGGTGTTAAGTGCATTGTAGTTTGAATGCCAAATGTATTCCCAGCTCACAGAGAGGCCTCAGAGGCTTTGTTTATACGGGCCAGAGAATTCCTGGACTGCGAGCTGAGTTAAAGGCTGCTCTTCAGCAGCAACATGGATCTCACTAAATCAATTTCTGCAGCACTACAGCCAATTAGTGTGGAAGGTCATCTTTTGTCTGGGACATTTCTGTAGGAGATCTGAGTGGAGGGAGGAGCAAGAAAAGCAGATCCCTAAAAAACACTGCAGTCTGATTCCTTTCTATGTCCTATTTGAAAGAGCTCCAACTGCTAAGTCAGGGTGAATAAATTAACTGCCTGTGATAGCACAGCAGTCTGCTGGAGACGTGGATATCGCAAATATATCCTATGGAAAGTTAAATGCAAACCCTATCGGATAAATAGGAAACCTGCACATGCCAAAATGCTGATGCTTTTGATAGCGCATTAGTCCCAGAAAACACAGGTAAAATGTCTAAATGTCTAAAATCTTTGAAATATCCTTCCTTTTACTGCTTACTTGGGACAGGGGCAAAAGGTCAGTTGAGGCAAATTTGAGGATTTCTTTAAACTTCACTTAAAGGTCCTGGGCTATGATGTGTAAAGGTGCCTGAGAAAGTTAGAAAATGAACCTGATTTTTTTTTTTCATGTAGCTGAGGAAAGACTCAATCTTTAATGCTTAAAAAAAATCTTTACTTTTGCAAAAGTCTGGCTAAGAAATGGATTTAGTTGATTCTTTCTGTACGTTAGAACATTTCCTAAACCAAATATTAGCCCTGATATCATGAAGGCCTATAAATCTTATAAACCTCTGTCCCTGCTGTTTGATTGCTGAAGATTGTTCAAGGAGTTTAAATAGATTTCCTTTTCAGTAGACTAAGTCCAAGATTCCTTAAAAGAAAATAAAAACATAGGCTGAAAATCTTGGTCTTGAAATTTAACTGACCAAGCACGAATATGAAAAAATGTAGTGTAAAGGTCAGTATTGTTGGCAATAGGCATGAGTATTTTGCAAGTTTGGCAGTTCTGGCAATCCGTAATCCCTGCAAAAAGTGCTGCAGGTAGAAGGCCAATGTTTTAAGGGTGCAGTTGGTACTTTTCATTAGCTGAGTTGCTGTCTTTCTCCGTGCTATTGAAAATGTCACAATTCCATTCCATGCAGTGATGTTTGTGTTCATTTATAGACATGAACAAAACACGAGCCTTTTGTCTTCTGAACTTTCCCTGAGCAATCTTCTCTACTCCATCAGTTTGAGCTGCTCCTCCTCTGCTGATTTAAGTCATCAGAATCTTCCAGACCACTGTAATAATCCTTCAGCATTCTCTTTTGTGCTGGATTTATACCTGTTCTCCTGAAGTATATCTGTTAGGAGGGCACATTAAAAAAAAAGTAGCATTAAAGATGAATGAGTTCATGTAACATTCTTTTCCTTTCTGTATCACTCTGACAGAAGCACGTGCACTGCCCAGTTTTCCTGTGCTCAGTACCCTGCCTCTGGCAGCTGATCTATCCCCTAGGTAGCCGTGCTGTGGCAGAGGTGCTGCGGTGCCAACGCCGCCTTTGTCGTGTTCAGAAATGAGCTGCACGATCGAGAAGGCGCTGGCGGACGCGAAGGCGCTGGTGGAGCGGCTGAGGGAGCACGACAGCGCGGCCGAGGCGCTCATCGAACAGACCACAGCCCTCAACAAGCGGGTGGAAGCCATGAAACAGGTCTGCCCTCCAGCCCTGCTTGCTCCTGGGAATGACAGCATTTACATCCTCTGGGTGCTCCTGTGCGGCACAGAATGAGCATGCCGTTGGGTTAAGCCTGTAATGTAGACATTATATTTTACATTTACATTACATTTTTAGTAAAGGTGTGGCTCTCATCTAAAAATAGCTTGTTTATATAGTTTGAGACTGTGGAAACGTTTTCACAGTTACTTCAGTTTAAATATTGAAAACGGGCATTTATCTGAAGAACACTGGTAGAAATGGGCTTGGCCTCTTACAAACCACTCAGTAGTGTCTCTTGGTTTGCTCTCCAATGCAATACTACATACTTTCATTAATTTTAGCATGACCATTGAATCATACAGAGGCTCTGAGGTGTATTCTTCTGTACAGACTACTTTGTCTTTGCACTGTCTCCTTTTGTTTCCAAATAGCCTCTTGGGCATTTGTGTGCTCATTTCTATTCTGATGTTAAGCTGCTCAAGCATGTTGTTAGATTGAGTGTGACTTTCACAAGACAGCTCCTGGGAAAACGTAAAGATGTCATGTGATTTTCCATATGGGAGTTCATTCTGTCACTTTAATGAACCCAAGATATGTTAATGGGCCTGTAAAATAATAAAAACCTGCATGCAATTCAGCCCTGTAAAACTAGTCATGCAGAGGCTTCATAGCTTCAGATTGAGAGTATTACATTTCCCCATCTGTGGAGAGTCAGGATCCATTGACTCGGGCCCAAGTGACTTGTACCCACACAGGCTTATGGTTTAAGGTTTTGGGAAGCCACAGTAAATGTCGAGAGGTTAATACCTCATGGTTTGTCTTTACCACATCTCTATGAGTTTTAAATTGCCTGATGGTGAACTTGGCCTGCATTAACTGAAGGTTAAATAGCATCCACTACACACATCTAAGGTGTGAAACTTGTTAAAAAGCAAAGGTATGTTTTTGTGCCTCTAAAGGACAGGATACCTGCAACACCTTCTGTGTGTGTGTTTGATATTATTATTATTTAAAAGCAAGCACTGTCTTGCTCATTACAGACTGTGAGCGACAGTAGGAACTGGTGCTTTGTGACCTGCTGAGTAATACCTGCCTTTGGTTAATCAAATATGCTGTGCCTTGTTGGTTTGTTTTTGTAATAACCAGTACCAGGAAGAAATCCAAGAGCTCAATGAAGTGGCAAGACATCGCCCTCGGTCCACTCTAGTGATGGGTATCCAGCAGGAAAACAGACAGATTAGGGAATTGCAACAGGAAAACAAAGGTAAAATATAAATATTCTATCCTTTTCAAGCTCCAGCCTGTACCACTGGAAATAGTGAGACTTTCACCACTGATCTTTTTTCAAAACATAGCTGCAGAAGAAATTTTTTCTTCTCATTTCAGTTTGTCAGTTTAACTGATCATAATACAATTCATGAGTCCTAAAGTCCAGCCTCTGGGACTGATGACTGAAGAGAGAGATTTAGTCTCTCTAGATTTAGAAAAATTACTTTTTTCAGTCCTTATGTAAGCACAAGTGAAAAGATAAATAGAACTTAATTCCACAATGTAGCAATCTTTTTGGAGAAGTGTCTCACCACTGCTGAAAATACTAGGAGCAGCCAGGACAAGTTATGGTGTAAGTAGAGAAGTATAATTCCTTCTGGAATTCTATACACTAGGAATGCACTGTTCTTCCAGGAAAGCCTAGATATTCTAACAGTTCCATTCAGCAAAGAATTCAGTGATCTCAGTTCAGATGAGTCTTGACTTATCTCAGGGGTTATTTATCCTTTGACTCAGTGTATTTTGAACAGAAGCATTTTCCAACTCTGGTTTCCACCAAGCTGCAGATTAAAACAGATTTGTGAACTCCTTCCTGCCTTTTGTACAGTGTGGCTTTTAGTGGCTGGGGTAAAGCTGCTCAGCCACACTCCAGATGGCTTTTGTCAGCCACAGGAACTGAACACAAAGTCACACTAACAAAAGACTGATCAGGAATTGTCCCAGGCTGATCACCATCAAAGCCATTTGCAGAGCCTGTGTAGATTTCATGGTGCAGGGAGTGGGGACACATTTAAAGGCTCATTTTGGTTTTTTCAAGCTGAAATACTTGTGCATTTTCGTTTGGTTGTCTGTGTTGAACTCTTAAGTGCATTTTGAATTCTGTTGGCAGAACTGCGCACATCTCTCGAAGAGCACCAGTCTGCTTTGGAACTCATCATGAGCAAGTACAGAGAACAGATGTTCAGGTTGCTTATGGCGAGCAAAAAGGATGATCCAAGTATAATAATGAAGTTAAAAGAGCAACATTCCAAGGTAATAACTTCATTGAGTTTTTTTGCTTTGTTTTTTAGTTAACACCTTAGTTTGTAGTGATCAATTCAAAGCTCACTTCATGTCAATTTTTGTGCTATTGTAGTACTAATGAGTCCTAATTTTATAATCCATGCCATGCAACTCAAACAGGAAACTACCGGTTGAGTAAGTCAACTTTACCAGCTTCTTATTTATTAAAACTTTCAACAGGTAGCATTTCATTACTGCATTTGCTTAATTTACTTTCGTTTCACATCAGTCTTTAAGGCAACTGCCCTGTTACACTTCCAGAGGTTAGTAATAGTCAAACATTTAGACTAGCTTTAACTTATGCTGTGACACCAATAAATAATTAATAAACTCATGCTTAGGGAGAATAGGAGGAACAAGCTTTTTTAATTCAACATTCAAATATTTTTCCCCTAAATGCTGTAAATAAATTTAAAAAATTAAGAGTGCTTTTGACTGTTGAATAACTGAACATATATTTGTGTTTCCTGCTTCATCCAGTTATTCAATAGTCAAATATTGAATATATGCTAAATTTTGGGGGAATTCATTATTCTGGGTCACTAACAGGTCTAAACAGGAGTTTTTTAGCAAAGTATTACATTTCATTGAAAATAATCATTAGAGCAATGCAGCTGTGTAGATAAACTTAAGTTACCTGAAGGCAAAGATTTTAAAACACTTAGAACTTAAGTTTGCAAAGCAAAGTTAGGGTCTGCTTACTGGCAAAACAGAATTTAAGAATTGGATTCTTTCTTGCCTGCTTACAACACACTATGTGTGTAATTAGTGCCATTGGTATGAAAAACATTATTGGGTTAGAACTGAATTTTTAACATAAAATTTTGAAAAATGACAGATATAGATAATTTTCAATAGAAGTTACCTCTGAATATGGTATAGCATCTCCTCCAGCTTCAGGAGAACCAAAATCCATCCTGAAATGGACTGTGATAGTTCATTTAGGTGCACTTCAATGGAAAAACAGGAAAAAGAAACAAAAAAGAAAAAATAACATCTCACAATGTAATTGGAACAGGAGATTTAGGCTTCAACATTTTCATTAAACCTCTTCCTTCATGAATGCCTGATGAAAAACACTCATCACCCTTAGCCTGACACACAGGATTTCTGGAATTTCATTATTTATTCTATACCTCAAGCTTCATATTCAGGAAGACTGAACAACGTTGAAGCATTTTTTAAGTACTTCTCTCCTGTTATTAAAAAATCCATTATGCCCGAGGAGTTAAGCTCCCTGTTCCCAGTAATGCTGTTTTCCTCGAGTGCCAGCTGTTTCTTTAGTGCCTGTTTACAGATTATTACAAGAGCACTGATTGATGCAGATGAAGAAGCACTTCCTTTAAATAGAACAACAGTGTTTTTGATAGTGTTGTATGCGAGAGAAAAGGGTGTGTTGCTAGTAGTGATCCTGATCTAAGCGTGCTGTTTGAATTTGCTCAGCTGAAACAAGGCCCTGAAATGGGTGTGGCTGCTTTTTGGTTCTTTATCTCTTTGGAGAGAAAAAAAAACAGTGTGTAGGAAAGAGAGAGAGACAGAGGCTTTCAACTGTTATTGCACTTTTTGGTTTTACCCCATCTGAGTTTTCCACATGTGTCTTCCAGAGCAGAGCCTTCCAGTTTTGTGTTAGGATCTGACCTAACATCAGTGACCTTGGAACAGCTCAAAGTTTTATTGATCCAGAGCCCACACGAGCTGTGAAAGCAGGAAGCAGGGAGGACAGCAGTATATCTGAAACCCACAGCTCCTACCCAGGCCTTCTCAAGGGTGCATCCTTGCCTGACCACAGCTTCCTGTCAAGCTAAATTTGGGAGCTCTTTAAAAAAAAAAAAAATGTTTCATGTCATCACCTGCATTGGAAACTGAGAAGAAAATAAAGATTTACAAGTTTTTCTTCGCCCCCTCACATTGAGAGTGGGCATTTTATAACTGCTTAATTATAACTTGGGCAATTGGAATGACAAAGAGGAAAGGGCTGATGTTTACTTCAGTAAAGGGTATTTGTTTTGGTCAGATAAGTTTATGATTCCAACTGAGGCAGTTCTTAATGGTAGTTTGAAGGCAAGGTGATCATCTGCCAGCTCTATGGATCTCCCATCAAATTAATCTTTTAAAGGTGGGATTTAGCTTTAGTCTCTACTGTCCTTCATTTCAGCCCTCCTGTTCTGCTTTTCCTGATACTAGCCAATTAATATTGTGGATTTTGTCCAAAGGCCAGATCAGGCACAACTAAACTGGCATCATGGCAGAGCTGGAATAAAGGACAACTTGAAAAACGAAAGCTGATGGAAATACCTTTAAGCTGCCTGGGTTAACTGAGCAGCAGTAAATATCAGAGGGGCACAGGCTTCTCATGAGGCATTGCAGGGAAAGGGGACAGTGACCCTTCCTGAACCTCTGAAGTCCAGAGCCCAGATAAGCTGGAATTGGAGGTGGATTCAAGCAAAAGTGTCTAAAATAGAGAGTGCAGGACAGATTTGAGTTTTGTAATATATGACATAGTAAGGATGACCACTGCACCTGCTCCTTTTTTTAGAGAGAAATGCCTGTCCATGGGCTGGTACTGGAGATCAGGTTTCAAACACCTGGAAAGAATGTGGCTTTCCCTGCTATTCTCACAGGAGTGGTTTTGCATATCCAAAACATACATGCATCAGTTTCTGCTGCACAGGAGGGCCTGGTCAGGGCAAGCACAGCACCAACTTGTGGTTGTCCTTGGCCAGTTGGAGGCCAAGGGAGCACAGTTGGTTAAGCTTCCATCAAATTCCAATGAGAGGCATCACTGTGGGGCAAACCAGGTTTATTTAAATAAACAGGACTACTGTGGCTGCCCACACTGTAAAGTTAGAATTTGTTTTCCAGAATTGAGGTCTATGATAAAAAATGTCCTATGATAAAAAAGCACCTAAACCACGTTTAATGCTTTGCTTTTTTTAATAATGCAGAAAATATATCAGTAAGGTATTACTAAATATTGTATCTCAGGAGCTGCAAGTGCACGTGGACCAAATTACAGAGATGGCAGCAGTAATGAGAAAAGCCATTGAGGTGGATGAAAGGCACGGCTGCAAAGAGCAGGAGCGCATCACCCAGCTCGAGGTGAGGAGAAATCTGCAGAGGCACAGATATTAAAGGGAGTAAAGATCCTCCCAGGTGTTTTATGGAGTCACTGTCCCAGTCACTCACTGCTGTTGTGTTGCCCTTGCCTTGCTGGAGCAGGGGAAGCACCACTACAGCTCAGTTTCAATGAGGGGATGCTTAAAGCCCATCTAAGAGAGCAGGAGGGTCAGAAACCTCATGTGCTTCCTTGGAGAAGATGACAGACACAGCACTGATTTCAAATCAGTGTTCTACTCCTTATGCATTAGTTTGGAGTAGAGGGGAGGTTTTAACAGAAACCCTGATTTCTTTCTGGAGCCTTTTAACATGTTTTTCTCTCTCTGGTTTTAGCAAGAAAACAAAGGCTTGAGAGAAATTCTTCAAATCACTAAAGAATCTTTTTTGAACCTCAAGAAAGAGGATGCATCAGAGAGCACATCCCTGTCAGGATTAGTGACAAGCAGTGATCTGAGCCTGAGGAAAAGCTAAGGACTCTGGGAATCATCAAGCTTCAGTTGCACACTTAAACCAATGGAGCATCAGGGGGCACTGGTCAAGCACTTGTTACTGAATAGGGCATCAGCAAGAGAATGCATCCAACTCCAGCTCAGTGGCTTTTATACTGTGTAACATAAATTCAGCTGGTATTCTGCAATACCCTCAGTGACAAATTGATTGCTATAGATCTGACCTCAGTAGGAAATGGATTAATGCACTTGCTGAATTGCAAATTCTTTTTATATGAACTCGTTTTACAGATAAAAGGTGAGATTTCAAGTAATTTATATAAATTATTGGTCATACAAAGTTCAGTGCAACTCTTAGATAATAAAGGTAAAATTTCAAGTCTGATCTCTGCCTTAGAAAATAGTAACTTATGAATATGCTTTGTGCATGATCCACATAGCATTTTTTCATTTTGTTTTGGTTTTAATAAATTCTGATTTTGCAACAACCTCTTTGATAGGCAAGGAACACAGGCAGCATAAAATTTAAGGATTTCTGTCACTTAGCCTTAGGGTATCGTTTTCAAGGCCAATTTTTAAACATAAGGAATGCTGTCAATCAATAGTTTGGAGTTTTTAAATGAAACAAGATTCTTTCAAATATATGCACTGAATTGTATTGTGAGAACACAGAAAGAGCTGTTCCCACTTTGTTGTTCTCAGGAACACAGGTAGCAATACAATTCTGCCTCAGCTTTTACCTTTAGGAGAAGAAATCCAGCTCAGTTCTCCGTCAGTAAGAAGCCACATGAGTCCCATGTCTTCTCCAGTTACCTGCCCAAACTTCCTAAGTGAGGAATGGCAACTGGAAAGCACAAAAGCAGTGGAAGCAGAAAGGGGGGATGGAGGAAGGAGGAAGCAGCTTCATGGCAGAGTTGGCAGCAATTAATACTTTTATTTTCTCTGGTACTAACTAGTCATCAAGAAGGTTTTAAAGTGAGTTAAGCAGAGTGAAAGCTGTCAGCTACAGAAAACTGTGGCACTACAGCTGCCACCCACAGTTTCACATTCTGGCTGTTCAATAACCCACCAAGCAACACGAGCTGAGCTATGCTGAAATCAGCCACTACTTAGTCAAGTTTGATTTTCAGTGACGACAGCACAGAAGTAACGAAGCATCCAACACTTCAAAGCATGCCAGCTTCAATAAAGCTTCCTGTGCCCCAGCACAGCTTCCCTGAGCTCTAGGTAAATGTTCCACAGGCCTAAGGGGGAACTTTCAGTGGCACTGAACAGACGTTGGAACAGCACAGTACCTTTGTTCTCTTCTCTCTGAACAGAGAACTGCTCCTTCCTGTGGTGCTTTTAAGAGGAAATAAGTGAGAAAGGAGCATTAGCAGGCAGTAAATGCTTTTTCAGTGAACTAATAACACCTGCAGAAAGGACAGGTAAATCGGGTCTCCACATTCTCGGTGCCTGCTTTAGAAGTGGAGAAGCTGCTGCTTCTCTGCAGAGCACCTTAGCTTCTTGCTAGGCTTAAGAACACACTGAGGACATTTACATACCTGGAAAAATGTTATAGCCGTTTCCAGACCTGTGAAATGGCTGAGGGGAAATTCTGGGGTAACATTTTAGCTCAAGCTCAAAACATTCTTGTCTGCTTTTATATTATCTGTAAAACCTTGCCAATGCTTCTTTAATTCAGATTGCGCATTTTTGCTGTGGCTTGCAATCTGCTGACTTACCAGAAGCAACACCTTTTATCATTGGAGTGTTCTGTTGTTGCAAATTTACAAGGAATTTTGGCTTCAGTTGTTGTTCTTGTTTCTAGAAGCATCTTTTCAGCCATGCACTGGTGTCAAGAGGCATTTCTGTCCATTTGATGCTGAATTCAGTTTTGTGGCTGACTTCTGGTTTGGCTTCTGAATACAGGAGAGGGTTGTTGGTCTGTGGCAGTACTTTGAGGTTGCTCTATTATGAAATAATGCTTGATTAGTGTTTATTTTTGTAAATTTAAAAAAAAATGTGACTTAATTTATCTACTCCTAGTCTTCACATTTGATACGTCTCCCCTTCCATTCCCCTGCCCTGATCACTTTAGGATTTTAAAGAGCCTTCACAGTGTGTGGAGTGACTATTTTTCATTGCATACCTGTTATTTTTGTAATGCAGATGGCTTGAGAAGGATTTATGGCTAGAATTGTGTACTGTACAGTAAACTTATTTTATCAATAAAGTTGACTGAAAACATGGATGTCTCCATGACTAAAGCAAGGTACTCTCTCTGAGATGAGCCTTGTTGGCAACACAAGATAAAAAAGAATAACCGAAACTGTTTTATGTGGCAGCTGTTCTCAGGGCAGACAGAAACTAAATAAAAGCTTTGAACAGCCATGACTTTTTAAGAAGCACATGGGATTAGAAGATTGTTAAAATACAGAACTAATGGCACTGTTTTCATGCAGAATTACATGTACTGGAATCCCTGTCTAAATGCCCAAATGAAATTTATATTGGCTTAGGGAGTTTCCTTAAGTACTTTTTCTGTTTAAAAGAGGAATTTCCAAGTCTACTGTTTGAGTGTAAAACTTGATCTTCTTGGAGAGCCTGGAGTCCGAGTGCCCGGGGCACTGAGGCAGAGGGAAGGTGAGACTTTACAGCTCATCCAGTGCCACCTCCTGCCATGGGGACACCTTCCACTGCCCCGGGCTGCTCCAAGCCCTGTCCAGCCTGGCCTTGGACACTGCCAGGGAGAGGACAGCCACAGCTTCTCCAGGCAAGTATTTTTTAATTTTTATCAGTTCTTCTGTGATAAATCAGCTGCACACATCTGTTACCCAGCCAAGCTGATAAAACAGCACAAGTCAATTAAATCCAGGTTTTAGTGGATGCTGTGGGCAAAACTACACCCAAGTCATTCCTTAGCTTATGGACCATTCAGCACAAGAGGGGCTGGACAGGAACTGTATAGGAGGAGGGACTGAGTTCCTGCTGCCTCTAACCACCTTCCTGTCCCCAGACACTTGGAGCCAGTGTGGCCCTTGTATCAGGGAATTCCCTCATTTCCCATCTTCAGAAAAAACTCTCCCAACAACTGCCTTAACCAACTGCCCAGCAAGGAGGGAAACACTTCATCATTGCAGTCTTGGAAAGCAGCACTTGCTGGTAGCACTCCTCAGGCACCAGACAGAGAACAGGCACAGGGGAAACCCACCAACTCCAGCTGCAGTTTCTTCCAATTTCCCAGGTGAAGGGTTACTTCTTTGAAGAATGGAGATGATTTCCCTGCAGTGTTCTCAGCACCAGAAATCCCCCAATCCATATTTGAGAAGTCAGTTCTTGGACACCAATACACCTTCCCTTTTCCAATACTACATTCAGGAACACCGTAAACAAATCTTTAAATGACTCATCACATTAGCAACTCATTACACTCCTGGCTAAGCAAACAGCAGCTGCCTCCTGCAATTCTCTATCTGTGCTGCTTTTCTCCCCACATATGGCTTTCCCCCTCACCCTCAGCGTTCAGGATAAAAATAAAATGGAATCCAGCTCATTTTGAGCGTATTAGGTAACCTGTTGTTACACCAGGTGAAATGGAAAAGTTGGAATTGGTGCTTTTTCTGATGACACAGCCTTGTGAAGATCTGGTTCCACAGCGGGCAGGTCAGTCTTACACAACCCTCTTCAGCCACTCCCTCGTGCCCCCAAACTGAGCTTGTTTATTGCTCTGGTTTGAAGTTGACTTCTCCCAGCATGCAAGGAAGCACAAAGCTCTTCATGCTTAGCAGGAGTCAGCTGGCTGCCTGGAGCTGGGGGCTAGAGCAGACAGGCTCTGAGAGCAATAAAATAAACATTATAAACAACAAGCATCTGTTGAACACACAGAAGTATTATGGGAGCTGCTGTTTCCAGAGAAAACTCAAGACACCAGAGCCTACTAATCCATGGTGTGGGAGGGGACAACAACCTGATGGACATCAGCAAAATTCAATATCAATATATCAATGCATTCCAGTCTGGGTCAGGGCACAGTAACCTAACACAATACTCACCTTGCACACCCAAAGGCTCAGTGTTTCTTTATGCTGACTATTCACTGCATAAACCAACCAGGAACCAAAGTTCCACTAAAGCTCACCCCAAAAAACACTACCAAGATCACTGCAGACCTACAGCTGCTGACAGGTTGGAAGGCAGACAGATGAGCAGCTCAAAGGCTCAGTGAAAAGTGCACATTTTGAGATGGAGCCTACCGATTTCTCTGGAGGAATTCCCTCTTTTTTGGAAGACTTTCCAGATCGAGGCCAGCTTTAGGCAAGGACAGAAGGGAATTACAGAATCATAGAAGGGTTTGTGCTGGAAGGGACCTTAAGCAGATCTCACCCTGGATCTCAAGGGGTACACAAAAAAAGCCTTGAAAATACCCCTTTAACACTGCAGTGGATCAGTTCATGTGTTCTGATCATCACCACTGTTACTCACTGTGTCTTAGGGATTATGGAAGAAAATTCCTGAACCATCTCTTGGCGGAACTAAAAAAAAAAAAAGGAAAAAATCTCCAAGACAGGATCTCAGAAAAAGAGTTCAAGGCCCACTTCTTCTAGAAGATTCTTACGTGATCTTGCAGACCTGTTTTCAGGCAAGAAGGGGATGACAACCATTCCTTTGTTCTCTAGAGCCTCATCTGAAAAAGCTCTCAAAAAAAAGCCTCTCTGGACCACACACTTCACTTCTCTCAGTGGCTTCACAGCACTCACCACACTCTCAGCCTCTGGGTGTCACTGCAACGCCAGCCAAGCTCCCCCACCTCAGCCCGACGAAATTTTTCAAAGTAAACTCTCCCAGCAAGATCAAAGGCAGAGGCTAAACTGTAGAAGCATCATTGAAAAGACATCTTTATTATAAAAGATAAAGAAAATTAGAGTTAAACTTGTTTCTTGCACAATGTAAATCGCAGCAGTTATAAAAACCCACCATGGTAAACATGTTTAAGAGCATTTCTACACCACAGAAGTGTTTGCTGCTTGCCAGTATACGTGGCAGAGACATGCTCAGGATCAGTGGCGGGGGGACGGGCAGAGACCCAGGGAAGAGCTCCTTGCTTACCCCATGTGCCACACAACAGCACAGGGAAACAAGACCCAAACTGCAGGATTTCAGCCTTGCTTTGCTATTTGAGGCAGATGGTCCAGCTCCAAGCAATGATGGGATTTGTCTTTAAACATCAGAAAGGTTCAGTCACCTCAGACACTGTCTCTGAGTTCTCACTCCTTAAAGAAAAGCCATTTAAAAGTCATTAATTCCTGTCTATGCCAGGGTGTTTAAACTTCCAAAGAAGTTCCCAGATAAAGTTCTTTTGCCAGTTTCCTCAGCAAGAGCTGTTTCTTACAGATTTCATACCAAGAATTTAAAGTAGTGGTTCAGAGCTTAGGCTTCCACCCCTGGGGAATTCCCTCATGGAGGCTCCATGCAGGCACCTAAGTGATCACTTGCTTCACCCAGGCAGGACTGCGCACTTGGCTGCCCTCAGTGAAGGTTCACACACAGGGAGAAGGAGGAAGAGTCAGCATATCCTGTGTCAAGGTACAGGACGCGGGACTTGAGCCATCCTTCAGTGCAGGACAGACCTCCACTGGAGACCAGGATGGGGCAGAAGGGACAAGCATGGTAAAACACCCTCAGGTCTCCCTGGGATGAGCCAAAAACACATTGTTCCAGTTGACATTTTGATAGTGGCTCTAGGGTTTTTTTTTAATGAAGAGCATAAAGCCACCACATGAGATTGGTCCCTCACCTCTTTTTATACTACATTCTGCTTTGGGCAGATGCAATTCAAATAGGTAATGAACACATTCAGTCAGCAAGGTTCCTGATCAGTACCTTGCTAGCTGAATGCTGTTTTCATCCCTTAAAGGCAAAATTAAAAGATGATTAAAAATAAATCATTAGTGTTCCAGGCAACTCCAGGGGGAAAAAATTGCCATTGGCTACAAAGAGCTTACTTAGTTTTTTCTTTTATGACAGCACCATCAAAAAAGATACTATACCAGAACAGAAACAAGACACAGGCTGTTCAGAAAGCAAACAGGGAGAAAAAACTTGTGTGCTCTTAGCAGCCATCTCTGCACAGAGACCAGATGACCAGCTTGCTACAGAACCACCCAAAGTCAAAGGAAAAAGTCTTAGATCAGATCAGTCCCCATTCCCCACAGTGCACACGTCCAACAGTTAACTCAGTGCGGTTTCAATTCAAGTCATTCAGTTCAGCTTGCAAGGTTCAGTAACACTTCTTGGAAACCAGTGTGTCTGCAGCCACATGTTTTGTACCTGTATTAGAAGGAGATGCTCAGTTCCTGCTGGAAGAACTCCCTGTATGGCCAGTCCTTGTCCCCTCCCCTCACAGCTAGACAGGCTGACCACTCTTGGGAGCGAGTTGGGAGCTGCCTCAGCAGACATTTCCACATGCAAGGGGACAATCAGCAGGTTGCTTTCCAAGGCCTGCTTGATATTTCACATACCCAAAAAGCAAAGTAGGCCCCACAGGATCAATGCCTGTCCTTGGCCACAAGTACAGGATTCTGCAGGTGGACACAAGCAGGTTGAAGCAGGCAGAGTGTGCCACAGAGGAGTCACAAACCGCATGTAGTGTACTGGGCAGGTAACTGCTCTGCCAAGCTGGGCACGCAGCAATCTCTTATTCAGCAGGACAAATTAGCAGTGGTAAATTCTGCACCACTGGCTGGTTGCTGGCAATCATCTCACCATTCCCAGATCCTCCCTCTCCATTCCCACCAGTTATTTGGCAGGTTACAATAGCAGTGGAGTTCTCTCCCCGGCTGGCTGATCTTTCTGGAAGAACTCTTTGATATGCAGCAGCTTGTTGTGGATCCTCTCTCTCAGGGGAGGGATGTGATGGCTGGGGTCTAAGACATTGGTGCTTCTACGCTCCCTTTCCCTCTTCCAGGTGAGATAGGGATGTGGTGGGAAAGGCATTTCACTCCTCTCCCGACGGAGCTGCACAGTGACCCCACTGAGGGCCAGCATCACCCACACTGACAGGATGATGAAGTCTGGAGAAAGACAAACAGATTCCTGTAGCAAAGCAGAACATTCCTTTCTTTCCCAAGCACAAACACTGAACTAGTTTAGTGACAGAAAGGAATGAAGTATCATCCCCACATCCTCAGATGCCCAGAGTGGCTCCATACAGAGGCCAGGATACACAGGGAGTTGGGAAGAGTCTCTTCCTTGTATTAGGCCTTTGACTGCCCACTCTGCACACTCCTCAGCAAGCTGCCAGCCCAAGTCTGAGCAGCACCTTTCACAAGGGCCTTTGTCACAACACCAGCAGGAAGGTTCCTGCCTTGGAGTCTACTCAGTATTGCTTTTGAAAGACTAGAATTTCTCATGTGGATGTTAAATCTCACACTGTACTGTGTTCTTCTTCCATCCCCTTCCTGCCCTCACTCACTGTTTACCAGAGCCAGAGAGGCAGTTCTTCCTCCTAAAAAAGAGAATAAAGTCTCAGGAGGACTCACCATTCCTTTGAAAAGGCACATTGGTATAAGCTCTGCTGAAGTAATTGTTGAGGACCCTTCTGAGCAAGTCTAAGGTGATGTAAGCAAGGCTTGTGTAGACGTAACAAGCAATGGCCAGGACCACTGTATAAGATCCCACTATTCCAGAAGCCAGGATGTTCAGCTAGACAAGGAGAAAAAACACAGCCTTAGGAGACTGATGAACACTCTTTATTCCCTACCTCACTAGGAGAGTAGAATCATGGAGTGGCCTGGATTAAAATGGACCTAAACGCTCATCCAGTTCCAATCCCTTGCCATGGGCAGGGACACCTGCCACTATCCCAGCTTACTCAGAGCCCCATCCAACCCAGCCTGAACACTGCAGGGGATGAGACAGCCACAGCTTCTCTGGGCAAGTATTTTGTAATTTTTATCAGTTCTTTTGTGATAAATCAGCTGCACACATCTGTTACTCAGCCATAGAGAGCTGATAAGACAGCACAAGTCAACTAAATGCAGATTTTAGTGGATGCTGTGGGCAAAACTACACCCAAGTCATTCCTTAGCTTATGGACCATTTGGCACAAGTGGGGCTGGACAGGAACTGCCTGCAACTGGCCCTGTGCTGAGCTTCACAAAGCTGTGCTAAGTTTTCTGTACATATTCCACGGGGCAACGTTTTGCATTAAGAAGTCTGACCCCCCCTTCTCCCTCTCTCCTTCTGAGGTGAAAGCACAATTACTTACAATTCTTGGGCAGCCAACAAAAAGCACTGGAATCATCAAGGCTACACAAGTAAAGGTCACCCAGAACACCACATCGTCACGGAAGACCCTGTAGTCTCCTGCCAAGACACCATATTTACCAGTGAGAGAAACATTTCCTTTCTCACAAGTGTTTGGGGGCCAGCTTTTTCCCAAAAAAAATCTGTACATTCAGAAATACCTGGAGTACATTGTTGAAAAGCCCAGCTTTTGAGCTCAAATCCTGACTGTTTAAAGATGAATTGGAACAGTCATTCAAGAACAGAAAAGCTGTCCCAGTTGAGCACAGGTCCTGTAACCCTGTGCTGGAACAGCAGATCTTTTCCACAGAACAAAGATTTTTGACAAGGAACACGTTCCTCACCTAGTAAGAATGAAAAGTACCAGAGTACTGCTGCCCAATAAGAAGCTGTTTTGCTGCCTTTATGGGTTTCTAAGCTAAAAATCTGCATCTGACTCCAGAGCATGATGCAAATGTAGCCATCACAACACCACTGGGCAACAAATTCTTCTGAGCTTTAGGAAAATTAAACCCTTCTTTGCTCTCCCTGCCTTCTAAAGCCTGTGGATTCACCAGAGGGGACAAGATGACCTCCAGCTGAATCACTGCTCCACTTTAATGAAGAGCAACTAGGGACTGCATGGATTATCACAGAATTATGGTGAGTCAAACACAGATGACTGGAGAATGAGAAACTGTCCCACCAGGGGACCTTAAAAAGAGTTTGGAGACTGAGTATTACAATAAAGTACAGCTGATGCTCTGATGTCCCAGAGGGACTCCAGCTCAGCAGGCTTACTGGCTTTTAAGCAATTTGTCTAAGGTCTTTATGCCTGAAGCCTTCAAATTAGACTTTAGATTTTCTACTGGGATTTGTTCTGGACAGAGAACAAGAGAGCAAGCACATGCCTGGAGCAGAGCTGGTGTTACAGAGATGGCACACAGTTTAAGAAGGAAGAGTCACCAAGTTCTCTGCACAACAATCAAGTTTCCTCTTCCCCAAGTAGTTTTAATTACAGCACAACTGAAAGAAGCTTTCAGGTACATCTCTATTCCTCCCTGCACTGCAAAGGGAAAGTTAAACATCCCACTAAGATAAACCAGAGCCTGCCATTCTCTCTTGAGCCTTGCAGTGTGCCTGCAGCACAGCAGGAACACAGCACTCACCAAGCAGAGGATTTCAGCTTACCTAGGGGAGTGAAGAAGAGCATCGATGAGAAGAGAAATCCCAACACAAGTCCAATAACAAACATGCTGAGCAGGACAGAGCCAAATCTCCACCAGCTCACAACCAAGAGCAGGCCTCCAATAATTCCAGCCACTGCTGTCAAAATAAGACGCACTGAAAGAGAGAAGAGAAAATTCCAGCATTCTGGAAACTTCCATTCCTGCAGTAACATGTTCAGCAGCTTTACTTACATGCTTGTTTGGCTTTTTTCAGTGAGTTTGCAAGAGGAAACAAATAAAAGTATCAGCACATGCTTTGTGTACTTCACTTAGATGCCAGCCTGCAGCTGGGGATGTGCTGCTGAATGAGTGGCAGGGGGGCTGGAATGGAGGCTTTGGTACTATGGATATCAGTACTCCAAGTTCCCAGGGAGTTCAGGTAGCTACAGCTACTGCACATGTATCAAAAAAAGGAATTCTATTAAGTGGGACAGATGGAAAGAACTAATTCTGTCTAGTCTAACAAGCTGGGTACAGACCACCTACTTCCACATTACAGATGCAATTTGATCTGAAACAGAGGCCCATGCATTGTGAAAGTAGGAAGAAAGTATGTCGCAAATTTCCAGTTTCCAAACCCCTCTCTTCCTTGGATAGATACAGAAATTAAATCCAGCTGTTAATTCTACATCACTGTGATGCTAGAAGGAACACTTACTCTGTTATATTTTCAGCTATTACAGAAGAGCTCAAGCACCCAAGCATCCTTCCTGTGGCTGGCCAACAGCCCAATTGAGATTGTACCTGAAGGGTTCCTAACAAGAGTTGGGGAAGAGCACAGGATATCCTGACACATCTACTCACCGTCATAACTAAGGCCAGTTACCCTTGTAATGAATACAAAGAAAACGAATGCTGCGACAATGAAGCCCATGAAGAATAAATCTAGAAAAGAAGGAAAAAGTATTTATCAAGCTTCATACCGAGCCCACTTCAGTGGATCCTCAGACATCTTCATATTACAACGGGGAAGGAACATAGCAGCTCACAAAAGGAGGGCAGACAACATTTTGTTCTCGACAGGGGTGTCATCAAACACTACAGATAGTCCAAAATTATATCTTTATAGCTATATTGCCCAACATACATCCTAGTTCTAGGTTTCTCTTCTTTGCATCCCAGAAACTTCCAGAAACTCATCTTAAAGGCTCAGAGCCTATAAAAGCAAAGCAGTGAACCTAACTGGCACAGTATCACTATCACTAAGTGAATCTTGGTAATAACATCACCATTGTAAGTTACACAGAGTAACATTTATGAAGCTCCGAACAGACTTACGAGATGAAATACTCAGTACCTGTTTTCCAGAATCTGTGTCCAAAAAAGCAGGTGAAAAGACCAAGAATACCAAAAGCAGTGAAGAATACTTTGGTAGAGAGTTTACCTACAATAAAAAAGGTAGATTTAGTAGAGCATTCCACCTAGTAGTCTCAACAAAGAGATTAAGGTAAGGTCAGGTTGCTGTCACAAACTTTACTGACAACTTGAGAGCTGCCACTCTGTCAGATTTGCAATGCCTGAACTAACAGACGGCTTGGTAGGATCTTCAACAGAATATTGAAATAGTCCCAGACTGATTAAGAAATCAAGAGCTTCCTCCTTATTCAAGAGAAGTTTCTGTAAGCAGATGCAACTTGATGATAATACAGATACACATTTGCCTGAAGATTCTCTGCTCAGGCTTAAAAAAAGGGACATCCAGACATCTATAAAAGGCAGTGCTATGGGATTAGTGACCCAGGCAGCAACTACAGACTTAATCACTGCAGCCTTCACCTTTTGTTTCCCTCTCATACATTTGCCATACAACAAAAATGATCATCAGCGTCCCATTACGGCCCACCTCTGTCTTCTATGCAAATTTATTACTTATATTTAAGATATTTGTAGAAGTAAATATTTCCCATGTGCTCTGAATTAGAGAGGTTTAGTCTAGATAATTTGTCTCACATTGTCATAGGACAACACTGAGTTTGACAACAGTCACTTGTGTTACAGTATGTAAGAAAATAATGAGAACAAATCTTACTTTATGAACCAAATTCTACTAATTACATGAGTAATTACTCATGTCCCTTCTGCATTCATAATGGAAGTGGCAGCTTTGCTGTGTTTCTGCTCAAATTCCACCATTATATAGCTTTGTACAAAGCAGCATGACTTGGCAGTCACACCACTACTGCTGACATTATCTTCATTCTTATTTTAGATGACCGCCCTCCTTCAAAATACCTGCAGGTTACTGATTCCTGTTAGCACCAGCACAGTTACAAAAAACGGAGCTGGAGCCCAACCCAGTCTGTGTTTTATTAGCTCAGCTTCACATCCAGCATCCGCAGACCTACAAATTATTTGAAATTATGTATCCAGTTGAAATGGATAAAGCTGGGGTGGCACTACAGAGTTCGGAGTTACATTTGCAAGCCACATATTAAAACTCCATTAAGTTAAACCTTTAATTGCTAATGACTCTTCTTAGTCTTACTTCATCATTCTAGACTTTCTCCTCAATCAAGAAGCACACTTCATCATAAAGTAACAAAATAGATACAGTGTAAAGCAAAGATCTGCACACATTGGAAAAATAATCTTAAAGCACATCCAGCATGTTGGAGCACAACAAGCTGCAGAGGAGTTGGCAAGGAGATACAATTCCCAACTTACTGAGGGAAGAGCAGTTATCTACCAGGTCAGCAAAGCTGCAGGCATATGTATGCACAGGTATGTATGCAGCAGAACTGTTCCAAAGAGGATCCCACACCACAACATTGTAGATCACACCTTGTCCAGGAAGTGATGAGAAGTACACATTGGTCTTGTCATCAGCTGTCAGCGTAAGCATCTGGAAAAGGAAATATCTGTGTTAAAGGCTCACAGGATGGAACCCTTCCCTCCAACACTACTGTGTTTTCTGACAGAGGAGAAGATTCCCCCACTCCCCGTTTTGCTCCTCATTGCCTGAGGGCACAGTTCAGGTTCCCTACCAGCCTCCTGACCCAGGTCTGGCAACACTGCCATTCCACACCCCAGCAGGGCCAGGGTCCCCTCCAGGAAGACAGCACAGGGGAAGAGACAACAAGAGAGCACCACTGCCACATGGCTGGTACCCAGTGCTTCAGGCTCACCTTAATGCCATTGGCTCTGATACTCTGCACCCCAGACATTTTCCGAATGTGGCTCATGAGCACCATCTCAGACAGGTCATTCTCAGGCAGGAAGTACTGGTACACATCATAGCGCAGCCGCCACCGGGAGCTCTGGCCAGTCTCTGAATCACAGGAGGGGGGGTTTGCTCCTCTGCAATGAAAAACACATCAGCCACGTGCCCAGCACAAGGCTCCAAACCTTAACATTCATTTTCAGCAGTTACCTGTCCACAGTGTTTGCCTCTGCTCTTTAGAGGTGCGCACCAGCAGCTAACTCAAAACTGGACTGTATTTGTGAGCACAGGACATCATCACACAGAGTCACCCTGGCACAGGTGGTGGCTGTGCTGATACCTGCCTTTACACTTGCAGAGGCTTCCTATGAATTGCCATAACAAGAATTCAAAGAGGCCACAACAGCCACAACATTACTGTTTGTCTTTTCATGCAGTTCTGAACAGTCCTCCCCATTCCCTGCCTATCACTTGCAACACCAGGCTTTTAACTTGAAGTCTCAAGTTAAAAAATTCTGGGTCATTATCATGCTTTAGTACTAATAAAGAAATAAAACTGGCTGTAACATACAATTGAGACTCAAACAAATTAAGCTGTTACAAGGAATGGAAAGTCCAGAAATACTTACATTTCTAAAGTTGCATAACCTCCCCCACAAGATGTAACTCTCAATTTTTATCTCTCTCATGCAGTACCTCCTTCCCCTCCTCCTTTTCCCCATTTACATTTGTTGCAGCAAGCAAGATTCCTGCCAGCAGCTGTATGGTTCAGCTGTTACATCAGGGTCTTACTTTAGCCTTTTGGCCAAACACAGGACAAAAGGTCTTGCTCAGTGCACTAAAGTTTTCCACACACCTGGTATATCCCAAGTTTGCAGGGGCAAACTTGATGTGTATATCAACCAACGTGTAGTCCAGATAAAGATTTGGATCCACTTCCAAGTCAAATTCTAGATTGCAGCCCCCAGGAATAGGATCTAGAACACAGAAGATACCTGCAGTTATGCACTTGCAGGCACAATCCACTTGCTGAGCACAGAAAGATGCTGGCCCTGCAGGCAGCAAAAGGGTCTCACTCCAGCCTGTGACACATCCCCAACACATGGGAGACTCCAGTGTCTGAAGTGCTGGAATGGAAGCTCCTGTAAGGGACTGCACATGGCTCAGGGCAATCCCAAGCACAAACACAAGCTGGGTGGAGAATGGATTTAGGGCAGCCCTGAAGAAAAGCACTTGGAGGTGCTGGCTGACGAGAAGCTTGAAATGACCCAGCTACATGTGCTCACAGCCCAGACAGCCACCAGCATCCTGCATGCAAAGACAAGTGGGCAGCAGGGCCAGAGAGGGGGGTTCTGCCCGTCTAGTCTGCTCTGGCAAGACCCCACCCCAACACAAGAAGAATGTGGACCTGCTGGAGTTAGTCCAAAGGAGGACCATGAAGATGACCAGAGGGATGGAGTATCTCTCCTATGAGCAGAGGCTCAGAGTAGGGGTTGTTCAGCCTGAAGAAGGCTCCGGTGAGACCTTTCCAGCAGCCTCCCCATACCTGAAGGGAGCCTACAAGAAAGCTGGAGAGGGAATTTTTACAAGGACCTAGGGGTGATAGGACAAGGGGGAATGGCTTTAAGCTGAAGGAGGGTAGATTTAGATTGGATATGAAGAAGAAATTCCTTCCTGTGAGGGTGGTGAGGCCTGGCACAGGTTGCCCAGAGAAACTCTGGCTGCCCCTGGATCCCTGAAGGTGTCCAAGGATATGCTGGAGGGGACTCTGAGCAACCTGAGGTAGTGGAACTTGTCCCTGCCCACGGCAGGGGGTGGACCTGGATTATCTTTATGGTCCCTTTCCAATCAAAACAGATTTGTGATTCCATGATCACGTGCACCACAGTTTTCTATTCAAAGGCTTAAATCATGGCAAGACCAAGGAGTACATCCTAGACACAACTCACAGTTCAGCAGTGTCAGTATAAACCTTTTCAGCCCATTT
This sequence comes from Cyanistes caeruleus, assembly GCF_971803275.1. Lineage (NCBI taxonomy): Eukaryota > Metazoa > Chordata > Aves > Passeriformes > Paridae > Cyanistes > Cyanistes caeruleus. The sequence continues at coordinate 59,699,673 of NC_141704.1, forward strand.
CAAAAGAATTTCCGGTATCTCCATCAGATTTCCACTTCTAGATGTAAGACAGGTCAACACTTCATTCCACAATGACTTGACTGAGCAGAGCTGGCATGCCCTGAGCACGTACCTTTCTCCATGTAGGGAATAGAGATGGCAGTGCTGAGCACCTGGCCAGCATCCAGGGCACGCACGTACCATGTACACACGGTCTGCTCAGGCTGAAGGATGGACACCAGCCCTTTGTCTACCCCAATTCCTGAGCTGTTCACCGATGGAGTCTGCACAGAAACAAATGATAGAAACAAGTAGTTATTTTTGAGAAGTTTTCTATCACAGTTTGATAATATTTATGTATTTTGATATTATCACAAGAGCTCTTTCCTGCCACAAACCTGCCAGACACACACATCAGTGCCAGTTACAACAGATCAGGCTTTGCCCAAAATGTACTTTGCCCAAACTGTGCTTGGAATTGTCCAGCTCCACTGTATGAGATCTGCATAGGCCCACTTCTCAATCCTGTCAAGGCCCCTTTGGATGGCACCCCTAGCTGGTGAAAAAAGGGAGCTCTGACACCATGCAGACTGGCTCAGGCTCAAAAACCCAAGTGACACGTGTGGGATTACTAAAAAGCTGATCATCACAAGCAAGTTACAGAGAAATCTAGCTAGTAGATCTTGCAATGGCTTGACTTGAAAAAATGAAGAAGGACTGGAATACGCCTCACAAAATGCTGTAGATGGCAGCAAGGAAGTGTTCTGGGAGCCAGCATACAGAAGCACCTTCCTATCTCCACCAGAACAGAGATGACTGTATGATAGCTTCCTTAACACTAGCAATGCCAGATGTTTTTGAGGCCAGACCAGTTACTGACCAGAACCACCATCCCTTCCAGAACTAGGGCTCTTGAGGAAAGATTAGGCAACAATGACAGTATCACAGTCTCACAGCTGGAACAACCAGTTGACCTGCAGCCACATTTTCAGCATGGAAAGTGCCTTTGGCCAAGGCAGTCACAGTTACCCGAGGCAATGCTGTAAGGAAGTGCACTGGACCTGGCAGACTTCAAAGTCTGGCTCAGCATCATGTTTCTAGAAGCAGGCCAGCCCTAAAAGCAGTACAGCTGCATTTATGCATCACTGCCCTTGGCCTGGTAAGGCCCATGAAAGCAAAGAGGATCTGAACTGGCAGCAAAGGATTCTACAACGGCAAGCGAAGACTGAACAGGTGTAACAATAATGCCTCAGCCCTGTAATCCTGGCTGTTTGACCAGTACAAGGATGGCGGAGCTGGGTGACTTGTGTTACAGGTCATTCATCTTCTAAGATTCCCAGGATACATCTTGGCACTCAGCATATTCTGATTTCAAAGATGCTGGTGGAGAGAGGGGAACTGGATCGCAACTGTCAGACCTGCATCTACCACCTTCAGCTTAGTCAATGTTCTGTTCAAATACCAGTGAGAGCCTCCCAGCACCACAACAATAAAAATCAGTATTTTAGATTAGGCTCATTTTGTCCCATCATTACTGGGATCCAGGGTATAGCAGCAGGAATGCTTTTATTGCTGTCTAGAAGTAGCAGCTTTCACTGGAGTACGTGGAAGAACTTCTCCATGTGTTACCAAAGGAGAATTAGATTCAGGACAAGGAGCTGGGATAACACATCATTATCTGCAGCGGTTAGATCCAAGCCATGGGAACAGCAGAACTAAACATCCCCAAGTGACCATGTATGGGGCATCTGGCAAACATACAGATCTGGTTTTAATATGACAAGTTGATGGACAACAGTCAGTAGAGCCACATGACAAAAGCATCACTTCTACCAAATAAAGAGCCTTGAAACATTTTCAAGCCAGCTCTGACATTCCTTCAGCATTCAGTCTTTCAAAACAGCAGCTATGACATATAAGTACAAGAAAGTATTTCTGAAGCTACAGTAACACTGTCTAAAAGCCAAGTAGGTAAAAGACACTCATAATTTATACAGCTTCAGTTCAATATTCCTACATGTACCAGAGCCAAGTCCTTTGTTGAAAAAGAGACAGCACTTAACAGAAGTGACACTCTTACCTTATCAAAGGATATCACCACATCACTCTGCTGGGCATGCACTTGAAAAATAACCACAGTCACGTTGCTGGCAATGTTCCTGATTACAGCCTCAACTGGATTGGTCTGGTTAAGCAGCACATTTCTGAATTTTCCCAAGGAGAGCTCAAGAAGACCTGCATTACAAAAAAAACGAAGATACAGGGGGATTTTTTGGTCCAGAGGGAAGCAATTACCAGGGAAGCCTGGAAGTTTCCAGTAGCCCAGTATTAGTCAGCTGGGAACAGAGCAGGATTTTGCTTTGTGCTGCTTTCATCCTGTAAGCTGTACCAAGCTTTCAGAGACTGCTGCACACAGAGTTGTACCTGCAGATACAGGCACAGCCAGGGTACCTGTCCTGCAGCCTGGCACTCACCTGAGGACAGGGACAGAGCTTCCCACCAAGAGTCAGGATTTGATACAGCTGAGCTCACCAGCTCAGCCAACCAGCCAGCAACACACCAAAATGTCAGTAAGAGAAGACACTGAAGACTGTCTGATCTTTGGCAGATACAGGTGGGTATGTTTGTATCAACCAGCCAACTTGCACAATATCCATCAGACTTTCCAAGTGAATTCCTACAGACCATGGAAACTGGAGTCAAGTTCCAGAAGACAGAGTCAAATCTGCAGTTTACGTACATACATTTACCAGTTTCAGCTATTCCAAAATTTTTGCTGCCAAATGGTTTTTAATCATTAGGACTGCTTCATCCCCATCTATAGACCTAAAAATCTGACTAATTTTTCCTAGACACAACCTACACCATCTCTTCCTACAATGAGCATAACCCCATGATCCACTGTCATTTTAGTTTCAAGAGAACCACATGACCTAGGATATAAGATCTTTGAGAATCAGCTCTGGCTTGCCATTCAAGTTCTGCAAGCAAGCCTGGCCTCTCCCTGTGCTGGGTTCTGCAGGGGCAGGGAATGCCAAGTGAGGAAAGCGAAGCAGCCACACAGAAGCCACAAGATGCTTTTTGGTCAGTGGTTGCAACCAGACTGCACAATGCCTTCCAGGCTTTTCCCTGAATTCTTCTGCCTGCCTCTGTACCCAAACAGACCTAAAACTTATCAAGCCTGAACACACAGACACTTCCTCAAAGAAGTTGCCTCTGGTAGAAAGGGTTTGTACTGCCGAGTTCCCTAACACAAAGTCAACAGCAGCACCATCCAAGAACTCTTGTTGGTGACACAGGGGGGCTCCCATTCACAAGGGAGGGAACAGTTTTCTTTCCTGAAACTATACCCAGTACTCTCTAACTGCTTTCCTGTTACTTTTCTCTCTCTCCTGCCAAGAACTAGCATCATTGGCCAGTTTCTTTGCCTCTTGATGTGTAAATAGAGGGGTGCTCCCACCCTCATGCCCCCTCCACTCACTACACAGTGAGGGAACTTCAGCCCTTATATGCTCACTCCCAAAATTCAATTAATACCAGTATTGCATCACCAATGAAATCTCAGCTAAAATATGGGGGGGTCATAAACCATTTGTGAGGAAAGAAAGAGTCTCCATTTTTCTGCTCCATCATTTGTAGTTTGTGTTAAGGTAGAAGTTTCTACACCAAATTTTCACACAGTAGTTAATGTAAAATTAAAGCTGCAAAAAAACCCAGCTTTGTGTATCCTTCAGTTTGAGTCTTCAGAATTCCTTGAGCAGCATTCAGATATCCTCAGATCTTTCTTCATTAGCTCAAGTTCTACCAGAAATGCAAGCAGTGGTATGAATGCTGAAGAAAAGCATTCAGAAGGCACAGACTATACATCTATACACCAAGAAATTTACAGTGAAAGCTTACAATGAAGGAAAAATATTTTTCTTTGATCTTTAAAACCTTCAACAGAGCTTCCTGAACCACAAGACATTCACAGTTCAACGTTCTTTTAAGAAAAACAGCTGAAACTATACACTCTCTGTGTGATCTACATCAAGGGGAAAAAACCACATTGCTCCACCTTGTTTCTCACCTCCACTCCATGCCCATACCCAGGGGCCTACGCATAAATAAGGACAGATTCACACACAGCCACTACTTCAGCGTGATCATGAGACTCTAAATGTCAGAGGCACTCTCTCAAGTTTAATTAGCGTGGTGAATTAAGGTATGGTGTTCTATATTGCTTTCCTGTTTGCATAACTGCTCCAAGAACAGTGCATGTGACACACATTACTCCAAAGTCTGGGCACAAGAGCAGAGGCTCAGGGTGAAGAACAGGAACATCTACACCCATCACACAAGTAACGTTCAGCTTGCTGTTCACAGGCTCCTTGAACCACACCTCCGGCCAGGCCTAAAAGATGCACTGCAGAGCAGCAAAACCTTCTATGAAGTTTTTGGAAGAGCAGTTCCTGCACAGCCACAGACCACAGAACCCTTCCAGCCTTCTCCATCTTTGTCATTTGAACAAGTTATTCCTGGTGCAGTGAAACAGAAAGGGAAGATGGTGAGCAAGACCAATTGATTAAATTAGCCAACTCACAATTCACCAGGCCTATTGCTACCACCAGTTCTCTGGTTCTAATACCAGACAGGTATTAGACTCCCTGAACCACAGAGTCTTGTCACACAGTCTTGTCAAACATCCTTTGAAGGACAGAAGCAGAGACCTCGATGACCACACATAGTGCTGGCCACAGCATACAACCTTCTCCTTTGGGCAAGCTTGATCTGCCTGGAGGTGGCCCACCAAACACATCTGCAGGACCACCAGCACAGTTAACATCACCTCACAAAGTGAGAGAGTTGATCCAGGAAGTCAGCAACAGACAGGAGCAAAATCCAGGCATCCCAGCTTGTTTTATTGCTTTCAGAAGTGAAGGTCTAGAAACACTCTAAGGTGTCAGGCTCTCTTCCTTGCCCTGTAGAAAAAGCTGCAACATTCACTGCACATCAGCACAGTTTTGGGTTAGATACATGAGAGGAACCCCCACTATTACAGAGCTTATCAACTGAACAGATGCTCAAAGGAAGTCAGCATTGCTGAAACTGAGCGGCTGCAGAGCAGAGATGGAGCACTGAGCACGGTTATACATACTCCAAGCATGGTTATACATACTCCACATACACCACCAGAACTGGAGCACAGAGAGTCCTGCACACAGAACTGGTGAACACAGCAAACAGCCCGCTCTGTCACCTCACACTGTCTTCTCTCTCACATGAAGGGCAGAACCAGTAAAGTCATTAAAGAACTAGAACCTCCTGGAGCTCTTCTGAGATCAAAAGTCCTTATTCCTAACTCTAAACAAGACAACTCCACAGCCTCTGCACTTGTTATCCCTTCCCTGTGACACACAGTTTCCCAAACAGGCTACACCCAGCTTGAATCTTTTCCATTGTGCTGATTCAGTGCCAGGCTCTTGGCTCCTCTGATGCTTTGAGTAAACCACATTTCCAGCTCCAATAGCCAAGTGTCTCTCCCCATCACCACGGAGCACTTAACCACACGGGGTTCTTGAAAACACCTAGCAGTCCAATTTCCAGTAAGAAACACAACTGAAAAAATTCTACCACTGCCCATACAGAGCAGTTTTCACTTAGAGAGCCTTGCTCAAACCTTACGCTTCCCTCTGAGAGGTTATGTGCAGTCAGAGAAAACACATTTCTACTGGGTGCCAAGCACCTTGCAGTGGATGTGCAGAACAACCTGATGTAAGTGGGATCCAAGAGCTAAGGAGAACTTCCCAGTGCAGGGAGTATAACAACAAGTAGTCACATGAAGACATTTAATGAAGATGAAGTGCAAGCTCAGACTGACTCAGTTTGAGTAAGAAAAACATTAGCATACAGTTACTTAACAGAATAAAGCCTGGAGCCATATCCTATCAGACCTGCAGGCCGTGCAGACACACATGATGGGAGAGTCCAGCTACAAGATCTCTGTCTTCCCACACTACTGAACACCCCAAAAAATACAGCACCTACCCCACTCCCAAAAGAAGCAGGAACATTTCTGAAAGCTTCTGAACTTTGTGTGCATACTGAGACTCATGCTTAGAACAGCTTAGAGGAGAATGTGGCTTGTCACCACCTGCACCATTCCCATCCCAAAGGACTATTCTGTTCACCAGGCTAGAGGACTTTACAGCCTGAAAAGTGAGGGAAGAGTTATGTGTGAACCTCTCATTATAAAGTATCATCTCTGTGTAGACTAAACAATTGGCACAAACTCGTTTCACCCAGATAAGCTCCTTTTACAAAAGCACTGCTAAATCCTGATTACTATAAAGTCACTTCAGTTTTTCCAACCCTGAACAGCCTGGTTTGGCTCAACAGCCAGTTGAACTCCTCAGGAAGATAGAGCTCTCTGGAAGGCAACAAATACAATGTACAAAACACTTCTGCACAAAGACCAAATTTGAGGAGCCCATCAGAAGCCCAGAGAGGCAACACAGGCCACACAAAGATTTTACTAGTCAGCATCTTCAGAATGAAGCAGGATCTTCAAGGATTAGGAGTTAGCAGAGCCCATCCCTGCAAAGTGGGCGTCCACAACTGAATAACACAACACAATTTCAAATCAGTGAACCATTAAGCAAATGGACTTGTTTAAAGCCCCTAATGATCAGCTAGACTCTGGTACACAAATTACACAGCTTATTAGCTTTTCACAAGGGAAATACTTTCCCCCTCCACCCTCAATCATGCAAGGAAAAACACAACAGGTTCCTTTAAGGCAAAACAGTTTGCTTAGGCTCATAGTTGTTTTGCCTTTTTACATATTGTAAAAAAATTACTCAACACATGACCCATTTTCATCAAGTCCATGAGACAAACTGCTTGTTAGCATCCTTTAAGATAACCATTAAGGTCTAAGAACCCTGAGCCTTCATTCTCACACCTGCTTGCCCCATCAGGTGCCCAGCCAAAGCAAGAAACAGGGAATACTTGGCTCTCCATTAGGATCTTGGGCATGAAACTTGGGCAGAGAGGAGCCTGCCACATCTGAGACTGGTTCCAAACGCTGTCCTGCAGCCCAGCAAAGAATCCCAAGAGTCTCCTTTGGGACAATTAAGCTCAATTTATTCAAGGCCAGGTTGGGTGGGGCATCAAGCAGCCTGGTCTAGTGGATGGTGTCCATGGCAGAGGGGGTGAAATAACATGATCTTTAAGGTCCCAAACCATTCTATGATGCCATGGTTAGAAGCAAGTGTAAAAATAAAGCAAAACCAAGAGGAGGAGGCTTATATCAGCCCTAATACAAAGGACTGCTTGCTTATCTCTGAATTATCTCTGAGAGGAAGCTTTATTTTTTCCTTTATTTGAACAGATAAGAGTTTAACCAGAAAAAAAAAAAAAAGGGACTGTAAATCTTCCCAAACTATATTTATAACAGCACACTCAATTCTGGATTCCTATTTTAGTCACATGCAGAACACAGGGAAATTACAAAAAAAAAGCCCATGCCAAATAAAGTCAGATTTCATCAGTACAGACAAGCAGTAACTTTATGAATCAAGCTGCAAACGGTAGGTTTTGCTCCTGTCTCTAATTTCATAGCAGTAGTTGTTTTCAACCCACCATCCACTAGGGTGGGGGGAACCCGTGACCACCTGTACATGGTCGGGCGGAAAAAACCCCAAGCAAACCAAAACAAACCTACTTTTAACCATGTTCCCTTGGTCAGGTAAGCTCATGCTCATAGGTAGCGAATGCCACCTTGTTGCTGTACGGGGGACACAGCCCTACAGCAGCCGCATCAGCGTACCGCATCCCCGCAACGGCGCGGTTCAAATCATTCCGAATTATCCATGAAACAGTTAAAAGTATGGTGCTCACAGAAATTAAAGGTGCAATATATATATATATAAATAAAAAATAAGCGGATAGGGAGGGAAAGGGAAGAAAAAAAAAAAACCAAAAACGGTGGTCTCCTTGCTTGCATATAAGATTAAGATAACCATGAATACACACAGCGTTTCTGCAGCGCCGCAGGCAGCCTAGCTCCGCACCCCTGCTCATCCCTCCGGCCAGCGGCCAGCACCGGGGACACCCCAACACCCCAAAAGGCTGTGCAGTCGCAGCAAGCCGCTGCCGCTGGACATTACCCCGGGCACAGCCCCGCGGCTCCCGCTACGAGCCGGGCTCCTCCGGCCTCCTAATGGCGGCCACAGCCCCGCGCGCCCCCCCGCTCCGGCTCACACCGCCCTCACCTGAGGCTCCGCCATGGCGCAGGACCCCCACGAGCAGCAGGAGCAGCGCGGGGCGAGCCGAGACCCGCATGGCGCTGCGGAGGGAACGGGGAAAGGGGGCTGAGGCCGGGGCAGGGCCGGGCAGCCGGGGCGGGACGGGCGCTGGGGGCGGGGCCCGCCCGGCAGGGGTCGCTCCCGCCCCCCTCAGGCACCTGCGGGAGGGCCCTGCCGGGAAGGGCGGGGGGAGCGCGGAGAGGGAGCGCTTGGTCGCGGTAGCAGCTGCGAACTCTTAAAAATGCACGGTGGGGCATGGACTGGCACCCTGGGACTTGGGTTTAGCTACGGAGAGTGAAAAGACCCCGCCTCCCATCTTACGTAGGCAGGCAAACAAAATCCTCGCCCAACCGCGCCGTCGGGAAAACGCTTTGAGGGGATTAGTTTGTGTCATCAAACCCACAGCATCAGTGGCAAGGCTACAGTGTGGTTATTTACAAAGGCTTGTAGTGACAGGATAAGAGAAACGGCTTCACACTGGCGGAGATGAGGTTTGGATTGGATATTAGCAGGAATTGATCCCTGTGAGGGTGGTGGGACTCTGGCACAGGTTGCCCAGGGAAGCTGTGGCTTCCCCTGGATCCCTGGCAGTGTCCAAGGCCGGGTTGGATGGGGCTTGGAGCAAGCCGGGATAGTGGAAAGTGTCCCTGCCCATGGCAGAATGTTGGAAAGAGATGATCTCTAAGATCCACCTGGGAGAAGGGCGGCATTGTACCCAGCTGTCAGAGATAAGAAAGATGGGCACAAACCGACTGACACGAATGGCGTTTATTCTCCAGCCCCTGGGCTCGGAGGCCGGATGCTGGCTCTGATTTGGCTTGTTGAGGACATTACACTCCGGCTTTTTTCCCTGCTCAGATCGGGGCTGGAGTGGAGCACCCGAGCGCTGCTGCGGCCTTCAGCTGGGATCAGAGCGACTGCTGCACAGCAAAAGCTGCCCAGGCCGTGCCAGGGAACAGAATCACTTAGGTTGGAAAAGACCTCTGAGATCATCAAGTTCAGCCTATGACTGAACACCACCGTGTCGAGCAGACCGCGGCACTGAGCGCCGAGTCCAGTCTCTCCTTAAACCCGCGCAGGGGCGGTGACTCCAGCCCGTCCCAAGGCCTGCCCACCCTCGCTGGGAGCCGTTCCTCCCGGCCGGCAGGGGGCGCGCGTGCCCCGGGGAGCCGCGCCTCAGGGGCGGCGGCGCGGCCATGGCGGACCGCCTGACACAGCTGCAGGACGCCGTCAATTCGGTGAGGCGACCGCCGCCCCCGCTCCCCCGGGGCCGCGGGGCACGGGTTGCGCTGCCTGTGCGGGGATGCGGTGATGCGGCCCCCCGCCCGCAGCCCCCCAGCCGGGGGAACGGCCGCGGGTGTGGGGTGCGCACCCTCCGCATGGCGGGGATGCTGGGCGGGCGGGGGTGCGCCGTGAGCTGGAGGTGGCTGTAGCGGTGGGGCAGGGTAATTAACGCGGTGTTAATTGGTGCCGGCAGCTCGCGGATCAGTTCTGTAACGCCATCGGAGTGCTGCAGCAGTGCGGCCCCCCGGCCTCCTTCAGCAACATCCAGACGGCCATAAACAAGGATCAGCCCGTGAACCCCACGGAAGGTGAGTCCGGTTTCCTGCGTCTCCTACAGGCCAGCGTGCTTCGGTGTAGTGCGCTCGGGAATGCAAAATCCGGCCTCGGCAAAGAATTCCCCTCGTAGCTGGTGGAGTGATGGAGTCGAATGGATGTCGGCTGCACTTTCTGCATAACATTGTGACAGCAGAGTTGTGCTTGTTTCTAATAATTCTCTGAGTGATTGCCTGAGTTGTGGTGTGTTTTGTGCAGAGTATGCCCAGCTGTTCGCAGCTCTGATCGCTCGCACGGCCAAGGATATCGATGTTCTTATAGATTCCCTGCCCAGTGAAGAATCCACAGCAGCTTTGCAGGTAGGACTTTTCCTAATTTCAGCATCAGAACACTCCTGAAGACAAACTTCCTCCTTTTTTCTTAAACAGATTTTTTCATCTCTAAGCCAAATCATTACTGAAAAATTATTTTGGTACAAACCTGAATTTTTCATGAGGGTAGCCTTGTGAATATTTTGTAGGCTTAGTGAAAATTTTGAACTTGCATCTAGTTCCAAGTAAGATTATAATCGGTGACAATAATTTAGATTCAGTTTTCTGATAAAATGTAAAAAAAACTAGGTGGCTTTGTCACACCACCACTATACTGGAAACTACTCACCCTTTTTTTTTCTGATATTAACAGAAGAGATGGAACAGTACTGATGCTTTGTGCATTGTTTTATTCTTTTTTTTTCCCCTTAGGTAATATTTCATATTTTTTCACATTTCATTTTGTAGCCGCAAAACCAGCACTACAGAACTTTTTTTGTTCTTTCATATTGTTTCTGGCTAGAATTTGCAGTCCTTGAAGTTCTTCAACTCTGTCACAAAATAATTCAATCACTTCTCAATAACAAGGAGTCTTCCTTCGAACCAGTCAAATTTGGGTTTTATTTGGTTTCTTTTTTTTCTGTTATTTCACAGATTTTACCCATTAAAACCATATTTTGTTTTTTTCTTTTTCGACTCTTAATGGCTGGATTTACATAAAGTATTTTCTTTTTGGAATGCTTAAAGAATGCATAGTGCTGTTTTCCTGACAAAGTTGATGATCACCTTTAAGATCACCTGCAAGTTTTAAACCTGCATTGATAGTCTGTAACCATTCAAAAGTGAATGGGCCAAAGAGAAATGACTTGGCAATGACACCACGTTTGGATTTAAACAAAGGAGGTTAAATTGGGAGCTTTGCTAGTCATGGTAATTGCTGTGCCCATCCTAATTGGGCTCATTAACACTAGCATAATTTTCTGACAGTGTATTTTTAATAGCTGAAGACAGATTTCCTGTTACAGGCAAATTCCAGTTTCTTGTATGACTGAACAGTGTCTGATCAAAGTGGCAGCTGGTGTGGGCAAAGAAGCTCCTTCCAGATGGAGGAGCTGGTTATCCAGTAGGGATATGTTTTCCTTAGAGGTGATACTTCAATCGTTTCTTTCTGTCTTCATTAAGAACCTCATGTCACAAATTTTTCTGATACTTTCTGTCTAGTGTGGTTTTAAGATAAATTCGTTTGGATTCCAGTTTTGATTTTTATTTTCTGTTGCTTAATTTGGTGCAGTATTAAATATTCTGATAGTCTTCAAAGAAATGGTGTTGAAGATGCTTGAAACCGTCTCAAATATGCACTATAGGTTTTGTTGAGAAGAAGATAGATAATACTTGATTAATATAAATGTACTCTAGGCTGATCTGCTTTTTTTATACTCTAGTTGTCTTGGTGTATATTTTGGATCCAGAGTCTTGTCTTAAATGATAAAAGGAGCTGCTAAACTAATGCTCAACACAATTTACCTCCCCCTTTTGAGTTCCCTTTTGGTGAAGTTGATAGTACAAATTCTGCTGTAAGCTGTGAAGTAGTTGCAGTCAACTATTAAACAGAACCTTTCTTTTTTTAGGGGGCACCAACCGGTCCCTCAGCATCCTTGAGTAGCAAAGTTGCTTTAGGGTTCTGTTGAAGATCCTTGCTTTTCCCTGTTGCCTAATATCAAAAGAGGAAACTCTTGCAACACTGTTAAAGTAGTAAAATAAAAAGCAGGCCTTTATTGGAAGCTTTCAAGTGTCCCAATGATCATGGGCACACCCAGCATCAGAGTTCTACGATTTTATGAGTATTACAAATTAGCATATAAATATTGTACAATTAAATGGTTACATAGTTTTCCCTGGGTTCTACCCCCACTGGAGTTGTTCCATGTTGCCTTCAGCAGCTGCAGGATCAGGTCCAGAGAAGCTACAGTTACCAGTGAGTGGCATGGGACAGCAAGGAGACGGGCTTCTGCTCAGGAAACCATTTATTCAGCACGGGAACAGGCTCAGAGACCCCGAACAGAGGCAGCGTGATGGGTTTTGAGGGACAGAACCAGGGTGGAGTTCAGTGTCAGGGACGACCAGGAACACAGCAAGAGAGAAACCCCAGGGACTCAAACCTAATGAGAAGCTCTGGGCTGCCATCCCATGAGGGTTCTGGGGTGGAGTTTCTTCCTGGGCTCGCAGGGCCTATCCTCTGAGGCAGAGGACGGAATGCCCTCTTGCCCACGCCTCTCACTTTAACAATGCTTATCTGAAACTAAATCTTTGCCTCCCTGGGCGGGGGCACATCACAGTTCCAGGGGCTTATTTGACCCCTTTCTTGTGTGTTCTCAGATTCTGGTTGGAAAACAAAACGTCTTGGCCAGGCTTCTTCCTAAGAATTAGACTAAACAGAGTTCCAAGTATGCATTAGAAGGGTTAACTTATTGTTCTAAGGGGAAACGGTAGGAAAAATACTAGAACTGTGTGATAGTAGCATCCAGAGCTGCGAATGTTTGAAAAATACATAAAACCACAAAAATCTTTCGGTATCATCTCGGTTTTGCTTTGAAGGCTGCGAGCCTGTACCGGCTGGAGGAGGAGAACCACGAGGCGGCGGCGCGGTTGGAGGAGGTTGTTTACCGGGGGGATGTGCTGCTCGAGAAGATCCAGAGCGCCCTGGCCGACATCGCCCAGTCGCAGCTCAAGACGCGGAGCGGCACCCACAGCCAGCCCCTGCCCGACTCGTAGCGCCAGGGGGCAGCGCGGCCCTGCCCAAGAGCCTCGGGAACGCCTCTGGATACACCGGGAATAGATGGGCTGGCCCGGCCCTCCCGCGGTGCTGCCCCGAGCTCTGCTCCGCGTCGGCAGCGGCGGCTTTGGCACAGTTGGGCTGCGGGTTTTGTGTGAGAAACGCTTCTACAGGGGCTCTGTTCTGGATCTGCGTGGATGTGTGATGTGTGTTTCCTCGAGTTAAAAAGAGCTTTCTGTTCACCAATATGACTTCACTCGAATTTGTTACATATTAGAAGCATTTGTATAAGTTAATCCCACCATGGTCGTGGTGTGTTTTTTTTGTAAGCCTCAGGCACATATGAGTTGGCCAGAGTTCCCTGGAGACAGTACTGTGAATGCAGTGATGGTCATCTGTTTTAATTAACAGCACTAGTAATGTTGATTGGCTGGTTTACCACCCTTTACAGAGCATATGAAAGGATAAGTAAACTCTGATGTTTACAGAGTGATTGTTCTTGTCATTGGCATTGTATTTACAAAGAAATAAACCTGCAGGTGTCTGATACTGACAGATACTGATACTGATTACTGTTTGTAATTCACAAATGAGCCTTTGAGTCCCTTGCTGCCACTGACACACCTGCTCTTACTTGCTTGTGCTATTTCTCTGCTTTTGCTGATATTCTGTATTCTCTTGGCAACTGGTGAGTGCCTCTAAAGCTGGCACTGATGAGGAAGCATTGGAAGACTGGCTAAAAATCAGCAGTGAGAAAACTGAAAATAGCTTATTACATAATGTTGCTTTTTAGTGTAAGGATTGGCTGCCATATGAATGCTGTGATCATAAGCAGCAAGATTCCTGTTGTCCCCAAGGCACTCTACAGAGGTGTTTTTATCTTCACACACTCAATAACAGAATGAATTTTTTCTCTTTGTTGTAGAACTACAGAAATACTAGTATCTCTTTTGATATTTAAAATAAAGCTCCAACACCAAATCAGTGGCTAATATAGGGCTCAAAGCATGAACTTGGGGTTAAACTTGGTCATTTTCTGTTGTTCTGAGTTAACAACCTTGTTATTGCAAGATGTTGTTTGTTGGCAGGTAGCATCTGCTCATTTCCCAGTCAAAACCACCTGTTTCTTTATATTGGCTACACTGTCATTGACTTGAAAGTTACACATGTTGCTAATGCACCCAGACACTTCAGAGCAATTCAAAAATGCCTTTAGTGTACTGATCCTTAAGGAATTAGATGCAGCCTCACACTGGACTGCCCCAGTGAAAGAACAAGTATAGCACAGCACTGTGTTTTGAGGATTAAAAAAGATAAAGGTGTTCCTATCTCTAATGCTAAAACTGGAAGTACTTAATGAGACTGGTCTTTCATTGCTTAATAATATTTTATGAAATGTGCATATCTTTAGTCATAAATTTAGTTTGCTGTTGTGAAACTCTTGCACTTTCAGATTCTGCAGAAGGAAAAAAAGAAATAAAGAATATGTTGCTGGAAAAGGGATTTGATTTTCATAGAAGACTCCCTGTTACAGCTTAACATGTCCATCAGCTCACACTTGTTAACTTGGAAACTGTGGAAGACTGTGTACATCTTCATTAACCACAGTTCATTTCATAGCCTTCTATTTTTTTGTACTTGAAAACTGCTCTATTTCTGCAGCATGATACTGCCTAACTGGGGAAGCTCTTTCTTCTAGTTGCTGTTTAAGCATCAAACAGGTAGTCATACTTGGAAGTAAACCTTAACCAGAAGTTCAAATAAGTTTATGATATTTTGACACTTCAGCTGGTGTAGATTTCCACCTGCTCTTTCACAGTCTGCAGCTTGGTCAGCAAAGTGTGTATCTTCTCTTGGTTTGACACAACAAAGGATGGAAAACATTGATTTGCTGCGGCTGTTTAATGGACAAAGCATTAGATTGGGGCCTGGAGATGTGGATTTCTTTGCCCTTTATCATGTGCTGATTTGTCCAGCTGCTGCTACTGGGGTTTGGTAGTGATCTCCTTGTACTCCGGCAAGAATTGGGCATGCAGGATTATGGGGTCTGGCTCAGTTATGACACTTCTACTTTTCAGTGCATTAGAAAAAATGGAGGAGTCACAGCATCATAGAATGGAATGGGACCTTAAATCTCATCTCATTCCAACCCCCCTGCCATGGGCAGGGACACCTTCTGCTATCCCAGCTCGCTCCAAGCCCCATCCAGCCTGGCCTTGGACAATGGCAGGGATCCAGGGAAAGCCACAGCTTCCCTGGGCAACCTGTGACAGGGCCTCAGCACCCTCACAGGGAACAATTTCCTCCTAATATCCAACCTAAATGTTCTCTCTGTCAGTGTGAAGCCATTGTCCCTTGTCCTGTCACTCCAGGCCCTTGTCAAGAGTCTCTCTCCATCTTTCCTGTGGGTTCCCTTCAGGCACTGCAAGGCCACAATGAGGTCACCCCAAAGCCTTCTCTTCCCCAGGCTGAACAATCCCAATTGTTCCCTCAGCCTTTCCTCCCAGCAGAGCTGCTCCATCCCTCTGATGCCCTTGGTGTCCCTGCTGTGGCCTGGCTGCAGCAGCTCCCTGTCCTTCCTGTGCTGGGCCCAGGGCTGGATGCAGCCCTGCAGGGGGGGCTCAGCAGAGCCGGGCAGAGGGGCAGAATCCCCCCCAGCCCAGCATAGGGGGGCTCTGGGTCCCAGCACACATGGCTGGGGCAGGGCCAGCTCTCCCCCACAGCACCCCCAGGTCCTTCTGCCAGGGCTGCTCCCTCTGCTCATCCCCAGCCTGCAGGCATAGTGTCTTCCCTGAGAAGCCTTGCCTGCTTCCCAAATTTTAATACCGGAGAGAGGGAGGCAGGGTGAGGGGAACAAAGCAGCTGGTAACAAACATATCAGATAACCTGGGAGAGAGTTGTGAAAGGAAATTCAGGTTGAGTCGAGAATAGATTTAGGTAGAGCACATGGGAAGAAAACAGAAGTGTTGAGCTATGGTTCTGCATGTTATGTTGTACAAGGAGTACCGCCCAGTGAACAAATTGTGCTTTGAAGAAAGACAGTAGAGAGCATAATGGAAAATTCCTTTGAAAAACAATCTCAGCCACTTTAAATGAGCAGGAGCATCTCACGCTGAGAATCCATACAGCCCACTGGCAAAAATGTTGGAATCAATTTAGAAAATATAAGCAACTGATCAAAGCCTAGTCTTTACTATAAACAACCATGCTTGGAGGAAAGGAACACCTCACAGCAGCTGTTCTCTTTTTGAGAGACAAGAATACAGAGAAATTAGTAAACTTGTTTTTAAAGGTACTGGGAAAAGTTCATTAACATTATTTTAGCTTAACGTCTATATGAAGTTATCTTGGCTTCTATTGCAGATGATCTTGGAGGATCTGGGAGCTTCTGCTGTGAGTGGCATGGGGAAAGTGTTTTGGTCATCCCCACAGACCTGATACCGAAAGATTTTGGGCGTTTTCAATAATACAGGCCAGAGACTGGCAGGCTGGAGAGCAGCTCTGCTCAGATGGAGCTTGGGCCTTGGCACACAGCAGGCTGAGCATGAGCCAGCAGCTGGCCCTGGGAATACAACAGGCCAGCAGCATCCTGGGCTGTGTTAGCAGGAGCACAGCCAGGAGATTGAGGAAAGCAATCACTTCCCTGTGTTCAGCACGTGTTGGAGTGCACCTGGAATGCTCCCAACACCTCTGGGCCCCCAGGATCAGCATGGGCTGGAGCACATCCCCATGAGGAGAGGCTGAGGGAGCTAGGCTGGGAACAGGAATGGCTTTGGGACACCCAACAGCAGCCTGCTCATGGGATGGCTTCGGGGACACCTAAGAGCAGCCTGCCCACACCTATGGGGGCTTATGAAAAGACAGGACCAGGCTGCTCACAGTGGTGCTTGGCAGAAGGAGGATGATGGTGGACAGAGATTGGAGCAACAGAGGTTCAGACTGGTCACAAGGAAAATCTTTTTCAACATCGGGACAAGTAAATTTTGCAACACAGTCCCCAGAGAAGCTGAAAATCCTGGGGTGTTTTTCAAGACTTGGATGCTTAAAGCTCTGGCCAACCTCATTGACCTCACAGCTGACTGACCGCTGGTCAGGAGGTGGAATTAGACTCCTCCTGAGCTCTGTCTTCATCCTGTGGATACGAGACACATGCACAGCTTCAGAAAGAACCAACAAACTGTGAAGGAATGTTGTGTTCCCACTATAGAAAGGCAGATCTGGAGGGCAGAAAACTTGAGGTATCTCATATCAGCCTCATTCCTATTGATGAGACTTTGTGATGTGCTGGGAGGCCACTGAGTTGACCTTATGTGTGGTGTGAAATTCCATGCTGTAGTGACCCAAGTTTCCAACAGGTGCCTTTGGAGAGTGTGATATGCAAAATCCACATCCTACACTTAGAGAAAATTGATCTGTCAGATGATGCTGACTCACTGTTAGACAAAGGCAGACTTCTCTACAGAAAGAAATTGTATTTGTGTTTTACATAGCTTGTTATGTCATCTTACATAAGAAATTACAAAAGCCCAATTTTCAGGCATCAAATCTGAGGCTAGAGAAAAAGTTTTATTTTAGCTTTTTATTTAAGATCTATGGAAGAAAGCTTGAATTACTTTTATTGACTTAAAAACAAATTATTGATTGACTGGCAGTAACTTTTTACCTGAAACCCATGTTCTAGCAACAAAGAGCACAGAAAACAAAGTTTGCCAGCTTTTTTTTCACATTTTATGTATGTCATACACTGTTTTAGGTGCTTGCAGTAAGTGGCATCCACAGTGGAAATGATCTTCAGGAAGTTTCTGTCTGTTTCAATGTTTTTAGTGTAACATGCTTTGAAGGAGTGAAGCTTGACAATGACTTCACGCTGTTTGTGTACACTTAGATGCAGGGCTTAGGTTTATTTTTGTTTATTGGAAAGCCTTGTAGGCTTGTTCACTGTACCTAGACCAGGAATTTTATATTCTTGTTGCTGCTGCTGCACTCAACTGGCATGGACAAGTAGCTGAACACATTCACCTCATGTTCTGAGCACAGAGGATTGTCTATTTTACAGCTGTTTACACCAGAACCATGTTTCTTCTGAATTTCTGTTTGTACCTAACACTCAAAAAACATAACACAACAGTGGAAACAGTTTTCCACTGACCATTTTAACTTGATTTTTGCTTACTGTAAATATTACTTGGGTCCTGGCTTTAGCCTCTTACACATTTCACTGAAGGCCTAAATGAATTAATTTTCTGAAGTGGAAATTTGTAGCTGAGTAGGGACTGTGTAATTTGGCTCTGAGACATCTTTCCTCCACCCCGCCCACTTAAAAAGAGAAGATTGGAATAAAAGCACTCTTTCAGGAAAAAAATGTACTCCATTCTATGGCTGTGTGGGAAAGCAATTAAATGTACATTAACTTTCCACAAGTGCTAGAGAAAAATCCCAATTGTTTTCTCAAGCCATGATCTAAGAGAGAAAAGCCACATTCTTTAAAATAAAGCACACCTTTGAAGCTAAGAGCTCAAAAGAAGAGGGTTCTTACACTTGAGATTGTGGAGGCAGGGCTTCTCCAGGAGTTTCTCCAGTGCTTTTTTCAGGTACTGCAGAATGGCGAATAGGAAAAAGTAACAGTTTATGTGCTTGGTGCCTTCCACTGGAAAAAACAGGGGATGGCAGATTTGATTTCAGTGCTGAAAAAGGTGGAAGTAGAAGGAAAAATGTCTGGGCAGTCTGGATACAATTGTTCCCAACTAACAAACCTTGCTGAAAAGAAAAAAATCTGGTTCCCTTGCTCTGTTTTCTTTCCAGAGGTATCAGAAAAAGCATGGGTTCTCCTAACTGTCAGCCTGCCATTTTATTTTGAATGTTCATGTCAACAAACAATATAAGCAAGGATTAATTCTAAAAACTGGGCAGTATTCAGATAAACCTCACTGGATGTGCCAGTGAGCACCCTGGGTATTTATGGGACTTGGGATTGAAGGCACAGCTTTGGCAATGGAGGTTTTCTCTAGGTGGTGTTTTAAAAACTGCAATAGGCTGCTGCTAGGAAGCTTTCCCTGAGTGGCAGTGCAGTGAGGGTGCAGTAATTTGTCCGACTTCTCTACAGAAAAGCCACCAGAATCATCCAGCTATTGTCAAATGGTGATTGATGGAGTGGAAGCAGATCCTGTATTTCTCTGGTACCAGCTACGTGTGTGTAAAGCTACGGAGTCATCCTGACTGTCCTTGGCACCATAAAGTGGGACATGTGCCTCTCTGCAGCTTCTGTGTGATTTACAGAGACACAGTGTAAAATAATGGAAGGGAAACCCTGCAGAGAAGAAGAAAAAACATCTTGGGTTAATTCAAAGGAGGTGAGTGAGTGTCTAATGCTCACCTCACAGCAGATCTCCTGGTATCCCTCTTCCTCACTCCCTGCAGCATCAGTCAAGGCTAGGGCTGCAGCATGGACATGCGTTCACCCTCAGCAATGCAGAAGCCGAGGCACACCTAAATTTGATTACTAAAGGATGCATGATGTCATCCTCCTTCCCCAAAAGGCACTGAGTTTGAATATAAAATGATGGAACTGGTTCAAATTACATGGTTTTAATTTGTACTGTGGGAGCCAGCTATGGAAAGGTGCCTACAGTGTATCTAGGTGGAGTGTTCCAGCTTGCTTCAGGCATCAAAGAGCCCAAACCTGAGTGCTTTAGCAAAGGAGAGCTGACATTCCCAGGCACTCTACAAGTCCTGAGGCTTTCAGCATGCCAGGCAGATCCACAGGGGGCACAGGGTGGGATCTGCCCTTGCTGGTGTTGGCCAACAGCAAGAGAAATCCTTCTGTGGTTACAACAGGCTGGTTTGTGTGCTGAGAGGGAGTGAAATCCTCCAGTGAGGCAGAAGCAGCAGCTCTGACTTGTTCTGGTTGTGCTCAGGTGTGCGAAGAGAAATTCCGCT